>NC_082679.1:22803755-23448341 GCF_025265405.1 Mesoplodon densirostris | reverse complement strand
TAGTTGCAGGGGTAACACAAGCAGGTTTTCTCCCACTGTGTACTCTTTGGGCTCTTCCACGAATGAATTCTATATGCAGGGTTTCCGACGTCGAGCGAACTGCCTCAACCAAGGCAGGCTGTAGCGAGGACTGTAAGCATTTCCTCTTCCAAAGCACGGCAGTTTTACCAAAGAATTCTGCTTTAGTTGCAGGTGGAATACAAGCAGCATTATTCCCACTGTGTACTCTTTGGGCTCTTACACGAATGAACTTCTTTATGCAAGGATTCCCACGAGGAGCGAACTGCCTCCACCATGGCAGGCTGTAGCGAGGACTGTAAGCATATCCTCTCCCAAACCACGCAGTTTTAACGGTACAACTCTGCTTTAGTTGCAGGGATAACAAAAGCAGCTTTTCTCCCACTGTGTACTCTTTGGGTTCGTCCACGAATGAACTTCTATATGCAGGGTTTCCGACGTGGAGCGAACTGCCTCAACCAAGGCAGGCTATAGCGAGGACCGTAAGCATATCCTCACCCAAACCACGCAGTTTTTTTTTTTTTTTTTTTTTTTTTTTTTTTTTTTTTTTTTTTTTGCGGTATGCGGGCCTCTCACTGTTGTGGCCTCTCCCGTTGCGGAGCACAGGCTCCGGACGCGCAGGCTCCGCGGCCATGGCTCACGGGCCCAGCCGCTCCGCGGCATATGGGATCCTCCCAGACCGGGGCACGAACCCGTATCCCCTGCATCGGCAGGCGGACTCTCAACCACTTGCGCCACCAGGGAGGCCCATCCACGCAGTTTTAACGGTAGAACTCTGCTTTAGTTGCAGGGGTAACACAAGCAGCTTTTCTCCCACTGTATACTCTTTGGGCTCTTACACGAATGAACTTCTTTATGCAGGGATTCCCACGTGGATCGAACTGCCTCAACCGTGGAAGGCTGTAGCGAGGACTGTAAGCATATCCTCTCCCAAACCACGCAGTTTTCACGGTAGAACTCTGCTTTAGTTGCAGGGGTAACACAAGCAGCTTTTCTCCCACTGTGTACTCTTTGGGCTCTTCCACGAATGAACTTCTATATGCAGGGTTTGCGACGTGGAGCGAACTGCCTCAAACAAGACAGGCTGTAGCGAGGACTGTAAGCATTTCCTCTTACAAAACATGGCAGTTTTACCAAAGAATTCTGCTTTAGTTGCAGGTGGAATACAAGCAGCATTACTCCCACTGTGTTCTCTTTTGGGCTCTTACAAGAATGAACTTTTTTATGCAGGGATTCCCACGAGGAGTGAACTGCCTCCACCATGGCAGGCTCTAGCGAGGACTGTAAGCATATCCTCTCCCAAACCACGCAGTTTTAACGGTAGAACTCTGCTTTAGTTGCAGGGGTAACACAAGCAGCTTTTCTCCCACTGTGTACTCTTTGGGCTCTTCCACGAATGAACTTCTATATGCAGGGTTTGCGACGTGGAGCGAACTGCCTCAAACAAGACAGGCTGTAGCGAGGACTGTAAGCATTTCCTCTTACAAAACACGGCAGTTTTACCAAAGAATTCTGCTTTAGTTGCAGGTGGAATACAAGCAGCATTACTACCACTGTGTACTCTTTGGGCTCTTACACGAATGAACTTCTTTATGCAAGGATTCCCACGAGGAGCGAACTGCCTCCAACATGGCTGGCTGTAGCGAGGACTGTAAGCATATCCTCTCCCAAACCACGCAGTTTTAATGATAGAACTCTGCTTTAGTTGCAGGGGTAACACAAGCAGTTTTTCTCCCACTGTGTACTCTTTGGGCTCTTCCACGAATGAACTTCTATACGCAGGGTTTGCGACGTGGAGCGAACTGCCTCAACCAAGGCAGGCTGTAGCGAGGATTGTAAGCATATCCACTCCCAAACCACGCAGTTTTAACGGGAGAACTCTGCTTTAGTTGCAGGGGTAACACAAGCAGCTTTTCTCCCACTGTGTACTCTTTGAGCTCTTCCACGTATGAACTTCTATATGCAGGGTTTCCGACGTGGAGCGAACTGCCTCAACCAAGGCAGTCTGTAGCGAGGACTGTAAGCATTTCCTCTTCCAAAACACTGCAGTTTTACCAAATAATTCTGTTTTAGTTGCAGGTGGAATACAAGCAGCATGACTCCCACTGTGTACTCTTTGGGCTCTTACACGAATGAATTTCTTTATGCAGGGATTCCTACGAGGAGAGAACTGCCTCCACCACGGCAGGCTGTAGCGAGGACTGTAAGCATATCCTCTCCCAAACCCCGCAGTTTTAACGGTAGAACTCTGCTATAGTTGTAGGGGTAACACAAGCAGTTTTTCTCCCACTGTGTACTCTTTGGGCTCTTCCACGAATGAACTTCTTTATGCAGGGATTCCTACGAGGAGCGAACTGCCACGACCATGGCAGGCTGTAGCGAGGACTCTAAGCATATCCTCTCCCAAACCACGCAGTTTTAACGGTAGAACTCTGCTTTAGTTGCAGGGGTAACACAAGAAGCTTTTCTCCCCTGTGTACTCTTTGGGCTCTTCCACGAATGAACTTCTATATGCAGGTTTTCTGACGTGGAGCGAACTGCCTCAACCAAGGAAGGCTGTAGCAAGGACTGTAAGCATATCCTCTCCCAAACCCCGCAGTTTTAACGGTAGAACTCTGCTTTAGTTGCAGGGGTAACACAAGCAGTTTTTCTCCCACTGTGTACTCTTTGGGCTCTTCCACGAATGAACTTCTATATGCAGGGATTCCTACGAGGAGCGAACTGCCTCCACCATGGCAGGCTGTAGCGAGGACCGTAGGCATATCCTCTCCCACACCACGCAGTTTTAACGGTAGAACTCTGCTTTAGTTGCAGGGGTAACACAAGAAGCTTTTCTCCCACTGTGTACTCTTTGGGCTCTTCCACGAATGAACTTCTATATGCAGGTTTTCCGACGTGGAGCGAACTGCCTCAACCAAGGCAGGCTGTAGAAAGGACTGTAAGCATATCCTCTCCCAAAACACGCAGTTTTAAAGGTAGAACTCTGCTTTAGTTGCAGGGGTAACACAAGCAGCTTTTCTCCCACTGTGTACTCTTTGGGCTCTTCCACGAATGAACTTCTATATGCAGGGTTTCCGACGTGGAGCGAACTGCCTCAACCAAGGCAGGCTGTAGCGAGGACTGTAAGCATATCCTGTCCCAAACCACGCAGTTTTAACGGTAGAACTCTGCTTTAGTTGCAGGGGTAACACAAGCAGGTTTTCTCCCACTGTGTACTCTTTGGGCTCTTCCACGAATGAATACTATATGCAGGGTTTCCGACGTGGAGCGAACTGCCTCAACCAAGGCAGGCTGTAGCGAGGACTGTAAGCATTTCCTCTTACAAAACACGGCAGTTTTACCAAAGAATTCTGCTTTAGTTGCAGGTGGAATACAAGCAGCATTACTACCACTGTGTACTCTTTGGGCTCTTACACGAATGAACTTCTTTATGCAAGGATTCCCACGAGGAGCGAACTGCCTCCACCATGGCTGGCTGTAGCGAGGACTGTAAGCATATCCTCTCCCAAACCACGCAGTTTTAATGATAGAACTCTGCTTTAGTTGCAGGGGTAACACAAGCAGTTTTTCTCCCACTGTGTACTCTTTGGGCTCTTCCACGAATGAACTTCTATACGCAGGGTTTGCGACGTGGAGCGAACTGCCTCAACCAAGGCAGGCTGTAGCGAGGATTGTAAGCATATCCACTCCCAAACCACGCAGTTTTAACGGGAGAACTCTGCTTTAGTTGCAGGGGTAACACAAGCAGCTTTTCTCCCACTGTGTACTCTTTGAGCTCTTCCACGTATGAACTTCTATATGCAGGGTTTCCGACGTGGAGCGAACTGCCTCAACCAAGGCAGTCTGTAGCGAGGACTGTAAGCATTTCCTCTTCCAAAACACTGCAGTTTTACCAAATAATTCTGTTTTAGTTGCAGGTGGAATACAAGCAGCATGACTCCCACTGTGTACTCTTTGGGCTCTTACACGAATGAATTTCTTTATGCAGGGATTCCTACGAGGAGAGAACTGCCTCCACCACGGCAGGCTGTAGCGAGGACTGTAAGCATATCCTCTCCCAAACCCCGCAGTTTTAACGGTAGAACTCTGCTATAGTTGTAGGGGTAACACAAGCAGTTTTTCTCCCACTGTGTACTTTTTGGGCTCTTCCACGAATGAACTTCTTTATGCAGGGATTCCTACGAGGAGCGAACTGCCACGACCATGGCAGGCTGTAGCGAGGACTCTAAGCATATCCTCTCCCAAACCACGCAGTTTTAACGGTAGAACTCTGCTTTAGTTGCAGGGGTAACACAAGAAGCTTTTCTCCCCTGTGTACTCTTTGGGCTCTTCCACGAATGAACTTCTATATGCAGGTTTTCTGACGTGGAGCGAACTGCCTCAACCAAGGAAGGCTGTAGCAAGGACTGTAAGCATATCCTCTCCCAAACCCCGCAGTTTTAACGGTAGAACTCTGCTTTAGTTGCAGGGGTAACACAAGCAGTTTTTCTCCCACTGTGTACTCTTTGGGCTCTTCCACGAATGAACTTCTATATGCAGGGATTCCTACGAGGAGCGAACTGCCTCCACCATGGCAGGCTGTAGCGAGGACCGTAGGCATATCCTCTACCACACCACGCAGTTTTAACGGTAGAACTCTGCTTTAGTTGCAGGGGTAACACAAGAAGCTTTTCTCCCACTGTGTACTCTTTGGGCTCTTCCACGAATGAACTTCTATATGCAGGTTTTCCGACGTGGAGCGAACTGCCTCAACCAAGGCAGGCTGTAGAAAGGACTGTAAGCATATCCTCTCCCAAAACACGCAGTTTTAAAGGTAGAACTCTGCTTTAGTTGCAGGGGTAACACAAGCAGCTTTTCTCCCACTGTGTACTCTTTGGGCTCTTCCACGAATGAACTTCTATATGCAGGGTTTCCGACGTGGAGCGAACTGCCTCAACCAAGGCAGGCTGTAGCGAGGACTGTAAGCATATCCTGTCCCAAACCACGCAGTTTTAACGGTAGAACTCTGCTTTAGTTGCAGGGGTAACACAAGCAGGTTTTCTCCCACTGTGTACTCTTTGGGCTCTTCCACGAATGAATACTATATGCAGGGTTTCCGACGTGGAGCGAACTGCCTCAACCAAGGCAGGCTGTAGCGAGGACTGTAAGCATTTCCTCTTCCAAAGCACGGCAGTTTTACCAAAGAATTCTGCTTTAGTTGCAGGTGGAATACAAGCAGCATTATTCCCACTGTGTACTCTTTGGGCTCTTACACGAATGAACTTCTTTATGCAAGGATTCCCACGAGGAGCGAACTGCCTCCACCATGGCAGGCTGTAGCGAGGACTGTAAGCATATCCTCTCCCAAACCACGCAGTTTTAACGGTAGAACTCTGCTTTAGTTGCAGGGATAACAAAAACAGCTTTTCTCCCACTGTGTACTCTTTGGGTTCGTCCACGAATGAACTTCTATATGCAGGGTTTCCGACGTGGAGCGAACTGCCTCAACCAAGGCAGGCTCTAGCGAGGACCGTAAGCATATCCTCTCCCAAACCACTCAGTTTTAACGGTAGAACTCTGCTTTAGTTGCAGGGGTAACACAAGCAGCTTTTCTCCCACTGTGTACTCTTTGGGCTCTTACACGAATGAACTTCTTTATGCAGGGATTCCCACGTGGATCGAACTGCCTCAACCGTGGAAGGCTGTAGCGAGGACTGTAAGCATATCCTCTCCCAAACCACGCAGTTTTCATGGTAGATCTCTGCTTTAGTTGCAGGGGTAACACAAGCAGCTTTTCTCCCACTGTGTACTCTTTGGGCTCTTCCACGAATGAACTTCTATATGCAGGGTTTCCGACGTGGAGCGAACTGCCTCAACCAAGGCAGGCTGTAGCGAGGACTGTAAGCATATCCTCTCCCAAACCACGCCGTTTTAACGGTAGAACACTGCTTTAGTTGCAGGGGTAACACAAGCAGCTTTTCTCCCACTGTGTACTCTTTGGGCTCTTCCACGAATGAACTTCTATATGCAGGGTTTCCGACGTGGAGCGAACTGCCTCAACCAAGGCAGGCTGTAGCGAGGACTGTAATCATATCCTGTCCCAAACCACGCAGTTTTAATGGTAGAACTCTGCTTTAGTTGCAGGGGTAACACAAGCAGGTTTTCTCCCACTGTGTACTCTTTGGGCTCTTCCACGAATGAATTCTATATGCAGGGTTTCCGACGTCGAGCGAACTGCCTCAACCAAGGCAGGCTGTAGCGAGGACTGTAAGCATTTCCTCTTCCAAAGCACGGCAGTTTTACCAAAGAATTCTGCTTTAGTTGCAGGTGGAATACAAGCAGCATTATTCCCACTGTGTACTCTTTGGGCTCTTACACGAATGAACTTCTTTATGCAAGGATTCCCACGAGGAGCGAACTGCCTCCACCATGGCAGGCTGTAGCGAGGACTGTAAGCATATCCTCTCCCAAACCACGCAGTTTTAACGGTAGAACTCTGCTTTAGTTGCAGGGATAACAAAAGCAGCTTTTCTCCCACTGTGTGCTCTTTGGGTTCGTCCACGAATGAACTTCTATATGCAGGGTTTCCGACGTGGAGCGAACTGCCTCAACCAAGGCAGGCTCTAGCGAGGACCGTAAGCATATCCTCTCCCAAACCACTCAGTTTTAACGGTAGAACTCCGCTTTAGTTGCAGGGGTAACACAAGCAGCTTTTCTCCCACTGTGTACTCTTTGGGCTCTTCCACAAATGAACTTCTATATGCAGGGTTTGCGACGTGGAGCGAACTGCCTCAACCAAGGCAGGCTGTAGCGAGGACTGTAAGCATTTCCTCTTACAAAACATGGCAGTTTTACCAAAGAATTCTGCTTTAGTTGCAGGTGGAATACAAGCAGCATTACTCCCACTGTGTTCTCTTGGGGGCTCTTACACGAATGAACATTTTTATGCAGGGATTCCCACGAGGAGAGAACTGCCTCCACCATGGCAGGCTCTAGCGAGGACTGTAAGCATATCCTCTCCCAAACCACGCAGTTTTAATGGTAGAACTCTGCTTTAGTTGCAGGGGTAACACAAGCAGCTTTTCTCCCACTGTGTACTCTTTGGGCTCTTCCACGAATGAACTTCTATATGCAGGGTTTCCGAAGTGGAGCGAACTGCCTCAACCAAGGAAGGCTGTAGCGAGGACTGTAAGCATTTCCTCTTACCAAACACGGCAGTTTTACCAAAGAATTCTGCTTTAGTTGCAGGTGGAGTACAAGCAGCATTACTACCACTGTGTACTCTTTGGGCTCTTACACGAATGAACTTCTTTATGCAAGGATTCCCACGAGGAGCGAACTGCCTCCACCATGGCAGGCTGTAGCGAGGACTGTAAGCATATCCTCTCCCAAACCACGCAGTTTTAATGATAGAACTCTGCTTTAGTTGCAGGGGTAACACAAGCAGTTTTTCTCCCACTGTGTACTCTTTGGGCTCTTCCACGAATGAACTTCTATACGCAGGGTTTGCGACGTGGAGCGAACTGCCTCAACCAAGGCAGGCTGTAGCGAGGATTGTAAGCATATCCACTCCCAAACCACGCAGTTTTAACGGGAGAACTCTGCTTTAGTTGCAGGGGTAACACAAGCAGCTTTTCTCCCACTGTGTACTCTTTGAGCTCTTCCACGAATGAACTTCTATATGCAGGGTTTCCGACGTGGAGCGAACTGCCTCAACCAAGGCAGTCTGTAGCGAGGACTGTAAGCATTTCCTCTTCCAAAACACTGCAGTTTTACCAAAGAATTCTGTTTTAGTTGCAGGTGGAATACAAGCAGCATGACTCCCACTGTGTACTCTTTGGGCTCTTACACGAATAAATTTCTTTATGCAGGGATTCCTACGAGGAGCGAACTGCCTCCACCACGGCAGGCTGTAGTGAGGACTGTAAGCATATCCTCTCCCAAACCCCGCAGTTTTAACGGTAGAACTCTGCTATAGTTGTAGGGGTAACACAAGCAGTTTTTCTCCCACTGTGTACTCTTTGGGCTCTTCCACGAATGAACTTCTTTATGCAGGGATTCCTACGAGGAGCGAACTGCCACGACCATGGCAGGCTGTAGCGAGGACTCTAAGCATATCCTCTCCCAAACCACGCAGTTTTAACGGTAGAACTCTGCTTTAGTTGCAGGGGTAACACAAGAAGCTTTTCTCCCCTGTGTACTCTTTGGGCTCTTCCACGAATGAACTTCTATATGCAGGTTTTCCGACGTGGAGCGAACTGCCTCAACCAAGGCAGGCTGTAGCAAGGACTGTAAGCATATCCTCTCCCAAACCCCGCAGTTTTAACGGTAGAACTCTGCTTTAGTTGCAGGGGTAACACAAGCAGTTTTTCTCCCACTGTGTACTCTTTGGGCTCTTCCACGAATGAACTTCTATATGCAGGGATTCCTACGAGGAGCGAACTGCCTCCACCATGGCAGGCTGTAGCGAGGACCGTAGGCATATCCTCTCCCACACCACGCAGTTTTAACGGTAGAACTCTGCTTTAGTTGCAGGGGTAACACAAGAAGCTTTTCTCCCACTGTGTACTCTTTGGGCTCTTCCACGAATGAACTTCTATATGCAGGTTTTCCGACGTGGAGCGAACTGCCTCAACCAAGGCAGGCTGTAGAAAGGACTGTAAGCATATCCTCTCCCAAAACACGCAGTTTTAAAGGTAGAACTCTGCTTTAGTTGCAGGGGTAACACAAGCAGCTTTTCTCCCACTGTGTACTCTTTGGGCTCTTCCACGAATGAACTTCTATATGCAGGGTTTCCGACGTGGAGCGAACTGCCTCAACCAAGGCAGGCTGTAGCGAGGACTGTAAGCATATCCTGTCCCAAACCACGCAGTTTTAACGGTAGAACTCTGCTTTAGTTGCAGGGGTAACACAAGCAGGTTTTCTCCCACTGTGTACTCTTTGGGCTCTTCCACGAATGAATACTATATGCAGGGTTTCCGACGTGGAGCGAACTGCCTCAACCAAGGCAGGCTGTAGCGAGGACTGTAAGCATTTCCTCTTCCAAAGCACGGCAGTTTTACCAAAGAATTCTGCTTTAGTTGCAGGTGGAATACAAGCAGCATTATTCCCACTGTGTACTCTTTGGGCTCTTACACGAATGAACTTCTTTATGCAAGGATTCCCACGAGGAGCGAACTGCCTCCACCATGGCAGGCTGTAGCGAGGACTGTAAGCATATCCTCTCCCAAACCACGCAGTTTTAACGGTAGAACTCCGCTTTAGTTGCACGGATAACAAAAGCAGCTTTTCTCCCACTGTGTACTCTTTGGGTTCGTCCACGAATGAACTTCTATATGCAGGGTTTCCGACGTGGAGCGAACTGCCTCAACCAAGGCAGGCTCTAGCGAGGACCGTAAGCATATCCTCTCCCAAACCACTCAGTTTTAACGGTAGAACTCTGCTTTAGTTGCAGGGGTAACACAAGCAGCTTTTCTCCCACTGTGTACTCTTTGGGCTCTTACACGAATGAACTTCTTTATGCAGGGATTCCCACGTGGATCGAACTGCCTCAACCGTGGAAGGCTGTAGCGAGGACTGTAAGCATATCCTCTCCCAAACCACGCAGTTTTCATGGTAGATCTCTGCTTTAGTTGCAGGGGTAACACAAGCAGCTTTTCTCCCACTGTGTACTCTTTGGGCTCTTCCACGAATGAACTTCTATATGCAGGGTTTGCGACGTGGAGCGAACTGCCTCAACCAAGGCAGGCTGTAGCGAGGACTGTAAGCATTTCCTCTTACAAAACATGGCAGTTTTACCAAAGAATTCTGCTTTAGTTGCAGGTGGAATACAAGCAGCATTACTCCCACTGTGTTCTCTTGGGGGCTCTTACACGAATGAACATTTTTATGCAGGGATTCCCACGAGGAGTGAACTGCCTCCACCATGGCAGGCTCTAGCGAGGACTGTAAGCATATCCTCTCCCAAACCACGCAGTTTTAATGGTAGAACTCTGCTTTAGTTGCAGGGGTAACACAAGCAGCTTTTCTCCCACTGTGTACTCTTTGGGCTCTTCCACGAATGAACTTCTATATGCAGTTTTTCCGACGTGGAGGGAACTGCCTCAACCAAGGCAGGCTGTAGCGAGGACTGTAAGCATATCCTCTCCCAAAACACGCCGTTTTAACGGTAGAACTCTGCTTTAGTTGCAGGGGTAACACAAGCAGCTTTTCTCCCACTGTGTACTCTTTGGGCTCTTCCACGAATGAACTTCTATATGCAGGGTTTCCGACGTGGAGCGAACTGCCTCAACCAAGGCAGGCTGTAGCGAGGAATGTAAGCATTTCCTCTTACAAAACATGGCAGTTTTACCAAAGAATTCTGCTTTAGTTGCAGGTGGAATACAAGCAGCATTACTACCACTGTGTACTCTTTGGGCTCTTACACGAATGAACTTCTTTATGCAGGGATTCCCACGAGGAGCGAACTGCCTCCACCATGGCAGGCTGTAGCGAGGACTCTAAGCATATCCTCTCCCAAACCACGCAGTTTTAATGGTACAGCTCTGCTTTAGTTGCAGGGGTAACACAAGCAGTTTTTCTCCCACTGTGTACTCTTTGGGCTCTTCCACGAATGAACTTCTATATGCAGGGTTTGCGACGTGGAGGGAACTGCCTCAACCAATGCAGGCTGTAGCGAGAACTGTAAGCATATCCTCTCCCAAACCACGCAGTTTTAACGGTAGAACTCTGCTTTAGTTGCAGGGGTAACACAAGCAGTTTTTCTCCCACTGTGTACTCTTTGGGCTCTTCCACGAATGAACTTCTATATGCAGGGTTTGCGACGTGGAGGGAACTGCCTCAACCAAGGCAGGCTGTAGCGAGGACTGTAAGCATATCCTCTCCCAAACCACGCAGTTTTAACGGTAGAACTCTGCTTTAGTTGCAGGGGTAACACAAGCAGCTTTTCTCCCACTGTGTATTCTTTGGGCTCTTCCACGAATGAACTTCTATATGCAGGGTTTCCGACGTGGAGCGAACTGCCTCAACCAAGGCAGGCTGTAGCGAGGACTGTAAGCATATCCTCTCCCAAACCACGCCGTTTTAACGGTAGAACACTGCTTTAGTTGCAGGGGTAACACAAGCAGCTTTTCTCCCACTGTGTACTCTTTGGGCTCTTCCACGAATGAACTTCTATATGCAGGGTTTCCGACGTGGAGCGAACTGCCTCAACCAAGGCAGGCTGTAGCAAGGACTGTAAGCATATCCTCTCCCAAACCCCGCAGTTTTAACGGTAGAACTCTGCTTTAGTTGCAGGGGTAACACAAGCAGCTTTTCTCCCACTGTGTACTCTTTGGGCTCTTCCACGAATGAATTCTATATGCAGGGTTTCCGACGTCGAGCGAACTGCCTCAACCAAGGCAGGCTGTAGCGAGGACTGTAAGCATTTCCTCTTCCAAAGCACGGCAGTTTTACCAAAGAATTCTGCTTTAGTTGCAGGTGGAATACAAGCAGCATTATTCCCACTGTGTACTCTTTGGGCTCTTACACGAATGAACTTCTTTATGCAAGGATTCCCACGAGGAGCGAACTGCCTCCACCATGGCAGGCTGTAGCGAGGACTGTAAGCATATCCTCTCCCAAACCACGCAGTTTTAACGGTAGAACTCTGCTTTAGTTGCAGGGATAACAAAAGCAGCTTTTCTCCCACTGTGTACTCTTTGGGTTCGTCCACGAATGAACTTCTATATGCAGGGTTTCCGACGTGGAGCGAACTGCCTCAACCAAGGCAGGCTCTAGCGAGGACCGTAAGCATATCCTCTCCCAAACCACTCAGTTTTAACGGTAGAACTCTGCTTTAGTTGCAGGGGTAACACAAGCAGCTTTTCTCCCACTGTGTACTCTTTGGGCTCTTCCACGAATGAACTTCTATATGCAGGGTTTGTGACGTGGAGCGAACTGCCTAAACCAAGGCAGGCTGTAGCGAGGACTGTAAGCATATCCTCTCCCAAACCACGCAGTTTTAACGGTAGAACTCTGCTTTAGTTGCAGGGGTAACACAAGCAGTTTTTCTCCCACTGTGTACTCTTTGGGCTCTTCCACAAATGAACTTCTATATGCAGGGTTTGCGACGTGGAGCGAACTGCCTCAACCAAGGCAGGCTGTAGCGAGGACTGTAAGCATTTCCTCTTACAAAACATGGCAGTTTTACCAAAGAATTCTGCTTTAGTTGCAGGTGGAATACAAGCAGCATTACTCCCACTGTGTTCTCTTGGGGGCTCTTACACGAATGAACATTTTTATGCAGGGATTCCCACGAGGAGTGAACTGCCTCCACCATGGCAGGCTCTAGCGAGGACTGTAAGCATATCCTCTCCCAAACCACGCAGTTTTAACGGTAGAACTCTGCTTTAGTTGCAGGGGTAACACAAGCAGCTTTTCTCCCACTGTGTACTCTTTGGGCTCGTCCACGAATGAACTTCTATATGCAGGGTTTCCGAAGTGGAGCGAACTGCCTCAACCAAGGAAGGCTGTAGCGAGGACTGTAAGCATATCCTGTCCCAAACCACGCAGTTTTAACGGTAGAACTCTGCTTTAGTTGCAGGGGTAACACAAGCAGGTTTTCTCCCACTGTGTACTCTTTGGGCTCTTCCACGAATGAATTCTATATGCAGGGTTTCCGACGTGGAGCGAACTGCCTCAACCAAGGCAGGCTGTAGCGAGGACTGTAAGCATTTCCTCTTCCAAAGCACGGCAGTTTTACCAAAGAATTCTGCTTTAGTTGCAGGTGGAATACAAGCAGCATTACTCCCACTCTGTTCTCTTGGGGGCTCTTACACGAATGAACATTTTTATGCAGGGATTCCCACGAGGAGTGAACTGCCTCCACCATGGCAGGCTCTAGCGAGGACTGTAAGCATATCCTCTCCCAAATCACGCAGTTTTAACGGTAGAACTCTTCTTTAGTTGCAGGGGTAACACAAGCAGTTTTTCTCCCACTGTGTACTCTTTGGGCTCTTCCACGAATGAACTTCTATATGCAGGGTTTGCGACGTGGAGGGAACTGCCTCAACCAAGGCAGGCTGTAGCGAGGACTGTAAGCATATCCTCTCCCAAACCACGCCGTTTTAACGGTAGAACTCTGCTTTAGTTGCAGGGGTAACACAAGCAGCTTTTCTCCCACTGTGTACTCTTTGGGCTCTTCCACGAATGAACTTCTATATGCAGGGTTTCCGACGTGGAGCGAACTGCCTCAACCAAGGCAGGCTGTAGCGAGGACTGTAAGCATATCCTGTCCCAAACCACGCAGTTTTAACGGTAGAACTCTGCTTTAGTTGCAGGGGTAACACAAGCAGGTTTTCTCCCACTGTGTACTCTTTGGGCTCTTCCACGAATGAATTCTATATGCAGGGTTTCCGACGTCGAGCGAACTGCCTCAACCAAGGCAGGCTGTAGCGAGGACTGTAAGCATTTCCTCTTCCAAAGCACGGCAGTTTTACCAAAGAATTCTGCTTTAGTTGCAGGTGGAATACAAGCAGCATTATTCCCACTGTGTACTCTTTGGGCTCTTACACGAATGAACTTCTTTATGCAAGGATTCCCACGAGGAGCGAACTGCCTCCACCATGGCAGGCTGTAGCGAGGACTGTAAGCATATCCTCTCCCAAACCACGCAGTTTTAACGGTACAACTCTGCTTTAGTTGCAGGGATAACAAAAGCAGCTTTTCTCCCACTGTGTACTCTTTGGGTTCGTCCACGAATGAACTTCTATATGCAGGGTTTCCGACGTGGAGCGAACTGCCTCAACCAAAGCAGGCTATAGCGAGGACCGTAAGCATATCCTCACCCAAACCACGCAGTTTTCACGGTAGAACTCTGCTTTAGTTGCAGGGGTAACACAAGCAGCTTTTCTCCCACTGTATACTCTTTGGGCTCTTACACGATTGAACTTCTTTATGCAGGGATTCCCACGTGGATCGAACTGCCTCAACCGTGGAAGGCTGTAGCGAGGACTGTAAGCATATCCTCTCCCAAACCACGCAGTTTTCACGGTAGAACTCTGCTTTAGTTGCAGGGGTAACACAAGCAGCTTTTCTCCCACTGTGTACTCTTTGGGCTCTTCCACGAATGAACTTCTATATGCAGGGTTTGCGACGTGGAGCGAACTGCCTCAACCAAGGCAGGCTGTAGCGAGGACTGTAAGCATTTCCTCTTACAAAACATGGCAGTTTTACCAAAGAATTCTGCTTTAGTTGCAGGTGGAATACAAGCAGCATTACTCCCACTGTGTTCTCTTTTGGGCTCTTACAAGAATGAACTTTTTTATGCAGGGATTCCCACGAGGAGTGAACTGCCTCCACCATGGCAGGCTCTAGCGAGGACTGTAAGCATATCCTCTCCCAAACCACGCAGTTTTAACGGTAGAACTCTGCTTTAGTTGCAGGGGTAACACAAGCAGCTTTTCTCCCACTGTGTACTCTTTGGGCTCTTCCACGAATGAACTTCTATATGCAGGGTTTCCGAAGTGGAGCGAACTGCCTCAACCAAGGAAGGCTGTAGCGAGGACTGTAAGCATTTCCTCTTACAAAACACGGCAGTTTTACCACAGAATTCTGCTTTAGTTGCAGGTGGAATACAAGCAGCATTACTACCACTGTGTACTCTTTGGGCTCTTACACGAATGAACTTCTTTATGCAAGGATTCCCACGAGGAGCGAACTGCCTCCACCATGGCAGGCTGTAGCGAGGACTGTAAGCATATCCTCTCCCAAACCACGCAGTTTTAATGATAGAACTCTGCTTTAGTTGCAGGGGTAACACAAGCAGTTTTTCTCCCACTGTGTACTCTTTGGGCTCTCCCACGAATGAACTTCTATACGCAGGGTTTGCGACTTGGAGCGAACTGCCTCAACCAAGGCAGGCCTTAGCGAGGATTGTAAGCATATCCACTCCCAAACCACGCAGTTTTAAAGGGAGAACTCTGCTTTAGTTGCAGGGGTAACACAAGCAGCTTTTCTCCCACTGTGTACTCTTTGAGCTCTTCCACGAATGAACTTCTATATGCAGGGATTCCTACCAGGAGCGAACTGCCTCCACCATGGCAGGCTGTAGCGAGGACCGTAAGCTTATCCTCTCCCAAACGACGCAGTTTTAACAGTAGAACTCTGCTTTAGTTGCAGGGGTAACACAAGAAGCTTTTCTCCCACTGTGTACTCTTTGGGCTCTTCCACGAATGAACTTCTATATGCAGGTTTTCCGACGTGGAGGGAACTGCCTCAACCAAGGCAGGCTGTAGCCAGGACTGTAAGCATATCCTCTCCCAAAACACGCCGTTTTAACGGTAGAACTCTGCTTTAGTTGCAGGGGTAACACAAGCAGCTTTTCTCCCACTGTGTACTCTTTGGGCTCTTACACGAATGAACTTCTTTACGCAGGGATTCCCACGTGGATCGAACTGCCTCAACCGTGGAAGGCTGTAGCGAGGACTGTAAGCATATCCTCTCCCAAACCACGCAGTTTTCACGGTAGAACTCTGCTTTAGTTGCAGGGGTAACACAAGCAGTTTTTCTCCCACTGTGTACTCTTTGGGCTCTTCCACGAATGAACTTCTATACGCAGGGTTTGCGACGTGGAGCGAACTGCCTCAACCAAGGCAGGCTGTAGCGAGGATTGTAAGCATATCCACTCCCAAACCACGCAGTTTTAACGGGAGAACTCTGCTTTAGTTGCAGGGGTAACACAAGCAGCTTTTCTCCCACTGTGTACTCTTTGAGCTCTTCCACGAATGAACTTCTATATGCAGGGTTTCCGACGTGGAGCGAACTGCCTCAACCAAGGCAGTCTGTAGCGAGGACTGTAAGCATTTCCTCTTCCAAAACACTGCAGTTTTACCAAAGAATTCTGTTTTAGTTGCAGGTGGAATACAAGCAGCATGACTCCCACTGTGTACTCTTTGGGCTCTTACACGAATGAATTTCTTTATGCAGGGATTCCTACGAGGAGCGAACTGCCTCCACCACGGCAGGCTGTAGTGAGGACTGTAAGCATATCCTCTCCCAAACCCCGCAGTTTTAACGGTAGAACTCTGCTATAGTTGTAGGGGTAACACAAGCAGTTTTTCTCCCACTGTGTACTCTTTGGGCTCTTCCACGAATGAACTTCTTTATGCAGGGATTCCTACGAGGAGCGAACTGCCACGACCATGGCAGGCTGTAGCGAGGACTCTAAGCATATCCTCTCCCAAACCACGCAGTTTTAACGGTAGAACTCTGCTTTAGTTGCAGGGGTAACACAAGAAGCTTTTCTCCCCTGTGTACTCTTTGGGCTCTTCCACGAATGAACTTCTATATGCAGGTTTTCCGACGTGGAGCGAACTGCCTCAACCAAGGCAGGCTGTAGCAAGGACTGTAAGCATATCCTCTCCCAAACCCCGCAGTTTTAACGGTAGAACTCTGCTTTAGTTGCAGGGGTAACACAAGCAGTTTTTCTCCCACTGTGTACTCTTTGGGCTCTTCCACGAATGAACTTCTATATGCAGGGATTCCTACGAGGAGCGAACTGCCTCCACCATGGCAGGCTGTAGCGAGGACCGTAGGCATATCCTCTCCCACACCACGCAGTTTTAACGGTAGAACTCTGCTTTAGTTGCAGGGGTAACACAAGAAGCTTTTCTCCCACTGTGTACTCTTTGGGCTCTTCCACGAATGAACTTCTATATGCAGGTTTTCCGACGTGGAGCGAACTGCCTCAACCAAGGCAGGCTGTAGAAAGGACTGTAAGCATATCCTCTCCCAAAACACGCAGTTTTAAAGGTAGAACTCTGCTTTAGTTGCAGGGGTAACACAAGCAGCTTTTCTCCCACTGTGTACTCTTTGGGCTCTTCCACGAATGAACTTCTATATGCAGGGTTTCCGACGTGGAGCGAACTGCCTCAACCAAGGCAGGCTGTAGCGAGGACTGTAAGCATATCCTGTCCCAAACCACGCAGTTTTAACGGTAGAACTCTGCTTTAGTTGCAAGGGTAACACAAGCAGGTTTTCTCCCACTGTGTACTCTTTGGGCTCTTCCACGAATGAATTCTATATGCAGGGTTTCCGACGTGGAGCGAACTGCCTCAACCAAGGCAGGCTGTAGCGAGGACTGTAAGCATTTCCTCTTACAAAACACGGCAGTTTTACCAAAGAATTCTGCTTTAGTTGCAGGTGGAATACAAGCAGCATTACTACCACTGTGTACTCTTTGGGCTCTTACACGAATGAACTTCTTTATGCAAGGATTCCCACGAGGAGCGAACTGCCTCCACCATGGCAGGCTGTAGCGAGGACTGTAAGCATATCCTCTCCCAAACCACGCAGTTTTAATGATAGAACTCTGCTTTAGTTGCAGGGGTAACACAAGCAGTTTTTCTCCCACTGTGTACTCTTTGGGCTCTTCCACGAATGAACTTCTATACGCAGGGTTTGCGACTTGGAGCGAACTGCCTCAACCAAGGCAGGCCTTAGCGAGGATTGTAAGCATATCCACTCCCAAACCACGCAGTTTTAACGGGAGAACTCTGCTTTAGTTGCAGGGGTAACACAAGCAGCTTTTCTCCCACTGTGTACTCTTTGAGCTCTTCCACGAATGAACTTCTATATGCAGGGATTCCTACGAGGAGCGAACTGCCTCCACCATGGCAGGCTGGAGCGAGGACCGTAAGCTTATCCTCTCCCAAACGACGCAGTTTTAACAGTAGAACTCTGCTTTAGTTGCAGGGGTAACACAAGAAGCTTTTCTCCCACTGTGTACTCTTTGGGCTCTTCCACGAATGAACTTCTATATGCAGGTTTTCCGACGTGGAGGGAACTGCCTCAACCAAGGCAGGTTGTAGCCAGGACTGTAAGCATATCCTCTCCCAAAACACGCCATTTAACGGTAGAACTCTGCTTTAGTTGCAGGGGTAACACAAGCAACTTTTCTCCCACTGTGTACTCTTTGGGCTCTTACACGAATGAACTTCTTTATGCAGGGATTCCCACGTGGATCGAACTGCCTCAACCGTGGAAGGCTGTAGCGAGGACTGTAAGCATATCCTCTCCCAAACCACGCAGTTTTCACGGTAGAACTCTGCTTTAGTTGCAGGGGTAACACAAGCAGTTTTTCTCCCACTGTGTACTCTTTGGGCTCTTCCACGAATGAACTTCTATACGCAGGGTTTGCGACGTGGAGCGAACTGCCTCAACCAAGGCAGGCTGTAGCGAGGATTGTAAGCATATCCACTCCCAAACCACGCAGTTTTAACGGGAGAACTCTGCTTTAGTTGCAGGGGTAACACAAGCAGCTTTTCTCCCACTGTGTACACTTTGAGCTCTTCCACGAATGAACTTCTATATGCAGGGTTTCCGACGTGGAGCGAACTGCCTCAACCAAGGCAGTCTGTAGCGAGGACTGTAAGCATTTCCTCTTCCAAAACAGTGCAGTTTTACCAAAGAATTCTGTTTTAGTTGCAGGTGGAATACAAGCAGCATGACTCCCACTGTGTACTCTTTGGGCTCTTACACGAATGAATTTCTTTATGCAGGGATTCCTACGAGGAGCGAACTGCCTCCACCACGGCAGGCTGTAGTGAGGACTGTAAGCATATCCTCTCCCAAACCCCGCAGTTTTAACGGTAGAACTCTGCTATAGTTGTAGGGGTAACACAAGCAGTTTTTCTCCCACTGTGTACTCTTTGGGCTCTTCCACGAATGAACTTCTTTATGCAGGGATTCCTACGAGGAGCGAACTGCCACGACCATGGCAGGCTGTAGCGAGGACTCTAAGCATATCCTCTCCCAAACCACGCAGTTTTAACGGTAGAACTCTGCTTTAGTTGCAGGGGTAACACAAGAAGCTTTTCTCCCCTGTGTACTCTTTGGGCTCTTCCACGAATGAACTTCTATATGCAGGTTTTCCGACGTGGAGCGAACTGCCTCAACCAAGGCAGGCTGTAGCAAGGACTGTAAGCATATCCTCTCCCAAACCCCGCAGTTTTAACGGTAGAACTCTGCTTTAGTTGCAGGGGTAACACAAGCAGTTTTTCTCCCACTGTGTACTCTTTGGGCTCTTCCACGAATGAACTTCTATATGCAGGGATTCCTACGAGGAGCGAACTGCCTCCACCATGGCAGGCTGTAGCGAGGACCGTAGGCATATCCTCTCCCACACCACGCAGTTTTAACGGTAGAACTCTGCTTTAGTTGCAGGGGTAACACAAGAAGCTTTTCTCCCACTGTGTACTCTTTGGGCTCTTCCACGAATGAACTTCTATATGCAGGTTTTCCGACGTGGAGCGAACTGCCTCAACCAAGGCAGGCTGTAGAAAGGACTGTAAGCATATCCTCTCCCAAAACACGCAGTTTTAAAGGTAGAACTCTGCTTTAGTTGCAGGGGTAACACAAGCAGCTTTTCTCCCACTGTGTACTCTTTGGGCTCTTCCACGAATGAACTTCTATATGCAGGGTTTCCGACGTGGAGCGAACTGCCTCAACCAAGGCAGGCTGTAGCGAGGACTGTAAGCATATCCTGTCCCAAACCACGCAGTTTTAACGGTAGAACTCTGCTTTAGTTGCAGGGGTAACACAAGCAGGTTTTCTCCCACTGTGTACTCTTTGGGCTCTTCCACGAATGAATTCTATATGCAGGGTTTCCGACGTGGAGCGAACTGCCTCAACCAAGGCAGGCTGTAGCGAGGACTGTAAGCATTTCCTCTTCCAAAGCACGGCAGTTTTACCAAAGAATTCTGCTTTAGTTGCAGGTGGAATACAAGCAGCATTATTCCCACTGTGTACTCTTTGGGCTCTTACACGAATGAACTTCTTTATGCAAGGATTCCCACGAGGAGCGAACTGCCTCCACCATGGCAGGCTGTAGCGAGGACTGTAAGCATATCCTCTCCCAAACCACGCAGTTTTAACGGTAGAACTCCGCTTTAGTTGCACGGATAACAAAAGCAGCTTTTCTCCCACTGTGTACTCTTTGGGTTCGTCCACGAATGAACTTCTATATGCAGGGTTTCCGACGTGGAGCGAACTGCCTCAACCAAGGCAGGCTCTAGCGAGGACCGTAAGCATATCCTCTCCCAAACCACTCAGTTTTAACGGTAGAACTCTGCTTTAGTTGCAGGGGTAACACAAGCAGCTTTTCTCCCACTGTGTACTCTTTGGGCTCTTACACGAATGAACTTCTTTATGCAGGGATTCCCACGTGGATCGAACTGCCTCAACCGTGGAAGGCTGTAGCGAGGACTGTAAGCATATCCTCTCCCAAACCACGCAGTTTTCATGGTAGATCTCTGCTTTAGTTGCAGGGGTAACACAAGCAGGTTTCTCCCACTGTGTACTCTTTGGGCTCTTCCACGAATGAACTTCTATATGCAGGGTTTGCGACGTGGAGCGAACTGCCTCAACCAAGGCAGGCTGTAGCGAGGACTGTAAGCATTTCCTCTTACAAAACATGGCAGTTTTACCAAAGAATTCTGCTTTAGTTGCAGGTGGAATACAAGCAGCATTACTCCCACTGTGTTCTCTTGGGGGCTCTTACACGAATGAACATTTTTATGCAGGGATTCCCACGAGGAGTGAACTGCCTCCACCATGGCAGGCTCTAGCGAGGACTGTAAGCATATCCTCTCCCAAACCACGCAGTTTTAATGGTAGAACTCTGCTTTAGTTGCAGGGGTAACACAAGCAGCTTTTCTCCCACTGTGTACTCTTTGGGCTCTTCCACGAATGAACTTCTATATGCAGGTTTTCCGACGTGGAGGGAACTGCCTCAACCAAGGCAGGCTGTAGCGAGGACTGTAAGCATATCCTCTCCCAAAACACGCCGTTTTAACGGTAGAACTCTGCTTTAGTTGCAGGGGTAACACAAGCAGCTTTTCTCCCACTGTGTACTCTTTGGGCTCTTCCACGAATGAACTTCTATATGCAGGGTTTCCGACGTGGAGCGAACTGCCTCAACCAAGGCAGGCTGTAGCGAGGAATGTAAGCATTTCCTCTTACAAAACATGGCAGTTTTACCAAAGAATTCTGCTTTAGTTGCAGGTGGAATACAAGCAGCATTACTACCACTGTGTACTCTTTGGGCTCTTACACGAATGAACTTCTTTATGCAAGGATTCCCACGAGGAGCGAACTGCCTCCACCATGGCAGGCTGTAGCGAGGACTCTAAGCATATCCTCTCCCAAACCACGCAGTTTTAATGGTACAGCTCTGCTTTAGTTGCAGGGGTAACACAAGCAGTTTTTCTCCCACTGTGTACTCTTTGGGCTCTTCCACGAATGAACTTCTATATGCAGGGTTTGCGACGTGGAGGGAACTGCCTCAACCAATGCAGGCTGTAGCGAGAACTGTAAGCATATCCTCTCCCAAACCACGCAGTTTTAACGGTAGAACTCTGCTTTAGTTGCAGGGGTAACACAAGCAGTTTTTCTCCCACTGTGTACTCTTTGGGCTCTTCCACGAATGAACTTCTATATGCAGGGTTTGCGACGTGGAGGGAACTGCCTCAACCAAGGCAGGCTGTAGCGAGGACTGTAAGCATATCCTCTCCCAAACCACGCAGTTTTAACGGTAGAACTCTGCTTTAGTTGCAGGGGTAACACAAGCAGCTTTTCTCCCACTGTGTATTCTTTGGGCTCTTCCACGAATGAACTTCTATATGCAGGGTTTCCGACGTGGAGCGAACTGCCTCAACCAAGGCAGGCTGTAGCGAGGACTGTAAGCATATCCTCTCCCAAACCACGCCGTTTTAACGGTAGAACACTGCTTTAGTTGCAGGGGTAACACAAGCAGCTTTTCTCCCACTGTGTACTCTTTGGGCTCTTCCACGAATGAACTTCTATATGCAGGGTTTCCGACGTGGAGCGAACTGCCTCAACCAAGGCAGGCTGTAGCGAGGACTGTAATCATATCCTGTCCCAAACCACGCAGTTTTAACGGTAGAACTCTGCTTTAGTTGCAGGGGTAACACAAGCAGTTTTTCTCCCACTGTGTACTCTTTGGGCTCTTCCACGAATGAACTTCTATATGCAGGGATTCCTACGAGGAGCGAACTGCCTCCACCATGGCAGGCTGTAGCGAGGACCGTAGGCATATCCTCTCCCAAACCACGCAGTTTTAACGGTAGAACTCTGCTTTAGTTGCAGGGGTAACACAAGAAGCTTTTCTCCCACTGTGTACTCTTTGGGCTCTTCCACGAATGAACTTCAATATGCAGGGTTTGCGACGTGGAGCGAACTGCCTCAACCAAGGCAGGCTGTAGCGAGGACTGTAAGCATATCCTGTCCCAAACCACACAGTTTTAACGGTAGAACTCTGCTTTAGTTGCATGGGTAACACAAGCAGGTTTTCTCCCACTGTGCACTCTTTGGGCTCTTCCACGAATGAATTCTATATGCAGGGTTTCCGACGTGGAGCGAACTGCCTCAACCAAGGCAGGCTGTAGCGAGGACTGTAAGCATTTCCTCTTCCAAAGCACGGCAGTTTTACCAAAGAATTCTGCTTTAGTTGCAGGTGGAATACAAGCAGCATTATTCCCACTGTGTACTCTTTGGGCTCTTACACGAATGAACTTCTTTATGCAAGGATTCCCACGAGGAGCGAACTGCCTCCACCATGGCAGGCTGTAGCGAGGACTGTAAGCATATCCTCTCCCAAACCACGCAGTTTTAACGGTACAACTCTGCTTTAGTTGCAGGGATAACAAAAGCAGCTTTTCTCCCACTGTGTACTCTTTGGGTTCGTCCACGAATGAACTTCTATATGCAGGGTTTCCGACGTGGAGCGAACTGCCTCAACCAAGGCAGGCTATAGCGAGGACCGTAAGCATATCCTCACCCAAACCACGCAGTTTTTTTTTTTTTTTTTTTTTTTTTTTTTTTTTTTTTTTTTTTTTGCGGTATGCGGGCCTCTCACTGTTGTGGCCTCTCCCGTTGCGGAGCACAGGCTCCGGACGCGCAGGCTCCGCGGCCATGGCTCACGGGCCCAGCCGCTCCGCGGCATATGGGATCCTCCCAGACCGGGGCACGAACCCGTATCCCCTGCATCGGCAGGCGGACTCTCAACCACTTGCGCCACCAGGGAGGCCCATCCACGCAGTTTTAACGGTAGAACTCTGCTTTAGTTGCAGGGGTAACACAAGCAGCTTTTCTCCCACTGTATACTCTTTGGGCTCTTACACGAATGAACTTCTTTATGCAGGGATTCCCACGTGGATCGAACTGCCTCAACCGTGGAAGGCTGTAGCGAGGACTGTAAGCATATCCTCTCCCAAACCACGCAGTTTTCACGGTAGAACTCTGCTTTAGTTGCAGGGGTAACACAAGCAGCTTTTCTCCCACTGTGTACTCTTTGGGCTCTTCCACGAATGAACTTCTATATGCAGGGTTTGCGACGTGGAGCGAACTGCCTCAAACAAGACAGGCTGTAGCGAGGACTGTAAGCATTTCCTCTTACAAAACATGGCAGTTTTACCAAAGAATTCTGCTTTAGTTGCAGGTGGAATACAAGCAGCATTACTCCCACTGTGTTCTCTTTTGGGCTCTTACAAGAATGAACTTTTTTATGCAGGGATTCCCACGAGGAGTGAACTGCCTCCACCATGGCAGGCTCTAGCGAGGACTGTAAGCATATCCTCTCCCAAACCACGCAGTTTTAACGGTAGAACTCTGCTTTAGTTGCAGGGGTAACACAAGCAGCTTTTCTCCCACTGTGTACTCTTTGGGCTCTTCCACGAATGAACTTCTATATGCAGGGTTTGCGACGTGGAGCGAACTGCCTCAAACAAGACAGGCTGTAGCGAGGACTGTAAGCATTTCCTCTTACAAAACACGGCAGTTTTACCAAAGAATTCTGCTTTAGTTGCAGGTGGAATACAAGCAGCATTACTACCACTGTGTACTCTTTGGGCTCTTACACGAATGAACTTCTTTATGCAAGGATTCCCACGAGGAGCGAACTGCCTCCAACATGGCTGGCTGTAGCGAGGACTGTAAGCATATCCTCTCCCAAACCACGCAGTTTTAATGATAGAACTCTGCTTTAGTTGCAGGGGTAACACAAGCAGTTTTTCTCCCACTGTGTACTCTTTGGGCTCTTCCACGAATGAACTTCTATACGCAGGGTTTGCGACGTGGAGCGAACTGCCTCAACCAAGGCAGGCTGTAGCGAGGATTGTAAGCATATCCACTCCCAAACCACGCAGTTTTAACGGGAGAACTCTGCTTTAGTTGCAGGGGTAACACAAGCAGCTTTTCTCCCACTGTGTACTCTTTGAGCTCTTCCACGTATGAACTTCTATATGCAGGGTTTCCGACGTGGAGCGAACTGCCTCAACCAAGGCAGTCTGTAGCGAGGACTGTAAGCATTTCCTCTTCCAAAACACTGCAGTTTTACCAAATAATTCTGTTTTAGTTGCAGGTGGAATACAAGCAGCATGACTCCCACTGTGTACTCTTTGGGCTCTTACACGAATGAATTTCTTTATGCAGGGATTCCTACGAGGAGAGAACTGCCTCCACCACGGCAGGCTGTAGCGAGGACTGTAAGCATATCCTCTCCCAAACCCCGCAGTTTTAACGGTAGAACTCTGCTATAGTTGTAGGGGTAACACAAGCAGTTTTTCTCCCACTGTGTACTCTTTGGGCTCTTCCACGAATGAACTTCTTTATGCAGGGATTCCTACGAGGAGCGAACTGCCACGACCATGGCAGGCTGTAGCGAGGACTCTAAGCATATCCTCTCCCAAACCACGCAGTTTTAACGGTAGAACTCTGCTTTAGTTGCAGGGGTAACACAAGAAGCTTTTCTCCCCTGTGTACTCTTTGGGCTCTTCCACGAATGAACTTCTATATGCAGGTTTTCTGACGTGGAGCGAACTGCCTCAACCAAGGAAGGCTGTAGCAAGGACTGTAAGCATATCCTCTCCCAAACCCCGCAGTTTTAACGGTAGAACTCTGCTTTAGTTGCAGGGGTAACACAAGCAGTTTTTCTCCCACTGTGTACTCTTTGGGCTCTTCCACGAATGAACTTCTATATGCAGGGATTCCTACGAGGAGCGAACTGCCTCCACCATGGCAGGCTGTAGCGAGGACCGTAGGCATATCCTCTCCCACACCACGCAGTTTTAACGGTAGAACTCTGCTTTAGTTGCAGGGGTAACACAAGAAGCTTTTCTCCCACTGTGTACTCTTTGGGCTCTTCCACGAATGAACTTCTATATGCAGGTTTTCCGACGTGGAGCGAACTGCCTCAACCAAGGCAGGCTGTAGAAAGGACTGTAAGCATATCCTCTCCCAAAACACGCAGTTTTAAAGGTAGAACTCTGCTTTAGTTGCAGGGGTAACACAAGCAGCTTTTCTCCCACTGTGTACTCTTTGGGCTCTTCCACGAATGAACTTCTATATGCAGGGTTTCCGACGTGGAGCGAACTGCCTCAACCAAGGCAGGCTGTAGCGAGGACTGTAAGCATATCCTGTCCCAAACCACTCAGTTTTAACGGTAGAACTCTGCTTTAGTTGCAGGGGTAACACAAGCAGGTTTTCTCCCACTGTGTACTCTTTGGGCTCTTCCACGAATGAATACTATATGCAGGGTTTCCGACGTGGAGCGAACTGCCTCAACCAAGGCAGGCTGTAGCGAGGACTGTAAGCATTTCCTCTTACAAAACACGGCAGTTTTACCAAAGAATTCTGCTTTAGTTGCAGGTGGAATACAAGCAGCATTACTACCACTGTGTACTCTTTGGGCTCTTACACGAATGAACTTCTTTATGCAAGGATTCCCACGAGGAGCGAACTGCCTCCACCATGGCTGGCTGTAGCGAGGACTGTAAGCATATCCTCTCCCAAACCACGCAGTTTTAATGATAGAACTCTGCTTTAGTTGCAGGGGTAACACAAGCAGTTTTTCTCCCACTGTGTACTCTTTGGGCTCTTCCACGAATGAACTTCTATACGCAGGGTTTGCGACGTGGAGCGAACTGCCTCAACCAAGGCAGGCTGTAGCGAGGATTGTAAGCATATCCACTCCCAAACCACGCAGTTTTAACGGGAGAACTCTGCTTTAGTTGCAGGGGTAACACAAGCAGCTTTTCTCCCACTGTGTACTCTTTGAGCTCTTCCACGTATGAACTTCTATATGCAGGGTTTCCGACGTGGAGCGAACTGCCTCAACCAAGGCAGTCTGTAGCGAGGACTGTAAGCATTTCCTCTTCCAAAACACTGCAGTTTTACCAAATAATTCTGTTTTAGTTGCAGGTGGAATACAAGCAGCATGACTCCCACTGTGTACTCTTTGGGCTCTTACACGAATGAATTTCTTTATGCAGGGATTCCTACGAGGAGAGAACTGCCTCCACCACGGCAGGCTGTAGCGAAGACTGTAAGCATATCCTCTCCCAAACCCCGCAGTTTTAACGGTAGAACTCTGCTATAGTTGTAGGGGTAACACAAGCAGTTTTTCTCCCACTGTGTACTCTTTGGGCTCTTCCACGAATGAACTTCTTTATGCAGGGATTCCTACGAGGAGCGAACTGCCACGACCATGGCAGGCTGTAGCGAGGACTCTAAGCATATCCTCTCCCAAACCACGCAGTTTTAACGGTAGAACTCTGCTTTAGTTGCAGGGGTAACACAAGAAGCTTTTCTCCCCTGTGTACTCTTTGGGCTCTTCCACGAATGAACTTCTATATGCAGGTTTTCTGACGTGGAGCGAACTGCCTCAACCAAGGAAGGCTGTAGCAAGGACTGTAAGCATATCCTCTCCCAAACCCCGCAGTTTTAACGGTAGAACTCTGCTTTAGTTGCAGGGGTAACACAAGCAGTTTTTCTCCCACTGTGTACTCTTTGGGCTCTTCCACGAATGAACTTCTATATGCAGGGATTCCTACGAGGAGCGAACTGCCTCCACCATGGCAGGCTGTAGCGAGGACCGTAGGCATATCCTCTCCCACACCACGCAGTTTTAACGGTAGAACTCTGCTTTAGTTGCAGGGGTAACACAAGAAGCTTTTCTCCCACTGTGTACTCTTTGGGCTCTTCCACGAATGAACTTCTATATGCAGGTTTTCCGACGTGGAGCGAACTGCCTCAACCAAGGCAGGCTGTAGAAAGGACTGTAAGCATATCCTCTCCCAAAACACGCAGTTTTAAAGGTAGAACTCTGCTTTAGTTGCAGGGGTAACACAAGCAGCTTTTCTCCCACTGTGTACTCTTTGGGCTCTTCCACGAATGAACTTCTATATGCAGGGTTTCCGACGTGGAGCGAACTGCCTCAACCAAGGCAGGCTGTAGCGAGGACTGTAAGCATATCCTGTCCCAAACCACGCAGTTTTAACGGTAGAACTCTGCTTTAGTTGCAGGGGTAACACAAGCAGGTTTTCTCCCACTGTGTACTCTTTGGGCTCTTCCACGAATGAATACTATATGCAGGGTTTCCGACGTGGAGCGAACTGCCTCAACCAAGGCAGGCTGTAGCGAGGACTGTAAGCATTTCCTCTTCCAAAGCACGGCAGTTTTACCAAAGAATTCTGCTTTAGTTGCAGGTGGAATACAAGCAGCATTATTCCCACTGTGTACTCTTTGGGCTCTTACACGAATGAACTTCTTTATGCAAGGATTCCCACGAGGAGCGAACTGCCTCCACCATGGCAGGCTGTAGCGAGGACTGTAAGCATATCCTCTCCCAAACCACGCAGTTTTAACGGTAGAACTCTGCTTTAGTTGCAGGGATAACAAAAACAGCTTTTCTCCCACTGTGTACTCTTTGGGTTCGTCCACGAATGAACTTCTATATGCAGGGTTTCCGACGTGGAGCGAACTGCCTCAACCAAGGCAGGCTCTAGCGAGGACCGTAAGCATATCCTCTCCCAAACCACTCAGTTTTAACGGTAGAACTCTGCTTTAGTTGCAGGGGTAACACAAGCAGCTTTTCTCCCACTGTGTACTCTTTGGGCTCTTACACGAATGAACTTCTTTATGCAGGGATTCCCACGTGGATCGAACTGCCTCAACCGTGGAAGGCTGTAGCGAGGACTGTAAGCATATCCTCTCCCAAACCACGCAGTTTTCATGGTAGATCTCTGCTTTAGTTGCAGGGGTAACACAAGCAGCTTTTCTCCCACTGTGTACTCTTTGGGCTCTTCCACGAATGAACTTCTATATGCAGGGTTTCCGACGTGGAGCGAACTGCCTCAACCAAGGCAGGCTGTAGCGAGGACTGTAAGCATATCCTCTCCCAAACCACGCCGTTTTAACGGTAGAACACTGCTTTAGTTGCAGGGGTAACACAAGCAGCTTTTCTCCCACTGTGTACTCTTTGGGCTCTTCCACGAATGAACTTCTATATGCAGGGTTTCCGACGTGGAGCGAACTGCCTCAACCAAGGCAGGCTGTAGCGAGGACTGTAATCATATCCTGTCCCAAACCACGCAGTTTTAATGGTAGAACTCTGCTTTAGTTGCAGGGGTAACACAAGCAGGTTTTCTCCCACTGTGTACTCTTTGGGCTCTTCCACGAATGAATTCTATATGCAGGGTTTCCGACGTCGAGCGAACTGCCTCAACCAAGGCAGGCTGTAGCGAGGACTGTAAGCATTTCCTCTTCCAAAGCACGGCAGTTTTACCAAAGAATTCTGCTTTAGTTGCAGGTGGAATACAAGCAGCATTATTCCCACTGTGTACTCTTTGGGCTCTTACACGAATGAACTTCTTTATGCAAGGATTCCCACGAGGAGCGAACTGCCTCCACCATGGCAGGCTGTAGCGAGGACTGTAAGCATATCCTCTCCCAAACCACGCAGTTTTAACGGTAGAACTCTGCTTTAGTTGCAGGGATAACAAAAGCAGCTTTTCTCCCACTGTGTGCTCTTTGGGTTCGTCCACGAATGAACTTCTATATGCAGGGTTTCCGACGTGGAGCGAACTGCCTCAACCAAGGCAGGCTCTAGCGAGGACCGTAAGCATATCCTCTCCCAAACCACTCAGTTTTAACGGTAGAACTCTGCTTTAGTTGCAGGGATAACAAAAGCAGCTTTTCTCCCACTGTGTGCTCTTTGGGTTCGTCCACGAATGAACTTCTATATGCAGGGTTTCCGACGTGGAGCGAACTGCCTCAACCAAGGCAGGCTCTAGCGAGGACCGTAAGCATATCCTCTCCCAAACCACTCAGTTTTAACGGTAGAACTCCGCTTTAGTTGCAGGGGTAACACAAGCAGCTTTTCTCCCACTGTGTACTCTTTGGGCTCTTCCACAAATGAACTTCTATATGCAGGGTTTGCGACGTGGAGCGAACTGCCTCAACCAAGGCAGGCTGTAGCGAGGACTGTAAGCATTTCCTCTTACAAAACATGGCAGTTTTACCAAAGAATTCTGCTTTAGTTGCAGGTGGAATACAAGCAGCATTACTCCCACTGTGTTCTCTTGGGGGCTCTTACACGAATGAACATTTTTATGCAGGGATTCCCACGAGGAGAGAACTGCCTCCACCATGGCAGGCTCTAGCGAGGACTGTAAGCATATCCTCTCCCAAACCACGCAGTTTTAATGGTAGAACTCTGCTTTAGTTGCAGGGGTAACACAAGCAGCTTTTCTCCCACTGTGTACTCTTTGGGCTCTTCCACGAATGAACTTCTATATGCAGGGTTTCCGAAGTGGAGCGAACTGCCTCAACCAAGGAAGGCTGTAGCGAGGACTGTAAGCATTTCCTCTTACCAAACACGGCAGTTTTACCAAAGAATTCTGCTTTAGTTGCAGGTGGAGTACAAGCAGCATTACTACCACTGTGTACTCTTTGGGCTCTTACACGAATGAACTTCTTTATGCAAGGATTCCCACGAGGAGCGAACTGCCTCCACCATGGCAGGCTGTAGCGAGGACTGTAAGCATATCCTCTCCCAAACCACGCAGTTTTAATGATAGAACTCTGCTTTAGTTGCAGGGGTAACACAAGCAGTTTTTCTCCCACTGTGTACTCTTTGGGCTCTTCCACGAATGAACTTCTATACGCAGGGTTTGCGACGTGGAGCGAACTGCCTCAACCAAGGCAGGCTGTAGCGAGGATTGTAAGCATATCCACTCCCAAACCACGCAGTTTTAACGGGAGAACTCTGCTTTAGTTGCAGGGGTAACACAAGCAGCTTTTCTCCCACTGTGTACTCTTTGAGCTCTTCCACGAATGAACTTCTATATGCAGGGTTTCCGACGTGGAGCGAACTGCCTCAACCAAGGCAGTCTGTAGCGAGGACTGTAAGCATTTCCTCTTCCAAAACACTGCAGTTTTACCAAAGAATTCTGTTTTAGTTGCAGGTGGAATACAAGCAGCATGACTCCCACTGTGTACTCTTTGGGCTCTTACACGAATGAATTTCTTTATGCAGGGATTCCTACGAGGAGCGAACTGCCTCCACCACGGCAGGCTGTAGTGAGGACTGTAAGCATATCCTCTCCCAAACCCCGCAGTTTTAACGGTAGAACTCTGCTATAGTTGTAGGGGTAACACAAGCAGTTTTTCTCCCACTGTGTACTCTTTGGGCTCTTCCACGAATGAACTTCTTTATGCAGGGATTCCTACGAGGAGCGAACTGCCACGACCATGGCAGGCTGTAGCGAGGACTCTAAGCATATCCTCTCCCAAACCACGCAGTTTTAACGGTAGAACTCTGCTTTAGTTGCAGGGGTAACACAAGAAGCTTTTCTCCCCTGTGTACTCTTTGGGCTCTTCCACGAATGAACTTCTATATGCAGGTTTTCCGACGTGGAGCGAACTGCCTCAACCAAGGCAGGCTGTAGCAAGGACTGTAAGCATATCCTCTCCCAAACCCCGCAGTTTTAACGGTAGAACTCTGCTTTAGTTGCAGGGGTAACACAAGCAGTTTTTCTCCCACTGTGTACTCTTTGGGCTCTTCCACGAATGAACTTCTATATGCAGGGATTCCTACGAGGAGCGAACTGCCTCCACCATGGCAGGCTGTAGCGAGGACCGTAGGCATATCCTCTCCCACACCACGCAGTTTTAACGGTAGAACTCTGCTTTAGTTGCAGGGGTAACACAAGAAGCTTTTCTCCCACTGTGTACTCTTTGGGCTCTTCCACGAATGAACTTCTATATGCAGGTTTTCCGACGTGGAGCGAACTGCCTCAACCAAGGCAGGCTGTAGAAAGGACTGTAAGCATATCCTCTCCCAAAACACGCAGTTTTAAAGGTAGAACTCTGCTTTAGTTGCAGGGGTAACACAAGCAGCTTTTCTCCCACTGTGTACTCTTTGGGCTCTTCCACGAATGAACTTCTATATGCAGGGTTTCCGACGTGGAGCGAACTGCCTCAACCAAGGCAGGCTGTAGCGAGGACTGTAAGCATATCCTGTCCCAAACCACGCAGTTTTAACGGTAGAACTCTGCTTTAGTTGCAGGGGTAACACAAGCAGGTTTTCTCCCACTGTGTACTCTTTGGGCTCTTCCACGAATGAATACTATATGCAGGGTTTCCGACGTGGAGCGAACTGCCTCAACCAAGGCAGGCTGTAGCGAGGACTGTAAGCATTTCCTCTTCCAAAGCACGGCAGTTTTACCAAAGAATTCTGCTTTAGTTGCAGGTGGAATACAAGCAGCATTATTCCCACTGTGTACTCTTTGGGCTCTTACACGAATGAACTTCTTTATGCAAGGATTCCCACGAGGAGCGAACTGCCTCCACCATGGCAGGCTGTAGCGAGGACTGTAAGCATATCCTCTCCCAAACCACGCAGTTTTAACGGTAGAACTCCGCTTTAGTTGCACGGATAACAAAAGCAGCTTTTCTCCCACTGTGTACTCTTTGGGTTCGTCCACGAATGAACTTCTATATGCAGGGTTTCCGACGTGGAGCGAACTGCCTCAACCAAGGCAGGCTCTAGCGAGGACCGTAAGCATATCCTCTCCCAAACCACTCAGTTTTAACGGTAGAACTCTGCTTTAGTTGCAGGGGTAACACAAGCAGCTTTTCTCCCACTGTGTACTCTTTGGGCTCTTACACGAATGAACTTCTTTATGCAGGGATTCCCACGTGGATCGAACTGCCTCAACCGTGGAAGGCTGTAGCGAGGACTGTAAGCATATCCTCTCCCAAACCACGCAGTTTTCATGGTAGATCTCTGCTTTAGTTGCAGGGGTAACACAAGCAGCTTTTCTCCCACTGTGTACTCTTTGGGCTCTTCCACGAATGAACTTCTATATGCAGGGTTTGCGACGTGGAGCGAACTGCCTCAACCAAGGCAGGCTGTAGCGAGGACTGTAAGCATTTCCTCTTACAAAACATGGCAGTTTTACCAAAGAATTCTGCTTTAGTTGCAGGTGGAATACAAGCAGCATTACTCCCACTGTGTTCTCTTGGGGGCTCTTACACGAATGAACATTTTTATGCAGGGATTCCCACGAGGAGTGAACTGCCTCCACCATGGCAGGCTCTAGCGAGGACTGTAAGCATATCCTCTCCCAAACCACGCAGTTTTAATGGTAGAACTCTGCTTTAGTTGCAGGGGTAACACAAGCAGCTTTTCTCCCACTGTGTACTCTTTGGGCTCTTCCACGAATGAACTTCTATATGCAGTTTTTCCGACGTGGAGGGAACTGCCTCAACCAAGGCAGGCTGTAGCGAGGACTGTAAGCATATCCTCTCCCAAAACACGCCGTTTTAACGGTAGAACTCTGCTTTAGTTGCAGGGGTAACACAAGCAGCTTTTCTCCCACTGTGTACTCTTTGGGCTCTTCCACGAATGAACTTCTATATGCAGGGTTTCCGACGTGGAGCGAACTGCCTCAACCAAGGCAGGCTGTAGCGAGGAATGTAAGCATTTCCTCTTACAAAACATGGCAGTTTTACCAAAGAATTCTGCTTTAGTTGCAGGTGGAATACAAGCAGCATTACTACCACTGTGTACTCTTTGGGCTCTTACACGAATGAACTTCTTTATGCAGGGATTCCCACGAGGAGCGAACTGCCTCCACCATGGCAGGCTGTAGCGAGGACTCTAAGCATATCCTCTCCCAAACCACGCAGTTTTAATGGTACAGCTCTGCTTTAGTTGCAGGGGTAACACAAGCAGTTTTTCTCCCACTGTGTACTCTTTGGGCTCTTCCACGAATGAACTTCTATATGCAGGGTTTGCGACGTGGAGGGAACTGCCTCAACCAATGCAGGCTGTAGCGAGAACTGTAAGCATATCCTCTCCCAAACCACGCAGTTTTAACGGTAGAACTCTGCTTTAGTTGCAGGGGTAACACAAGCAGTTTTTCTCCCACTGTGTACTCTTTGGGCTCTTCCACGAATGAACTTCTATATGCAGGGTTTGCGACGTGGAGGGAACTGCCTCAACCAAGGCAGGCTGTAGCGAGGACTGTAAGCATATCCTCTCCCAAACCACGCAGTTTTAACGGTAGAACTCTGCTTTAGTTGCAGGGGTAACACAAGCAGCTTTTCTCCCACTGTGTATTCTTTGGGCTCTTCCACGAATGAACTTCTATATGCAGGGTTTCCGACGTGGAGCGAACTGCCTCAACCAAGGCAGGCTGTAGCGAGGACTGTAAGCATATCCTCTCCCAAACCACGCCGTTTTAACGGTAGAACACTGCTTTAGTTGCAGGGGTAACACAAGCAGCTTTTCTCCCACTGTGTACTCTTTGGGCTCTTCCACGAATGAACTTCTATATGCAGGGTTTCCGACGTGGAGCGAACTGCCTCAACCAAGGCAGGCTGTAGCAAGGACTGTAAGCATATCCTCTCCCAAACCCCGCAGTTTTAACGGTAGAACTCTGCTTTAGTTGCAGGGGTAACACAAGCAGCTTTTCTCCCACTGTGTACTCTTTGGGCTCTTCCACGAATGAATTCTATATGCAGGGTTTCCGACGTCGAGCGAACTGCCTCAACCAAGGCAGGCTGTAGCGAGGACTGTAAGCATTTCCTCTTCCAAAGCACGGCAGTTTTACCAAAGAATTCTGCTTTAGTTGCAGGTGGAATACAAGCAGCATTATTCCCACTGTGTACTCTTTGGGCTCTTACACGAATGAACTTCTTTATGCAAGGATTCCCACGAGGAGCGAACTGCCTCCACCATGGCAGGCTGTAGCGAGGACTGTAAGCATATCCTCTCCCAAACCACGCAGTTTTAACGGTAGAACTCTGCTTTAGTTGCAGGGATAACAAAAGCAGCTTTTCTCCCACTGTGTACTCTTTGGGTTCGTCCACGAATGAACTTCTATATGCAGGGTTTCCGACGTGGAGCGAACTGCCTCAACCAAGGCAGGCTCTAGCGAGGACCGTAAGCATATCCTCTCCCAAACCACTCAGTTTTAACGGTAGAACTCTGCTTTAGTTGCAGGGGTAACACAAGCAGCTTTTCTCCCACTGTGTACTCTTTGGGCTCTTCCACGAATGAACTTCTATATGCAGGGTTTGTGACGTGGAGCGAACTGCCTAAACCAAGGCAGGCTGTAGCGAGGACTGTAAGCATATCCTCTCCCAAACCACGCAGTTTTAACGGTAGAACTCTGCTTTAGTTGCAGGGGTAACACAAGCAGTTTTTCTCCCACTGTGTACTCTTTGGGCTCTTCCACAAATGAACTTCTATATGCAGGGTTTGCGACGTGGAGCGAACTGCCTCAACCAAGGCAGGCTGTAGCGAGGACTGTAAGCATTTCCTCTTACAAAACATGGCAGTTTTACCAAAGAATTCTGCTTTAGTTGCAGGTGGAATACAAGCAGCATTACTCCCACTGTGTTCTCTTGGGGGCTCTTACACGAATGAACATTTTTATGCAGGGATTCCCACGAGGAGTGAACTGCCTCCACCATGGCAGGCTCTAGCGAGGACTGTAAGCATATCCTCTCCCAAACCACGCAGTTTTAACGGTAGAACTCTGCTTTAGTTGCAGGGGTAACACAAGCAGCTTTTCTCCCACTGTGTACTCTTTGGGCTCGTCCACGAATGAACTTCTATATGCAGGGTTTCCGAAGTGGAGCGAACTGCCTCAACCAAGGAAGGCTGTAGCGAGGACTGTAAGCATATCCTGTCCCAAACCACGCAGTTTTAACGGTAGAACTCTGCTTTAGTTGCAGGGGTAACACAAGCAGGTTTTCTCCCACTGTGTACTCTTTGGGCTCTTCCACGAATGAATTCTATATGCAGGGTTTCCGACGTGGAGCGAACTGCCTCAACCAAGGCAGGCTGTAGCGAGGACTGTAAGCATTTCCTCTTCCAAAGCACGGCAGTTTTACCAAAGAATTCTGCTTTAGTTGCAGGTGGAATACAAGCAGCATTACTCCCACTCTGTTCTCTTGGGGGCTCTTACACGAATGAACATTTTTATGCAGGGATTCCCACGAGGAGTGAACTGCCTCCACCATGGCAGGCTCTAGCGAGGACTGTAAGCATATCCTCTCCCAAATCACGCAGTTTTAACGGTAGAACTCTTCTTTAGTTGCAGGGGTAACACAAGCAGTTTTTCTCCCACTGTGTACTCTTTGGGCTCTTCCACGAATGAACTTCTATATGCAGGGTTTGCGACGTGGAGGGAACTGCCTCAACCAAGGCAGGCTGTAGCGAGGACTGTAAGCATATCCTCTCCCAAACCACGCCGTTTTAACGGTAGAACTCTGCTTTAGTTGCAGGGGTAACACAAGCAGCTTTTCTCCCACTGTGTACTCTTTGGGCTCTTCCACGAATGAACTTCTATATGCAGGGTTTCCGACGTGGAGCGAACTGCCTCAACCAAGGCAGGCTGTAGCGAGGACTGTAAGCATATCCTGTCCCAAACCACGCAGTTTTAACGGTAGAACTCTGCTTTAGTTGCAGGGGTAACACAAGCAGGTTTTCTCCCACTGTGTACTCTTTGGGCTCTTCCACGAATGAATTCTATATGCAGGGTTTCCGACGTCGAGCGAACTGCCTCAACCAAGGCAGGCTGTAGCGAGGACTGTAAGCATTTCCTCTTCCAAAGCACGGCAGTTTTACCAAAGAATTCTGCTTTAGTTGCAGGTGGAATACAAGCAGCATTATTCCCACTGTGTACTCTTTGGGCTCTTACACGAATGAACTTCTTTATGCAAGGATTCCCACGAGGAGCGAACTGCCTCCACCATGGCAGGCTGTAGCGAGGACTGTAAGCATATCCTCTCCCAAACCACGCAGTTTTAACGGTACAACTCTGCTTTAGTTGCAGGGATAACAAAAGCAGCTTTTCTCCCACTGTGTACTCTTTGGGTTCGTCCACGAATGAACTTCTATATGCAGGGTTTCCGACGTGGAGCGAACTGCCTCAACCAAAGCAGGCTATAGCGAGGACCGTAAGCATATCCTCACCCAAACCACGCAGTTTTCACGGTAGAACTCTGCTTTAGTTGCAGGGGTAACACAAGCAGCTTTTCTCCCACTGTATACTCTTTGGGCTCTTACACGATTGAACTTCTTTATGCAGGGATTCCCACGTGGATCGAACTGCCTCAACCGTGGAAGGCTGTAGCGAGGACTGTAAGCATATCCTCTCCCAAACCACGCAGTTTTCACGGTAGAACTCTGCTTTAGTTGCAGGGGTAACACAAGCAGCTTTTCTCCCACTGTGTACTCTTTGGGCTCTTCCACGAATGAACTTCTATATGCAGGGTTTGCGACGTGGAGCGAACTGCCTCAACCAAGGCAGGCTGTAGCGAGGACTGTAAGCATTTCCTCTTACAAAACATGGCAGTTTTACCAAAGAATTCTGCTTTAGTTGCAGGTGGAATACAAGCAGCATTACTCCCACTGTGTTCTCTTTTGGGCTCTTACAAGAATGAACTTTTTTATGCAGGGATTCCCACGAGGAGTGAACTGCCTCCACCATGGCAGGCTCTAGCGAGGACTGTAAGCATATCCTCTCCCAAACCACGCAGTTTTAACGGTAGAACTCTGCTTTAGTTGCAGGGGTAACACAAGCAGCTTTTCTCCCACTGTGTACTCTTTGGGCTCTTCCACGAATGAACTTCTATATGCAGGGTTTCCGAAGTGGAGCGAACTGCCTCAACCAAGGAAGGCTGTAGCGAGGACTGTAAGCATTTCCTCTTACAAAACACGGCAGTTTTACCACAGAATTCTGCTTTAGTTGCAGGTGGAATACAAGCAGCATTACTACCACTGTGTACTCTTTGGGCTCTTACACGAATGAACTTCTTTATGCAAGGATTCCCACGAGGAGCGAACTGCCTCCACCATGGCAGGCTGTAGCGAGGACTGTAAGCATATCCTCTCCCAAACCACGCAGTTTTAATGATAGAACTCTGCTTTAGTTGCAGGGGTAACACAAGCAGTTTTTCTCCCACTGTGTACTCTTTGGGCTCTCCCACGAATGAACTTCTATACGCAGGGTTTGCGACTTGGAGCGAACTGCCTCAACCAAGGCAGGCCTTAGCGAGGATTGTAAGCATATCCACTCCCAAACCACGCAGTTTTAAAGGGAGAACTCTGCTTTAGTTGCAGGGGTAACACAAGCAGCTTTTCTCCCACTGTGTACTCTTTGAGCTCTTCCACGAATGAACTTCTATATGCAGGGATTCCTACCAGGAGCGAACTGCCTCCACCATGGCAGGCTGTAGCGAGGACCGTAAGCTTATCCTCTCCCAAACGACGCAGTTTTAACAGTAGAACTCTGCTTTAGTTGCAGGGGTAACACAAGAAGCTTTTCTCCCACTGTGTACTCTTTGGGCTCTTCCACGAATGAACTTCTATATGCAGGTTTTCCGACGTGGAGGGAACTGCCTCAACCAAGGCAGGCTGTAGCCAGGACTGTAAGCATATCCTCTCCCAAAACACGCCGTTTTAACGGTAGAACTCTGCTTTAGTTGCAGGGGTAACACAAGCAGCTTTTCTCCCACTGTGTACTCTTTGGGCTCTTACACGAATGAACTTCTTTATGCAGGGATTCCCACGTGGATCGAACTGCCTCAACCGTGGAAGGCTGTAGCGAGGACTGTAAGCATATCCTCTCCCAAACCACGCAGTTTTCACGGTAGAACTCTGCTTTAGTTGCAGGGGTAACACAAGCAGTTTTTCTCCCACTGTGTACTCTTTGGGCTCTTCCACGAATGAACTTCTATACGCAGGGTTTGCGACGTGGAGCGAACTGCCTCAACCAAGGCAGGCTGTAGCGAGGATTGTAAGCATATCCACTCCCAAACCACGCAGTTTTAACGGGAGAACTCTGCTTTAGTTGCAGGGGTAACACAAGCAGCTTTTCTCCCACTGTGTACTCTTTGAGCTCTTCCACGAATGAACTTCTATATGCAGGGTTTCCGACGTGGAGCGAACTGCCTCAACCAAGGCAGTCTGTAGCGAGGACTGTAAGCATTTCCTCTTCCAAAACACTGCAGTTTTACCAAAGAATTCTGTTTTAGTTGCAGGTGGAATACAAGCAGCATGACTCCCACTGTGTACTCTTTGGGCTCTTACACGAATGAATTTCTTTATGCAGGGATTCCTACGAGGAGCGAACTGCCTCCACCACGGCAGGCTGTAGTGAGGACTGTAAGCATATCCTCTCCCAAACCCCGCAGTTTTAACGGTAGAACTCTGCTATAGTTGTAGGGGTAACACAAGCAGTTTTTCTCCCACTGTGTACTCTTTGGGCTCTTCCACGAATGAACTTCTTTATGCAGGGATTCCTACGAGGAGCGAACTGCCACGACCATGGCAGGCTGTAGCGAGGACTCTAAGCATATCCTCTCCCAAACCACGCAGTTTTAACGGTAGAACTCTGCTTTAGTTGCAGGGGTAACACAAGAAGCTTTTCTCCCCTGTGTACTCTTTGGGCTCTTCCACGAATGAACTTCTATATGCAGGTTTTCCGACGTGGAGCGAACTGCCTCAACCAAGGCAGGCTGTAGCAAGGACTGTAAGCATATCCTCTCCCAAACCCCGCAGTTTTAACGGTAGAACTCTGCTTTAGTTGCAGGGGTAACACAAGCAGTTTTTCTCCCACTGTGTACTCTTTGGGCTCTTCCACGAATGAACTTCTATATGCAGGGATTCCTACGAGGAGCGAACTGCCTCCACCATGGCAGGCTGTAGCGAGGACCGTAGGCATATCCTCTCCCACACCACGCAGTTTTAACGGTAGAACTCTGCTTTAGTTGCAGGGGTAACACAAGAAGCTTTTCTCCCACTGTGTACTCTTTGGGCTCTTCCACGAATGAACTTCTATATGCAGGTTTTCCGACGTGGAGCGAACTGCCTCAACCAAGGCAGGCTGTAGAAAGGACTGTAAGCATATCCTCTCCCAAAACACGCAGTTTTAAAGGTAGAACTCTGCTTTAGTTGCAGGGGTAACACAAGCAGCTTTTCTCCCACTGTGTACTCTTTGGGCTCTTCCACGAATGAACTTCTATATGCAGGGTTTCCGACGTGGAGCGAACTGCCTCAACCAAGGCAGGCTGTAGCGAGGACTGTAAGCATATCCTGTCCCAAACCACGCAGTTTTAACGGTAGAACTCTGCTTTAGTTGCAAGGGTAACACAAGCAGGTTTTCTCCCACTGTGTACTCTTTGGGCTCTTCCACGAATGAATTCTATATGCAGGGTTTCCGACGTGGAGCGAACTGCCTCAACCAAGGCAGGCTGTAGCGAGGACTGTAAGCATTTCCTCTTACAAAACACGGCAGTTTTACCAAAGAATTCTGCTTTAGTTGCAGGTGGAATACAAGCAGCATTACTACCACTGTGTACTCTTTGGGCTCTTACACGAATGAACTTCTTTATGCAAGGATTCCCACGAGGAGCGAACTGCCTCCACCATGGCAGGCTGTAGCGAGGACTGTAAGCATATCCTCTCCCAAACCACGCAGTTTTAATGATAGAACTCTGCTTTAGTTGCAGGGGTAACACAAGCAGTTTTTCTCCCACTGTGTACTCTTTGGGCTCTTCCACGAATGAACTTCTATACGCAGGGTTTGCGACTTGGAGCGAACTGCCTCAACCAAGGCAGGCCTTAGCGAGGATTGTAAGCATATCCACTCCCAAACCACGCAGTTTTAACGGGAGAACTCTGCTTTAGTTGCAGGGGTAACACAAGCAGCTTTTCTCCCACTGTGTACTCTTTGAGCTCTTCCACGAATGAACTTCTATATGCAGGGATTCCTACGAGGAGCGAACTGCCTCCACCATGGCAGGCTGGAGCGAGGACCGTAAGCTTATCCTCTCCCAAACGACGCAGTTTTAACAGTAGAACTCTGCTTTAGTTGCAGGGGTAACACAAGAAGCTTTTCTCCCACTGTGTACTCTTTGGGCTCTTCCACGAATGAACTTCTATATGCAGGTTTTCCGACGTGGAGGGAACTGCCTCAACCAAGGCAGGTTGTAGCCAGGACTGTAAGCATATCCTCTCCCAAAACACGCCATTTAACGGTAGAACTCTGCTTTAGTTGCAGGGGTAACACAAGCAACTTTTCTCCCACTGTGTACTCTTTGGGCTCTTACACGAATGAACTTCTTTATGCAGGGATTCCCACGTGGATCGAACTGTCTCAACCGTGGAAGGCTGTAGCGAGGACTGTAAGCATATCCTCTCCCAAACCACGCAGTTTTCACGGTAGAACTCTGCTTTAGTTGCAGGGGTAACACAAGCAGTTTTTCTCCCACTGTGTACTCTTTGGGCTCTTCCACGAATGAACTTCTATACGCAGGGTTTGCGACGTGGAGCGAACTGCCTCAACCAAGGCAGGCTGTAGCGAGGATTGTAAGCATATCCACTCCCAAACCACGCAGTTTTAACGGGAGAACTCTGCTTTAGTTGCAGGGGTAACACAAGCAGCTTTTCTCCCACTGTGTACACTTTGAGCTCTTCCACGAATGAACTTCTATATGCAGGGTTTCCGACGTGGAGCGAACTGCCTCAACCAAGGCAGTCTGTAGCGAGGACTGTAAGCATTTCCTCTTCCAAAACACTGCAGTTTTACCAAAGAATTCTGTTTTAGTTGCAGGTGGAATACAAGCAGCATGACTCCCACTGTGTACTCTTTGGGCTCTTACACGAATGAATTTCTTTATGCAGGGATTCCTACGAGGAGCGAACTGCCTCCACCACGGCAGGCTGTAGTGAGGACTGTAAGCATATCCTCTCCCAAACCCCGCAGTTTTAACGGTAGAACTCTGCTATAGTTGTAGGGGTAACACAAGCAGTTTTTCTCCCACTGTGTACTCTTTGGGCTCTTCCACGAATGAACTTCTTTATGCAGGGATTCCTACGAGGAGCGAACTGCCACGACCATGGCAGGCTGTAGCGAGGACTCTAAGCATATCCTCTCCCAAACCACGCAGTTTTAACGGTAGAACTCTGCTTTAGTTGCAGGGGTAACACAAGAAGCTTTTCTCCCCTGTGTACTCTTTGGGCTCTTCCACGAATGAACTTCTATATGCAGGTTTTCCGACGTGGAGCGAACTGCCTCAACCAAGGCAGGCTGTAGCAAGGACTGTAAGCATATCCTCTCCCAAACCCCGCAGTTTTAACGGTAGAACTCTGCTTTAGTTGCAGGGGTAACACAAGCAGTTTTTCTCCCACTGTGTACTCTTTGGGCTCTTCCACGAATGAACTTCTATATGCAGGGATTCCTACGAGGAGCGAACTGCCTCCACCATGGCAGGCTGTAGCGAGGACCGTAGGCATATCCTCTCCCACACCACGCAGTTTTAACGGTAGAACTCTGCTTTAGTTGCAGGGGTAACACAAGAAGCTTTTCTCCCACTGTGTACTCTTTGGGCTCTTCCACGAATGAACTTCTATATGCAGGTTTTCCGACGTGGAGCGAACTGCCTCAACCAAGGCAGGCTGTAGAAAGGACTGTAAGCATATCCTCTCCCAAAACACGCAGTTTTAAAGGTAGAACTCTGCTTTAGTTGCAGGGGTAACACAAGCAGCTTTTCTCCCACTGTGTACTCTTTGGGCTCTTCCACGAATGAACTTCTATATGCAGGGTTTCCGACGTGGAGCGAACTGCCTCAACCAAGGCAGGCTGTAGCGAGGACTGTAAGCATATCCTGTCCCAAACCACGCAGTTTTAACGGTAGAACTCTGCTTTAGTTGCAGGGGTAACACAAGCAGGTTTTCTCCCACTGTGTACTCTTTGGGCTCTTCCACGAATGAATTCTATATGCAGGGTTTCCGACGTGGAGCGAACTGCCTCAACCAAGGCAGGCTGTAGCGAGGACTGTAAGCATTTCCTCTTCCAAAGCACGGCAGTTTTACCAAAGAATTCTGCTTTAGTTGCAGGTGGAATACAAGCAGCATTATTCCCACTGTGTACTCTTTGGGCTCTTACACGAATGAACTTCTTTATGCAAGGATTCCCACGAGGAGCGAACTGCCTCCACCATGGCAGGCTGTAGCGAGGACTGTAAGCATATCCTCTCCCAAACCACGCAGTTTTAACGGTAGAACTCCGCTTTAGTTGCACGGATAACAAAAGCAGCTTTTCTCCCACTGTGTACTCTTTGGGTTCGTCCACGAATGAACTTCTATATGCAGGGTTTCCGACGTGGAGCGAACTGCCTCAACCAAGGCAGGCTCTAGCGAGGACCGTAAGCATATCCTCTCCCAAACCACTCAGTTTTAACGGTAGAACTCTGCTTTAGTTGCAGGGGTAACACAAGCAGCTTTTCTCCCACTGTGTACTCTTTGGGCTCTTACACGAATGAACTTCTTTATGCAGGGATTCCCACGTGGATCGAACTGCCTCAACCGTGGAAGGCTGTAGCGAGGACTGTAAGCATATCCTCTCCCAAACCACGCAGTTTTCATGGTAGATCTCTGCTTTAGTTGCAGGGGTAACACAAGCAGGTTTCTCCCACTGTGTACTCTTTGGGCTCTTCCACGAATGAACTTCTATATGCAGGGTTTGCGACGTGGAGCGAACTGCCTCAACCAAGGCAGGCTGTAGCGAGGACTGTAAGCATTTCCTCTTACAAAACATGGCAGTTTTACCAAAGAATTCTGCTTTAGTTGCAGGTGGAATACAAGCAGCATTACTCCCACTGTGTTCTCTTGGGGGCTCTTACACGAATGAACATTTTTATGCAGGGATTCCCACGAGGAGTGAACTGCCTCCACCATGGCAGGCTCTAGCGAGGACTGTAAGCATATCCTCTCCCAAACCACGCAGTTTTAATGGTAGAACTCTGCTTTAGTTGCAGGGGTAACACAAGCAGCTTTTCTCCCACTGTGTACTCTTTGGGCTCTTCCACGAATGAACTTCTATATGCAGGTTTTCCGACGTGGAGGGAACTGCCTCAACCAAGGCAGGCTGTAGCGAGGACTGTAAGCATATCCTCTCCCAAAACACGCCGTTTTAACGGTAGAACTCTGCTTTAGTTGCAGGGGTAACACAAGCAGCTTTTCTCCCACTGTGTACTCTTTGGGCTCTTCCACGAATGAACTTCTATATGCAGGGTTTCCGACGTGGAGCGAACTGCCTCAACCAAGGCAGGCTGTAGCGAGGAATGTAAGCATTTCCTCTTACAAAACATGGCAGTTTTACCAAAGAATTCTGCTTTAGTTGCAGGTGGAATACAAGCAGCATTACTACCACTGTGTACTCTTTGGGCTCTTACACGAATGAACTTCTTTATGCAAGGATTCCCACGAGGAGCGAACTGCCTCCACCATGGCAGGCTGTAGCGAGGACTCTAAGCATATCCTCTCCCAAACCACGCAGTTTTAATGGTACAGCTCTGCTTTAGTTGCAGGGGTAACACAAGCAGTTTTTCTCCCACTGTGTACTCTTTGGGCTCTTCCACGAATGAACTTCTATATGCAGGGTTTGCGACGTGGAGGGAACTGCCTCAACCAATGCAGGCTGTAGCGAGAACTGTAAGCATATCCTCTCCCAAACCACGCAGTTTTAACGGTAGAACTCTGCTTTAGTTGCAGGGGTAACACAAGCAGTTTTTCTCCCACTGTGTACTCTTTGGGCTCTTCCACGAATGAACTTCTATATGCAGGGTTTGCGACGTGGAGGGAACTGCCTCAACCAAGGCAGGCTGTAGCGAGGACTGTAAGCATATCCTCTCCCAAACCACGCAGTTTTAACGGTAGAACTCTGCTTTAGTTGCAGGGGTAACACAAGCAGCTTTTCTCCCACTGTGTATTCTTTGGGCTCTTCCACGAATGAACTTCTATATGCAGGGTTTCCGACGTGGAGCGAACTGCCTCAACCAAGGCAGGCTGTAGCGAGGACTGTAAGCATATCCTCTCCCAAACCACGCCGTTTTAACGGTAGAACACTGCTTTAGTTGCAGGGGTAACACAAGCAGCTTTTCTCCCACTGTGTACTCTTTGGGCTCTTCCACGAATGAACTTCTATATGCAGGGTTTCCGACGTGGAGCGAACTGCCTCAACCAAGGCAGGCTGTAGCGAGGACTGTAATCATATCCTGTCCCAAACCACGCAGTTTTAACGGTAGAACTCTGCTTTAGTTGCAGGGGTAACACAAGCAGCTTTTCTCCCACTGTGTACTCTTTGGGCTCTTCCACGAATGAATTCTATATGCAGGGTTTCCGACGTCGAGCGCACTGCCTCAACCAAGGCAGGCTGTAGCGAGGACTGTAAGCATTTCCTCTTCCAAAGCACGGCAGTTTTACCAAAGAATTCTGCTTTAGTTGCAGGTGGAATACAAGCAGCATTATTCCCACTGTGTACTCTTTGGGCTCTTACACGAATGAACTTCTTTATGCAAGGATTCCCACGAGGAGCGAACTGCCTCCACCATGGCAGGCTGTAGCGAGGACTGTAAGCATATCCTCTCCCAAACCACGCAGTTTTAACGGTAGAACTCTGCTTTAGTTGCAGGGATAACAAAAGCAGCTTTTCTCCCACTGTGTACTCTTTGGGTTCGTCCACGAATGAACTTCTATATGCAGGGTTTCCGACGTGGAGCGAACTGCCTCAACCAAGGCAGGCTCTAGCGAGGACCGTAAGCATATCCTCTCCCAAACCACTCAGTTTTAACGGTAGAACTCTGCTTTAGTTGCAGGGGTAACACAAGCAGCTTTTCTCCCACTGTGTACTCTTTGGGCTCTTCCACGAATGAACTTCTATATGCAGGGTTTCCGACGTGGAGCGAACTGCCTCAACCAAGGCAGGCTGTAGCGAGGACTGTAAGCATATCCTGTCCCAAACCAAGCAGTTTTAACGGTAGAACTCTGCTTTAGTTGCAGGGGTAACACAAGCAGCTTTTCTCCCACTGTGTACTCTTTGGGCTCTTCCACGAATGAACTTCTATATGCAGGGTTTCCGACGTGGAGCGAACTGCCTCAACCAAGGCAGGCTCTAGCGAGGACCGTAAGCATATCCTCTCCCAAACCACTCAGTTTTAACGGTAGAACTCTGCTTTAGTTGCAGTGGTAACACAAGCAGCTTTTCTCCCACTGTGTACTCTTTGGGCTCTTACACGAATGAACTTCTTTATGCAGGGATTCCCACGTGGATCGAACTGCCTCAACCGTGCAAGGCTGTAGCGAGGACTGTAAGCAAATCCTCTCCCAAACCACGCAGTTTTCATGGTAGATCTCTGCTTTAGTTGCAGGGGTAACACAAGCAGCTTTTCTCCCACTGTGTACTCTTTGGGCTCTTCCACGAATGAACTTCTATATGCAGGGTTTGTGACGTGGAGCGAACTGCCTAAACCAAGGCAGGCTGTAGCGAGGACTGTAAGCATATCCTCTCCCAAACCACGCAGTTTTTACGGTAGAACTCTGCTTTAGTTGCAGGGGTAACACAAGCAGTTTTTCTCCCACTGTGTACACTTTGGCTCTTCCACAAATGAACTTCTATATGCAGGGTTTGCGACCTGGAGCGAACTGCCTCAACCAAGGCAGGCTGTAGCGAGGACTGTAAGCATTTCCTCTTACAAAACATGGCAGTTTTACCAAAGAATTCTGCTTTAGTTGCAGGTGGAATACAAGCAGCATTACTCCCACTGTGTTCTCTTGGGGGCTCTTACACGAATGAACATTTTTATGCAGGGATTCCCACGAGGAGTGAACTGCCTCCACCATGGCAGGCTCTAGCGAGGACTGTAAGCATATCCTCTCCCAAACCACGCAGTTTTAACGGTAGAACTCTGCTTTAGTTGCAGGGGTAACACAAGCAGCTTTTCTCCCACTGTGTACTCTTTGGGCTCTTCCACGAATGAACTTCTTTATGCAGGGTTTCCGACGTGGAGCGAACTGCCTCAACCAAGGCAGGCTCTAGCGAGGACCGTAAGCATATCCTCTCCCAAACCACTCAGTTTTAACGGTAGAACTCTGCTTTAGTTGCAGGGGTAACACAAGCAGCTTTTCTCCCACTGTGTACTCTTTGGGCTCTTACACGAATGAACTTCTTTATGCAGGGATTCCCACGTGGATCGAACTGCCTCAACCGTGCAAGGCTGTAGCGAGGACTGTAAGCAAATCCTCTCCCAAACCACGCAGTTTTCATGGTAGATCTCTGCTTTAGTTGCAGGGGTAACACAAGCAGCTTTTCTCCCACTGTGTACTCTTTGGGCTCTTCCACGAATGAACTTCTATATGCAGGGTTTGCGACGTGGAGCAAACTGCCTCAACCAAGGCAGGCTGTAGCGAGGACTGTAAGCATTTCCTCTTACAAAACATGGCAGTTTTACCAAAGAATTCTGCTTTAGTTGCAGGTGGAATACAAGCAGCATTACTCCCACTGTGTTCTCTTGGGGGCTCTTACACGAATGAACATTTTTATGCAGGGATTCCCACGAGGAGTGAACTGCCTCCACCATGGCAGGCTCTAGCGAGGACTGTAAGCATATCCTCTCCCAAACCACGCAGTTTTAACGGTAGAACTCTGCTTTAGTTGCAGGGGTAACACAAGCAGCTTTTCTCCCACTGTGTACTCTTTGGGCTCTTCCACGAATGAACTTCTATATGCAGGGTTTCCGAAGTGGAGCGAACTGCCTCAACCAAGGAAGGCTGTAGCGAGGACTGTAAGCATTTCCTCTTACAAAACACGGCAGTTTTACCAAAGAATTCTGCTTTAGTTGCAGGTGGAATACAAGCAGCATTACTACCACTGTGTACTCTTTGGGCTCTTACACGAATGAACTTCTTTATGCAAGGATTCCCACGAGGAGTGAACTGCCTCCACCATGGCAGGCTGTAGCGAGGACTGTAAGCATATCCTCTCCCAAACCACGCAGTTTTAATGATAGAACTCTGCTTTAGTTGCAGGGGTAACACAAGCAGTTTTTCTCCCACTGTGTACTCTTTGGGCTCTTCCACGAATGAACTTCTATACGCAGGGTTTGCGACGTGGAGCGAACTGCCTCAACCAAGGCAGGCTGTAGCGAGGATTGTAAGCATATCCACTCCCAAACCACGCAGTTTTAACGGGAGAACTCTGCTTTAGTTGCAGGGGTAACACAAGCAGCTTTTCTCCCACTGTGTACTCTTTGAGCTCTTCCACGAATGAACTTCTATATGCAGGGTTTCCGACGTGGAGCGAACTGCCTCAACCAAGGCAGTCTGTAGCGAGGACTGTAAGCATTTCCTCTTCCAAAATACTGCAGTTTTACCAAAGAATTCTGTTTTAGTTGCCGGTGGAATACAAGCAGCATGACTCCCACTGTGTACTCTTTGGGCTCTTACACGAATGAATTTCTTTATGCAGGGATTCCTACGAGGAGCGAACTGCCTCCACCACGGCAGGCTGTAGCGAGGACTGTAAGCATATCCTCTCCCAAACCCCGCAGTTTTAACGGTAGAACTCTGCTATAGTTGTACGGGTAACACAAGCAGTTTTTCTCCCACTGTGTACTCTTTGGGCTCTTCCACGAATGAAATTCTTCATGCAGGGATTCCTACGAGGAGCGAACTGCCACGACCATGGCAGGCTGTAGCGAGGACTCTAAGCATATCCTCTCCCAAACCACGCAGTTTTAACGGTAGAACTCTGCTTTAGTTGCAGGGATAACAAAAGCAGCTTTTCTCCCACTGTGTACTCTTTGGGTTCGTCCACGAATGAACTTCTATATGCAGGGTTTCCGACGTGGAGCGAACTGCCTCAACCAAGGCAGGCTCTAGCGAGGTCCGTAAGCATATCCTCTCCCAAACCACTCAGTTTTAACGGTAGAACTCTGCTTTAGTTGCAGGGGTAACACAAGCAGCTTTTCTCCCACTGTGTACTCTTTGGGCTCTTCCACGAATGAACTTCTATATGCAGGGTTTGTGACGTGGAGCGAACTGCCTAAACCAAGGCAGGCTGTAGCGAGGACTGTAAGCATATCCTCTCCCAAACCACGCAGTTTTAACGGTAGAACTCTGCTTTAGTTGCAGGGGTAACATAAGCAGTTTTTCTCCCACTGTGTACTCTTTGGGCTCTTCAACAAATGAACTTCTATATGCAGGGTTTGCGACGTGGAGCGAACTGCCTCAACCAGTGCAGGCTGTAGCGAGGACTCTAAGCATATCCTCTCCCAAACCACGCAGTTTTAACGGTAGAACTCTGCTTTAGTTGCAGGGGTAACACAAGAAGCTTTTCTCCCCTGTGTACTCTTTGGGCTCTTCCACGAATGAACTTCTATATGCAGGTTTTCCGACGTGGAGCGAACTGCCTCAACCAAGGAAGGCTGTAGCAAGGACTGTAAGCATATCCTCTCCCAAACCCCGCAGTTTTAACGGTAGAACTCTGCTTTAGTTGCAGGGGTAACACAAGCAGTTTTTCTCCCACTGTGTACTCTTTGGGCTCTTCCACGAATGAACTTCTATATGCAGGGATTCCTACGAGGAGCGAACTGCCTCCACCATGGCAGGCTGTAGCGAGGACCGTAGGAATATCCTCTCCCACACCACGCAGTTTTAACGGTAGAACTCTGCTTTAGTTGCAGGGGTAACACAAGAAGCTTTTCTCCCACTGTGTACTCTTTGGGCTCTTCCACGAATGAACTTCTATATGCAGGTTTTCCGACGTGGAGCGAACTGCCTCAACCAAGGCAGGCTGTAGAAAGGACTGTAAGCATATCCTCTCCCAAACCACGCAGTTTTAACGGTAGAACTCTGCTTTAGTTGCAGGGATAACAAAAGCAGCTTTTCTCCCACTGTGTACTCTTTGGGTTCGTCCACGAATGAACTTCTATATGCAGGGTTTCCGACGTGGAGCGAACTGCCTCAACCAAGGCAGGCTCTAGCGAGGACCGTAAGCATATCCTCTCCCAAACCACTCAGTTTTAACGGTAGAACTCTGCTTTAGTTGCAGGGGTAACACAAGCAGCTTTTCTCCCACTGTGTACTCTTTGGGCTCTTCCACGAATGAACTTCTATATGCAGGGTTTGTGACGTGGAGCGAACTGCCTAAACCAAGGCAGGCTGTAGCGAGGACTGTAAGCATATCCTCTCCCAAACCACGCAGTTTTTACGGTAGAACTCTGCTTTAGTTGCAGGGGTAACACAAGCAGTTTTTCTCCCACTGTGTACTCTTTGGCTCTTCCACAAATGAACTTCTATATGCAGGGTTTGCGACGTGGAGCGAACTGCCTCAACCAAGGCAGGCTGTAGCGAGGACTGTAAGCATTTTCTCTTACAAAACATGGCAGTTTTACCAAAGAATTCTGCTTTAGTTGCAGGTGGAATACAAGCAGCATTACTCCCACTGTGTTCTCTTGGGGGCTCTTACACGAATGAACATTTTTATGCAGGGATTCCCACGAGGAGTGAACTGCCTCCACCATGGCGGGCTCTAGCGAGGACTGTAAGCATATCCTCTCCCAAACCACGCAGTTTTAACGGTAGAACTCTGCTTTAGTTGCAGGGGTAACACAAGCAGCTTTTCTCCCACTGTGTACTCTTTGGGCTCTTCCAAGAATGAACTTCTATATGCAGGGTTTCCGACGTGGAGCGAACTGCCTCAACCAAGGCAGGCTCTAGCGAGGACCGTAAGCATATCCTCTCCCAAACCACTCAGTTTTAACGGTAGAACTCTGCTTTAGTTGCAGGGGTAACACAAGCAGCTTTTCTCCCACTGTGTACTCTTTGGGCTCTTACACGAATGAACTTCTTTATGCAGGGATTCCCACGTGGATCGAACTGCCTCAACCGTGCATGGCTGTAGCGAGGACTGTAAGCAAATCCTCTCCCAAACCACGCAGTTTTCATGGTAGATCTCTGCTTTAGTTACAGGGGTAACACAAGCAGCTTTTCTCCCACTGTGTACTCTTTGGGCTCTTCCACGAATGAACTTCTATATGCAGGGTTTGCGACGTGGAGCAAACTGCCTCAACCAAGGCAGGCTGTAGCGAGGACTGTAAGCATTTCCTCTTACAAAACATGGCAGTTTTACCAAAGAATTCTGCTTTAGTTGCAGGTGGAATACAAGCAGCATTACTACCACTGTGTACTCTTTGGGCTCTTACACGAATGAACTTCTTTATGCAAGGATTCCCACGAGGAGTGAACTGCCTCCACCATGGCAGGCTGTAGCGAGGACTGTAAGCATATCCTCTCCCAAACCACGCAGTTTTAATGATAGAACTCTGCTTTAGTTGCAGGGGTAACACAAGCAGTTTTTCTCCCACTGTGTACTCTTTGGGCTCTTCCACGAATGAACTACTATACGCAGGGTTTGCGACGTGGAGCGAACTGCCTCAACCAAGGCAGGCTGTAGCGAGGATTGTAAGCGTATCCACTCCCAAACCACGCAGTTTTAACGGGAGAACTCTGCTTTAGTTGCAGGGGTAACACAAGCAGCTTTTCTCCCACTGTGTACTCTTTGAGCTCTTCCACGAATGAACTTCTATATGCAGGGTTTCCGACGTGGAGCGAACTGCCTCAACCAAGGCAGTCTGTAGCGAGGACTGTAAGCATTTCCTCTTCCAAAATACTGCAGTTTTACCAAAGAATTCTGTTTTAGTTGCAGGTGGAATACAAGCAGCATGACTCCCACTGTGTACTCTTTGGGCTCTTACACGAATGAATTTCTTTATGCAGGGATTCCTACGAGGAGCGAACTGCCTCCACCACGGCAGGCTGTAGCGAGGACTGTAAGCATATCTTCTCCCAAACACCGCAGTTTTAACGGTAGAACTCTGCTATAGTTGTAGGGGTAACACAAGCAGTTTTTCTCCCACTGTGTACTCTTTGGGCTCTTCCACGAATGAAATTCTTTATGCAGGGATTCCTACGAGGAGCGAACTGCCACGACCATGGCAGGCTGTAGCGAGGACTCTAAGCATATCCTCTCCCAAACCACGCAGTTTTAATGATAGAACTCTGCTTTAGTTGCAGGGGTAACACAAGCAGTTTTTCTCCCACTGTGTACTCTTTGGGCTCTTCCACGAATGAACTTCTATACGCAGGGTTTGCGACGTGGAGCGAACTGCCTCAACCAAGGCAGGCTGTAGCGAGGATTGTAAGCATATCCACTCCCAAACCACGCAGTTTTAACGGGAGAACTCTGCTTTAGTTGCAGGGGTAACACAAGCAGCTTTTCTCCCACTGTGTACTCTTTGAGCTCTTCCACGAATGAACTTCTATATGCAGGGTTTCCGACGTGGAGGGAACTGCCTCAACCAAGGCAGGCTGTAGCGAGGACTGTAAGCATATCCTCTCCCAAACCACGCAGTTTTAACGGTAGAACTCTGCTTTAGTTGCAGGGTAACACAAGCAGCTTTTCTCCCACTGTGTACTCTTTGGGCTCTTCCACGAATGAACTTCTATATGCAGGGTTTCCGACGTGGAGCGAACTGCCTCAACCAAGGCAGGCTGTAGCGAGGACTGTAAGCATATCCTCTCCCAAACCACGCCGTTTTAACGGTAGAACACTGCTTTAGTTGCAGGGGTAACACAAGCAGCTTTTCTCCCACTGTGTACTCTTTGGGCTCTTCCACGAATGAAATTCTATATGCAGGGTTTCCGACGTGGAGCGATCTGCCTCAACCAAGGCAGGCTGTAGCGAGGACTGTAATCATATCCTGTCCCAAACCACGCAGTTTTAACGGTAGAACTCTGCTTTAGTTGCAGGGGTAACACAAGCAGGTTTTCTCCCACTGTGTACTCTTTGGGCTCTTCCACGAATGAATTCTATATGCAGGGTTTCCGACGTCGAGCGAACTGCCTCAACCAAGGCAGGCTGTAGCGAGGACTGTAAGCATTTCCTCTTCCAAAGCACGGCAGTTTTACCAAAGAATTCTGCTTTAGTTGCAGGTGGAATAGAAGCAGCATTATTCCCACTGTGTACTCTTTGGGCTCTTCCACGAATGAACTTCTATATGCAGGTTTTCCGACGTGGAGCGAACTGCCTCAACCAAGGCAGGCTGTAGAAAGGACTGTAAGCATATCCTCTCCCAAACCACGCAGTTTTAACGGTAGAACTCTGCTTTAGTTGCAGGGATAACAAAAGCAGCTTTTCTCCCACTGTGTACTCTTTGGGTTCGTCCACGAATGAACTTCTATATGCAGGGTTTCCGACGTGGAGCGAACTGCCTCAACCAAGGCAGGCTCTAGCGAGGACCGTAAGCATATCCTCTCCCAAACCACTCAGTTTTAACGGTAGAACTCTGCTTTAGTTGCAGGGGTAACACAAGCAGCTTTTCTCCCACTGTGTACTCTTTGGGCTCTTCCACGAATGAACTTCTATATGCAGGGTTTGTGACGTGGAGCGAACTGCCTAAACCAAGGCAGGCTGTAGCGAGGACTGTAAGCATATCCTCTCCCAAACCACGCAGTTTTTACGGTAGAACTCTGCTTTAGTTGCAGGGGTAACACAAGCAGTTTTTCTCCCACTGTGTACTCTTTGGCTCTTCCACAAATGAACTTCTATATGCAGGGTTTGCGACGTGGAGCGAACTGCCTCAACCAAGGCAGGCTGTAGCGAGGACTGTAAGCATTTCCTCTTACAAAACATGGCAGTTTTACCAAAGAATTCTGCTTTAGTTGCAGGTGGAATACAAGCAGCATTACTCCCACTGTGTTCTCTTGGGGGCTCTTACACGAATGAACATTTTTATGCAGGGATTCCCACGAGGAGTGAACTGCCTCCACCATGGCAGGCTCTAGCGAGGACTATAAGCATATCCTCTCCCAAACCACGCCGTTTTAACGGTAGAACTCTGCTTTAGTTGCAGGGGTAACACAAGCAGCTTTTCTCCCACTGTGTACTCTTTGGGCTCTTCCACGAATGAACTTCTATATGCAGGGTTTCCGACGTGGAGCGAACTGCCTCAACCAAGGCAGGCTCTAGCGAGGACCGTAAGCATATCCTCTCCCAAACCACTCAGTTTTAACGGTAGAACTCTGCTTTAGTTGCAGGGGTAACACAAGCAGCTTTTCTCCCACTGTGTACTCTTTGGGCTCTTACACGAATGAACTTCTTTATGCAGGGATTCCCACGTGGATCGAACTGCCTCAACCGTGCAAGGCTGTAGCGAGGACTGTAAGCAAATCCTCTCCCAAACCACGCAGTTTTCATGGTAGATCTCTGCTTTAGTTACAGGGGTAACACAAGCAGCTTTTCTCCCACTGTGTACTCTTTGGGCTCTTCCACGAATGAACTTCTATATGCAGGGTTTGCGACGTGGAGCAAACTGCCTCAACCAAGGCAGGCTGTAGCGAGGACTGTAAGCATTTCCTCTTACAAAACATGGCAGTTTTACCAAAGAATTCTGCTTTAGTTGCAGGTGGAATACAAGCAGCATTACTCCCACTGTGTTCTCTTGGGGGCTCTTACACGAATGAACATTTTTATGCAGGGATTCCCACGAGGAGTGAACTGCCTCCACCATGGCAGGCTCTAGCGAGGACTGTAAGCATATCCTCTCCCAAACCACGCAGTTTTAACGGTAGAACTCTGCTTTAGTTGCAGGGGTAACACAAGCAGCTTTTCTCCCACTGTGTACTCTTTGGGCTCTTCCACGAATGAACTTCTATATGCAGGGTTTCCGAAGTGGAGCGAACTGCCTCAACCAAGGAAGGCTGTAGCGAGGACTGTAAGCATTTCCTCTTACAAAACACGGCAGTTTTACCAAAGAATTCTGCTTTAGTTGCAGGTGGAATACAAGCAGCATTACTACCACTGTGTACTCTTTGGGCTCTTACACGAATGAACTTCTTTATGCAAGGATTCCCACGAGGAGTGAACTGCCTCCACCATGGCAGGCTGTAGCGAGGACTGTAAGCATATCCTCTCCCAAACCACGCAGTTTTAATGATAGAACTCTGCTTTAGTTGCAGGGGTAACACAAGCAGCTTTTCTCCCACTGTGTACTCTTTGGGCTCTTCCACGAATGAACTTCTATATGCAGGGTTTCCGACGTGGAGCGAACTGCCTCAACCAAGGCAGGCTGTAGCGAGGACTGTAAGCATATCCTGTCCCAAACCACGCAGTTTTAACGGTAGAACTCTGCTTTAGTTGGAGGGGTAACACAAGCAGGTTTTCTCCCACTGTGTACTCTTTGGGCTAGTCCACGAATGAATACTATATGCAGGGTTTCCGAAGTGGAGCGAACTGCCTCAACCAAGGCAGGCTGTAGCGAGGACTGTAAGCATTTCCTCTTCCAAAGCACGGCAGTTTTACCAAAGAATTCTGCTTTAGTTGCAGGTGGAATACAAGCAGCATTATTCCCACTGTGTACTCTTTGGGCTCTTACACGAATGAACTTCTTTATGCAAGGATTCCCACGAGGAGCGAACTGCCTCCACCATGGCAGGCTGTAGCGAGGACTGTAAGCATATCCTCTCCCAAACCACGCAGTTTTAACGGTAGAACTCTGCTTTAGTTGCAGGGATAACAAAAGCAGCTTTTCTCCCACTGTGTACTCTTTGGGTTCGTCCACGAATGAACTTCTATATGCAGGGTTTCCGACGTGGAGCGAACTGCCTCAACCAAGGCAGGCTCTAGCGAGGACCGTAAGCATATCCTCTCCCAAACCACTCAGTTTTAACGGTAGAACTCTGCTTTAGTTGCAGGGGTAACACAAGCAGCTTTTCTCCCACTGTGTACTCTTTGGGCTCTTACACGAATGAACTTCTTTATGCAGGGATTCCCACGTGGATCGAACTGCCTCAACCGTGGAAGGCTGTACCGAGGACTGTAAGCATATCCTCTCCCAAACCACGCAGTTTTCATGGTAGATCTCTGCTTTAGTTGCAGGGGTAACACAAGCAGCTTTTCTCCCACTGTGTACTCTTTGGGCTCTTCCACGAATGAACTTCTATATGCAGGGTTTGCGACGTGGAGCGAACTGCCTCAACCAAGGCAGGCTGTAGCGAGGACTGTAAGCATTTCCTCTTACAAAACATGGCAGTTTTACCAAAGAATTCTGCTTTAGTTGCAGGTGGAATACAAGCAGCATTACTCCCACTGTGTTCTCTTGGGGGCTCTTACACGAATGAACATTTTTATGCAGGGATTCCCACGAGGAGTGAACTGCCTCCACCATGGCAGGCTGTAGCGAGGACTGTAAGCATATCCTCTCCCAAACCACGCAGTTTTAACGGTAGAACTCTGCTTTAGTTGCAGGGGTAACACAAGCAGCTTTTCTCCCACTGTGTACTCTTTGGGCTCTTCCACAAATGAACTTCTATATGCAGGGTTTGCGACGTGGAGCGAACTGCCTCAACCAAGGCAGGCTGTAGCGAGGACTGTAAGCATTTCCTCTTACAAAACATGGCAGGTTTACCAAAGAATTCTGCTTTAGTTGCAGGTGGAATACAAGCAGCATTACTCCCACTGTGTTCTCTTGGGGGCTCTTACACGAATGAACATTTTTATGCAGGGATTCCCACGAGGAGTGAACTGCCTCCACCATGGCAGGCTCTAGCGAGGACTGTAAGCATATCCTCTCCCAAACCACGCAGTTTTAATGGTAGAACTCTGCTTTAGTTGCAGGGGTAACACAAGCAGCTTTTCTCCCACTGTGTACTCTTTGGGCTCTTCCACGAATGAACTTCTATATGCAGGGTTTCCGAAGTGGAGCGAAATGCCTCAACCAAGGAAGGCTGTAGCGAGGACTGTAAGCATTTCCTCTTACCAAACACGGCAGTTTTACCAAAGAATTCTGCTTTAGTTGCAGGTGGAATACAAGCAGCATTACTACCACTGTGTACTCTTTGGGCTCTTACACGAATTAACTTCTTTATGCAAGGATTCCCACGAGGAGCGAACTGCCTCCACCATGGCAGGCTGTAGCGAGGACTGTAAGCATATCCTCTCCCAAACCACGCAGTTTTAATGATAGAACTCTGCTTTAGTTGCAGGGGTAACACAAGCAGTTTTTCTCCCACTGTGTACTCTTTGGGCTCTTCCACGAATGAACTTCTATACGCAGGGTTTGCGACGTGGAGCGAACTGCCTCAACCAAGGCAGGCTGTAGCGAGGATTGTAAGCATATCCACTCCCAAACCACGCAGTTTTAACGGGAGAACTCTGCTTTAGTTGCAGGGGTAACACAAGCAGCTTTTCTCCCACTGTGTACTCTTTGAGCTCTTCCACGAATGAACTTCTATATGCAGGGTTTCCGACGTGGAGCGAACTGCCTCAACCAAGGCAGTCTGTAGCGAGGACTGTAAGCATTTCCTCTTCCAAAACACTGCAGTTTTACCAAAGAATTCTGTTTTAGTTGCAGGTGGAATACAAGCAGCATGACTCCCACTGTGTACTCCTTGGGCTCTTACACGAATGAATTTCTTTATGCAGGGATTCCTACGAGGAGCGAACTGCCTCCACCACGGCAGGCTGTAGCGAGGACTGTAAGCATATCCTCTCCCAAACCCCGCAGTTTTAACGGTAGAACTCTGCTATAGTTGTAGGGGTAACACAAGCAGTTTTTCTCCCACTGTGTACTCTTTGGGCTCTTCCACGAATGAACTTCTTTATGCAGGGATTCCTACGAGGAGCGAACTGCCACGACCATGGCAGGCTGTAGCGAGGACTCTAAGCATATCCTCTCCCAAACCACGCAGTTTTAACGGTAGAACTCTGCTTTAGTTGCAGGGGTAACACAAGAAGCTTTTCTCCCTTGTGTACTCTTTGGGCTCTTCCACGAATGAACTTCTATATGCAGGTTTTCCGACGTGGAGCGAACTGCCTCAACCAAGGCAGGCTGTAGCAAGGACTGTAAGCATATCCTCTCCCAAACCCCGCAGTTTTAACGGTAGAACTCTGCTTTAGTTGCAGGGGTAACACAAGCAGTTTTTCTCCCACTGTGTACTCTTTGGGCTCTTCCACGAATGAACTTCTATATGCAGGGAGTCCTACGAGGAGCGAACTGCCTCCACCATGGCAGGCTGTAGCGAGGACCGTAGGCATATCCTCTCCCACACCACGCAGTTTTAACGGTAGAACTCTGCTTTAGTTGCAGGGGTAACACAAGAAGCTTTTCTCCCACTGTGTACTCTTTGGGCTCTTCCACGAATGAACTTCTATATGCAGGTTTTCCGACGTGGAGCGAACTGCCTCAACCAAGGCAGGCTGTAGAAGGGACTGTAAGCATATCCTCTCCCAAAACACGCAGTTTTAAAGGTAGAACTCTGCTTTAGTTGCAGGGGTAACACAAGCAGGTTTTCTCCCACTGTGTACTCTTTGGGCTCTTCCACGAATGAATACTATATGCAGGGTTTCCGACGTGGAGCGAACTGCCTCAACCAAGGCAGGCTGTAGCGAGGACTGTAAGCATTTCCTCTTCCAAAGCACGGCAGTTTTACCAAAGAATTCTGCTTTAGTTGCAGGTGGAATACAAGCAGCATTATTCCCACTGTGTACTCTTTGGGCTCTTACACGAATGAACTTCTTTATGCAAGGATTCCCACGAGGAGCGAACTGCCTCCACCATGGCAGGCTGTAGCGAGGACTGTAAGCATATCCTCTCCCAAACCACGCAGTTTTAACGGTAGAACTCTGCTTTAGTTGCAGGGATAACAAAAGCAGCTTTTCTCCCACTGTGTACTCTTTGGGCTCTTCCACAAATGAACTTCTATATGCAGGGTTTGCGACGTGGAGCGAACTGCCTCAACCAAGGCAGGCTGTAGCGAGGACTGTAAGCATTTCCTCTTACAAAACATGGCAGTTTTACCAAAGAATTCTGCTTTAGTTGCAGGTGGAATACAAGCAGCATTACTCCCACTGTGTTCTCTTGGGGGCTCTTACACGAATGAACATTTTTATGCAGGGATTCACACGAGGAGTGAACTGCCTCCACCATGGCAGGCTCTAGCGAGGACTGTAAGCATATCCTCTCCCAAACCACGCAGTTTTAACGGTAGAACTCTGCTTTAGTTGCAGGGGTAACACAAGCAGCTTTTCTCCCACTGTGTACTCTTTGGGCTCTTCCACGAATGAACTTCTATATGCAGGGTTTCCGAAGTGGAGCGAACTGCCTCAACCAAGGAAGGCTGTAGCGAGGACTGTAAGCATTTCCTCTTACGAAACACGGCAGTTTTACCAAAGAATTCTGCTTTAGTTGCAGGTGGAATACAAGCAGCATTACTACCACTGTGTACTCTTTGGGCTCTTACACGAATGAACTTCTTTATGCAAGGATTCCCACGAGGAGCGAACTGCCTCCACCATGGCAGGCTGTAGCGAGGACTGTAAGCATATCCTCTCCCAAACCACGCAGTTTTAATGATAGAACTCTGCTTTAGTTGCAGGGGTAACACAAGCAGTTTTTCTCCCACTGTGTACTCTTTGGGCTCTTCCACGAATGAACTTCTATACGCAGGGTTTGCGACGTGGAGCGAACTGCCTCAACCAAGGCAGGCTGTAGCGAGGATTGTAAGCATATCCACTCCCAAACCACGCAGTTTTAACGGGAGAACTCTGCTTTAGTTGCAGGGGTAACACAAGCAGCTTTTCTCCCACTGTGTACTCTTTGAGCTCTTCCACGAATGAACTTCTATATGCAGGGTTTCCGACGTGGAGCGAACTGCCTCAACCAAGGCAGGCTGTAGCGAGGACCGTAAGCATATCCTCTCCCAAACCACTCAGTTTTAACGGTAGAACTCTGCTTTAGTTGCAGGGGTAACACAAGCAGCTTTTCTCCCACGGTGTACTCTTTGGGCTCTTCCACGAATGAACTTCTATATGCAGGGTTTGTGACGTGGAGCGAACTGCCTAAACCAAGGCAGGCTGTAGCGAGGACTGTAAGCATATCCTCTCCCAAACCACGCAGTTTTAACGGTAGAACTCTGCTTTAGTTGCAGGGGTAACACAAGCAGTTTTTCTCCCACTGTGTACTCTTTGGGCTCTTCCACAAATGAACTTCTATATGCAGGGTTTGCGACGTGGAGCGAACTGCCTCAACCAGTGCAGGCTGTAGCGAGGACTCTAAGCATATCCTCTCCCAAACCACGCAGTTTTAACGGTAGAACTCTGCTTTAGTTGCAGGGGTAACACAAGAAGCTTTTCTCCCCTGTGTACTCTTTGGGCTCTTCCACGAATGAACTTCTATATGCAGGTTTTCCGACGTGGAGCGAACTGCCTCAACCAAGGAAGGCTGTAGCAAGGACTGTAAGCATATCCTCTCCCAAACCACGCAGTTTTAACGGTAGAACTCTGCTTTAGTTGCAGGGGTAACACAAGCAGTTTTTCTCCCACTGTGTACTCTTTGGGCTCTTCCACGAATGAACTTCTATATGCAGGGATTCCTACGAGGAGCGAACTGCCTCCACCATGGGAGGCTGTAGCGAGGACCGTAGGCATATCCTCTCCCACACCACGCAGTTTTAACGGTAGAACTCTGCTTTAGTTGCAGGGGTAACACAAGAAGCTTTTCTCCCACTGTGTACTCTTTGGGCTCTTCCACGAATGAACTTCTATATGCAGGTTTTCCGACGTGGAGCGAACTGCCTCAACCAAGGCAGGCTGTAGAAAGGACTGTAAGCATATCCTCTCCCAAAACACGCAGTTTTAAAGGTAGAACTCTGCTTTAGTTGCAGGGGTAACACAAGCAGCTTTTCTCCCACTGTGTACTCTTTGGGCTCTTCCACGAATGAACTTCTATATGCAGGGTTTCCGACGTGGAGCGAACTGCCTCAACCAAGGCAGGCTGTAGCGAGGACTGTAAGCATATCCTGTCCCAAACCACGCAGTTTTAACGGTAGAACTCTGCTTTAGTTGGAGGGGTAACACAAGCAGGTTTTCTCCCACTGTGTACTCTTTGGGCTCTTCCACGAATGAATACTATATGCAGGGTTTCCGAAGTGGAGCGAACTGCCTCAACCAAAGCAGGCTGTAGCGAGGACTGTAAGCATTTCCTCTTCCAAAGCACGGCAGTTTTACCAAAGAATTCTGCTTTAGTTGCAGGTGGAATACAAGCAGCATTATTCCCACTGTGTACTCTTTGGGCTCTTACACGAATGAACTTCTTTATGCAAGGATTCCCACGAGGAGCGAACTGCCTCCACCATGGCAGGCTGTAGCGAGGACTGTAAGCATATCCTCTCCCAAACCACGCAGTTTTAACGGTAGAACTCTGCTTTAGTTGCAGGGATAACAAAAGCAGCTTTTCTCCCACTGTGTACTCTTTGGGTTCGTCCACGAATGAACTTCTATATGCAGGGTTTCCGACGTGGAGCGAACTGCCTCAACCAAGGCAGGCTCTAGCGAGGACCGTAAGCATATCCTCTCCCAAACCACTCAGTTTTAACGGTAGAACTCTGCTTTAGTTGCAGGGGTAACACAAGCAGCTTTTCTCCCACTGTGTACTCTTTGGGCTCTTACACGAATGAACTTCTTTATGCAGGGATTCCCACGTGGATCGAACTGCCTCAACCGTGGAAGGCTGTAGCGAGGACTGTAAGCATATCCTCTCCCAAACCACGCAGTTTTCATGGTAGATCTCTGCTTTAGTTGCAGGGGTAACACAAGCAGCTTTTCTCCCACTGTGTACTCTTTGGGCTCTTCCACGAATGAACTTCTATATGCAGGGTTTGCGACGTGGAGCGAACTGCCTCAACCAAGGCAGGCTGTAGCGAGGACTGTAAGCATTTCCTCTTACAAAACATGGCAGTTTTACCAAAGAATTCTGCTTTAGTTGCAGGTGGAATACAAGCAGCATTACTCCCACTGTGTTCTCTTGGGGGCTCTTACACGAATGAACATTTTTATGCAGGGATTCCCACGAGGAGTGAACTGCCTCCACCATGGCAGGCTCTAGCGAGGACTGTAAGCATATCCTCTCCCAAACCACGCAGTTTTAACGGTAGAACTCTGCTTTAGTTGCAGGGGTAACACAAGCAGCTTTTCTCCCACTGTGTACTCTTTGGGCTCTTCCACAAATGAACTTCTATATGCAGGGTTTGCGACGTGGAGCGAACTGCCTCAACCAAGGCAGGCTGTAGCGAGGACTGTAAGCATTTCCTCTTACAAAACATGGCAGGTTTACCAAAGAATTCTGCTTTAGTTGCAGGTGGAATACAAGCAGCATTACTCCCACTGTGTTCTCTTGGGGGCTCTTACACGAATGAACATTTTTATGCAGGGATTCCCACGAGGAGTGAACTGCCTCCACCATGGCAGGCTCTAGCGAGGACTGTAAGCATATCCTCTCCCAAACCACGCAGTTTTAATGGTAGAACTCTGCTTTAGTTGCAGGGGTAACACAAGCAGCTTTTCTCCCACTGTGTACTCTTTGGGCTCTTCCACGAATGAACTTCTATATGCAGGGTTTCCGAAGTGGAGCGAAATGCCTCAACCAAGGAAGGCTGTAGCGAGGACTGTAAGCATTTCCTCTTACCAAACACGGCAGTTTTACCAAAGAATTCTGCTTTAGTTGCAGGTGGAATACAAGCAGCATTACTCCCACTGTGTTCTCTTGGGGGCTCTTACACGAATGAACATTTTTATGCAGGGATTCCCACGAGGAGTGAACTGCCTCCACCATGGCAGGCTCTAGCGAGGACTGTAAGCATATCCTCTCCCAAACCACGCAGTTTTAACGGTAGAACTCTGCTTTAGTTGCAGGGGTAACACAAGCAGCTTTTCTCCCACTGTGTACTCTTTGGGCTCTTCCACGAATGAACTTCTATATGCAGGGTTTCCGAAGTGGAGCGAACTGCCTCAACCAAGGAAGGCTGTAGCGAGGACTGTAAGCATTTCCTCTTACAAAACACGGCAGTTTTACCAAAGAATTCTGCTTTAGTTGCAGGTGGAATACAAGCAGCATTACTACCACTGTGTACTCTTTGGGCTCTTACACGAATGAACTTCTTTATGCAAGGATTCCCACGAGGAGTGAACTGCCTCCACCATGGCAGGCTGTAGCGAGGACTGTAAGCATATCCTCTCCCAAACCACGCAGTTTTAATGATAGAACTCTGCTTTAGTTGCAGGGGTAACACAAGCAGTTTTTCTCCCACTGTGTACTCTTTGGGCTCTTCCACGAATGAACTTCTATACGCAGGGTTTGCGACGTGGAGCGAACTGCCTCAACCAAGGCAGGCTGTAGCGAGGATTGTAAGCATATCCACTCCCAAACCACGCAGTTTTAACGGGAGAACTCTGCTTTAGTTGCAGGGGTAACACAAGCAGCTTTTCTCCCACTGTGTACTCTTTGAGCTCTTCCACGAATGAACTTCTATATGCAGGGTTTCCGACGTGGAGCGAACTGCCTCAACCAAGGCAGTCTGTAGCAAGGACTGTAAGCATTTCCTCTTCCAAAATACTGCAGTTTTACCAAAGAATTCTGTTTTAGTTGCAGGTGGAATACAAGCAGCATGACTCCCACTGTGTACTCTTTGGGCTCTTACACGAATGAATTTCTTTATGCAGGGATTCCTACGAGGAGCGAACTGCCTCCACCACGGCAGGCTGTAGCGAGGACTGTAAGCATATCCTCTCCCAAACCCCGCAGTTTTAACGGTAGAACTCTGCTATAGTTGTAGGGGTAACACAAGCAGTTTTTCTCCCACTGTGTACTCTTTGGGCTCTTCCACGAATGAACTTCTTTATGCAGGGATTCCTACGAGGAGCGAACTGCCACGACCATGGCAGGCTGTAGCGAGGACTCTAAGCATATCCTCTCCCAAACCACGCAGTTTTAACGGTAGAACTCTGCTTTAGTTGCAGGGATAACAAAAGCAGCTTTTCTCCCACTGTGTACTCTTTGGGTTCGTCCACGAATGAACTTCTATATGCAGGGTTTCCGACGTGGAGCGAACTGCCTCAACCAAGGCAGGCTCTAGCGAGGACCGTAAGCATATCCTCTCCCAAACCACTCAGTTTTAACGGTAGAACTCTGCTTTAGTTGCAGGGGTAACACAAGCAGCTTTTCTCCCACTGTGTACTCTTTGGGCTCTTCCACGAATGAACTTCTATATGCAGGGTTTGTGACGTGGAGCGAACTGCCTAAACCAAGGCAGGCTGTAGCGAGGACTGTAAGCATATCCTCTCCCAAACCACGCAGTTTTAACGGTAGAACTCTGCTTTAGTTGCAGGGGTAACACAAGCAGTTTTTCTCCCACTGTGTACTCTTTGGGCTCTTCCACGAATGAACTTCTATATGCAGGGATTCCTACGAGGAGCGAACTGCCTCCACCATGGCAGGCTGTAGCGAGGACCGTAGGCATATCCTCTCCCACACCACGCAGTTTTAACGGTAGAACTCTGCTTTAGTTGCAGGGGTAACACAAGAAGCTTTTCTCCCCTGTGTACTCTTTGGGCTCTTCCACGAATGAACTTCTATATGCAGGTTTTCCGACGTGGAGCGAACTGCCTCAACCAAGGCAGGCTGTAGAAAGGACTGTAAGCATATCCTCTCCCAAAACACGCAGTTTTAAAGGTAGAACTCTGCTTTAGTTGCAGGGGTAACACAAGCAGCTTTTCTCCCACTGTGTACTCTTTGGGCTCTTCCACGAATGAACTTCTATATGCAGGGTTTCCGACGTGGAGCGAACTGCCTCAACCAAGGCAGGCTGTAGCGAGGACTGTAAGCATATCCTGTCCCAAACCACGCAGTTTTAACGGTAGAACTCTGCTTTAGTTGGAGGGGTAACACAAGCAGGTTTTCTCCCACTGTGTACTCTTTGGGCTCTTCCACGAATGAATACTATATGCAGGGTTTCCGAAGTGGAGCGAACTGCCTCAACCAAGGCAGGCTGTAGCGAGGACTGTAAGCATTTCCTCTTCCAAAGCACGGCAGTTTTACCAAAGAATTCTGCTTTAGTTGCAGGTGGAATACAAGCAGCATTATTCCCACTGTGTACTCTTTGGGCTCTTACACGAATGAACTTCTTTATGCAAGGATTCCCACGAGGAGCGAACTGCCTCCACCATGGCAGGCTGTAGCGAGGACTGTAAGCATATCCTCTCCCAAACCACGCAGTTTTAACGGTAGAACTCTGCTTTAGTTGCAGGGATAACAAAAGCAGCTTTTCTCCCACTGTGTACTCTTTGGGTTCGTCCACGAATGAACTTCTATATGCAGGGTTTCCGACGTGGAGCGAACTGCCTCAACCAAGGCAGGCTCTAGCGAGGACCGTAAGCATATCCTCTCCCAAACCACTCAGTTTTAACGGTAGAACTCTGCTTTAGTTGCAGGGGTAACACAAGCAGCATTTCTCCCACTGTGTACTCTTTGGGCTCTTACACGAATGAACTTCTTTATGCAGGGATTCCCACGTGGATCGAACTGCCTCAACCGTGGAAGGCTGTACCGAGGACTGTAAGCATATCCTCTCCCAAACCACGCAGTTTTCATGGTAGATCTCTGCTTTAGTTGCAGGGGTAACACAAGCAGCTTTTCTCCCACTGTGTACTCTTTGGGCTCTTCCACGAATGAACTTCTATATGCAGGGTTTGCGACGTGGAGCGAACTGCCTCAACCAAGGCAGGCTGTAGCGAGGACTGTAAGCATTTCCTCTTACAAAACATGGCAGTTTTACCAAAGAATTCTGCTTTAGTTGCAGGTGGAATACAAGCAGCATTACTCCCACTGTGTTCTCTTGGGGGCTGTTACACGAATGAACATTTTTATGCAGGGATTCCCACGAGGAGTGAACTGCCTCCACCATGGCAGGCTGTAGCGAGGACTGTAAGCATATCCTCTCCCAAACCACGCAGTTTTAACGGTAGAACTCTGCTTTAGTTGCAGGGGTAACACAAGCAGCTTTTCTCCCACTGTGTACTCTTTGGGCTCTTCCACAAATGAACTTCTATATGCAGGGTTTGCGACGTGGAGCGAACTGCCTCAACCAAGGCAGGCTGTAGCGAGGACTGTAAGCATTTCCTCTTACAAAACATGGCAGGTTTACCAAAGAATTCTGCTTTAGTTGCAGGTGGAATACAAGCAGCATTACTCCCACTGTGTTCTCTTGGGGGCTCTTACACGAATGAACATTTTTATGCAGGGATTCCCACGAGGAGTGAACTGCCTCCACCATGGCAGGCTCTAGCGAGGACTGTAAGCATATCCTCTCCCAAACCACGCAGTTTTAATGGTAGAACTCTGCTTTAGTTGCAGGGGTAACACAAGCAGCTTTTCTCCCACTGTGTACTCTTTGGGCTCTTCCACGAATGAACTTCTATATGCAGGGTTTCCGAAGTGGAGCGAAATGCCTCAACCAAGGAAGGCTGTAGCGAGGACTGTAAGCATTTCCTCTTACCAAACACGGCAGTTTTACCAAAGAATTCTGCTTTAGTTGCAGGTGGAATACAAGCAGCATTACTACCACTGTGTACTCTTTGGGCTCTTACACGAATTAACTTCTTTATGCAAGGATTCCCACGAGGAGCGAACTGCCTCCACCATGGCAGGCTGTAGCGAGGACTGTAAGCATATCCTCTCCCAAACCACGCAGTTTTAATGATAGAACTCTGCTTTAGTTGCAGGGGTAACACAAGCAGTTTTTCTCCCACTGTGTACTCTTTGGGCTCTTCCACGAATGAACTTCTATACGCAGGGTTTGCGACGTGGAGCGAACTGCCTCAACCAAGGCAGGCTGTAGCGAGGATTGTAAGCATATCCACTCCCAAACCACGCAGTTTTAACGGGAGAACTCTGCTTTAGTTGCAGGGGTAACACAAGCAGCTTTTCTCCCACTGTGTACTCTTTGAGCTCTTCCACGAATGAACTTCTATATGCAGGGTTTCCGACGTGGAGCGAACTGCCTCAACCAAGGCAGTCTGTAGCGAGGACTGTAAGCATTTCCTCTTCCAAAACACTGCAGTTTTACCAAAGAATTCTGTTTTAGTTGCAGGTGGAATACAAGCAGCATGACTCCCACTGTGTACTCCTTGGGCTCTTACACGAATGAATTTCTTTATGCAGGGATTCCTACGAGGAGCGAACTGCCTCCACCACGGCAGGCTGTAGCGAGGACTGTAAGCATATCCTCTCCCAAACCCCGCAGTTTTAACGGTAGAACTCTGCTATAGTTGTAGGGGTAACACAAGCAGTTTTTCTCCCACTGTGTACTCTTTGGGCTCTTCCACGAATGAACTTCTTTATGCAGGGATTCCTACGAGGAGCGAACTGCCACGACCATGGCAGGCTGTAGCGAGGACTCTAAGCATATCCTCTCCCAAACCACGCAGTTTTAACGGTAGAACTCTGCTTTAGTTGCAGGGGTAACACAAGAAGCTTTTCTCCCTTGTGTACTCTTTGGGCTCTTCCACGAATGAACTTCTATATGCAGGTTTTCCGACGTGGAGCGAACTGCCTCAACCAAGGCAGGCTGTAGCAAGGACTGTAAGCATATCCTCTCCCAAACCCCGCAGTTTTAACGGTAGAACTCTGCTTTAGTTGCAGGGGTAACACAAGCAGTTTTTCTCCCACTGTGTACTCTTTGGGCTCTTCCACGAATGAACTTCTATATGCAGGGAGTCCTACGAGGAGCGAACTGCCTCCACCATGGCAGGCTGTAGCGAGGACCGTAGGCATATCCTCTCCCACACCACGCAGTTTTAACGGTAGAACTCTGCTTTAGTTGCAGGGGTAACACAAGAAGCTTTTCTCCCACTGTGTACTCTTTGGGCTCTTCCACGAATGAACTTCTATATGCAGGTTTTCCGACGTGGAGCGAACTGCCTCAACCAAGGCAGGCTGTAGAAGGGACTGTAAGCATATCCTCTCCCAAAACACGCAGTTTTAAAGGTAGAACTCTGCTTTAGTTGCAGGGGTAACACAAGCAGGTTTTCTCCCACTGTGTACTCTTTGGGCTCTTCCACGAATGAATACTATATGCAGGGTTTCCGACGTGGAGCGAACTGCCTCAACCAAGGCAGGCTGTAGCGAGGACTGTAAGCATTTCCTCTTCCAAAGCACGGCAGTTTTACCAAAGAATTCTGCTTTAGTTGCAGGTGGAATACAAGCAGCATTATTCCCACTGTGTACTCTTTGGGCTCTTACACGAATGAACTTCTTTATGCAAGGATTCCCACGAGGAGCGAACTGCCTCCACCATGGCAGGCTGTAGCGAGGACTGTAAGCATATCCTCTCCCAAACCACGCAGTTTTAACGGTAGAACTCTGCTTTAGTTGCAGGGATAACAAAAGCAGCTTTTCTCCCACTGTGTACTCTTTGGGCTCTTCCACAAATGAACTTCTATATGCAGGGTTTGCGACGTGGAGCGAACTGCCTCAACCAAGGCAGGCTGTAGCGAGGACTGTAAGCATTTCCTCTTACAAAACATGGCAGTTTTACCAAAGAATTCTGCTTTAGTTGCAGGTGGAATACAAGCAGCATTACTCCCACTGTGTTCTCTTGGGGGCTCTTACACGAATGAACATTTTTATGCAGGGATTCACACGAGGAGTGAACTGCCTCCACCATGGCAGGCTCTAGCGAGGACTGTAAGCATATCCTCTCCCAAACCACGCAGTTTTAACGGTAGAACTCTGCTTTAGTTGCAGGGGTAACACAAGCAGCTTTTCTCCCACTGTGTACTCTTTGGGCTCTTCCACGAATGAACTTCTATATGCAGGGTTTCCGAAGTGGAGCGAACTGCCTCAACCAAGGAAGGCTGTAGCGAGGACTGTAAGCATTTCCTCTTACGAAACACGGCAGTTTTACCAAAGAATTCTGCTTTAGTTGCAGGTGGAATACAAGCAGCATTACTACCACTGTGTACTCTTTGGGCTCTTACACGAATGAACTTCTTTATGCAAGGATTCCCACGAGGAGCGAACTGCCTCCACCATGGCAGGCTGTAGCGAGGACTGTAAGCATATCCTCTCCCAAACCACGCAGTTTTAATGATAGAACTCTGCTTTAGTTGCAGGGGTAACACAAGCAGTTTTTCTCCCACTGTGTACTCTTTGGGCTCTTCCACGAATGAACTTCTATACGCAGGGTTTGCGACGTGGAGCGAACTGCCTCAACCAAGGCAGGCTGTAGCGAGGATTGTAAGCATATCCACTCCCAAACCACGCAGTTTTAACGGGAGAACTCTGCTTTAGTTGCAGGGGTAACACAAGCAGCTTTTCTCCCACTGTGTACTCTTTGAGCTCTTCCACGAATGAACTTCTATATGCAGGGTTTCCGACGTGGAGCGAACTGCCTCAACCAAGGCAGGCTGTAGCGAGGACCGTAAGCATATCCTCTCCCAAACCACTCAGTTTTAACGGTAGAACTCTGCTTTAGTTGCAGGGGTAACACAAGCAGCTTTTCTCCCACGGTGTACTCTTTGGGCTCTTCCACGAATGAACTTCTATATGCAGGGTTTGTGACGTGGAGCGAACTGCCTAAACCAAGGCAGGCTGTAGCGAGGACTGTAAGCATATCCTCTCCCAAACCACGCAGTTTTAACGGTAGAACTCTGCTTTAGTTGCAGGGGTAACACAAGCAGTTTTTCTCCCACTGTGTACTCTTTGGGCTCTTCCACAAATGAACTTCTATATGCAGGGTTTGCGACGTGGAGCGAACTGCCTCAACCAGTGCAGGCTGTAGCGAGGACTCTAAGCATATCCTCTCCCAAACCACGCAGTTTTAACGGTAGAACTCTGCTTTAGTTGCAGGGGTAACACAAGAAGCTTTTCTCCCCTGTGTACTCTTTGGGCTCTTCCACGAATGAACTTCTATATGCAGGTTTTCCGACGTGGAGCGAACTGCCTCAACCAAGGAAGGCTGTAGCAAGGACTGTAAGCATATCCTCTCCCAAACCACGCAGTTTTAACGGTAGAACTCTGCTTTAGTTGCAGGGGTAACACAAGCAGTTTTTCTCCCACTGTGTACTCTTTGGGCTCTTCCACGAATGAACTTCTATATGCAGGGATTCCTACGAGGAGCGAACTGCCTCCACCATGGCAGGCTGTAGCGAGGACCGTAGGCATATCCTCTCCCACACCACGCAGTTTTAACGGTAGAACTCTGCTTTAGTTGCAGGGGTAACACAAGAAGCTTTTCTCCCACTGTGTACTCTTTGGGCTCTTCCACGAATGAACTTCTATATGCAGGTTTTCCGACGTGGAGCGAACTGCCTCAACCAAGGCAGGCTGTAGAAAGGACTGTAAGCATATCCTCTCCCAAAACACGCAGTTTTAAAGGTAGAACTCTGCTTTAGTTGCAGGGGTAACACAAGCAGCTTTTCTCCCACTGTGTACTCTTTGGGCTCTTCCACGAATGAACTTCTATATGCAGGGTTTCCGACGTGGAGCGAACTGCCTCAACCAAGGCAGGCTGTAGCGAGGACTGTAAGCATATCCTGTCCCAAACCACGCAGTTTTAACGGTAGAACTCTGCTTTAGTTGCAGGGGTAACACAAGCAGGTTTTCTCCCACTGTGTACTCTTTGGGCTCTTCCACGAATGAATACTATATGCAGGGTTTCCGAAGTGGAGCGAACTGCCTCAACCAAGGCAGGCTGTAGCGAGGACTGTAAGCATTTCCTCTTCCAAAGCACGGCAGTTTTACCAAAGAATTCTGCTTTAGTTGCAGGTGGAATACAAGCAGCATTATTCCCACTGTGTACTCTTTGGGCTCTTACACGAATGAACTTCTTTATGCAAGGATTCCCACGAGGAGCGAACTGCCTCCACCATGGCAGGCTGTAGCGAGGACTGTAAGCATATCCTCTCCCAAACCACGCAGTTTTAACGGTAGAACTCTGCTTTAGTTGCAGGGATAACAAAAGCAGCTTTTCTCCCACTGTGTACTCTTTGGGTTCGTCCACGAATGAACTTCTATATGCAGGGTTTCCGACGTGGAGCGAACTGCCTCAACCAAGGCAGGCTCTAGCGAGGACCGTAAGCATATCCTCTCCCAAACCACTCAGTTTTAACGGTAGAACTCTGCTTTAGTTGCAGGGGTAACACAAGCAGCTTTTCTCCCACTGTGTACTCTTTGGGCTCTTACACGAATGAACTTCTTTATGCAGGGATTCCCACGTGGATCGAACTGCCTCAACCGTGGAAGGCTGTAGCGAGGACTGTAAGCATATCCTCTCCCAAACCACGCAGTTTTCATGGTAGATCTCTGCTTTAGTTGCAGGGGTAACACAAGCAGCTTTTCTCCCACTGTGTACTCTTTGGGCTCTTCCACGAATGAACTTCTATATGCAGGGTTTGCGACGTGGAGCGAACTGCCTCAACCAAGGCAGGCTGTAGCGAGGACTGTAAGCATTTCCTCTTACAAAACATGGCAGTTTTACCAAAGAATTCTGCTTTAGTTGCAGGTGGAATACAAGCAGCATTACTCCCACTGTGTTCTCTTGGGGGCTCTTACACGAATGAACATTTTTATGCAGGGATTCCCACGAGGAGTGAACTGCCTCCACCATGGCAGGCTCTAGCGAGGACTGTAAGCATATCCTCTCCCAAATCACGCAGTTTTAACGGTAGAACTCTGCTTTAGTTGCAGGGGTAACACAAGCAGCTTTTCTCCCACTGTGTACTCTTTGGGCTCTTCCACAAATGAACTTCTATATGCAGGGTTTGCGACGTGGAGCGAACTGCCTCAACCAAGGCAGGCTGTAGCGAGGACTGTAAGCATTTCCTCTTACAAAACATGGCAGGTTTACCAAAGAATTCTGCTTTAGTTGCAGGTGGAATACAAGCAGCATTACTCCCACTGTGTTCTCTTGGGGGCTCTTACACGAATGAACATTTTTATGCAGGGATTCCCACGAGGAGTGAACTGCCTCCACCATGGCAGGCTCTAGCGAGGACTGTAAGCATATCCTCTCCCAAACCACGCAGTTTTAATGGTAGAACTCTGCTTTAGTTGCAGGGGTAACACAAGCAGCTTTTCTCCCACTGTGTACTCTTTGGGCTCTTCCACGAATGAACTTCTATATGCAGGGTTTCCGAAGTGGAGCGAAATGCCTCAACCAAGGAAGGCTGTAGCGAGGACTGTAAGCATTTCCTCTTACCAAACACGGCAGTTTTACCAAAGAATTCTGCTTTAGTTGCAGGTGGAATACAAGCAGCATTACTACCACTGTGTACTCTTTGGGCTCTTACACGAATGAACTTCTTTATGCAAGGATTCCCACGAGGAGCGAACTGCCTCCACCATGGCAGGCTGTAGCGAGGACTGTAAGCATATCCTCTCCCAAACCACGCAGTTTTAATGATAGAACTCTGCTTTAGTTGCAGGGGTAACACAAGCAGTTTTTCTCCCACTGTGTACTCTTTGGGCTCTTCCACGAATGAACTTCTATACGCAGGGTTTGCGACGTGGAGCGAACTGCCTCAACCAAGGCAGGCTGTAGCGAGGATTGTAAGCATATCCACTCCCAAACCACGCAGTTTTAACGGGAGAACTCTGCTTTAGTTGCAGGGGTAACACAAGCAGCTTTTCTCCCACTGTGTACTCTTTGAGCTCTTCCACGAATGAACTTCTATATGCAGGGTTTCCGACGTGGAGCGAACTGCCTCAACCAAGGCAGTCTGTAGCGAGGACTGTAAGCATTTCCTCTTCCAAAACACTGCAGTTTTACCAAAGAATTCTGTTTTAGTTGCAGGTGGAATACAAGCAGCATGACTCCCACTGTGTACTCCTTGGGCTCTTACACGAATGAATTTCTTTATGCAGGGATTCCTACGAGGAGCGAACTGCCTCCACCACGGCAGGCTGTAGCGAGGACTGTAAGCATATCCTCTCCCAAACCCCGCAGTTTTAACGGTAGAACTCTGCTATAGTTGTAGGGGTAACACAAGCAGTTTTTCTCCCACTGTGTACTCTTTGGGCTCTTCCACGAATGAACTTCTTTATGCAGGGATTCCTACGAGGAGCGAACTGCCACGACCATGGCAGGCTGTAGCGAGGACTCTAAGCATATCCTCTCCCAAACCACGCAGTTTTAACGGTAGAACTCTGCTTTAGTTGCAGGGGTAACACAAGAAGCTTTTCTCCCTTGTGTACTCTTTGGGCTCTTCCACGAATGAACTTCTATATGCAGGTTTTCCGACGTGGAGCGAACTGCCTCAACCAAGGCAGGCTGTAGCAAGGACTGTAAGCATATCCTCTCCCAAACCCCGCAGTTTTAACGGTAGAACTCTGCTTTAGTTGCAGGGGTAACACAAGCAGTTTTTCTCCCACTGTGTACTCTTTGGGCTCTTCCACGAATGAACTTCTATATGCAGGGAGTCCTACGAGGAGCGAACTGCCTCCACCATGGCAGGCTGTAGCGAGGACCGTAGGCATATCCTCTCCCACACCACGCAGTTTTAACGGTAGAACTCTGCTTTAGTTGCAGGGGTAACACAAGAAGCTTTTCTCCCACTGTGTACTCTTTGGGCTCTTCCACGAATGAACTGCTATATGCAGGTTTTCCGACGTGGAGCGAACTGCCTCAACCAAGGCAGGCTGTAGAAGGGACTGTAAGCATATCCTCTCCCAAAACACGCAGTTTTAAAGGTAGAACTCTGCTTTAGTTGCAGGGGTAACACAAGCAGGTTTTCTCCCACTGTGTACTCTTTGGGCTCTTCCACGAATGAATACTATATGCAGGGTTTCCGACGTGGAGCGAACTGCCTCAACCAAGGCAGGCTGTAGCGAGGACTGTAAGCATTTCCTCTTCCAAAGCACGGCAGTTTTACCAAAGAATTCTGCTTTAGTTGCAGGTGGAATACAAGCAGCATTATTCCCACTGTGTACTCTTTGGGCTCTTACACGAATGAACTTCTTTATGCAAGGATTCCCACGAGGAGCGAACTGCCTCCACCATGGCAGGCTGTAGCGAGGACTGTAAGCATATCCTCTCCCAAACCACGCAGTTTTAATGATAGAACTCTGCTTTAGTTGCAGGGGTAACACAAGCAGTTTTTCTCCCACTGTGTACTCTTTGGGCTCTTCCACGAATGAACTTCTATACGCAGGGTTTGCGACGTGGAGCGAACTGCCTCAACCAAGGCAGGCTGTAGCGAGGATTGTAAGCATATCCACTCCCAAACCACGCAGTTTTAACGGGAGAACTCTGCTTTAGTTGCAGGGGTAACACAAGCAGCTTTTCTCCCACTGTGTACTCTTTGAGCTCTTCCACGAATGAACTTCTATATGCAGGGTTTCCGACGTGGAGGGAACTGCCTCAACCAAGGCAGGCTGTAGCGAGGACTGTAAGCATATCCTCTCCCAAACCACGCCGTTTTAACGGTAGAACTCTGCTTTAGTTGCAGGGGTAACACAAGCAGCTTTTCTCCCACTGTGTACTCTTTGGGCTCTTCCACGAATGAACTTCTATATGCAGGGTTTCCGACGTGGAGCGAACTGCCTCAACCAAGGCAGGCTGTAGCGAGGACTGTAAGCATATCCTCTCCCAAACCACGCCGTTTTAACGGTAGAACACTGCTTTAGTTGCAGGGGTAACACAAGCAGCTTTTCTCCCACTGTGTACTCTTTGGGCTCTTCCACGAATGAACTTCTATATGCAGGGTTTCCGACGTGGAGCGAACTGCCTCAACCAAGGCAGGCTGTAGCGAGGACTGTAATCATATCCTGTCCCAAACCACGCAGTTTTAACGGTAGAACTCTGCTTTAGTTGCAGGGGTAACACAAGCAGGTTTTCTCCCACTGTGTACTCTTTGGGCTCTTCCACGAATGAATTCTATATGCAGGGTTTCCGACGTCGAGCGAACTGCCTCAACCAAGGCAGGCTGTAGCGAGGACTGTAAGCATTTCCTCTTCCAAAGCACGGCAGTTTTACCAAAGAATTCTGCTTTAGTTGCAGGTGGAATACAAGCAGCATTATTCCCACTGTGTACTCTTTGGGCTCTTACACGAATGAACTTCTTTATGCAAGGATTCCCACGAGGAGCGAACTGCCTCCACCATGGCAGGCTGTAGCGAGGACTGTAAGCATATCCTCTCCCAAACCACGCAGTTTTAACGGTAGAACTCTGCTTTAGTTGCAGGGATAACAAAAGCAGCTTTTCTCCCACTGTGTACTCTTTGGGTTCGTCCACGAATGAACTTCTATATGCAGGGTTTCCGACGTGGAGCGAACTGCCTCAACCAAGGCAGGCTCTAGCGAGGACCGTAAGCATATCCTCTCCCAAACCACTCAGTTTTAACGGTAGAACTCTGCTTTAGTTGCAGGGGTAACACAAGCAGCTTTTCTCCCACTGTGTACTCTTTGGGCTCTTCCACGAATGAACTTCTATATGCAGGGTTTTTGACGTGGAGCGAACTGCCTAAACCAAGGCAGGCTGTAGCGAGGACTGTAAGCATATCCTCTCCCAAACCACGCAGTTTTTACGGTAGAACTCTGCTTTAGTTGCAGGGGTAACACAAGCAGTTTTTCTCCCACTGTGTACTCTTTGGCTCTTCCACAAATGAACTTCTATATGCAGGGTTTGCGACGTGGAGCGAACTGCCTCAACCAAGGCAGGCTGTAGCGAGGACTGTAAGCATTTCCTCTTACAAAACATGGCAGTTTTACCAAAGAATTCTGCTTTAGTTGCAGGTGGAATACAAGCAGCATTACTCCCACTGTGTTCTCTTGGGGGCTCTTACACGAATGAACATTTTTATGCAGGGATTCCCACGAGGAGTGAACTGCCTCCACCATGGCAGGCTCTAGCGAGGACTGTAAGCATATCCTCTCCCAAACCACGCAGTTTTAACGGTAGAACTCTGCTTTAGTTGCAGGGGTAACACAAGCAGCTTTTCTCCCACTGTGTACTCTTTGGGCTCTTCCACGAATGAACTTCTATATGCAGGGTTTCCGACGTGGAGCGAACTGCCTCAACCAAGGCAGGCTCTAGCGAGGACCGTAAGCATATCCTCTCCCAAACCACTCTGTTTTAACGGTAGAACTCTGCTTTAGTTGCAGGGGTAACACAAGCAGATTTTCTCCCACTGTGTACTCTTTGGGCTCTTCCACGAATGAACTTCTTTATGCAGGGATTCCCACGTGGATCGAACTGCCTCAACCGTGGAAGGCTGTAGCGAGGACTGTAAGCATATCCTCTCCCAAACCACGCAGTTTTCATGGTAGATCTCTGCTTTAGTTGCAGGGGTAACACAAGCAGCTTTTCTCCCACTGTGTACTCTTTGGGCTCTTCCACGAATGAACTTCTATATGCAGGGTTTGCGACGTGGAGCGAACTGCCTCAACCAAGGCAGGCTGTAGCGAGGACTGTAAGCATTTCCTCTTACAAAACATGGCAGTTTTACCAAAGAATTCTGCTTTAGTTGCAGGTGGAATACAAGGAGCATTACTCCCACTGTGTTCTCTTGGGGGCTCTTACACGAATGAACATTTTTATGCAGGGATTCCCACGAGGAGTGAACTGCCTCCACCATGGCAGGCTCTTGCAAGGACTGTAAGCATATCCTCTCCCAAACCACGCAGTTTTAATGGTAGAACTCTGCTTTAGTTGCAGGGGTAACACAAGCAGCTTTTCTCCCACTGTGTACTCTTTGGGCTCTTCCACGAATGAACTTCTATATTCAGGGTTTCCGAAGTGGAGCGAACTGCCTCAAACAAGGAAGGCTGTAGCGAGGACTGTAAGCATTTCCTCTTACAAAACACGGCAGTTTTACCAAAGAATTCTGCTTTAGTTGCAGGTGGAATACAAGCAGCATTACTACCACTGTGTACTCTTTGGGCTCTTACACGAATGAACTTATTTATGCAAGGATTCCCACGAGGAGCGAACTGCCTCCACCATGGCAGGCTGTAGCGAGGACTGTAAGCATATCCTCTCCCAAACCACGCAGTTTTAACGGTAGAACTCTGCTTTAGTTGCAGGGGTAACACAAGCAGTTTTTCCCCCACTGTGTACTCTTTGGGCTCTTCCACGAATGAACTTCTATATGCAGGGTTTGCGACGTGGAGGGAACTGCCTCAACCAAGGCAGGCTGTAGCGAGGACTGTAAGCATATCCTCTCCCAAACCACGCAGTTTTCACGGTAGAACTCTGCTTTAGTTGCAGGGGTAACACAAGCAGTTTTTCTCCCACTGTGTACTCTTTGGGCTCTTCCACGAATGAACTTCTATATGCAGGGTTTGCGACGTGGAGGGAACTGCCTCAACCAAGGCAGGCTGTAGCGAGGACTGTAAGCATATCCTCTCCCAAACCACGCCGTTTTAACGGTAGAACTCTGCTTTAGTTGCAGGGGTAACACAAGCAGCTTTTCTCCCACTGTGTACTCTTTGGGCTCTTCCACGAATGAACTTCTATATGCAGGGTTTCCGACGTGGAGCGAACTGCCTCAACCAAGGCAGGCTGTAGCGAGGACTGTAAGCATATCCTGTCCCAAACCACGCAGTTTTAACGGTAGAACTCTGCTTTAGTTGCAGGGGTAACACAAGCAGGTTTTCTCCCACTGTGTTCTCTTGGGGGCTCTTACACGAATGAACATTTTTATGCAGGGATTCCCACGAGGAGTGAACTGCCTCCACCATGGCAGGCTCTAGCGAGGACTGTAAGCATATCCTCTCCCAAACCACGCAGTTTTAACGGTAGAACTCTGCTTTAGTTGCAGGGGTAACACAAGCAGCTTTTCTCCCACTGTGTACTCTTTGGGCTCTTCCACGAATGAACTTCTATATGCAGGGTTTCCGAAGTGGAGCGAACTGCCTCAACCAAGGAAGGCTGTAGCGAGGACTGTAAGCATTTCCTCTTACAAAACACGGCAGTTTTACCAAAGAATTCTGCTTTAGTTGCAGGTGGAATACAAGCAGCATTACTACCACTGTGTACTCTTTGGGCTCTTACACGAATGAACTTCTTTATGCAAGGATTCCCACGAGGAGCGAACTGCCTCCACCATGGCAGGCTGTAGCGAGGACTGTAAGCATATCCTCTCCCAAACCACGCAGTTTTAATGATAGAACTCTGCTTTAGTTGCAGGGGTAACACAAGCAGTTTTTCTCCCACTGTGTACTCTTTGGGCTCTTCCACGAATGAACTTCTATACGCAGGGTTTGCGACGTGGAGCGAACTGCCTCAACCAAGGCAGGCTGTAGCGAGGATTGTAAGCATATCCACTCCCAAACCACGCAGTTTTAACGGGAGAACTCTGCTTTAGTTGCAGGGGTAACACAAGCAGCTTTTCTCCCACTGTGTACTCTTTGGGCTCTTCCACGAATGAACTTCTATATGCAGGGTTTCCGAAGTGGAGCGAACTGCCTCAACCAAGGAAGGCTGTAGCGAGGACTGTAAGCATTTCCTCTTCCAAAACACTGCAGTTTTACCAAAGAATTCTGTTTTAGTTGCAGGTGAAATACAAGCAGCATGACTCCCACTGTGTACTCTTTGGGCTCTTACACGAATGAATTTCTTTATGCAGGGATTCCTACGAGGCGCGAACTGCCTCCACCATGGCAGGCTGTAGAGAGGACCGTAGGCATATCCTCTCCCAAACCACGCATTTTTAACGGTAGAACTCTGCTTTAGTTGCAGGGGTAACACAAGAAGCTTTTCTCCCACTGTGTACTCTTTGGGCTCTTCCACGAATGAACTTCTATATGCAGGTTTTCCGACGTGGAGCGAACTGCCTCAACCAAGGCAGGCTGTAGCGAGGACCGTAGGCATATCCTCTCCCAAAACACGCAGTTTTAAAGGTAGAACTCTGCTTTAGTTGCAGGGGTAACACAAGCAGCTTTTCTCCCACTGTGTACTCTTTGGGCTCTTCCACGAATGAACTTCTATATGCAGGGTTTGGGACGTGGAGCGAACTGCCTCAACCAAGGCAGGCTGTAGCGAGGACTGTAAGCATTTCCTCTTCCAAAACACTGCAGTTTTACCAAAGAATTCTGTTTTAGTTGCAGGTGGAATACAAGCAGCATGACTCCCACTGTGTACTCTTTGGGCTCTTACACGAATGAATTTCTTTATGCAGGGATTCCTACGAGGAGCGAACTGCCTCCACCACGGCAGGCTGTAGCGAGGACTGTAAGCATATCCTCTCCCAAACCCCGCAGTTTTAACGGTAGAACTCTGCTATAGTTGTAGGGGTAACACAAGCAGTTTTTCTCCCACTGTGTACTCTTTGGGCTCTTCCACGAATGAACTTCTTTATGCAGGGATTCCTACGAGGAGCGAACTGCCACGACCATGGCAGGCTGTAGCGAGGACTCTAAGCATATCCTCTCCCAAACCACGCAGTTTTAACGGTAGAACTCTGCTTTAGTTGCAGGGATAACAAAAGCAGCTTTTCTCCCACTGTGTACTCTTTGGGTTCGTCCACGAATGAACTTCTATATGCAGGGTTTCCGACGTGGAGCGAACTGCCTCAACCAAGGCAGGCTCTAGCGAGGACCGTAAGCATATCCTCTCCCAAACCACTCAGTTTTAACGGTAGAACTCTGCTTTAGTTGCAGGGGTAACACAAGCAGCTTTTCTCCCACTGTGTACTCTTTGGGCTCTTCCACGAATGAACTTCTATATGCAGGGTTTGTGACGTGGAGCGGACTGCCTAAACCAAGGCCGGCTGTAGCGAGGACTGTAAGCATATCCTCTCCCAAACCACGCAGTTTTAACGGTAGAACTCTGCTTTAGTTGCAGGGGTAACACAAGCAGTTTTTCTCCCACTGTGTACTCTTTGGGCTCTTCCACGAATGAACTTCTATATGCAGGGTTTGCGACGTGGAGGGAACTGCCTCAACCAAGGCAGGCTGTAGCGAGGACTGTAAGCATATCCTCTCCCAAACCACGCCGTTTTAACGGTAGAACTCTGCTTTAGTTGCAGGGGTAACACAAGCAGCTTTTCTCCCACTGTGTACTCTTTGGGCTCTTCCACGAATGAACTTCTATATGCAGGGTTTCCGACGTGGAGCGAACTGCCTCAACCAAGGCAGGCTGTAGCGAGGACTGTAAGCATATCCTGTCCCAAACCACGCAGTTTTAACGGTAGAACTCTGCTATAGTTGTCGGGGTAACACAAGCAGTTTTTCTCCCACTGTGTACTCTTTGGGCTCTTCCACGAATGAACTTCTTTATGCAGGGATTCCTACGAGGAGCGAACTGCCACGACCATGGCAGGCTGTAGCGAGGACTCTAAGCATATCCTCTCCCAAACCACGCAGTTTTAACGGTAGAACTCTGCTTTAGTTGCAGGGGTAACACAAGAAGCTTTTCTCCCCTGTGTACTCTTTGGGCTCTTCCACGAATGAACTTCTATATGCAGGTTTTCCGACGTGGAGCGAACTGCCTCAACCAAGGCAGGCTGTAGCAAGGACTGTAAGCATATCCTCTCCCAAACCCCGCAGTTTTAACGGTAGAACTCTGCTTTAGTTGCAGGGGTAACACAAGCAGTTTTTCTCCCACTGTGTACTCTTTGGGCTCTTCCACGAATGAACTTCTATATGCAGGGATTCCTACGAGGAGCGAACTGCCTCCACCATGGCAGGCTGTAGCGAGGACCGTAGGCATATCCTCTCCCACACCACGCAGTTTTAACGGTAGAACTCTGCTTTAGTTGCAGGGGTAACACAAGAAGCTTTTCTCCCACTGTGTACTCTTTGGGCTCTTCCACGAATGAACTTCTATATGCAGGTTTTCCGACGTGGAGCGAACTGCCTCAACCAAGGCAGGCTGTAGAAAGGACTGTAAGCATATCCTCTCCCAAAACACGCAGTTTTAAAGGTAGAACTCTGCTTTAGTTGCAGGGGTAACACAAGCAGGTTTTCTCCCACTGTGTACTCTTTGGGCTCTTCCACGAATGAATACTATATGCAGGGTTTCCGACGTGGAGCGAACTGCCTCAACCAAGGCAGGCTGTAGCGAGGACTGTAAGCATTTCCTCTTCCAAAGCACGGCAGTTTTACCAAAGAATTCTGCTTTAGTTGCATGTGGAATACAAGCAGCATTATTCCCACTGTGTACTCTTTGGGCTCTTACACGAATGAACTTCTTTATGCAAGGATTCCCACGAGGAGCGAACTGCCTCCACCATGGCAGGCTGTAGCGAGGACTGTAAGCATATCCTCTCCCAAACCACGCAGTTTTAACGGTAGAACTCTGCTTTAGTTGCAGGGATAACAAAAGCAGCTTTTCTCCCACTGTGTACTCTTTGGGTTCGTCCACGAATGAACTTCTATATGCAGGGTTTCCGACGTGGAGCGAACTGCCTCAACCAAGGCAGGCTCTAGCGAGGACCGTAAGCATATCCTCTCCCAAACCACTCAGTTTTAACGGTAGAACTCTGCTTTAGTTGCAGGGGTAACACAAGCAGCTTTTCTCCCACTGTGTACTCTTTGGGCTCTTACACGAATGAACTTCTTTATGCAGGGATTCCCACGTGGATCGAACTGCCTCAACCGTGGAAGGCTGTAGCGAGGACTGTAAGCATATCCTCTCCCAAACCACGCAGTTTTCATGGTAGATCTCTGCTTTAGTTGCAGGGGTAACACAAGCAGCTTTTCTCCCACTGTGTACTCTTTGGGCTCTTCCACGAATGAACTTCTATATGCAGGGTTTGCGACGTGGAGCGAACTGCCTCAACCAAGGCAGGCTGTAGCGAGGACTGTAAGCATTTCCTCTTACAAAACATGGCAGTTTTACCAAAGAATTCTGCTTTAGTTGCAGGTGGAATACAAGCAGCATTACTCCCACTGTGTTCTCTTGGGGGCTCTTACACGAATGAACATTTTTATGCAGGGATTCCCACGAGGAGTGAACTGCCTCCACCATGGCAGGCTCTAGCGAGGACTGTAAGCATATCCTCTCCCAAACCACGCAGTTTTAACGGTAGAACTCTGCTTTAGTTGCAGGGGTAACACAAGCAGCTTTTCTCCCACTGTGTACTCTTTGGGCTCTTCCACAAATGAACTTCTATATGCAGGGTTTGCGACGTGGAGCGAACTGCCTCAACCAAGGCAGGCTGTAGCGAGGACTGTAAGCATTTCCTCTTACAAAACATGGCAGTTTTACCAAAGAATTCTGCTTTAGTTGCAGGTGGAATACAAGCAGCATTACTCCCACTGTGTTCTCTTGGGGGCTCTTACACGAATGAACATTTTTATGCAGGGATTCCCACGAGGAGTGAACTGCCTCCACCATGGCAGGCTCTAGCGAGGACTGTAAGCATATCCTCTCCCAAACCACGCAGTTTTAATGGTAGAACTCTGCTTTAGTTGCAGGGGTAACACAAGCAGCTTTTCTCCCACTGTGTACTCTTTGGGCTCTTCCACGAATGAACTTCTATATGCAGGGTTTCCGAAGTGGAGCGAACTGCCTCAACCAAGGAAGGCTGTAGCGAGGACTGTAAGCATTTCCTCTTACCAAACACGGCAGTTTTACCAAAGAATTCTGCTTTAGTTGCAGGTGGAATACAAGCAGCATTACTACCACTGTGTACTCTTTGGGCTCTTACACGAATGAACTTCTTTATGCAAGGATTCCCACGAGGAGCGAACTGCCTCCACCATGGCAGGCTGTAGCGAGGACTGTAAGCATATCCTCTCCCAAACCACGCAGTTTTAATGATAGAACTCTGCTTTAGTTGCAGGGGTAACACAAGCAGTTTTTCTCCCACTGTGTACTCTTTGGGCTCTTCCACGAATGAACTTCTATACGCAGGGTTTGCGACGTGGAGCGAACTGCCTCAACCAAGGCAGGCTGTAGCGAGGATTGTAAGCATATCCACTCCCAAACCACGCAGTTTTAACGGGAGAACTCTGCTTTAGTTGCAGGGGTAACACAAGCAGCTTTTCTCCCACTGTGTACTCTTTGAGCTCTTCCACGAATGAACTTCTATATGCAGGGTTTCCGACGTGGAGCGAACTGCCTCAACCAAGGCAGTCTGTAGCGAGGACTGTAAGCATTTCCTCTTCCAAAACACTGCAGTTTTACCAAAGAATTCTGTTTTAGTTGCAGGTGGAATACAAGCAGCATGACTCCCACTGTGTACTCTTTGGGCTCTTACACGAATGAATTTCTTTATGCAGGGATTCCTACGAGGAGCGAACTGCCTCCACCATGGCAGGCTGTAGAGAGGACCGTAGGCATATCCTCTCCCAAACCACGCATTTTTAACGGTAGAACTCTGCTTTAGTTGCAGGGGTAACACAAGAAGCTTTTCTCCCACTGTGTACTCTTTGGGCTCTTCCACGAATGAACTTCTATATGCAGGTTTTCCGACGTGGAGCGAACTGCCTCAACCAAGGCAGGCTGTAGCGAGGACCGTAGGCATATCCTCTCCCAAAACACGCAGTTTTAAAGGTAGAACTCTGCTTTAGTTGCAGGGGTAACACAAGCAGCTTTTCTCCCACTGTGTACTCTTTGGGCTCTTCCACGAATGAACTTCTATATGCAGGGTTTGCGACGTGGAGCGAACTGCCTCAACCAAGGCAGGCTGTAGCGAGGACTGTAAGCATTTCCTCTTCCAAAACACTGCAGTTTTACCAAAGAATTCTGTTTTAGTTGCAGGTGGAATACAAGCAGCATGACTCCCACTGTGTACTCTTTGGGCTCTTACACGAATGAATTTCTTTATGCAGGGATTCCTACGAGGAGCGAACTGCCTCCACCACGGCAGGCTGTAGCGAGGACTGTAAGCATATCCTCTCCCAAACACCGCAGTTTTAACGGTAGAACTCTGCTATAGTTGTAGGGGTAACACAAGCAGTTTTTCTCCCACTGTGTACTCTTTGGGCTCTTCCACGAATGAACTTCTTTATGCAGGGATTCCTACGAGGAGCGAACTGCCACGACCATGGCAGGCTGTAGCGAGGACTCTAAGCATATCCTCTCCCAAACCACGCAGTTTTAACGGTAGAACTCTGCTTTAGTTGCAGGGATAACAAAAGCAGCTTTTCTCCCACTGTGTACTCTTTGGGTTCGTCCACGAATGAACTTCTATATGCAGGGTTTCCGACGTGGAGCGAACTGCCTCAACCAAGGCAGGCTCTAGCGAGGACCGTAAGCATATCCTCTCCCAAACCACTCAGTTTTAACGGTAGAACTCTGCTTTAGTTGCAGGGGTAACACAAGCAGCTTTTCTCCCACTGTGTACTCTTTGGGCTCTTCCACGAATGAACTTCTATATGCAGGGTTTGTGACGTGGAGCGGACTGCCTAAACCAAGGCCGGCTGTAGCGAGGACTGTAAGCATATCCTCTCCCAAACCACGCAGTTTTAACGGTAGAACTCTGCTTTAGTTGCAGGGGTAACACAAGCAGTTTTTCTCCCACTGTGTACTCTTTGGGCTCTTCCACGAATGAACTTCTATATGCAGGGTTTGCGACGTGGAGGGAACTGCCTCAACCAAGGCAGGCTGTAGCGAGGACTGTAAGCATATCCTCTCCCAAACCACGCCGTTTTAACGGTAGAACTCTGCTTTAGTTGCAGGGGTAACACAAGCAGCTTTTCTCCCACTGTGTACTCTTTGGGCTCTTCCACGAATGAACTTCTATATGCAGGGTTTCCGACGTGGAGCGAACTGCCTCAACCAAGGCAGGCTGTAGCGAGGACTGTAAGCATATCCTCTCCCAAACCACGCCGTTTTAACGGTAGAACTCTGCTTTAGTTGCAGGGGTAACACAAGCAGCTTTTCTCCCACTGTGTACTCTTTGGGCTCTTCCACGAATGAACTTCTATATGCAGGGTTTCCGACGTGGAGCGAACTGCCTCAACCAAGGCAGGCTGTAGCGAGGACTGTAAGCATATCCTGTCCCAAACCACGCAGTTTTAACGGTAGAACTCTGCTATAGTTGTAGGGGTAACACAAGCAGTTTTTCTCCCACTGTGTACTCTTTGGGCTCTTCCACGAATGAACTTCTTTATGAAGGGATTCCTACGAGGAGCGAACTGCCACGACCATGGCAGGCTGTAGCGAGGACTCTAAGCATATCCTCTCCCAAACCACGCAGTTTTAACGGTAGAACTCTGCTTTAGTTGCAGGGGTAACACAAGAAACTTTTCTCCCCTGTGTACTCTTTGGGCTCTTCCACGAATGAACTTCTATATGCAGGTTTTCCGACGTGGAGCGAACTGCCTCAACCAAGGCAGGCTGTAGAAAGGACTGTAAGCATATCCTCTCCCAAAACACGCAGTTTTAAAGGTAGAACTCTGCTTTAGTTGCAGGGGTAACACAAGCAGGTTTTCTCCCACTGTGTACTCTTTGGGCTCTTCCACGAATGAATACTATATGCAGGGTTTCCGACGTGGAGCGAACTGCCTCAACCAAGGCAGGCTGTAGCGAGGACTGTAAGCATTTCCTCTTCCAAAGCACGGCAGTTTTACCAAAGAATTCTGCTTTAGTTGCATGTGGAAGACAAGCAGCATTATTCCCACTGTGTACTCTTTGGGCTCTTACACGAATGAACTTCTTTATGCAAGGATTCCCACGAGGAGCGAACTGCCTCCACCATGGCAGGCTGTAGCGAGGACTGTAAGCATATCCTCTCCCAAACCACGCAGTTTTAACGGTAGAACTCTGCTTTAGTTGCAGGGATAACAAAAGCAGCTTTTCTCCCACTGTGTACTCTTTGGGTTCGTCCACGAATGAACTTCTATATGCAGGGTTTCCGACGTGGAGCGAACTGCCTCAACCAAGGCAGGCTCTAGCGAGGACCGTAAGCATATCCTCTCCCAAACCACTCAGTTTTAACGGTAGAACTCTGCTTTAGTTGCAGGGGTAACACAAGCAGCTTTTCTCCCACTGTGTACTCTTTGGGCTCTTACACGAATGAACTTCTTTATGCAGGGATTCCCACGTGGATCGAACTGCCTCAACCGTGGAAGGCTGTAGCGAGGACTGTAAGCATATCCTCTCCCAAACCACGCAGTTTTCATGGTAGATCTCTGCTTTAGTTGCAGGGGTAACACAAGCAGCTTTTCTCCCACTGTGTACTCTTTGGGCTCTTCCACGAATGAACTTCTATATGCAGGGTTTGCGACGTGGAGCGAACTGCCTCAACCAAGGCAGGCTGTAGCGAGGACTGTAAGCATTTCCTCTTACAAAACATGGCAGTTTTACCAAAGAATTCTGCTTTAGTTGCAGGTGGAATACAAGCAGCATTACTCCCACTGTGTTCTCTTGGGGGCTCTTACACGAATGAACATTTTTATGCAGGGATTCCCACGAGGAGTGAACTGCCTCCACCATGGCAGGCTCTAGCGAGGACTGTAAGCATATCCTCTCCCAAACCACGCAGTTTTAACGGTAGAACTCTGCTTTAGTTGCAGGGGTAACACAAGCAGCTTTTCTCCCACTGTGTACTCTTTGGGCTCTTCCACAAATGAACTTCTATATGCAGGGTTTGCGACGTGGAGCGAACTGCCTCAACCAAGGCAGGCTGTAGCGAGGACTGTAAGCATTTCCTCTTACAAAACATGGCAGTTTTACCAAAGAATTCTGCTTTAGTTGCAGGTGGAATACAAGCAGCATTACTCCCACTGTGTTCTCTTGGGGGCTCTTACACGAATGAACATTTTTATGCAGGGATTCCCACGAGGAGTGAACTGCCTCCACCATGGCAGGCTCTAGCGAGGACTGTAAGCATATCCTCTCCCAAACCACGCAGTTTTAATGGTAGAACTCTGCTTTAGTTGCAGGGGTAACACAAGCAGCTTTTCTCCCACTGTGTACTCTTTGGGCTCTTCCACGAATGAACTTCTATATGCAGGGTTTCCGAAGTGGAGCGAACTGCCTCAACCAAGGCAGGCTGTAGCGAGGATTGTAAGCATATCCACTCCCAAACCACGCAGTTTTAACGGGAGAACTCTGCTTTAGTTGCAGGGGTAACACAAGCAGCTTTTCTCCCACTGTGTACTCTTTGAGCTCTTCCACGAATGAACTTCTATATGCAGGGTTTCCGACGTGGAGCGAACTGCCTCAACCAAGGCAGTCTGTAGCGAGGACTGTAAGCATTTCCTCTTCCAAAACACTGAAGTTTTACCAAAGAATTCTGTTTTAGTTGCAGGTGGAATACAAGCAGCATGACTCCCACTGTGTACTCTTTGGGCTCTTACACGAATGAATTTCTTTATGCAGGGATTCCTACGAGGAGCGAACTGCCTCCACCATGGCAGGCTGTAGAGAGGACCGTAGGCATATCCTCTCCCAAACCACGCATTTTTAACGGTAGAACTCTGCTTTAGTTGCAGGGGTAACACAAGAAGCTTTTCTCCCACTGTGTACTCTTTGGGCTCTTCCACGAATGAACTTCTATATGCAGGTTTTCCGACGTGGAGCGAACTGCCTCAACCAAGGCAGGCTGTAGCGAGGACCGTAGGCATATCCTCTCCCAAAACACGCAGTTTTAAAGGTAGAACTCTGCTTTAGTTGCAGGGGTAACACAAGCAGCTTTTCTCCCACTGTGTACTCTTTGGGCTCTTCCACGAATGAACTTCTATATGCAGGGTTTGCGACGTGGAGCGAACTGCCTCAACCAAGGCAGGCTGTAGCGAGGACTGTAAGCATTTCCTCTTCCAAAACACTGCAGTTTTACCAAAGAATTCTGTTTTAGTTGCAGGTGGAATACAAGCAGCATGACTCCCACTGTGTACTCTTTGGGCTCTTACACGAATGAATTTCTTTATGCAGGGATTCCTACGAGGAGCGAACTGCCTCCACCACGGCAGGCTGTAGCGAGGACTGTAAGCATATCCTCTCCCAAACCCCGCAGTTTTAACGGTAGAACTCTGCTATAGTTGTAGGGGTAACACAAGCAGTTTTTCTCCCACTGTGTACTCTTTGGGCTCTTCCACGAATGAACTTCTTTATGCAGGGATTCCTACGAGGAGCGAACTGCCACGACCATGGCAGGCTGTAGCGAGGACTCTAAGCATATCCTCTCCCAAACCACGCAGTTTTAACGGTAGAACTCTGCTTTAGTTGCAGGGATAACAAAAGCAGCTTTTCTCCCACTGTGTACTCTTTGGGTTCGTCCACGAATGAACTTCTATATGCAGGGTTTCCGACGTGGAGCGAACTGCCTCAACCAAGGCAGGCTCTAGCGAGGACCGTAAGCATATCCTCTCCCAAACCACTCAGTTTTAACGGTAGAACTCTGCTTTAGTTGCAGGGGTAACACAAGCAGCTTTTCTCCCACTGTGTACTCTTTGGGCTCTTCCACGAATGAACTTCTATATGCAGGGTTTGTGACGTGGAGCGGACTGCCTAAACCAAGGCCGGCTGTAGCGAGGACTGTAAGCATATCCTCTCCCAAACCACGCAGTTTTAACGGTAGAACTCTGCTTTAGTTGCAGGGGTAACACAAGCAGTTTTTCTCCCACTGTGTACTCTTTGGGCTCTTCCAAGAATGAACTTCTATATGCAGGGTTTGCGACGTGGAGGGAACTGCCTCAACCAAGGCAGGCTGTAGCGAGGACTGTAAGCATATCCTCTCCCAAACCACGCCGTTTTAACGGTAGAACTCTGCTTTAGTTGCAGGGGTAACACAAGCAGCTTTTCTCCCACTGTGTACTCTTTGGGCTCTTCCACGAATGAACTTCTATATGCAGGGTTTCCGACGTGGAGCGAACTGCCTCAACCAAGGCAGGCTGTAGCGAGGACTGTAAGCATATCCTGTCCCAAACCACGCAGTTTTAACGGTAGAACTCTGCTATAGTTGTAGGGGTAACACAAGCAGTTTTTCTCCCACTGTGTACTCTTTGGGCTCTTCCACGAATGAACTTCTTTATGCAGGGATTCCTACGAGGAGCGAACTGCCACGACCATGGCAGGCTGTAGCGAGGACTCTAAGCATATCCTCTCCCAAACCACGCAGTTTTAACGGTAGAACTCTGCTTTAGTTGCAGGGGTAACACAAGAAACTTTTCTCCCCTGTGTACTCTTTGGGCTCTTCCACGAATGAACTTCTATATGCAGGTTTTCCGACGTGGAGCGAACTGCCTCAACCAAGGCAGGCTGTAGCAAGGACTGTAAGCATATCCTCTCCCAAACCCCGCAGTTTTAACGGTAGAACTCTGCTTTAGTTGCAGGGGTAACACAAGCAGTTTTTCTCCCACTGTGTACTCTTTGGGCTCTTCCACGAATGAACTTCTATATGCAGGGATTCCTACGAGGAGCGAACTGCCTCCACCATGGCAGGCTGTAGCGAGGACCGTAGGCATATCCTCTCCCACACCACGCAGTTTTAACGGTAGAACTCTGCTTTAGTTGCAGGGGTAACACAAGAAGCTTTTCTCCCACTGTGTACTCTTTGGGCTCTTCCACGAATGAACTTCTATATGCAGGTTTTCCGACGTGGAGCGAACTGCCTCAACCAAGGCAGGCTGTAGAAAGGACTGTAAGCATATCCTCTCCCAAAACACGCAGTTTTAAAGGTAGAACTCTGCTTTAGTTGCAGGGGTAACACAAGCAGGTTTTCTCCCACTGTGTACTCTTTGGGCTCTTCCACGAATGAATACTATATGCAGGGTTTCCGACGTGGAGCGAACTGCCTCAAACAAGGCAGGCTGTAGCGAGGACTGTAAGCATTTCCTCTTCCAAAGCACGGCAGTTTTACCAAAGAATTCTGCTTTAGTTGCATGTGGAATACAAGCAGCATTATTCCCACTGTGTACTCTTTGGGCTCTTACACGAATGAACTTCTTTATGCAAGGATTCCCACGAGGAGCGAACTGCCTCCACCATGGCAGGCTGTAGCGAGGACTGTAAGCATATCCTCTCCCAAACCACGCAGTTTTAACGGTAGAACTCTGCTTTATTTGCAGGGATAACAAAAGCAGCTTTTCTCCCACTGTGTACTCTTTGGGTTCGTCCACGAATGAACTTCTATATGCAGGGTTTCCGACGTGGAGCGAACTGCCTCAACCAAGGCAGGCTCTAGCGAGGACCGTAAGCATATCCTCTCCCAAACCACTCAGTTTTAACGGTAGAACTCTGCTTTAGTTGCAGGGGTAACACAAGCAGCTTTTCTCCCACTGTGTACTCTTTGGGCTCTTACACGAATGAACTTCTTTATGCAGGGATTCCCACGTGGATCGAACTGCCTCAATCGTGGAAGGCTGTAGCGAGGACTGTAAGCATATCCTCTCCCAAACCACGCAGTTTTCATGGTAGATCTCTGCTTTAGTTGCAGGGGTAACACAAGCAGCTTTTCTCCCACTGTGTACTCTTTGGGCTCTTCCACGAATGAACTTCTATATGCAGGGTTTGCGACGTGGAGCGAACTGCCTCAACCAAGGCAGGCTGTAGCGAGGACTGTAAGCATTTCCTCTTACAAAACATGGCAGTTTTACCAAAGAATTCTGCTTTAGTTGCAGGTGGAATACAAGCAGCATTACTCCCACTGTGTTCTCTTGGGGGCTCTTACACGAATGAACATTTTTATGCAGGGATTCCCACGAGGAGTGAACTGCCTCCACCATGGCAGGCTCTAGCGAGGACTGTAAGCATATCCTCTCCCAAACCACGCAGTTTTAACGGTAGAACTCTGCTTTAGTTGCAGGGGTAACACAAGCAGCTTTTCTCCCACTGTGTACTCTTTGGGCTCTTCCACAAATGAACTTCTATATGCAGGGTTTGCGACGTGGAGCGAACTGCCTCAACCAAGGCAGGCTGTAGCGAGGACTGTAAGCATTTCCTCTTACAAAACATGGCAGTTTTACCAAAGAATTCTGCTTTAGTTGCAGGTGGAATACAAGCAGCATTACTCCCACTGTGTTCTCTTGGGGGCTCTTACACGAATGAACATTTTTATGCAGGGATTCCCACGAGGAGTGAACTGCCTCCACCATGGCAGGCTCTAGCGAGGACTGTAAGCATATCCTCTCCCAAACCACGCAGTTTTAATGGTAGAACTCTGCTTTAGTTGCAGGGGTAACACAAGCAGCTTTTCTCCCACTGTGTACTCTTTGGGCTCTTCCACGAATGAACTTCTATATGCAGGGTTTCCGAAGTGGAGCGAACTGCCTCAACCAAGGAAGGCTGTAGCGAGGACTGTAAGCATTTCCTCTTACCAAACACGGCAGTTTTACCAAAGAATTCTGCTTTAGTTGCAGGTGGAATACAAGCAGCATTACTACCACTGTGTACTCTTTGGGCTCTTACACGAATGAACTTCTTTATGCAAGGATTCCCACGAGGAGCGAACTGCCTCCACCATGGCAGGCTGTAGCGAGGACTGTAAGCATATCCTCTCCCAAACCACGCAGTTTTAATGATAGAACTCTGCTTTAGTTGCAGGGGTAACACAAGCAGTTTTTCTCCCACTGTGTACTCTTTGGGCTCTTCCACGAATGAACTTCTATACGCAGGGTTTGCGACGTGGAGCGAACTGCCTCAACCAAGGCAGGCTGTAGCGAGGATTGTAAGCATATCCACTCCCAAACCACGCAGTTTTAACGGGAGAACTCTGCTTTAGTTGCAGGGGTAACACAAGCAGCTTTTCTCCCACTGTGTACTCTTTGAGCTCTTCCACGAATGAACTTCTATATGCAGGGCTTCCGACGTGGAGCGAACTGCCTCAACCAAGGCAGTCTGTAGCGAGGACAGTAAGCATTTCCTCTTCCAAAACACTGCAGTTTTACCAAAGAATTCTGTTTTAGTTGCAGGTGGAATACAAGCAGCATGACTCCCACTGTGTAGTCTTTGTGCTCTTACACGAATGAATTTCTTTATGCAGGGAATCCTACGAGGAGCGAACTGCCTCCACCACGGCAGGCTGTAGCGAGGACTGTAAGCATATCCTCTCCCAAACCCCGCAGTTTTAACGGTAGAACTCTGCTATAGTTGTAGGGGTAACACAAGCAGTTTTTCTCCCACTGTGTACTCTTTGGGCTCTTCCACGAATGAACTTCTTTATGCAGGGATTCCTACGAGGAGCGAACTGCCACGACCATGGCAGGCTGTAGCAAGGACTGTAAGCATATCCTCTCCCAAACCCCGCAGTTTTAACGGTAGAACTCTGCTTTAGTTGCAGGGGTAACACAAGCAGTTTTTCTCCCACTGTGTACTCTTTGGGCCCTTCCACGAATGAACTTCTATATGCAGGGATTCCTACGAGGAGCGAACTGCCTCCAACATGGCAGGCTGTAGCGAGGACCGTAGGCATATCCTCTCCCACACCACGCAGTTTTAACGGTAGAACTCTGCTTTAGTTGCAGGGGTAACACAAGAAGCTTTTCTCCCACTGTGTACTCTTTGGGCTCTTCCACGAATGAACTTCTATATGCAGGTTTTCCGACGTGGAGCGAACTGCCTCAACCAAGGCAGGCTGTAGAAAGGACTGTAAGCATATCCTCTCCCAAAACACGCAGTTTTAAAGGTAGAACTCTGCTTTAGTTGCAGGGGTAACACAAGCAGCTTTTCTCCCACTGTGTACTCTTTGGGCTCTTCCACGAATGAACTTCTATATGCAGGGTTTCCGACGTGGAGCGAACTGCCTCAACCAAGGCAGGCTGTAGCGAGGACTGTAAGCATATCCTCTCCCAAACCACGCAGTTTTAACGGTAGAACTCTGCTTTAGTTGCAGGGATAACAAAAGCAGCTTTTCTCCCACTGTGTACTCTTTGGGTTCGTCCACGAATGAACTTCTATATGCAGGGTTTCCGACGTGGAGCGAACTGCCTCAACCAAGGCAGGCTCTAGCGAGGACCGTAAGCATATCCTCTCCCAAACCACTCAGTTTTAACGGTAGAACTCTGCTTTAGTTGCAGGGGTAACACAAGCAGCTTTTCTCCCACTGTGTACTCTTTGGGCTCTTACACGAATGAACTTCTTTATGCAGGGATTCCCACGTGGATCGAACTGCCTCAACCGTGGAAGGCTGTAGCGAGGACTGTAAGCATATCCTCTCCCAAACCACGCAGTTTTCATGGTAGATCTCTGCTTTAGTTGCAGGGGTAACACAAGCAGCTTTTCTCCCACTGTGTACTCTTTGGGCTCTTCCACGAATGAACTTCTATATGCAGGGTTTGCGACGTGGAGCGAACTGCCTCAACCAAGGCAGGCTGTAGCGAGGACTGTAAGCATTTCCTCTTACAAAACATGGCAGTTTTACCAAAGAATTCTGCTTTAGTTGCAGGTGGAATACAAGCAGCATTACTCCCACTGTGTTCTCTTGGGGGCTCTTACACGAATGAACATTTTTATGCAGGGATTCCCACGAGGAGCGAACTGCCTCCACCATGGCAGGCTCTAGCGAGGACTGTAAGCATATCCTCTCCCAAACCACGCAGTTTTAACGGTAGAACTCTGCTTTAGTTGCAGGGGTAACACAAGCAGCTTTTCTCCCACTGTGTACTCTTTGGGCTCTTCCACGAATGAACTTCTATATGCAGGGTTTCCGAAGTGGAGCGAACTGCCTCAACCAAGGAAGGCTGTAGCGAGGACTGTAAGCATTTCCTCTTACAAAACACGGCAGTTTTACCAAAGAATTCTGCTTTAGTTGCAGGTGGAATACAAGCAGCATTACTACCACTGTGTACTCTTTGGGCTCTTACACGAATGAACTTCTTTATGCAAGGATTCCCACGAGGAGTGAACTGCCTCCACCATGGCAGGCTGTAGCGAGGACTGTAAGCATATCCTCTCCCAAACCACGCAGTTTTAATGATAGAACTCTGCTTTAGTTGCAGGGGTAACACAAGCAGTTTTTCTCCCACTGTGTACTCTTTGGGCTCTTCCACGAATGAACTTCTATACGCAGGGTTTGCGACGTGGAGCGAACTGCCTCAACCAAGGCAGGCTGTAGCGAGGATTGTAAGCATATCCACTCCCAAACCACGCAGTTTTAACGGGAGAACTCTGCTTTAGTTGCAGGGGTAACACAAGCAGCTTTTCTCCCAGTGTACTCTTTGAGCTCTTCCACGAATGAACTTCTATATGCAGGGTTTCCGACGTGGAGGGAACTGCCTCAACCAATGCAGGCTGTAGCGAGGACTGTAAGCATATCCTCTCCCAAACCACGCCGTTTTAACGGTAGAACTCTGCTTTAGTTGCAGGTGTAACACAAGCAGCTTTTCTCCCACTGTGTACTCTTTGGGCTCTTCCACGAATGAACTTCTATATGCAGGGTTTCCGACGTGGAGCGAACTGCCTCAACCAAGGCAGGCTGTAGCGAGGACTGTAATCATATCCTGTCCCAAACCACGCAGTTTTAACGGTAGAACTCTGCTTTAGTTGCAGGGGTAACACAAGCAGGTTTTCTCCCACTGTGTACTCTTTGGGCTCTTCCACGAATGAATTCTATATGCAGGGTTTCCGACGTCGAGCGAACTGCCTCAACCAAGGGAGGCTGTAGCGAGGACTGTAAGCATTTCCTCTTCCAAAGCACGGCAGTTTTACCAAAGAATTCTGCTTTAGTTGCAGGTGGAATACAAGCAGCATTATTCCCACTGTGTACTCTTTGGGCTCTTACACGAATGAACTTCTTTATGCAAGGATTCCCACGAGGAGCGAACTGCCTCCACCATGGCAGGCTGTAGCGAGGACTGTAAGCATATCCTCTCCCAAACCACGCAGTTTTAACGGTAGAACTCTGCTTTAGTTGCAGGGATAACAAAAGCAGCTTTGCTCCCACTGTGTACTCTTTGGGTTCGTCCACGAATGAACTTCTATATGCAGGGTTTCCGACGTGGAGCGAACTGCCTCAACCAAGGCAGGCTCTAGCGAGGACCGTAAGCATATCCTCTCCCAAACCACTCAGTTTTAACGGTAGAACTCTGCTTTAGTTGCAGGGGTAACACATGCAGCTTTTCTCCCACTGTGTACTCTTTGGGCTCTTCCACGAATGAACTTCTATATGCAGGGTTTTTGACGTGGAGCGAACTGCCTAAACCAAGGCAGGCTGTAGCGAGGACTGTAAGCATATCCTCTCCCAAACCACGCAGTTTTTACGGTAGAACTCTGCTTTAGTTGCAGGGGTAACACAAGCAGTTTTTCTCCCACTGTGTACTCTTTGGCTCTTCCACAAATGAACTTCTATATGCAGGGTTTGCGACGTGGAGCGAACTGCCTCAACAAGCAGCATTACTACCACTGTGTACTCTTTGGGCTCTTACACGAATGAACTTCTTTATGCAAGGATTCCCACGAGGAGTGAACTGCCTCCACCATGGCAGGCTGTAGCGAGGACTGTAAGCATTTCCTCTCCCTAAACACGCAGTTTTAATGGAAGAACGCTGCTTTAGTTGCAGGTGGAGCACAAGCAGCTTTTCTCCCACACTGTACACAAAGGGCACTTCCCCTAATGAACATGTCCTATAAGAATGGTTTCCCGCATGGATCGAATTGCCTCAACCATGGCAGGCTGGACTGTGGTATCTAAGGATTTCCTCTCTGAAAACACGGCACTTTTACCCGAAGAACTCTGCTTTAGTTGCAGGTGGAACACAAGCTGCATTTCACCCACACTGTAAACAAAAGGCCCTTCCCCAAATGAATCTTCTATATGCAGGTTGTCCCTCATGCAGCGAACTGCCTCAACCAAGGCAGGCTCTAGTAAGTACTGTAAGCATTTCTTCACCAAATACACGCAGTTTTACCCGAAGAACTCTGCTTTGTTGCAGGTGGAACACAAGCAGCATTTCTCCCACTGTGTACTCTTTGGTCTCTTCCACGAATGAACTTCTATATGCAGGTTTTCCCACGTGGTGCGAACTGCTCTCAACGACGGAAGGCTGTAGCGAGGACTGTAGGCATTTCCTCTTCCAAACCATGGCAGTTTTACCCAAAGAACTCTGCTGTAGTAGCAGGTGGAACACAAGCAGCATTTCTCCCACTGTGTACTCTCTGAGCTCCTCCACAAATGAACTCTTATATGCAAGGTTTGCCACGTGGAGCGAACTGCCTCAAACAAGGCAGGCTGTTGTGAGGACTGTTAGCATTTGCTCTCCGTAAACACGCAGTTTTAATGGAAGAACTCTGCTTTAGTTGCAGGTGGAACACAAGCATCTATTCTCCCACAGTGTACACAATGTGCACGTCCCCTAATGAACTTGTTCTATAAGAATGGTTTCCCGCGTGGACCGAACTGCCTCAACCATGGCAGGCTCTACTGTGGTCTCTAAGGATTTCTTCTGTGAAAACACGGCACTTTTACACGAAGAACCCTGCTTTAGTGGCAGGTGGAACACAAGCTGCATTTCACCCACACTGTAAATAAAGGGCCCTTCCCCAAATGAATCTTCTTTATGCAAGGTGTCCTGCCTGCAGCAAACTGCCACAACCAAGGCAGGCACTAGTAAGGACTGTAAGCATTTCCTCTCCCAAACACACAGTTTTACCCGAAGAACTCTGCTTTAGTTGCAGGTGGAACACAAGCAGTATTTCTCCCACTGTGTACTCTTTGGTCTCTTCCACGAATGAACATCTATATGCAGCGTTTCCCATGTGGAGCGAACTGCCTCAACCACGGCAGGCTGTAGTGAGGACTGTAAGCATTTCCTCTTCAAAACACAGCAGATTACCCAAAGAACTCTGCTTTTGTTGCAGGTGGAACACAAGCAGCATTTCTCCCACTGTGTACTCTCTGGGCTCTTCCACGAATGAACTCTTATATGCAGGGTTTCCCACGTGGAGCGAACTGCCTCAAACAAGGCAGGCTGTAGTGAGGACTGTAAGCATTTCCTCTCCCTAAACACGCAGTTTTAATGGAAGAACTCTGCTTTAGTTGCAGGTGGAACACAAGCATCTTTTCTCCCACAGTGTACTCAATGGGCACTTCCCCTAATGAACTTGTTCTATAAGAATGCTTTCCAGCGTGGAGAGAACTGCCTCAACCATGGCAGGCTCTACTGTGGTCTCTAAGGATTTCCTCTCTGAAAACACGGCACTTTTACCCGAAGAACTCTGCTTTAGTTGCAGGTGGAACACAAGCTGTATTTCACCCACACTGTACACCAAGGGCCCTTCCCCAAATGAATCTTCTATATGCAGGGTGTCCCGCCTGCAGCGAACTGCCACAACCAAGGCAGGCACTAGTAAGGACTGTAAGCATTTCCTATCCCAAAACACGCAGTTTTACCCGAAGAACTCTGCTTTAGTTGCAGGTGGAACACAAGCAGCATTTCTCCCACTGTGTACTCTTTGGTCTCTTCCACGAATGAACTTCTATATGCAGGTTTTCCCACGTGGTGCGAACTGCCCTCAACCACGGAAGGCTGTAGCGAGGACTGTAGGCATTTCCTCTTCCAAACCATGGCAGTTTTACCCAAAGAACTCTGCTGTAGTAGCAGGTGGAACACAAGCAGCATTTCTCCCACTGTGTACTCTCTGAGCTCCTCCACGAGTGAACTCTTATATGCAAGGTTTGCCATGTGGAGCGAACTGCCTCAAACAAGGCAGGCTGTTGCGAGGACTGTTAGCATTTCCTCTCCCTAAACACGCAGTTTTAATGGAAGAACTCTGCTTTAGTTGCAGGTGGAACACTAGCATCTTTTCTCCTACAGTGTACTCAATGGGCACTTCCCCTAATGAACTTGTTCTATAAGAATGCTTTCCAGCGTGGAGCGAACTGCCTCAACCATGGCAGGCTCTACTGTGGTCTCTAAGGATTTCCTCTGTGAAAATACGGCACTTTTATCCGAAGAACTCTGCTATAGTTGCAGATGGAACACAAGCTGCATTTCACCCACACTGTAAACAAAGGGCCCTTCCCCAAATGAATCTTCTTTATGCAAGGTGTCCTGCCTGCAGCAAACTGCCACAACCAAGGCAGGCACTAGTAAGGACTGTAAGCATTTCCTCTCCCAAAACACACAGTTTTACCCGAAGAACTCTGCTTTAGTTGCAGGGGGAACACAAGCAGCATTTCTCCCACTGTGTACTCTTTGGTCTCTTCCTTGAATGAACATCTATATGCAATGTTTCCCACGTGGAGTGAACTGCCTCAACCACGGCAGACTGTAGCGAGGACTGTAAGCATTTCCTCTTCCAAAACACGGCAGTTTTACCCAAAGAACTCTGCTTTTCTTGCAGGTGGAACACAAGCAGCATTTCTCCCACTGTGTACTCTCTGGGCTCTTCCACGAATGAACTCCTATATGCAGGGTTTCCCACGTGGAGCGAACTGCCTCAAACAAGGCAGGCTGTAGTGAGGACTGTAAGCATTTCCTCTCCCTAAACACGCAGTTTTAATGGAAGAACGCTGCTTTAGTTGCAGGTGAAGCACAAGCAGCTTTTCTCCCACTCTGTACACAAAGGGCACTTCCCCTAATGAACATGTCCTATAAGAATGGTTTCCCGCATGGATCGAATTGCCTCAACCATGGCAGGCTCGACTGTGGTATCTAAGGATTTCCTCTCTGAAAACACGGCACTTTTACCCGAAGAACTCTGCTTTAGTTGCAGGTGGAACACAAGCTGCATTTCACCCACACTGTAAACAAAGGGCCCTTCCCCAAATGAATCTTCTATATGCAGGGTGTCCCTCATGCAGCGAACTGCCTCAACCAAGGCAGGCTCTAGTAAGTACTGTAAGCATTTCTTCACCAAATACACGCAGTTTTACCCGAAGAACTCTGCTTTAGTTGCAGGTGGAACACAAGCAGCATTTCTCCCACTGTGTACTCTTTGGTCTCTTCCACGAATGAACTTCTATATGCAGGTTTTCCCACGTGGTGCGAACTGCTCTCAACGACGGAAGGCTGTAGCGAGGACTGTAGGCATTTCCTCTTCCAAACCATGGCAGTTTTACCCAAAGAACTCTGCTGTAGTAGCAGGTGGAACACAAGCAGCATTTCTCCCACTGTGTACTCTTTGGGCTCTTACACGAATGAACTTCTTTATGCAAGGATTCCCACGAGGAGCGAACTGCCTCAACCATGGCAGGCTGTAGCGAGGACTGTAAGCATATCCTATCCCAAACCACGCAGTTTTAACGGCAGAACTCTGCTTTAGTTGCAGGGGTAACACAAGCAGCTTTTCTCCCACAGTGTACTCTTTGGGCTCTTCCACGAATGAACTTCTATATGCAGGGTTTCCGACGTGGAGCGAAATGCCTCAACCAAGGCAGGCTGTAGCGTGGACTGTAAGCATTTCCTCTTCCAAAGCATGGCAGTTTTACCAAAGAATTCTGCTTTAGTTGCAGGTGAAACACAAGCATCATTTCTCCCACTGTGTACTCTTTGGGCTCTTACACGAATGAACTTCTTTATGCAAGGATTCCCACGAGGAGCGAACTGCCTCCACCATGGCAGGCTGTAGCGAGGACTGTAAGCATATCCTCTCCCAAACCACGCAGTTTTAACGGTAGAACTCTGCTTTAGTTGCAGGGATAACAAAAGCAGCTTTTCTCCCACTGTGTACTCTTTGGGTTCGTCCACGAATGAACTTCTATATGCAGGGTTTCCGACGTGGAGCGAACTGCCTCAACCAAGGCAGGCTCTAGCGAGGACCGTAAGCATATCCTCTCCCAAACCACTCAGTTTTAACGGTAGAACTCTGCTTTAGTTGCAGGGGTAACACAAGCAGCTTTTCTCCCACTGTGTACTCTTTGGGCTCTTCCACGAATGAACTTCTATATGCAGGGTTTGTGACGTGGAGCGAACTGCCTAAACCAAGGCAGGCTGTAGCGAGGACTGTAAGCATATCCTCTCCCAAACCACGCAGTTTTTACGGTAGAACTCTGCTTTAGTTGCAGGGGTAACACAAGCAGTTTTTCTCCCACTGTGTACTCTTTGGCTCTTCCACAAATGAACTTCTATATGCAGGGTTTGCGACGTGGAGCGAACTGCCTCAACCAAGGCAGGCTGTAGCGAGGACTGTAAGCATTCCCTCTTACAAAACATGGCAGTTTTACCAAAGAATTCTGCTTTAGTTGCAGGTGGAATACAAGCAGCATTACTCCCACTGTGTTCTCTTGGGGGCTCTTACACGAATGAACATTTTTATGCAGGGATTCCCACGAGGAGTGAACTGCCTCCACCTTGGCAGGCTCTAACGAGGACTGTAAGCATATCCTCTCCCAAACCACGCAGTTTTAACAGTAGAACTCTGCTTTAGTTGCAGGGGTAACACAAGCAGCTTTTCTCCCACTGTGTACTCTTTGGGCTCTTCCACGAATGAACTTCTATATGCAGGGTTTCCGACGTGGAGCGAACTGCCTCAACCAAGGCAGGCTCTAGCGAGGACCGTAAGCATATCCTCTCCCAAACCACTCAGTTTTAACGGTAGAACTCTGCTTTAGTTGCAGGGGTAACACAAGCAGCTTTTCTCCCACTGTGTACTCTTTGGGCTCTTACACGAATGAACTTCTTTATGCAGGGATTCCCACGTGGATCGAACTGCCTCAACCGTGCAAGGCTGTAGCGAGGACTGTAAGCATATCCTCTCCCAAACCACGCAGTTTTCATGGTAGATCTCTGCTTTAGTTGCAGGGGTAACACAAGCAGCTTTTCTCCCACTGTGTACTCTTTGGGCTCTTCCACGAATGAACTTCTATATGCAGGGTTTGCGACGTGGAGCAAACTGCCTCAACCAAGGCAGGCTGTAGCGAGGACTGTAAGCATTTCCTCTTACAAAACATGGCAGTTTTACCAAAGAATTCTGCTTTAGTTGCAGGTGGAATACAAGCAGCATTACTCCCACTGTGTTCTCTTGGGGGCTCTTACACGAATGAACATTTTTATGCAGGGATTCCCACGAGGAGTGAACTGCCTCCACCATGGCAGGCTCTAGCGAGGACTGTAAGCATATCCTCTCCCAAACCACGCAGTTTTAACGGTAGAACTCTGCTTTAGTTGCAGGGGTAACACAAGCAGCTTTTCTCCCACTGTGTACTCTTTGGGCTCTTCCACGAATGAACTTCTATATGCAGGGTTTCCGAAGTGGAGCGAACTGCCTCAACCAAGGAAGGCTGTAGCGAGGACTGTAAGCATTTCCTCTTACAAAACACGGCAGTTTTACCAAAGAATTCTGCTTTAGTTGCAGGTGGAATACAAGCAGCATTACTACCACTGTGTACTCTTTGGGCTCTTACACGAATGAACTTCTTTATGCAAGGATTCCCACGAGGAGTGAACTGCCTCCACCATGGCAGGCTGTAGCGAGGACTGTAAGCATATCCTCTCCCAAACCACGCAGTTTTAATGATAGAACTCTGCTTTAGTTGCAGGGGTAACACAAGCAGTTTTTCTCCCACTGTGTACTCTTTGGGCTCTTCCACGAATGAACTTCTATACGCAGGGTTTGCGACGTGGAGCGAACTGCCTCAACCAAGGCAGGCTGTAGCGAGGATTGTAAGCATATCCACTCCCAAACCACGCAGTTTTAACGGGAGAACTCTGCTTTAGTTGCAGGGGTAACACAAGCAGCTTTTCTCCCACTGTGTACTCTTTGAGCTCTTCCACGAATGAACTACTATATGCAGGGTTTCCGACGTGGAGCGAACTGCCTCAACCAAGGCAGTCTGTAGCGAGGACTGTAAGCATTTCCTCTTCCAAAATACTGCAGTTTTACCAAAGAATTCTGTTTTAGTTGCAGGTGGAATACAAGCAGCATGACTCCCACTGTGTACTCTTTGGGCTCTTACACGAATGAATTTCTTTATGCAGGGATTCCTACGAGGAGCGAACTGCCTCCACCACGGCAGGCTGTAGCGAGGACTGTAAGCATATCCTCTCCCAAACCCCGCAGTTTTAACGGTAGAACTCTGCTATAGTTGTAGGGGTAACACAAGCAGTTTTTCTCCCACTGTGTACTCTTTGGGCTCTTCCACGAATGAACTTCTTTATGCAGGGATTCCTACGAGGAGCGAACTGCCACGACCATGGCAGGCTGTAGCGAGGACTCTAAGCATATCCTCTCCCAAACCACGCAGTTTTCATGGTAGATCTCTGCTTTAGTTGCAGGGGTAACACAAGCAGCTTTTCTCCCACTGTGTACTCTTTGGGCTCTTCCACGAATGAACTTCTATATGCAGGGTTTGCGACGTGGAGCAAACTGCCTCAACCAAGGCAGGCTGTAGCGAGGACTGTAAGCATTTCCTCTTACAAAACATGGCAGTTTTACCAAAGAATTCTGCTTTAGTTGCAGGTGGAATACAAGCAGCATTACTCCCACTGTGTTCTCTTGGGGGCTCTTACACGAATGAACATTTTTATGCAGGGATTCCCACGAGGAGTGAACTGCCTCCACCATGGCAGGCTCTAGCGAGGACTGTAAGCATATCCTCTCCCAAACCACGCAGTTTTAACGGTAGAACTCTGCTTTAGTTGCAGGGGTAACACAAGCAGCTTTTCTCCCACTGTGTACTCTTTGGGCTCTTCCACGAATGAACTTCTATATGCAGGGTTTCCAAAGTGGAGCGAACTGCCTCAACCAAGGAAGGCTGTAGCGAGGACTGTAAGCATTTCCTCTTACAAAACACGGCAGTTTTACCAAAGAATTCTGCTTTAGTTGCAGGTGGAATACAAGCAGCATTACTACCACTGTGTACTCTTTGGGCTCTTACACGAATGAACTTCTTTATGCAAGGATTCCCACGAGGAGTGAACTGCCTCCACCATGGCAGGCTGTAGCGAGGACTGTAAGCATATCCTCTCCCAAACCACGCAGTTTTAATGATAGAACTCTGCTTTAGTTGCAGGGGTAACACAAGCAGTTTTTCTCCCACTGTGTACTCTTTGGGCTCTTCCACGAATGAACTTCTATACGCAGGGTTTGCGACGTGGAGCGAACTGCCTCAACCAAGGCAGGCTGTAGCGAGGATTGTAAGCATATCCACTCCCAAACCACGCAGTTTTAACGGGAGAACTCTGCTTTAGTTGCAGGGGTAACACAAGCAGCTTTTCTCCCACTGTGTACTCTTTGAGCTCTTCCACGAATGAACTTCTATATTCAGGGTTTCCGACGTGGAGCGAACTGCCTCAACCAAGGCAGTCTGTAGCGAGGAATGTAAGCATTTCCTCTTCCAAAATACTGCAGTTTTACCAAAGAATTCTGTTTTAGTTGCAGGTGGAATACAAGCAGCATGACTCCCACTGTGTACTCTTTGGGCTCTTACACGAATGAATTTCTTTATGCAGGGATTCCTACGAGGAGCGAACTGCCTCCACCACGGCAGGCTGTAGCGAGGACTGTAAGCATATCCTCTCCCAAACCACGCAGTTTTAACGGTAGAACTCTGCTTTAGTTGCAGGGATAACAAAAGCAGCTTTTCTCCCACTGTGTACTCTTTGGGTTCGTCCACGAATCAACTTCTATATGCAGGGTTTCCGACGTGGAGCGAACTGCCTCAACCAAGGCAGGCTCTAGCGAGGACCGTAAGCATATCCTCTCCCAAACCACTCAGTTTTAACGGTAGAACTCTGCTTTAGTTGCAGGGGTAACACAAGCAGCTTTTCTCCCACTGTGTACTCTTTGGGCTCTTCCACGAATGAACTTCTATATGCAGGGTTTGTGACGTGGAGCGAACTGCCTAAACCAAGGCAGGCTGTAGCGAGGACTGTAAGCATATCCTCTCCCAAACCACGCAGTTTTAACGGTAGAACTCTGCTTTAGTTGCAGGGGTAACACAAGCAGTTTTTCTCCCACTGTGTACTCTTTGGGCTCTTCCACAAATGAACTTCTATATGCAGGGTTTCCGACGTGGAGCGAACTGCCTCAACCAGTGCAGGCTGTAGCGAGGACTCTAAGCATATCCTCTCCCAAACCACGCAGTTTTAACGGTAGAACTCTGCTTTAGTTGCAGGGGTAACACAAGAAGCTTTTCTCCCCTGTGTACTCTTTGGGCTCTTCCACGAATGAACTTCTATATGCAGGTTTTCCGACGTGGAGCGAACTGCCTCAACCAAGGCAGGCTGTAGCAAGGACTGTAAGCATATCCTCTCCCAAACCCCGCAGTTTTAACGGTAGAACTCTGCTTTAGTTGCAGGGGTAACACAAGCAGTTTTTCTCCCACTGTGTACTCTTTGGGCTCTTCCACGAATGAACTTCTATATGCAGGGATTCCTACGAGGAGCGAACTGCCTCCACCATGGCAGGCTGTAGCGAGGACCGTAGGCATATCCTCTCCCACACCACGCAGTTTTAACGGTAGAACTCTGCTTTAGTTGCAGGGGTAACACAAGAAGCTTTTCTCCCACTGTGTACTCTTTGGGCTCTTCCACGAATGAACTTTTATATGCAGGTTTTCCGACGTGGAGCGAACTGCCTCAACCAAGGCAGGCTGTAGAAAGGACTGTAAGCATATCCTCTCCCAAAACACGCAGTTTTAAAGGTAGAACTCTGCTTTAGTTGCAGGGGTAACACAAGCAGCTTTTCTCCCACTGTGTACTCTTTGGGCTCTTCCACGAATGAACTTCTATATGCAGGGTTTCCGACGTGGAGCGAACTGCCTCAACCAAGGCAGGCTGTAGCGAGGACTGTAAGCATATCCTGTCCCAAACCACGCAGTTTTAACGGTAGAACTCTGCTTTAGTTGCAGGGGTAACACAAGCAGGTTTTCTCCCACTGTGTACTCTTTGGGCTCTTCCACGAATGAATACTATATGCAGGGTTTCCGACGTGGAGCGAACTGCCTCAACCAAGGCAGGCTGTAGCGAGGACTGTAAGCATTTCCTCTTACAAAACATGGCAGTTTTACCAAAGAATTCTGCTTTAGTTGCAGGTGGAATACAAGCAGCATTACTCCCACTGTGTTCTCTTGGGGGCTCTTACACGAATGAACATTTTTATGCAGGGATTCCCACGAGGAGTGAACTGCCTCCACCATGGCAGTCTCTAGCGAGGACTGTAAGCATATCCTCTCCCAAACCACGCAGTTTTAACGGTAGAACTCTGCTTTAGTTGCAGGGGTAACACAAGCAGCTTTTCTCCCACTGTGTACTCTTTGGGCTCTTCCACGAATGAACTTCTATATGCAGGGTTTCCGAAGTGGAGCGAACTGCCTCAACCAAGGAAGGCTGTAGCGAGGACTGTAAGCATTTCCTCTTACAAAACACGGCAGTTTTACCAAAGAATTCTGCTTTAGTTGCAGGTGGAATACAAGCAGCATTGCTACCACTGTGTACTCTTTGGGCTCTTACACGAATGAACTTCTTTATGCAAGGATTCCCACGAGGAGTGAACTGCCTCCACCATGGCAGTCTGTAGCGAGGACTGTAAGCATATCCTCTCCCAAACCACGCAGTTTTAATGATAGAACTCTGCTTTAGTTGCAGGGGTAACACAAGCAGTTTTTCTCCCACTGTGTACTCTTTGGGCTCTTCCACGAATGAACTTCTATACGCAGGGTTTGCGACGTGGAGCGAACTGCCTCAACCAAGGCAGGCTGTAGCGAGGATTGTAAGCATATCCACTCCCAAACCACGCAGTTTTAACGGTAGAACTCTGCTTTAGTTGCAGGGGTAACACAAGCAGCTTTTCTCCCACTGTGTACTCTTTGAGCTCTTCCACGAATGAACTTCTATATGCAGGGTTTCCGACGTGGAGGGAACTGCCTCAACCAAGGCAGGCTGTAGCGAGGACTGTAAGCATATCCTCTCCCAAACCACGCCGTTTGAACGGTAGAACTCTGCTTTAGTTGCAGGGGTAACACAAGCAGCTTTTCTCCAACTGTGTACTCTTTGGGCTCTTCCACGAATGAACTTCTATATGCAGGGTTTCCGACGTGGAGCGAACTGCCTCAACCAAGGCAGGCTGTAGCGAGGACTGTAAGCATATCCTCTCCCAAACCACGCCGTTTTAACGGTAGAACACTGCTTTAGTTGCAGGGGTAACACAAGCAGCTTTTCTCCCACTGTGTACTCTTTGGGCTCTTCCACGAATGAACTTCTATATGCAGGGTTTCCGACGTGGAGCGAACTGCCTCAACCAAGGCAGGCTGTAGCAAGGACTGTAATCATATCCTGTCCCAAACCACGCAGTTTTAACGGTAGAACTCTGCTTTAGTTGCAGGGGTAACACAAGCAGGTTTTCTCCCACTGTGTACTCTTTGGGCTCTTCCACGAATGAATTCTATATGCAGGGTTTCCGACGTCGAGCGAACTGCCTCAACCAAGGCAGGCTGTATCGAGGACTGTAAGCATTACCTCTTCCAAAGCACGGCAGTTTTACCAAAGAATTCTGCTTTAGTTGCAGGTGGAATACAAGCAGCATTATTCCCACTGTGTACTCTTTGGGCTCTTACACGAATGAACTTCTTTATGCAAGGATTCCCACGAGGAGCGAACTGCCTCCACCATGGCAGGCTGTAGCGAGGACTGTAAGCATATCCTCTCCCAAACCACGCAGTTTTAACGGTAGAACTCTGCTTTAGTTGCAGGGATAACAAAAGCAGCTTTTCTCCCACTGTGTACTCTTTGGGTTCGTCCACGAATGAACTTCTATATGCAGGGTTTCCGACGTGGAGCGAACTGCCTCAACCAAGGCAGGCTCTAGCGAGGACCGTAAGCATATCCTCTCCCAAACCACTCAGTTTTAACGGTAGAACTCTGCTTTAGTTGCAGGGGTAACACAAGCAGCTTTTCTCCCACTGTGTACTCTTTGGGCTCTTACACGAATGAACTTCTATATGCAGGGTTTGTGACGTGGAGCGAACTGCCTAAACCAAGGCAGGCTGTAGCGAGGACTGTAAGCATATCCTCTCCCAAACCACGCAGTTTTTACGGTAGAACTCTGCTTTAGTTGCAGGGGTAACACAAGCAGTTTTTCTCCCACTGTGTACTCTTTGGCTCTTCCACAAATGAACTTCTATATGCAGGGTTTGCGACGTGGAGCGAACTGCCTCAACCAAGGCAGGCTGTAGCGAGGACTGTAAGCATTCCCTCTTACAAAACATGGCAGTTTTACCAAAGAATTCTGCTTTAGTTGCAGGTGGAATACAATCAGCATTACTCCCACTGTGTTCTCTTGGGGGCTCTTACACGAATGAACATTTTTATGCAGGGATTCCCACGAGGAGTGAACTGTCTCCACCTTGGCAGGCTCTAACGAGGACTGTAAGCATATCCTCTCCCAAACCACGCAGTTTTAACGGTAGAACTCTGCTTTAGTTGCAGGGGTAACACAAGCAGCTTTTCTCCCACTGTGTACTCTTTGGGCTCTTCCACGAATGAACTTCTATATGCAGGGTTTCCGACGTGGAGCGAACTGCCTCAACCAAGGCAGGCTCTAGCGAGGACCGTAAGCATATCCTCTCCCAATCCACTCAGTTTTAACGGTAGAACTCTGCTTTAGTTGCAGGGGTAACACAAGCAGCTTTTCTCCCACTGTGTACTCTTTGGGCTCTTACACGAATGAACTTCTTTATGCAGGGATTCCCACGTGGATCGAACTGCCTCAACCGTGCAAGGCTGTAGCGAGGACTGTAAGCATATCCTCTCCCAAACCACGCAGTTTTAATGGTAGAACTCTGCTTTAGTTGCAGGGGTAACACAAGCAGCTTTTCTCCCACTGTGTACTCTTTGGGCTCTTCCACGAATGAACTTCTATATGCAGGGTTTCCGAAGTGGAGCGAAATGCCTCAACCAAGGAAGGCTGTAGCGAGGACTGTAAGCATTTCCTCTTACCAAACACGGCAGTTTTACCAAAGAATTCTGCTTTAGTTGCAGGTGGAATACAAGCAGCATTACTACCACTGTGTACTCTTTGGGCTCTTACACGAATGAACTTCTTTATGCAAGGATTCCCACGAGGAGCGAACTGCCTCCACCATGGCAGGCTGTAGCGAGGACTGTAAGCATATCCTCTCCCAAACCACGCAGTTTTAATGATAGAACTCTGCTTTAGTTGCAGGGGTAACACAAGCAGTTTTTCTCCCACTGTGTACTCTTTGGGCTCTTCCACGAATGAACTTCTATACGCAGGGTTTGCGACGTGGAGCGAACTGCCTCAACCAAGGCAGGCTGTAGCGAGGATTGTAAGCATATCCACTCCCAAACCACGCAGTTTTAACGGGAGAACTCTGCTTTAGTTGCAGGGGTAACACAAGCAGCTTTTCTCCCACTGTGTACTCTTTGAGCTCTTCCACGAATGAACTTCTATATGCAGGGTTTCCGACGTGGAGCGAACTGCCTCAACCAAGGCAGTCTGTAGCGAGGACTGTAAGCATTTCCTCTTCCAAAACACTGCAGTTTTACCAAAGAATTCTGTTTTAGTTGCAGGTGGAATACAAGCAGCATGACTCCCACTGTGTACTCCTTGGGCTCTTACACGAATGAATTTCTTTATGAAGTGATTCCTACGAGGAGCGAACTGCCTCCACCACGGCAGGCTGTAGCGAGGACTGTAAGCATATCCTCTCCCAAACCCCGCAGTTTTAACGGTAGAACTCTGCTATAGTTGTAGGGGTAACACAAGCAGTTTTTCTCCCACTGTGTACTCTTTGGGCTCTTCCACGAATGAACTTCTTTATGCAGGGATTCCTACGAGGAGCGAACTGCCACGACCATGGCAGGCTGTAGCGAGGACTCTAAGCATATCCTCTCCCAAACCACGCAGTTTTAACGGTAGAACTCTGCTTTAGTTGCAGGGGTAACACAAGAAGCTTTTCTCCCTTGTGTACTCTTTGGGCTCTTCCACGAATGAACTTCTATATGCAGGTTTTCCGACGTGGAGCGAACTGCCTCAACCAAGGCAGGCTGTAGCAAGGACTGTAAGCATATCCTCTCCCAAACCCCGCAGTTTTAACGGTAGAACTCTGCTTTAGTTGCAGGGGTAACACAAGCAGTTTTTCTCCCACTGTGTACTCTTTGGGCTCTTCCACGAATGAACTTCTATATGCAGGGATTCCTACGAGGAGCGAACTGCCTCCACCATGGCAGGCTGTAGCGAGGACCGTAGGCATATCCTCTCCCACACCACGCAGTTTTAACGGTAGAACTCTGCTTTAGTTGCAGGGGTAACACAAGAAGCTTTTCTCCCACTGTGTACTCTTTGGGCTCTTCCACGAATGAACTTCTATATGCAGGTTTTCCGACGTGGAGCGAACTGCCTCAACCAAGGCAGGCTGTAGAAGGGACTGTAAGCATATCCTCTCCCAAAACACGCAGTTTTAAAGGTAGAACTCTGCTTTAGTTGCAGGGGTAACACAAGCAGGTTTTCTCCCACTGTGTACTCTTTGGGCTCTTCCACGAATGAATACTATATGCAGGGTTTCCGACGTGGAGCGAACTGCCTCAACCAAGGCAGGCTGTAGCGAGGACTGTAAGCATTTCCTCTTCCAAAGCACGGCAGTTTTACCAAAGAATTCTGCTTTAGTTGCAGGTGGAATACAAGCAGCATTATTCCCACTGTGTACTCTTTGGGCTCTTACACGAATGAACTTCTTTATGCAAGGATTCCCACGAGGAGCGAACTGCCTCCACCATGGCAGGCTGTAGCGAGGACTGTAAGCATATCCTCTCCCAAACCACGCAGTTTTAACGGTAGAACTCTGCTTTAGTTGCAGGGATAACAAAAGCAGCTTTTCTCCCACTGTGTACTCTTTGGGCTCTTCCACAAATGAACTTCTATATGCAGGGTTTGCGACGTGGAGCGAACTGCCTCAACCAAGGCAGGCTGTAGCGAGGACTGTAAGCATTTCCTCTTACAAAACATGGCAGTTTTACCAAAGAATTCTGCTTTAGTTGCAGGTGGAATACAAGCAGCATTACTCCCACTGTGTTCTCTTGGGGGCTCTTACACGAATGAACATTTTTATGCAGGGATTCCCACGAGGAGTGAACTGCCTCCACCATGGCAGGCTCTAGCGAGGACTGTAAGCATATCCTCTCCCAAACCACGCAGTTTTAATGGTAGAACTCTGCTTTAGTTGCAGGGGTAACACAAGCAGCTTTTCTCCCACTGTGTACTCTTTGGGCTCTTCCACGAATGAACTTCTATATGCAGGGTTTCCGAAGTGGAGCGAACTGCCTCAACCAAGGAAGGCTGTAGCGAGGACTGTAAGCATTTCCTCTTACCAAACACGGCAGTTTTACCAAAGAATTCTGCTTTAGTTGCAGGTGGAATACAAGCAGCATTACTACCACTGTGTACTCTTTGGGCTCTTACACGAATGAACTTCTTTATGCAAGGATTCCCACGAGGAGCGAACTGCCTCAACCAAGGCAGGCTGTAGCGAGGACTGTAATCATATCCTGTCCCAAACCACGCAGTTTTAACGGTAGAACTCTGCTTTAGTTGCAGGGGTAACACAAGCAGGTTTTCTCCCACTGTGTACTCTTTGGGCTCTTCCACGAATGAATTCTATATGCAGGGTTTCCGACGTCGAGCGAACTGCCTCAACCAAGGCAGGCTGTAGCGAGGACTGTAAGCATTTCCTCTTCCAAAGCACGGCAGTTTTACCAAAGAATTCTGCTTTAGTTGCAGGTGGAATACAAGCAGCATTATTCCCACTGTGTACTCTTTGGGCTCTTACACGAATGAACTTCTTTATGCAAGGATTCCCACGAGGAGCGAACTGCCTCCACCATGGCAGGCTGTAGCGAGGACTGTAAGCATATCCTCTCCCAAACCACGCAGTTTTAACGGTAGAACTCTGCTTTAGTTGCAGGGATAACAAAAGCAGCTTTTCTCCCACTGTGTACTCTTTGGGTTCGTCCACGAATGAACTTCTATATGCAGGGTTTCCGACGTGGAGCGAACTGCCTCAACCAAGGCAGGCTCTAGCGAGGACCGTAAGCATATCCTCTCCCAAACCACTCAGTTTTAACGGTAGAACTCTGCTTTAGTTGCAGGGGTAACACAAGCAGCTTTTCTCCCACTGTGTACTCTTTGGGCTCTTACACGAATGAACTTCTTTATGCAGGGATTCCCACGTGGATCGAACTGCCTCAACCGTGGAAGGCTGTAGCGAGGACTGTAAGCATATCCTCTCCCAAACCACGCAGTTTTCATGGTAGATCTCTGCTTTAGTTACAGGGGTAACACAAGCAGCTTTTCTCCCACTGTGTACTCTTTGGGCTCTTCCACGAATGAACTTCTATATGCAGGGTTTGCGACGTGGAGCGAACTGCTTCAACCAAGGCAGGCTGTAGCGAGGACTGTAAGCATTTCCTCTTACAAAACATGGCAGTTTTACCAAAGAATTCTGCTTTAGTTGCAGGTGGAATACAAGCAGCATTACTCCCACTGTGTTCTCTTGGGGGCTCTTACACGAATGAACATTTTTATGCAGGGATTCCCACGAGGAGTGAACTGCCTCCACCATGGCAGGCTCTAGCGAGGACTGTAAGCATATCCTCTCCCAAACCACGCAGTTTTAACGGTAGAACTCTGCTTTAGTTGCAGGGGTAACACAAGCAGCTTTTCTCCCACTGTGTACTCTTTGGGCTCTTCCACGAATGAACTTCTATATGCAGGGTTTCCGAAGTGGAGCGAACTGCCTCAACCAAGGCAGGCTGTAGCGAGGACTGTAAGCATTTCCTCTTACAAAACACGGCAGTTTTACCAAAGAATTCTGCTTTAGTTGCAGGTGGAATACAAGCAGCATTACTACCACTGTGTACTCTTTGGGCTCTTACACGAATGAACTTCTTTATGCAAGGATTCCCACGAGGAGTGAACTGCCTCCACCATGGCAGGCTGTAGCGAGGACTGTAAGCATATCCTCTCCCAAACCACGCAGTTTTAATGATAGAACTCTGCTTTAGTTGCAGGGGTAACACAAGCAGTTTTTCTCCCACTGTGTACTCTTTGGGCTCTTCCACGAATGAACTTCTATACGCAGGGTTTGCGACGTGGAGCGAACTGCCTCAACCAAGGCAGGCTGTAGCGAGGATTGTAAGCATATCCACTCCCAAACCACGCAGTTTTAACGGGAGAACTCTGCTTTAGTTGCAGGGGTAACACAAGCAGCTTTTCTCCCACTGTGTACTCTTTGAGCTCTTCCACGAATGAACTTCTATATGCAGGGTTTGTGACGTGGAGGGAACTGCCTCAACCAAGGCAGGCTGTAGCGAGGACTGTAAGCATATCCTCTCCCAAACCACGCCGTTTTAACGGTAGAACTCTGCTTTAGTTGCAGGGGTAACACAAGCAGCTTTTCTCCCACTGTGTACTCTTTGGGCTCTTCCACGAATGAACTTCTATATGCAGGGTTTCCGACGTGGAGCGAACTGCCTCAACCAAGGCAGGCTGTAGCGAGGACTGTAAGCATATCCTCTCCCAAACCACGCCGTTTTAACGGTAGAACACTGCTTTAGTTGCAGGGGTAACACAAGCAGCTTTTCTCCCACTGTGTACTCTTTGGGCTCTTCCACGAATGAACTTCTATATGCAGGGTTTCCGACGTGGAGCGAACTGCCTCAACCAAGGCAGGCTGTAGCGAGGACTGTAATCATATCCTTTCCCAAACCACGCAGTTTTAACGGTAGAACTCTGCTTTAGTTGCAGGGGTAACACAAGCAGGTTTTCTCCCACTGTGTACTCTTTGTGCTCCTCCACGAATGAATTCTATATGCAGGGTTTCCGACGTCGAGCGAACTGCCTCAACCAAGGCAGGCTGTAGCGAGGACTGTAAGCATTTCCTCTTCCAAAGCACGGCAGTTTTACCAAAGAATTCTGCTTTAGTTGCAGGTGGAATACAAGCAGCATTATTCCCACTGTGTACTCTTTGGGCTCTTACACGAATGAACTTCTTTATGCAAGGATTCCCACGAGGAGCGAACTGCCTCCACCATGGCAGGCTGTAGCGAGGACTGTAAGCATATCCTCTCCCAAACCACGCAGTTTTAACGGTAGAACTCTGCTTTAGTTGCAGGGATAACAAAAGCAGCTTTTCTCCCACTGTGTACTCTTTGGGATCGTCCACGAATGAACTTCTATATGCAGGGTTTCCGACGTGGAGCGAACTGCCTCAACCAAGGCAGGCTCTAGCGAGGACCGTAAGCATATCCTCTCCCAAACCACTCAGTTTTAACGGTAGAACTCTGCTTTAGTTGCAGGGGTAACACAAGCAGCTTTTCTCCCACTGTGTACTCTTTGGGCTCTTCCACGAATGAACTTCTATATGCAGGGTTTTTGACGTGGAGCGAACTGCCTAAACCAAGGCAGGCTGTAGCGAGGACTGTAAGCATATCCTCTCCCAAACCACGCAGTTTTTACGGTAGAACTCTGCTTTAGTTGCAGGGGTAACACAAGCAGTTTTTCTCCCACTGTGTACTCTTTGGCTCTTCCACAAATGAACTTCTATATGCAGGGTTTGCGACGTGGAGCGAACTGCCTCAACCAAGGCAGGCTGTAGCGAGGACTGTAAGCATTTCCTCTTACAAAACATGGCAGTTTTACCAAAGAATTCTGCTTTAGTTGCAGGTGGAATACAAGCAGCATTACTCCCACTGTGTTCTCTTGGGGGCTCTTACACGAATGAACATTTTTATGCAGGGATTCCCACGAGGAGTGAACTGCCTCCACCATGGCAGGCTCTAGCGAGGACTGTAAGCATATCCTCCCCCAAACCACGCAGTTTTAACGGTAGAACTCTGCTTTAGTTGCAGGGGTAACACAAGCAGCTTTTCTCCCACTGTGTACTCTTTGGGCTCTTCCACGAATGAACTTCTATATGCAGGGTTTCCGGCGTGGAGCGAACTGCCTCAACCAAGGCAGGCTCTAGCGAGGACCGTAAGCATATCCTCTCCCAAACCACTCTGTTTTAACGGTAGAACTCTGCTTTAGTTGCAGGGGTAACACAAGCAGCTTTTCTCCCACTGTGTACTCTTTGGGCTCTTACACGAATGAACTTCTTTATGCAGGGATTCCCACGTGGATCGAACTGCCTCAACCGTGGAAGGCTGTAGCGAGGACTGTAAGCATATCCTCTCCCAAACCACGCAGTTTTCATGGTAGATCTCTGCTTTAGTTGCAGGGGTAACACAAGCAGCTTTTCTCCCACTGTGTACTCTTTGGGCTCTTCCACGAATGAACTTCTATATGCAGGGTTTGCGACGTGGAGCGAACTGCCTCAACCAAGGCAGGCTGTAGCGAGGACTGTAAGCATTTCCTCTTACAAAACATGGCAGTTTTACCAAAGAATTCTGCTTTAGTTGCAGGTGGAATACAAGGAGCATTACTCCCACTGTGTTCTCTTGGGGGCTCTTACACGAATGAACATTTTTATGCAGGGATTCCCACGAGGAGTGAACTGCCTCCACCATGGCAGGCTCTAGCGAGGACTGTAAGCATATCCTCTCCCAAACCACGCAGTTTTAATGGTAGAACTCTGCTTTAGTTGCAGGGGTAACACAAGCAGCTTTTCTCCCACTGTGTACTCTTTGGGCTCTTCCACGAATGAACTTCTATATGCAGGGTTTCCGAAGTGGAGCGAACTGCCTCAAACAAGGAAGGCTGTAGCGAGGACTGTAAGCATTTCCTCTTACAAAACACGGCAGTTTTACCAAAGAATTCTGCTTTAGTTGCAGGTGGAATACAAGCAGCATTACTACCACTGTGTACTCTTTGGGCTCTTACACGAATGAACTTCTTTATGCAAGGATTCCCACGAGGAGCGAACTGCCTCCACCATGGCAGGCTGTAGCGAGGACTGTAAGCATATCCTCTCCCAAACCACGCAGTTTTAATGATAGAACTCTGCTTTAGTTGCAGGGGTAACACAAGCAGTTTTTCTCCCACTGTGTACTCTTTGGGCTCTTCCACGAATGAACTTCTATACGCAGGGTTTGCGACGTGGAGCGAACTGCCTCAACCAAGGCAGGCTGTAGCGAGGATTGTAAGCATATCCACTCCCAAACCACGCAGTTTTAACGGGAGAACTCTGCTTTAGTTGCAGGGGTAACACAAGCAGCTTTTCTCCCACTGTGTACTCTTTGAGCTCTTCCACGAATGAACTTCTATATGCAGGGTTTCCGACGTGGAGCGAACTGCCTCAACCAAGGCAGTCTGTAGCGAGGACTGTAAGCATTTCCTCTTCCAAAACACTGCAGTTTTACCAAAGAATTCTGTTTTAGTTGCAGGTGGAATACAAGCAGCATGACTCCCACTGTGTACTCTTTGGGCTCTTACACGAATGAATTTCTTTATGCAGGGATTCCTACCAGGAGCGAACTGCCTCCACCACGGCAGGCTGTAGCGAGGACTGTAAGCATATCCTCTCCCAAACCCCGCAGTTTTAACGGTAGAACTCTGCTATAGTTGTAGGGGTAACACAAGCAGTTTTTCTCCCACTGTGTATTCTTTGGGCTCTTCCACGAATGAACTTCTTTATGCAGGGATTCCTACGAGGAGCGAACTGCCACGACCATGGCAGGCTGTAGCGAGGACTCTAAGCATATCCTCTCCCAAACCACGCAGTTTTAACGGTAGAACTCTGCTTTAGTTGCAGGGATAACAAAAGCAGCTTTTCTCCCACTGTGTACTCTTTGGGTTCGTCCACGAATGAACTTCTATATGCAGGGTTTCCGACGTGGAGCGAACTGCCTCAACCAAGGCAGGCTCTAGCGAGGACCGTAAGCATATCCTCTCCCAAACCACTCAGTTTTAACGGTAGAACTCTGCTTTAGTTGCAGGGGTAACACAAGCAGCTTTTCTCCAACTGTGTACTCTTTGGGCTCTTCCACGAATGAACTTCTATATGCAGGGTTTGTGACGTGGAGCGAACTGCCTAAACCAAGGCAGGCTGTAGCGAGGACTGTAAGCATATCCTCTCCCAAACCACGCAGTTTTAACGGTAGAACTCTGCTTTAGTTGCAGGGGTAACACAAGCAGTTTTTCTCCCACTGTGTACTCTTTGGGCTCTTCCACAAATGAACTTCTATATGCAGGGTTTGCGACGTGGAGCGAACTGCCTCAACCAGTGCAGGCTGTAGCGAGGACTCTAAGCATATCCTCTCCCAAACCACGCAGTTTTAACGGTAGAACTCTGCTTTAGTTGCAGGGGTAACACAAGCAGTTTTTCCCCCACTGTGTACTCTTTGGGCTCTTCCACGAATGAACTTCTATATGCAGGGTTTGCGACGTGGAGGGAACTGCCTCAACCAAGGCAGGCTGTAGCGAGGACTGTAAGCATATCCTCTCCCAAACCACGCAGTTTTAACGGTAGAACTCTGCTTTAGTTGCAGGGGTAACACAAGCAGTTTTTCTCCCACTGTGTACTCTTTGGGCTCTTCCACGAATGAACTTCTATATGCAGGGTTTGCGACGTGGAGGGAACTGCCTCAACCAAGGCAGGCTGTAGCGAGGACTGTAAGCATATCCTCTCCCAAACCACGCCGTTTTAACGGTAGAACTCTGCTTTAGTTGCAGGGGTAACACAAGCAGCTTTTCTCCCACTGTGTACTCTTTGGGCTCTTCCACGAATGAACTTCTATATGCAGGGTTTCCGACGTGTAGCGAACTGCCTCAACCAAGGCAGGCTGTAGCGAGGACTGTAAGCATATCCTGTCCCAAACCACGCAGTTTTAACGGTAGAACTCTGCTTTAGTTGCAGGGGTAACACAAGCAGGTTTTCTCCCACTGTGTTCTCTTGGGGGCTCTTACACGAATGAACATTTTTATGCAGGGATTCCCACGAGGAGTGAACTGCCTCCACCATGGCAGGCTCTAGCGAGGACTGTAAGCATATCCTCTCCCAAACCACGCAGTTTTAACGGTAGAACTCTGCTTTAGTTGCACGGGTAACACAAGCAGCTTTTCTCCCACTGTGTACTCTTTGGGCTCTTCCACGAATGAACTTCTATATGCAGGGTTTCCGAAGTGGAGCGAACTGCCTCAACCAAGGAAGGCTGTAGCGAGGACTGTAAGCATTTCCTCTTACAAAACACGGCAGTTTTACCAAAGAATTCTGCTTTAGTTGCAGGTGGAATACAAGCAGCATTACTACCACTGTGTACTCTTTGGGCTCTTACACGAATGAACTTCTTTATGCAAGGATTCCCACGAGGAGCGAACTGCCTCCACCATGGCAGGCTGTAGCGAGGACTGTAAGCATATCCTCTCCCAAACCACGCAGTTTTAATGATAGAACTCTGCTTTAGTTGCAGGGGTAACACAAGCAGTTTTTCTCCCACTGTGTACTCTTTGGGCTCTTCCACGAATGAACTTCTATACGCAGGGTTTGCGACGTGGAGCGAACTGCCTCAACCAAGGCAGGCTGTAGCGAGGATTGTAAGCATATCCACTCCCAAACCACGCAGTTTTAACGGGAGAACTCTGCTTTAGTTGCAGGGGTAACACAAGCAGCTTTTCTCCCACTGTGTACTCTTTGAGCTCTTCCACGAATGAACTTCTATATGCAGGGTTTCCGACGTGGAGCGAACTGCCTCAACCAAGGCAGTCTGTAGCGAGGACTGTAAGCATTTCCTCTTCCAAAACACTGCAGTTTTACCAAAGAATTCTGTTTTAGTTGCAGGTGGAATACAAGCAGCATGACTCCCACTGTGTACTCTTTGGGCTCTTACACGAATGAATTTCTTTATGCAGGGATTCCTACCAGGAGCGAACTGCCTCCACCACGGCAGGCTGTAGCGAGGACTGTAAGCATATCCTCTCCCAAACCCCGCAGTTTTAACGGTAGAACTCTGCTATAGTTGTAGGGGTAACACAAGCAGTTTTTCTCCCACTGTGTACTCTTTGGGCTCTTCCACGAATGAACTTCTTTATGCAGGGATTCCTACGAGGAGCGAACTGCCACGACCATGGCAGGCTGTAGCGAGGACTCTAAGCATATCCTCTCCCAAACCACGCAGTTTTAACGGTAGAACTCTGCTTTAGTTGCAGGGATAACAAAAGCAGCTTTTCTCCCACTGTGTACTCTTTGGGTTCGTCCACGAATGAACTTCTATATGCAGGGTTTCCGACGTGGAGCGAACTGCCTCAACCAAGGCAGGCTCTAGCGAGGACCGTAAGCATATCCTCTCCCAAACCACTCAGTTTTAACGGTAGAACTCTGCTTTAGTTGCAGGGGTAACACAAGCAGCTTTTCTCCAACTGTGTACTCTTTGGGCTCTTCCACGAATGAACTTCTATATGCAGGGTTTGTGACGTGGAGCGAACTGCCTAAACCAAGGCAGGCTGTAGCGAGGACTGTAAGCATATCCTCTCCCAAACCACGCAGTTTTAACGGTAGAACTCTGCTTTAGTTGCAGGGGTAACACAAGCAGTTTTTCTCCCACTGTGTACTCTTTGGGCTCTTCCACAAATGAACTTCTATATGCAGGGTTTGCGACGTGGAGCGAACTGCCTCAACCAGTGCAGGCTGTAGCGAGGACTCTAAGCATATCCTCTCCCAAACCACGCAGTTTTAACGGTAGAACTCTGCTTTAGTTGCAGGGGTAACACAAGCAGTTTTTCCCCCACTGTGTACTCTTTGGGCTCTTCCACGAATGAACTTCTATATGCAGGGTTTGCGACGTGGAGGGAACTGCCTCAACCAAGGCAGGCTGTAGCGAGGACTGTAAGCATATCCTCTCCCAAACCACGCAGTTTTAACGGTAGAACTCTGCTTTAGTTGCATGGGTAACACAAGCAGTTTTTCTCCCACTGTGTACTCTTTGGGCTCTTCCACGAATGAACTTCTATATGCAGGGTTTGCGACGTGGAGGGAACTGCCTCAACCAAGGCAGGCTGTAGCGAGGACTGTAAGCATATCCTCTCCCAAACCACGCCGTTTTAACGGTAGAACTCTGCTTTAGTTGCAGGGGTAACACAAGCAGCTTTTCTCCCACTGTGTACTCTTTGGGCTCTTCCACGAATGAACTTCTATATGCAGGGTTTCCGACGTGTAGCGAACTGCCTCAACCAAGGCAGGCTGTAGCGAGGACTGTAAGCATATCCTGTCCCAAACCACGCAGTTTTAACGGTAGAACTCTGCTTTAGTTGCAGGGGTAACACAAGCAGGTTTTCTCCCACTGTGTTCTCTTGGGGGCTCTTACACGAATGAACATTTTTATGCAGGGATTCCCACGAGGAGTGAACTGCCTCCACCATGGCAGGCTCTAGCGAGGACTGTAAGCATATCCTCTCCCAAACCACGCAGTTTTAACGGTAGAACTCTGCTTTAGTTGCAGGGGTAACACAAGCAGCTTTTCTCCCACTGTGTACTCTTTGGGCTCTTCCACGAATGAACTTCTATATGCAGGGTTTCCGAAGTGGAGCGAACTGCCTCAACCAAGGAAGGCTGTAGCGAGGACTGTAAGCATTTCCTCTTACAAAACACGGCAGTTTTACCAAAGAATTCTGCTTTAGTTGCAGGTGGAATACAAGCAGCATTACTACCACTGTGTACTCTTTGGGCTCTTACACGAATGAACTTCTTTATGCAAGGATTCCCACGAGGAGCGAACTGCCTCCACCATGGCAGGCTGTAGCGAGGACTGTAAGCATATCCTCTCCCAAACCACGCAGTTTTAATGATAGAACTCTGCTTTAGTTGCAGGGGTAACACAAGCAGTTTTTCTCCCACTGTGTACTCTTTGGGCTCTTCCACGAATGAACTTCTATACGCAGGGTTTGCGACGTGGAGCGAACTGCCTCAACCAAGGCAGGCTGTAGCGAGGATTGTAAGCATATCCACTCCCAAACCACGCAGTTTTAACGGGAGAACTCTGCTTTATTTGCAGGGGTAACACAAGCAGCTTTTCTCCCACTGTGTACTCTTTGAGCTCTTCCACGAATGAACTTCTATATGCAGGGTTTCCGACGTGGAGCGAACTGCCTCAACCAAGGCAGGCTGTAGCGAGGACTCTAAGCATATCCTCTCCCAAACCACGCAGTTTTAACGGTAGAACTCTGCTATAGTTGCAGGGATAACAAAAGCAGCTTTTCTCCCACTGTGTACTCTTTGGGTTCGTCCACGAATGAACTTCTATATGCAGGGTTTCCGACGTGGAGCGAACTGCCTCAACCAAGGCAGGCTCTAGCGAGGACCGTAAGCATATCCTCTCCCAAACCACTCAGTTTTAACGGTAGAACTCTGCTTTAGTTGCAGGGGTAACACAAGCAGCTTTTCTCCCACTGTGTACTCTTTGGGCTCTTCCACGAATGAACTTCTATATGCAGGGTTTGTGACGTGGAGCGAACTGCCTAAACCAAGGCAGGCTGTAGCGAGGACTGTAAGCATATCCTCTCCCAAACCACGCAGTTTTAACGGTAGAACTCTGCTTTAGTTGCAGGGGTAACACAAGCAGTTTTTCTCCCACTGTGTACTCTTTGGGCTCTTCCACAAATGAACTTCTATATGCAGGGTTTGCGACGTGGAGCGAACAGCCTCAACCAGTGCAGGCTGTAGCGAGGACTCTAAGCATATCCTCTCCCAAACCACGCAGTTTTAACGGTAGAACTCTGCTTTAGTTGCAGGGGTAACACAAGCAGTTTTTCTCCCACTGTGTACTCTTTGGGCTCTTCCACGAATGAATACTATATGCAGGGTTTCCGACGTGGAGCGAACTGCCTCAACCAAGGCAGGCTGTAGCGAGGACTGTAAGCATTTCCTCTTCCAAAGCACGGCAGTTTTACCAAAGAATTCTGCTTTAGTTGCAGGTGGAATACAAGCAGCATTATTCCCACTGTGTACTCTTTGGGCTCTTACACGAATGAACTTCTTTATGCAAGGATTCCCACGAGGAGCGAACTGCCTCCACCATGGCAGGCTGTAGCGAGGACTGTAAGCATATCCTCTCCCAAACCACGCAGTTTTAACGGTAGAAGTCTGCTTTAGTTGCAGGGATAACAAAAGCAGCTTTTCTCCCACTGTGTACTCTTTGGGTTCGTCCACGAATGAACTTCTATATGCAGGGTTTCCGACGTGGAGCGAACTGCCTCAACCAAGGCAGGCTCTAGCGAGGACCGTAAGCATATCCTCTCCCAAACCACTCAGTTTTAACGGTAGAACTCTGCTTTAGTTGCAGGGGTAACACAAGCAGCTTTTCTCCCACTGTGTACTCTTTGGGCTCTTACACGAATGAACTTCTTTATGCAGGGATTCCCACGTGGATCGAACTGCCTCAACCGTGGAAGGCTGTAGCGAGGACTGTAAGCATATCCTCTCCCAAACCACGCAGTTTTCATGGTAGATCTCTGCTTTAGTTGCAGGGGTAACACAAGCAGGTTTTCTCCCACTGTGTACTCTTTGGGCTCTTCCACGAATGAACTTCTATATGCAGGGTTTGCGACGTGGAGCGAACTGCCTCAACCAAGGCAGGCTGTAGCGAGGACTGTAAGCATTTCCTCTTACAAAACATGGCAGTTTTACCAAAGAATTCTGCTTTAGTTGCAGGTGGAATACAAGCAGCATTACTCCCACTGTGTTCTCTTGGGGGCTCTTACACGAATGAACATTTTTATGCAGGGATTCCCACGAGGAGTGAACTGCCTCCACCATGGCAGGCTCTAGCGAGGACTGTAAGCATATCCTCTCCCAAACCACGCAGTTTTAACGGTAGAACTCTGCTTTAGTTGCAGGGGTAACACAAGCAGCTTTTCTCCCACTGTGTACTCTTTGGGCTCTTCCACAAATGAACTTCTATATGCAGGGTTTGCGACGTGGAGCGAACTGCCTCAACCAAGGCAGGCTGTAGCGAGGACTGTAAGCATTTCCTCTTACAAAACATGGCAGTTTTACCAAAGAATTCTGCTTTAGTTGCAGGTGGAATACAAGCAGCATTACTCCCACTGTGTTCTCTTGGGGGCTCTTACACGAATGAACATTTTTATGCAGGGATTCCCACGAGGAGTGAACTGCCTCCACCATGGCAGGCTCTAGCGAGGACTGTAAGCATATCCTCTCCCAAACCACGCAGTTTTAATGGTAGAACTCTGCTTTAGTTGCAGGGGTAACACAAGCAGCTTTTCTCCCACTGTGTACTCTTTGGGCTCTTCCACGAATGAACTTCTATATGCAGGGTTTCCGAAGTGGAGCGAACTGCCTCAACCAAGGAAGGCTGTAGCGAGGACTGTAAGCATTTCCTCTTACCAAACACGGCAGTTTTACCAAAGAATTCTGCTTTAGTTGCAGGTGGAATACAAGCAGCATTACTACCACTGTGTACTCTTTGGGCTCTTACACGAATGAACTTCTTTATGCAAGGATTCCCACGAGGAGCGAACTGCCTCCACCATGGCAGGCTGTAGCGAGGACTGTAAGCATATCCTCTCCCAAACCACGCAGTTTTAATGATAGAACTCTGCTTTAGTTGCAGGGGTAACACAAGCAGTTTTTCTCCCACTGTGTACTCTTTGGGCTCTTCCACGAATGAACTTCTATACGCAGGGTTTGCGACGTGGAGCGAACTGCCTCAACCAAGGCAGGCTGTAGCGAGGATTGTAAGCATATCCACTCCCAAACCACGCAGTTTTAACGGGAGAACTCTGCTTTAGTTGCAGGGGTAACACAAGCAGCTTTTCTCCCACTGTGTACTCTTTGAGCTCTTCCACGAATGAACTTCTATATGCAGGGTTTCCGACGTGGAGCGAACTGCCTCAACCAAGGCAGTCTGTAGCGAGGACTGTAAGCATTTCCTCTTCCAAAACACTGCAGTTTTACCAAAGAATTCTGTTTTAGTTGCAGGTGGAATACAAGCAGCATGACTCCCACTGTGTAGTCTTTGGGCTCTTACACGAATGAATTTCTTTATGCAGGGATTCCTACGAGGAGCGAACTGCCTCCACCACGGCAGGCTGTAGCGAGGACTGTAAGCATATCCTCTCCCAAACCCCGCAGTTTTAACGGTAGAACTCTGCTATAGTTGTAGGGGTAACACAAGCAGTTTTTCTCCCACTGTGTACTCTTTGGGCTCTTCCACGAATGAACTTCTTTATGCAGGGATTCCTACGAGGAGCGAACTGCCACGACCATGGCAGGCTGTAGCGAGGACTCTAAGCATATCCTCTCCCAAACCACGCAGTTTTAACGGTAGAACTCTGCTTTAGTTGCAGGGGTAACACAAGAAGCTTTTCTCCCCTGTGTACTCTTTGGGCTCTTCCACGAATGAACTTCTATATGCAGGTTTTCCGACGTGGAGCGAACTGCCTCAACCAAGGCAGGCTGTAGCAAGGACTGTAAGCATATCCTCTCCCAAACCCCGCAGTTTTAACGGTAGAACTCTGCTTTAGTTGCAGGGGTAACACAAGCAGTTTTTCTCCCACTGTGTACTCTTTGGGCTCTTCCACGAATGAACTTCTATATGCAGGGATTCCTACGAGGAGCGAACTGCCTCCACCATGGCAGGCTGTAGCGAGGACTGTAGGCATATCCTCTCCCACACCACGCAGTTTTAACGGTAGAACTCTGCTTTAGTTGCAGGGGTAACACAAGAAGCTTTTCTCCCACTGTGTACTCTTTGGGCTCTTCCACGAATGAACTTCTATATGCAGGTTTTCCGACGTGGAGCGAACTGCCTCAACCAAGGCAGGCTGTAGAAAGGACTGTAAGCATATCCTCTCCCAAAACACGCAGTTTTAAAGGTAGAACTCTGCTTTAGTTGCAGGGGTAACACAAGCAGCTTTTCTCCCACTGTGTACTCTTTGGGCTCTTACACGAATGAACTTCTTTATGCAGGGATTCCCACGTGGATCGAACTGCCTCAACCGTGGAAGGCTGTAGCGAGGACTGTAAGCATATCCTCTCCCAAACCACGCAGTTTTCATGGTAGATCTCTGCTTTAGTTGCAGGGGTAACACAAGCAGCTTTTCTCCCACTGTGTACTCTTTGGGCTCTTCCACGAATGAACTTCTATATGCAGGGTTTGTGACGTGGAGCGAACTGCCTAAACCAAGGCAGGCTGTAGCGAGGACTGTAAGCATATCCTCTCCCAAACCACGCAGTTTTAACGGTAGAACTCTGCTTTAGTTGCAGGGGTAACACAAGCAGTTTTTCTCCCACTGTGTACTCTTTGGGCTCTTCCACAAATGAACTTCTATATGCAGGGCTTGCGACGTGGAGCGAACAGCCTCAACCAGTGCAGGCTGTAGCGAGGACTCTAAGCATATCCTCTCCCAAACCACGCAGTTTTAACGGTAGAACTCTGCTTTAGTTGCAGGGGTAACACAAGCAGTTTTTCTCCCACTGTGTACTCTTTGGGCTCTTCCACGAATGAACTTCTATATGCAGGGTTTGCGACGTGGAGGGAACTGCCTCAACCAAGGCAGGCTGTAGCGAGGACTGTAAGCATATCCTCTCCCAAACCACGCAGTTTTAACGGTAGAACTCTGCTTTAGTTGCAGGGGTAACACAAGCAGTTTTTCTCCCACTGTGTACTCTTTGGGCTCTTCCACGAATGAACTTCTATATGCAGGGTTTGCGACGTGGAGGGAACTGCCTCAACCAAGGCAGGCTGTAGCGAGGACTGTAAGCATATCCTCTCCCAAACCACGCCGTTTTAACGGTAGAACTCTGCTTTAGTTGCAGGGGTAACACAAGCAGCTTTTCTCCCACTGTGTACTCTTTGGGCTCTTCCACGAATGAACTTCTATATGCAGGGTTTCCGACGTGGAGCGAACTGCCTCAACCAAGGCAGGCTGTAGCGAGGACTGTAAGCATATCCTGTCCCAAACCACGCAGTTTTAACGGTAGAACTCTGCTATAGTTGTAGGGGTAACACAAGCAGTTTTTCTCCCACTGTGTACTCTTTGGGCTCTTCCACGAATGAACTTCTTTATGCAGGGATTCCTACGAGGAGCGAACTGCCACGACCATGGCAGGCTGTAGCGAGGACTCTAAGCATATCCTCTCCCAAACCACGCAGTTTTAACGGTAGAACTCTGCTTTAGTTGCAGGGGTAACACAAGAAGCTTTTCTCCCCTGTGTACTCTTTGGGCTCTTCCACGAATGAACTTCTATATGCAGGTTTTCCGACGTGGAGCGAACTGCCTCAACCAAGGCAGGCTGTAGCAAGGACTGTAAGCATATCCTCTCCCAAACCCCGCAGTTTTAACGGTAGAACTCTGCTTTAGTTGCAGGGGTAACACAAGCAGTTTTTCTCCCACTGTGTACTCTTTGGGCTCTTCCACGAATGAACTTCTATATGCAGGGATTCCTACGAGGAGCGAACTGCCTCCACCATGGCAGGCTGTAGCGAGGACCGTAGGCATATCCTCTCCCACACCACGCAGTTTTAACGGTAGAACTCTGCTTTAGTTGCAGGGGTAACACAAGAAGCTTTTCTCCCACTGTGTACTCTTTGGGCTCTTCCACGAATGAACTTCTATATGCAGGTTTTCCGACGTGGAGCGAACTGCCTCAACCAAGGCAGGCTGTAGAAAGGACTGTAAGCATATCCTCTCCCAAAACACGCAGTTTTAAAGGTAGAACTCTGCTTTAGTTGCAGGGGTAACACAAGCAGGTTTTCTCCCACTGTGTACTCTTTGGGCTCTTCCACGAATGAATACTATATGCAGGGTTTCCGACGTGGAGCGAACTGCCTCAACCAAGGCAGGCTGTAGCGAGGACTGTAAGCATTTCCTCTTCCAAAGCACGGCAGTTTTACCAAAGAATTCTGCTTTAGTTGCAGGTGGAATACAAGCAGCATTATTCCCACTGTGTACTCTTTGGGCTCTTACACGAATGAACTTCTTTATGCAAGGATTCCCACGAGGAGCGAACTGCCTCCACCATGGCAGGCTGTAGCGAGGACTGTAAGCATATCCTCTCCCAAACCACGCAGTTTTAACGGTAGAACTCTGCTTTAGTTGCAGGGATAACAAAAGCAGCTTTTCTCCCACTGTGTACTCTTTGGGTTCGTCCACGAATGAACTTCTATATGCAGGGTTTCCGACGTGGAGCGAACTGCCTCAACCAAGGCAGGCTCTAGCGAGGACCGTAAGCATATCCTCTCCCAAACCACTCAGTTTTAACGGTAGAACTCTGCTTTAGTTGCAGGGGTAACACAAGCAGCTTTTCTCCCACTGTGTACTCTTTGGGCTCTTACACGAATGAACTTCTTTATGCAGGGATTCCCACGTGGATCGAACTGCCTCAACCGTGGAAGGCTGCAGCGAGGACTGTAAGCATATCCTCTCCCAAACCACGCAGTTTTCATGGTAGATCTCTGCTTTAGTTGCAGGGGTAACACAAGCAGCTTTTCTCCCACTGTGTACTCTTTGGGCTCTTCCACAAATGAACTTCTATATGCAGGGTTTGCGACGTGGAGCGAACTGCCTCAACCAAGGCAGGCTGTAGCGAGGACTGTAAGCATTTCCTCTTACAAAACATGGCAGTTTTACCAAAGAATTCTGCTTTAGTTGCAGGTGGAATACAAGCAGCATTACTCCCACTGTGTTCTCTTGGGGGCTCTTACACGAATGAACATTTTTATGCAGGGATTCCCACGAGGAGTGAACTGCCTCCACCATGGCAGGCTCTAGCGAGGACTGCAAGCATATCCTCTCCCAAACCACGCAGTTTTAATGGTAGAACTCTGCTTTAGTTGCAGGGGTAACACAAGCAGCTTTTCTCCCACTGTGTACTCTTTGGGCTCTTCCACGAATGAACTTCTATATGCAGGGTTTCCGAAGTGGAGCGAACTGCCTCAACCAAGGAAGGCTGTAGCGAGGACTGTAAGCATTTCCTCTTACCAAACACGGCAGTTTTACCAAAGAATTCTGCTTTAGTTGCAGGTGGAATACAAGCAGCATTACTACCACTGTGTACTCTTTGGGCTCTTACACGAATGAACTTCTTTATGCAAGGATTCCCACGAGGAGCGAACTGCCTCCACCATGGCAGGCTGTAGCGAGGACTGTAAGCATATCCTCTCCCAAACCACGCAGTTTTAATGATAGAACTCTGCTTTAGTTGCAGGGGTAACACAAGCAGTTTTTCTCCCACTGTGTACTCTTTGGGCTCTTCCACGAATGAACTTCTATACGCAGGGTTTGCGACGTGGAGCGAACTGCCTCAACCAAGGCAGGCTGTAGCGAGGATTGTAAGCATATCCACTCCCAAACCACGCAGTTTTAACGGGAGAACTCTGCTTTAGTTGCAGGGGTAACACAAGCAGCTTTTCTCCCACTGTGTACTCTTTGAGCTCTTCCACGAATGAACTTCTATATGCAGGGTTTCCGACGTGGAGCGAACTGCCTCAACCAAGGCAGTCTGTAGCGAGGACTGTAAGCATTTCCTCTTCCAAAACACTGCAGTTTTACCAAAGAATTCTGTTTTAGTTGCAGGTGGAATACAAGCAGCATGACTCCCACTGTGTAGTCTTTGGGCTCTTACACGAATGAATTTCTTTATGCAGGGATTCCTACGAGGAGCGAACTGCCTCCACCACGGCAGGCTGTAGCGAGGACTGTAAGCATATCCTCTCCCAAACCCCGCAGTTTTAACGGTAGAACTCTGCTATAGTTGTAGGGGTAACACAAGCAGTTTTTCTCCCACTGTGTACTCTTTGGGCTCTTCCACGAATGAACTTCTTTATGCAGGGATTCCTACGAGGAGCGAACTGCCACGACCATGGCAGGCTGTAGCGAGGACTCTAAGCATATCCTCTCCCAAACCACGCAGTTTTAACGGTAGAACTCTGCTTTAGTTGCAGGGGTAACACAAGAAGCTTTTCTCCCCTGTGTACTCTTTGGGCTCTTCCACGAATGAACTTCTATATGCAGGTTTTCCGACGTGGAGCGAACTGCCTCAACCAAGGCAGGCTGTAGCAAGGACTGTAAGCATATCCTCTCCCAAACCCCGCAGTTTTAACGGTAGAACTCTGCTTTAGTTGCAGGGGTAACACAAGCAGTTTTTCTCCCACTGTGTACTCTTTGGGCTCTTCCACGAATGAACTTCTATATGCAGGGATTCCTACGAGGAGCGAACTGCCTCCACCATGGCAGGCTGTAGCGAGGACCGTAGGCATATCCTCTCCCACACCACGCAGTTTTAACGGTAGAACTCTGCTTTAGTTGCAGGGGTAACACAAGAAGCTTTTCTCCCACTGTGTACTCTTTGGGCTCTTCCACGAATGAACTTCTATATGCAGGTTTTCCGACGTGGAGCGAACTGCCTCAACCAAGGCAGGCTGTAGAAAGGACTGTAAGCATATCCTCTCCCAAAACACGCAGTTTTAAAGGTAGAACTCTGCTTTAGTTGCAGGGGTAACACAAGCAGCTTTTCTCCCACTGTGTACTCTTTGGGCTCTTCCACGAATGAACTTCTATATGCAGGGTTTCCGACGTGGAGCGAACTGCCTCAACCAAGGCAGGCTGTAGCGAGGATTGTAAGCATATCCACTCCCAAACCACGCAGTTTTAACGGGAGAACTCTGCTTTAGTTGCAGGGGTAACACAAGCAGCTTTTCTCCCACTGTGTACTCTTTGAGCTCTTCCACGAATGAACTTCTATATGCAGGGTTTCCGACGTGGAGCGAACTGCCTCAACCAAGGCAGTCTGTAGCGAGGACTGTAAGCATTTCCTCTTCCAAAACACTGCAGTTTTACCAAAGAATTCTGTTTTAGTTGCAGGTGGAATACAAGCAGCATGACTCCCACTGTGTAGTCTTTGGGCTCTTACACGAATGAATTTCTTTATGCAGGGATTCCTACGAGGAGCGAACTGCCTCCACCACGGCAGGCTGTAGCGAGGACTGTAAGCATATCCTCTCCCAAACCCCGCAGTTTTAACGGTAGAACTCTGCTATAGTTGTAGGGGTAACACAAGCAGTTTTTCTCCCACTGTGTACTCTTTGGGCTCTTCCACGAATGAACTTCTTTATGCAGGGATTCCTACGAGGAGCGAACTGCCACGACCATGGCAGGCTGTAGCGAGGACTCTAAGCATATCCTCTCCCAAACCACGCAGTTTTAACGGTAGAACTCTGCTTTAGTTGCAGGGGTAACACAAGAAGCTTTTCTCCCCTGTGTACTCTTTGGGCTCTTCCACGAATGAACTTCTATATGCAGGTTTTCCGACGTGGAGCGAACTGCCTCAACCAAGGCAGGCTGTAGCAAGGACTGTAAGCATATCCTCTCCCAAACCCCGCAGTTTTAACGGTAGAACTCTGCTTTAGTTGCAGGGGTAACACAAGCAGTTTTTCTCCCACTGTGTACTCTTTGGGCTCTTCCACGAATGAACTTCTATATGCAGGGATTCCTACGAGGAGCGAACTGCCTCCACCATGGCAGGCTGTAGCGAGGACCGTAGGCATATCCTCTCCCACACCACGCAGTTTTAACGGTAGAACTCTGCTTTAGTTGCAGGGGTAACACAAGAAGCTTTTCTCCCACTGTGTACTCTTTGGGCTCTTCCACGAATGAACTTCTATATGCAGGTTTTCCGACGTGGAGCGAACTGCCTCAACCAAGGCAGGCTGCAGAAAGGACTGTAAGCATATCCTCTCCCAAAACACGCAGTTTTAAAGGTAGAACTCTGCTTTAGTTGCAGGGGTAACACAAGCAGCTTTTCTCCCACTGTGTACTCTTTGGGCTCTTCCACGAATGAACTTCTATATGCAGGGTTTCCGACGTGGAGCGAACTGCCTCAACCAAGGCAGGCTGTAGCGAGGATTGTAAGCATATCCACTCCCAAACCACGCAGTTTTAACGGGAGAACTCTGCTTTAGTTGCAGGGGTAACACAAGCAGCTTTTCTCCCACTGTGTACTCTTTGAGCTCTTCCACGAATGAACTTCTATATGCAGGGTTTCCGACATGGAGGGAACTGCCTCAACCAATGCAGGCTGTAGCGAGGACTGTAAGCATATCCTCTCCCAAACCACGCCGTTTTAACGGTAGAACTCTGCTTTAGTTGCAGGGGTAACACAAGCAGCTTTTCTCCCACTGTGTACTCTTTGGGCTCTTCCACGAATGAACTTCTATATGCAGGGTTTCCGACGTGGAGCGAACTGCCTCAACCAAGGCAGGCTGTAGCGAGGACTGTAAGCATATCCTCTCCCAAACCACGCCGTTTTAACGGTAGAACACTGCTTTAGCTGCAGGGGTAACACAAGCAGCTTTTCTCCCACTGTGTACTCTTTGGGCTCTTCCACGAATGAACTTCTATATGCAGGGTTTCCGACGTGGAGCGAACTGCCTCAACCAAGGCAGGCTGTAGCGAGGACTGTAATCATATCCTGTCCCAAACCACGCAGTTTTAACGGTAGAACTCTGCTTTAGTTGCAGGGGTAACACAAGCAGGTTTTCTCCCACTGTGTACTCTTTGGGCTCTTCCACGAATGAATTCTATATGCAGGGTTTCCGACGTCGAGCGAACTGCCTCAACCAAGGCAGGCTGTAGCGAGGACTGTAAGCATTTCCTCTTCCAAAGCACGGCAGTTTTACCAAAGAATTCTGCTTTAGTTGCAGGTGGAATACAAGCAGCATTATTCCCACTGTGTACTCTTTGGGCTCTTACACGAATGAACTTCTTTATGCAAGGATTCCCACGAGGAGCGAACTGCCTCCACCATGGCAGGCTGTAGCGAGGACTGTAAGCATATCCTCTCCCAAACCACGCAGTTTTAACGGTAGAACTCTGCTTTAGTTGCAGGGATAACAAAAGCAGCTTTTCTCCCACTGTGTACTCTTTGGGTTCGTCCACGAATGAACTTCTATATGCAGGGTTTCCGACGTGGAGCGAACTGCCTCAACCAAGGCAGGCTCTAGCGAGGACCGTAAGCATATCCTCTCCCAAACCACTCAGTTTTAACGGTAGAACTCTGCTTTAGTTGCAGGGGTAACACAAGCAGCTTTTCTCCCACTGTGTACTCTTTGGGCTCTTACACGAATGAACTTCTTTATGCAGGGATTCCCACGTGGATCGAACTGCCTCAACCGTGGAAGGCTGTAGCGAGGACTGTAAGCATATCCTCTCCCAAACCACGCAGTTTTCATGGTAGATCTCTGCTTTAGTTGCAGGGGTAACACAAGCAGCTTTTCTCCCACTGTGTACTCTTTGGGCTCTTCCACGAATGAACTTCTATATGCAGGGTTTGCGACGTGGAGCGAACTGCCTCAACCAAGGCAGGCTGTAGCGAGGACTGTAAGCATTTCCTCTTACAAAACATGGCAGTTTTACCAAAGAATTCTGCTTTAGTTGCAGGTGGAATACAAGCAGCATTACTCCCACTGTGTTCTCTTGGGGGCTCTTACACGAATGAACATTTTTATGCAGGGATTCCCACGAGGAGTGAACTGCCTCCACCATGGCAGGCTCTAGCGAGGACTGTAAGCATATCCTCTCCCAAACCACGCAGTTTTAACGGTAGAACTCTGCTTTAGTTGCAGGGGTAACACAAGCAGCTTTTCTCCCACTGTGTACTCTTTGGGCTCTTCCACGAATGAACTTCTATATGCAGGGTTTCCGAAGTGGAGCGAACTGCCTCAACCAAGGAAGGCTGTAGCGAGGACTGTAAGCATTTCCTCTTACCAAACACGGCAGTTTTACCAAAGAATTCTGCTTTAGTTGCAGGTGGAATACAAGCAGCATTACTACCACTGTGTACTCTTTGGGCTCTTACACGAATGAACTTCTTTATGCAAGGATTCCCACGAGGAGCGAACTGCCTCCACCATGGCAGGCTGTAGCGAGGACTGTAAGCATATCCTCTCCCAAACCACGCAGTTTTAATGATAGAACTCTGCTTTAGTTGCAGGGGTAACACAAGCAGTTTTTCTCCCACTGTGTACTCTTTGGGCTCTTCCACGAATGAACTTCTATACGCAGGGTTTGCGACGTGGAGCGAACTGCCTCAACCAAGGCAGGCTGTAGCGAGGATTGTAAGCATATCCACTCCCAAACCACGCAGTTTTAACGGGAGAACTCTGCTTTAGTTGCAGGGGTAACACAAGCAGCTTTTCTCCCACTGTGTACTCTTTGAGCTCTTCCACGAATGAACTTCTATATGCAGGGTTTCCGACGTGGAGCGAACTGCCTCAACCAAGGCAGTCTGTAGCGAGGACTGTAAGCATTTCCTCTTCCAAAACACTGCAGTTTTACCAAAGAATTCTGTTTTAGTTGCAGGTGGAATACAAGCAGCATGACTCCCACTGTGTAGTCTTTGGGCTCTTACACGAATGAATTTCTTTATGCAGGGATTCCTACGAGGAGCGAACTGCCTCCACCACGGCAGGCTGTAGCGAGGACTGTAAGCATATCCTCTCCCAAACCCCGCAGTTTTAACGGTAGAACTCTGCTATAGTTGTAGGGGTAACACAAGCAGTTTTTCTCCCACTGTGTACTCTTTGGGCTCTTCCACGAATGAACTTCTTTATGCAGGGATTCCTACGAGGAGCGAACTGCCACGACCATGGCAGGCTGTAGCGAGGACTCTAAGCATATCCTCTCCCAAACCACGCAGTTTTAACGGTAGAACTCTGCTTTAGTTGCAGGGGTAACACAAGAAGCTTTTCTCCCCTGTGTACTCTTTGGGCTCTTCCACGAATGAACTTCTTTATGCAGGGATTCCTACGAGGAGCGAACTGCCACGACCATGGCAGGCTGTAGCGAGGACCGTAGGCATATCCTCTCCCACACCACGCAGTTTTAACGGTAGAACTCTGCTTTAGTTGCAGGGGTAACACAAGAAGCTTTTCTCCCACTGTGTACTCTTTGGGCTCTTCCACGAATGAACTTCTATATGCAGGTTTTCCGACGTGGAGCGAACTGCCTCAACCAAGGCAGGCTGTAGAAAGGACTGTAAGCATATCCTCTCCCAAAACACGCAGTTTTAAAGGTAGAACTCTGCTTTAGTTGCAGGGGTAACACAAGCAGCTTTTCTCCCACTGTGTACTCTTTGGGCTCTTCCACGAATGAACTTCTATATGCAGGGTTTCCGACGTGGAGCGAACTGCCTCAACCAAGGCAGGCTGTAGCGAGGACTGTAAGCATATCCTGTCCCAAACCACGCAGTTTTAACGGTAGAACTCTGCTTTAGTTGCAGGGGTAACACAAGCAGGTTTTCTCCCACTGTGTACTCTTTGGGCTCTTCCACGAATGAATACTATATGCAGGGTTTCCGAAGTGGAGCGAACTGCCTCAACCAAGGCAGGCTGTAGCGAGGACTGTAAGCATTTCCTCTTCCAAAGCACGGCAGTTTTACCAAAGAATTCTGCTTTAGTTGCAGGTGGAATACAAGCAGCATTATTCCCACTGTGTACTCTTTGGGCTCTTACACGAATGAACTTCTTTATGCAAGGATTCCCACGAGGAGCGAACTGCCTCCACCATGGCAGGCTGTAGCGAGGACTGTAAGCATATCCTCTCCCAAACCACGCAGTTTTAACGGTAGAACTCTGCTTTAGTTGCAGGGATAACAAAAGCAGCTTTTCTCCCACTGTGTACTCTTTGGGTTCGTCCACGAATGAACTTCTATATGCAGGGTTTCCGACGTGGAGCGAACTGCCTCAACCAAGGCAGGCTCTAGCGAGGACCGTAAGCATATCCTCTCCCAAACCACTCAGTTTTAACGGTAGAACTCTGCTTTAGTTGCAGGGGTAACACAAGCAGCTTTTCTCCCACTGTGTACTCTTTGGGCTCTTACACGAATGAACTTCTTTATGCAGGGATTCCCACGTGGATCGAACTGCCTCAACCGTGGAAGGCTGTAGCGAGGACTGTAAGCATATCCTCTCCCAAACCACGCAGTTTTCATGGTAGATCTCTGCTTTAGTTGCAGGGGTAACACAAGCAGCTTTTCTCCCACTGTGTACTCTTTGGGCTCTTCCACGAATGAACTTCTATATGCAGGGTTTGCGACGTGGAGCGAACTGCCTCAACCAAGGCAGGCTGTAGCGAGGACTGTAAGCATTTCCTCTTACAAAACATGGCAGTTTTACCAAAGAATTCTGCTTTAGTTGCAGGTGGAATACAAGCAGCATTACTCCCACTGTGTTCTCTTGGGGGCTCTTACACGAATGAACATTTTTATGCAGGGATTCCCACGAGGAGCGAACTGCCTCCACCATGGCAGGCTCTAGCGAGGACTGTAAGCATATCCTCTCCCAAACCACGCAGTTTTAACGGTAGAACTCTGCTTTAGTTGCAGGGGTAACACAAGCAGCTTTTCTCCCACTGTGTACTCTTTGGGCTCTTCCACGAATGAACTTCTATATGCAGGGTTTCCGAAGTGGAGCGAACTGCCTCAACCAAGGAAGGCTGTAGCGAGGACTGTAAGCATTTCCTCTTACAAAACACTGCAGTTTTACCAAAGAATTCTGCTTTAGTTGCAGGTGGAATACAAGCAGCATTACTACCACTGTGTACTCTTTGGGCTCTTACACGAATGAACTTCTTTATGCAAGGATTCCCACGAGGAGTGAACTGCCTCCACCATGGCAGGCTGTAGCGAGGACTGTAAGCATATCCTCTCCCAAACCACGCAGTTTTAATGATAGAACTCTGTTTTAGTTGCAGGGGTAACACAAGCAGTTTTTCTCCCACTGTGTACTCTTTGGGCTCTTCCACGAATGAACTTCTATACGCAGGGTTTGCGACGTGGAGCGAACTGCCTCAACCAAGGCAGGCTGTAGCGAGGATTGTAAGCATATCCACTCCCAAACCACGCAGTTTTAACGGGAGAACTCTTCTTTAGTTGCAGGGGTAACACAAGCAGCTTTTCTCCCACTGTGTACTCTTTGAGCTCTTCCACGAATGAACTTCTATATGCAGGGTTTCCGACGTGGAGGGAACTGCCTCAACCAATGCAGGCTGTAGCGAGGACTGTAAGCATATCCTCTCCCAAACCACGCCGTTTTAACGGTAGAACTCTGCTTTAGTTGCAGGGGTAACACAAGCAGCTTTTCTCCCACTGTGTACTCTTTGGGCTCTTCCACGAATGAACTTCTATATGCAGGGTTTCCGACGTGGAGCGAACTGCCTCAACCAAGGCAGGCTGTAGCGAGGACTGTAAGCATATCCTCTCCCAAACCACGCCGTTTTAACGGTAGAACACTGCTTTAGCTGCAGGGGTAACACAAGCAGCTTTTCTCCCACTGTGTACTCTTTGGGCTCTTCCACGAATGAACTTCTATATGCAGGGTTTTTGACGTGGAGCGAACTGCCTAAACCAAGGCAGGCTGTAGCGAGGACTGTAAGCATATCCTCTCCCAAACCACGCAGTTTTTACGGTAGAACTCTGCTTTAGTTGCAGGGGTAACACAAGCAGTTTTTCTCCCACTGTGTACTCTTTGGCTCTTCCACAAATAAACTTCTATATGCAGGGTTTGCGACGTGGAGCGAACTGCCTCAACCAAGGCAGGCTGTAGCGAGGACTGTAAGCATTTCCTCTTACAAAACATGGCAGTTTTACCAAAGAATTCTGCTTTAGTTGCAGGTGGAATACAAGCAGCATTACTCCCACTGTGTTCTCTTGGGGGCTCTTACACGAATGAACATTTTTATGCAGGGATTCCCACGAGGAGTGAACTGCCTCCACCATGGCAGGCTCTAGCGAGGACTGTAAGCATATCCTCTCCCAAACCACGCAGTTTTAACGGTAGAACTCTGCTTTAGTTGCAGGGGTAACACAAGCAGCTTTTCTCCCACTGTGTACTCTTTGGGCTCTTCCACGAATGAACTTCTATATGCAGGGTTTCCGACGTGGAGCGAACTGCCTCAACCAAGGCAGGCTCTAGCGAGGACCGTAAGCATATCCTCTCCCAAACCACTCTGTTTTAACGGTAGAACTCTGCTTTAGTTGCAGGGGTAACACAAGCAGCTTTTCTCCCACTGTGTACTCTTTGGGCTCTTACACGAATGAACTTCTTTATGCAGGGATTCCCACGTGGATCGAACTGCCTCATCCGTGGAAGGCTGTAGCGAGGACTGTAAGCATATCCTCTCCCAAACCACGCAGTTTTCATGGTAGATCTCTGCTTTAGTTGCAGGGGTAACACAAGCAGCTTTTCTCCCACTGTGTACTCTTTGGGCTCTTCCACGAATGAACTTCTATATGCAGGGTTTGCGACGTGGAGCGAACTGCCTCAACCAAGGCAGGCTGTAGCGAGGACTGTAAGCATTTCCTCTTACAAAACATGGCAGTTTTACCAAAGAATTCTGCTTTAGTTGCAGGTGGAATACAAGGAGCATTACTCCCACTGTGTTCTCTTGGGGGCTCTTACACGAATGAACATTTTTATGCAGGGATTCCCACGAGGAGTGAACTGCCTCCACCATGGCAGGCTCTAGCGAGGACTGTAAGCATATCCTCTCCCAAACCACGCAGTTTTAATGGTAGAACTCTGCTTTAGTTGCAGGGGTAACACAAGCAGCTTTTCTCCCACTGTGTACTCTTTGGGCTCTTCCACGAATGAACTTCTATATGCAGGGTTTCCGAAGTGGAGCGAACTGCCTCAAACAAGGAAGGCTGTAGCGAGGACTGTAAGCATTTCCTCTTACAAAACACGGCAGTTTTACCAAAGAATTCTGCTTTAGTTGCAGGTGGAATACAAGCAGCATTACTACCACTGTGTACTCTTTGGGCTCTTACACGAATGAACTTCTTTATGCAAGGATTCCCACGAGGAGTGAACTGCCTCCACCATGGCAGGCTGTAGCGAGGACTGTAAGCATTTCCTCTCCCTAAACACGCAGTTTTAATGGAAGAACGCTGCTTTAGTTGCAGGTGGAGCACAAGCAGCTTTTCTCCCACACTGTACACAAAGTGCACTTCCCCTAATGAACATGTCCTATAAGAATGGTTTCCCGCATGGATCGAATTGCCTCAACCATGGCAGGCTGGACTGTGGTATCTAAGGATTTCCTCTCTGAAAACACGGCACTTTTACCCGAAGAACTCTGCTTTAGTTGCAGGTGGAACACAAGCTGCATTTCACCCACACTGTAAACAAAAGGCCCTTCCCCAAATGAATCTTCTATATGCAGGTTGTCCCTCATGCAGCGAACTGCCTCAACCAAGGCAGGCTCTAGTAAGTACTGTAAGCATTTCTTCACCAAATACACGCAGTTTTACCCGAAGAACTCTGCTTTGGTTGCAGGTGGAACACAAGCAGCATTTCTCCCACTGTGTACTCTTTGGTCTCTTCCACGAATGAACTTCTATATGCAGGTTTTCCCACGTGGTGCGAACTGCTCTCAACGACGGAAGGCTGTAGCGAGGACTGTAGGCATTTCCTCTTCCAAACCATGGCAGTTTTACCCAAAGAACTCTGCTGTAGTAGCAGGTGGAACACAAGCAGCATTTCTCCCACTGTGTACTCTCTGAGCTCCTCCACAAATGAACTCTTATATGCAAGGTTTGCCACGTGGAGCGAACTGCCTCAAACAAGGCAGGCTGTTGTGAGGACTGTTAGCATTTGCTCTCCGTAAACACGCAGTTTTAATGGAAGAACTCTGCTTTAGTTGCAGGTGGAACACAAGCATCTATTCTCCCACAGTGTACACAATGTGCACGTCCCCTAATGAACTTGTTCTATAAGAATGGTTTCCCGCGTGGACCGAACTGCCTCAACCATGGCAGGCTCTACTGTGGTCTCTAAGGATTTCTTCTGTGAAAACACGGCACTTTTACACGAAGAACCCTGCTTTAGTGGCAGGTGGAACACAAGCTGCATTTCACCCACACTGTAAATAAAGGGCCCTTCCCCAAATGAATCTTCTTTATGCAAGGTGTCCTGCCTGCAGCAAACTGCCACAACCAAGGCAGGCACTAGTAAGGACTGTAAGCATTTCCTCTCCCAAACACACAGTTTTACCCGAAGAACTCTGCTTTAGTTGCAGGTGGAACACAAGCAGTATTTCTCCCACTGTGTACTCTTTGGTCTCTTCCACGAATGAACATCTATATGCAATGTTTCCCACGTGGAGTGAACTGCCTCAACCACGGCAGGCTGTAGTGAGGACTGTAAGCATTTCCTCTTCAAAACACAGCAGATTACCCAAAGAACTCTGCTTTTGTTGCAGGTGGAACACAAGCAGCATTTCTCCCACTGTGTACTCTCTGGGCTCTTCCACGAATGAACTCTTATATGCAGGGTTTCCCACGTGGAGCGAACTGCCTCAAACAAGGCAGGCTGTAGTGAGGACTGTAAGCATTTCCTCTCCCTAAACACGCAGTTTTAATGGAAGAACTCTGCTTTAGTTGCAGGTGGAACACAAGCATCTTTTCTCCCACAGTGTACTCAATGGGCACTTCCCCTAATGAACTTGTTCTATAAGAATGCTTTCCAGCGTGGAGAGAACTGCCTCAACCATGGCAGGCTCTACTGTGGTCTCTAAGGATTTCCTCTCTGAAAACACGGCACTTTTACCCGAAGAACTCTGCTTTAGTTGCAGGTGGAACACAAGCTGTATTTCACCCACACTGTACACCAAGGGCCCTTCCCCAAATGAATCTTCTATATGCAGGGTGTCCCGCCTGCAGCGAACTGCCACAACCAAGGCAGGCACTAGTAAGGACTGTAAGCATTTCCTATCCCAAAACACGCAGTTTTACCCGAAGAACTCTGCTTTAGTTGCAGGTGGAACACAAGCAGCATTTCTCCCACTGTGTACTCTTTGGTCTCTTCCACGAATGAACTTCTATATGCAGGTTTTCCCACGTGGTGCGAACTGCCCTCAACCACGGAAGGCTGTAGCGAGGACTGTAGGCATTTCCTCTTCCAAACCATGGCAGTTTTACCCAAAGAACTCTGCTGTAGTAGCAGGTGGAACACAAGCAGCATTTCTCCCACTGTGTACTCTCTGAGCTCCTCCACGAGTGAACTCTTATATGCAAGGTTTGCCATGTGGAGCGAACTGCCTCAAACAAGGCAGGCTGTTGCGAGGACTGTTAGCATTTCCTCTCCCTAAACACGCAGTTTTAATGGAAGAACTCTGCTTTAGTTGCAGGTGGAACACTAGCATCTTTTCTCCTACAGTGTACTCAATGGGCACTTCCCCTAATGAACTTGTTCTATAAGAATGCTTTCCAGCGTGGAGCGAACTGCCTCAACCATGGCAGGCTCTACTGTGGTCTCTAAGGATTTCCTCTGTGAAAATACGGCACTTTTATCCGAAGAACTCTGCTATAGTTGCAGATGGAACACAAGCTGCATTTCACCCACACTGTAAACAAAGGGCCCTTCCCCAAATGAATCTTCTTTATGCAAGGTGCCTGCCTGCAGCAAACTGCCACAACCAAGGCAGGCACTAGTAAGGACTGTAAGCATTTCCTCTCCCAAAACACACAGTTTTACCCGAAGAACTCTGCTTTAGTTGCAGGGGGAACACAAGCAGCATTTCTCCCACTGTGTACTCTTTGGTCTCTTCCTTGAATGAACATCTATATGCAATGTTTCCCACGTGGAGTGAACTGCCTCAACCACGGCAGGCTGTAGCGAGGACTGTAAGCATTTCCTCTTCCAAAACACGGCAGTTTTACCCAAAGAACTCTGCTTTTCTTGCAGGTGGAACACAAGCAGCATTTCTCCCACTGTGTACTCTCTGGGCTCTTCCACGAATGAACTCCTATATGCAGGGTTTCCCACGTGGAGCGAACTGCCTCAAACAAGGCAGGCTGTAGTGAGGACTGTAAGCATTTCCTCTCCCTAAACACGCAGTTTTAATGGAAGAACGCTGCTTTAGTTGCAGGTGGAGCACAAGCAGCTTTTCTCCCACACTGTACACAAAGGGCACTTCCCCTAATGAACATGTCCTATAAGAATGGTTTCCCGCATGGATCGAATTGCCTCAACCATGGCAGGCTCGACTGTGGTATCTAAGGATTTCCTCTCTGAAAACACGGCACTTTTACCCGAAGAACTCTGCTTTAGTTGCAGGTGGAACACAAGCTGCATTTCACCCACACTGTAAACAAAAGGCCCTTCCCCAAATGAATCTTCTATATGCAGGTTGTCCCTCATGCAGCGAACTGCCTCAACCAAGGCAGGCTCTAGTAAGTACTGTAAGCATTTCTTCACCAAATACACGCAGTTTTACCCGAAGAACTCTGCTTTGGTTGCAGGTGGAACACAAGCAGCATTTCTCCCACTGTGTACTCTTTGGTCTCTTCCACGAATGAACTTCTATATGCAGGTTTTCCCACGTGGTGCGAACTGCTCTCAACGACGGAAGGCTGTAGCGAGGACTGTAGGCATTTCCTCTTCCAATCCATGGCAGTTTTACCCAAAGAACTCTGCTGTAGTAGCAGGTGGAACACAAGCAGCATTTCTCCCACTGTGTACTCTCTGAGCTCCTCCACAAATGAACTCTTATATGCAAGGTTTGCCACGTGGAGCGAACTGCCTCAAACAAGGCAGGCTGTTGTGAGGACTGTTAGCATTTGCTCTCCGTAAACACGCAGTTTTAATGGAAGAACTCTGCTTTAGTTGCAGGTGGAACACAAGCATCTATTCTCCCACAGTGTACACAATGTGCACGTCCCCTAATGAACTTGTTCTATAAGAATGGTTTCCCGCGTGGACCGAACTGCCTCAACCATGGCAGGCTCTACTGTGGTCTCTAAGGATTTCTTCTGTGAAAACACGGCACTTTTACACGAAGAACCCTGCTTTAGTGGCAGGTGGAACACAAGCTGCATTTCACCCACACTGTAAATAAAGGGCCCTTCCCCAAATGAATCTTCTTTATGCAAGGTGTCCTGCCTGCAGCAAACTGCCACAACCAACGCAGGCACTAGTAAGGACTGTAAGCATTTCCTCTCCCAAACACACAGTTTTACCCGAAGAACTCTGCTTTAGTTGCAGGTGGAACACAAGCAGTATTTCTCCCACTGTGTACTCTTTGGTCTCTTCCACGAATGAACATCTATATGCAGCGTTTCCCATGTGGAGCGAACTGCCTCAACCACGGCAGGCTGTAGTGAGGACTGTAAGCATTTCCTCTTCAAAACACAGCAGATTACCCAAAGAACTCTGCTTTTGTTGCAGGTGGAACACAAGCAGCATTTCTCCCACTGTGTACTCTCTGGGCTCTTCCACGAATGAACTCTTATATGCAGGGTTTCCCACGTGGAGCGAACTGCCTCAAACAAGGCAGGCTGTAGTGAGGACTGTAAGCATTTCCTCTCCCTAAACACGCAGTTTTAATGGAAGAACTCTGCTTTAGTTGCAGGTGGAACACAAGCATCTTTTCTCCCACAGTGTACTCAATGGGCACTTCCCCTAATGAACTTGTTCTATAAGAATGCTTTCCAGCGTGGAGAGAACTGCCTCAACCATGGCAGGCTCTACTGTGGTCTCTAAGGATTTCCTCTCTGAAAACACGGCACTTTTACCCGAAGAACTCTGCTTTAGTTGCAGGTGGAACACAAGCTGTATTTCACCCACACTGTACACCAAGGGCCCTTCCCCAAATGAATCTTCTATATGCAGGGTGTCCCGCCTGCAGCGAACTGCCACAACCAAGGCAGGCACTAGTAAGGACTGTAAGCATTTCCTATCCCAAAACACGCAGTTTTACCCGAAGAACTCTGCTTTAGTTGCAGGTGGAACACAAGCAGCATTTCTCCCACTGTGTACTCTTTGGTCTCTTCCACGAATGAACTTCTATATGCAGGTTTTCCCACGTGGTGCGAACTGCCCTCAACCACGGAAGGCTGTAGCGAGGACTGTAGGCATTTCCTCTTCCAAACCATGGCAGTTTTACCCAAAGAACTCTGCTGTAGTAGCAGGTGGAACACAAGCAGCATTTCTCCCACTGTGTACTCTCTGAGCTCCTCCACGAGTGAACTCTTATATGCAAGGTTTGCCATGTGGAGCGAACTGCCTCAAACAAGGCAGGCTGTTGCGAGGACTGTTAGCATTTCCTCTCCCTAAACACGCAGTTTTAATGGAAGAACTCTGCTTTAGTTGCAGGTGGAACACTAGCATCTTTTCTCCTACAGTGTACTCAATGGGCACTTCCCCTAATGAACTTGTTCTATAAGAATGCTTTCCAGCGTGGAGCGAACTGCCTCAACCATGGCAGGCTCTACTGTGGTCTCTAAGGATTTCCTCTGTGAAAATACGGCACTTTTATCCGAAGAACTCTGCTATAGTTGCAGATGGAACACAAGCTGCATTTCACCCACACTGTAAACAAAGGGCCCTTCCCCAAATGAATCTTCTTTATGCAAGGTGTCCTGCCTGCAGCAAACTGCCACAACCAAGGCAGGCACTAGTAAGGACTGTAAGCATTTCCTCTCCCAAAACACACAGTTTTACCCGAAGAACTCTGCTTTAGTTGCAGGGGGAACACAAGCAGCATTTCTCCCACTGTGTACTCTTTGGTCTCTTCCTTGAATGAACATCTATATGCAATGTTTCCCACGTGGAGTGAACTGCCTCAACCACGGCAGACTGTAGCGAGGACTGTAAGCATTTCCTCTTCCAAAACACGGCAGTTTTACCCAAAGAACTCTGCTTTTCTTGCAGGTGGAACACAAGCAGCATTTCTCCCACTGTGTACTCTCTGGGCTCTTCCACGAATGAACTCCTATATGCAGGGTTTCCCACGTGGAGCGAACTGCCTCAAACAAGGCAGGCTGTAGTGAGGACTGTAAGCATTTCCTCTCCCTAAACACGCAGTTTTAATGGAAGAACGCTGCTTTAGTTGCAGGTGGAGCACAAGCAGCTTTTCTCCCACTCTGTACACAAAGGGCACTTCCCCTAATGAACATGTCCTATAAGAATGGTTTCCCGCATGGATCGAATTGCCTCAACCATGGCAGGCTCGACTGTGGTATCTAAGGATTTCCTCTCTGAAAACACGGCACTTTTACCCGAAGAACTCTGCTTTAGTTGCAGGTGGAACACAAGCTGCATTTCACCCACACTGTAAACAAAGGGCCCTTCCCCAAATGAATCTTCTATATGCAGGGTGTCCCTCATGCAGCGAACTGCCTCAACCAAGGCAGGCTCTAGTAAGTACTGTAAGCATTTCTTCACCAAATACACGCAGTTTTACCCGAAGAACTCTGCTTTAGTTGCAGGTGGAACACAAGCAGCATTTCTCCCACTGTGTACTCTTTGGTCTCTTCCACGAATGAACTTCTATATGCAGGTTTTCCCACGTGGTGCGAACTGCTCTCAACGACGGAAGGCTGTAGCGAGGACTGTAGGCATTTCCTCTTCCAAACCATGGCAGTTTTACCCAAAGAACTCTGCTGTAGTAGCAGGTGGAACACAAGCAGCATTTCTCCCACTGTGTACTCTCTGATCTCCTCCACGAATGAACTCTTATATGCAAGGTTTGCCACGTGGAGCGAACTGCCTCAAACAAGGCAGGCTGTTGTGAGGACTGTTAGCATTTGCTCTCCCTAAACACGCAGTTTTAATGGAAGAACTCTGCTTTAGTTGCAGGTGGAACACAAGCATCTATTCTCCCACAGTGTACACAATGTGCACGTCCCCTAAAGAACTTGTTCTTTAAGAATGGTTTCCCGCGTGGACCAAACTGCCTCAACCATGGCAGGCTCTACTGTGGTCTCTAAGGATTTCTTCTGTGAAAACACGGCACTTTTACACGAAGAACTCTGCTTTAGTGGCAGGTGGAACACAAGCTGCATTTCACCCACACTGTAAATAAAGGGCCCTTCCCCAAATGAATCTTCTTTATGCAAGGTGTCCTGCCTGCAGCAAACTGCCACAACCAACGCAGGCACTAGTAAGGACTGTAAGCATTTCCTCTCCCAAAACACACAGTTTTACCCGAAGAACTCTGCTTTAGTTGCAGGTGGAACACAAGCAGCATTTCTCCCACTGTGTACTCTCTGGGCTCTTCCACGAATGAACTCTTATATGCAGGGTTTCCCACGTGGAGCGAACTGCCTCAAACAAGGCAGGCTGTAGTGAGGACTGTAAGCATTTCCTCTCCCTAAACACGCAGTTTTAATGGAAGAACTCTGCTTTAGTTGCAGGTGGAACACAAGCATCTTTTCTCCCACAGTGTACTCAATGGGCACTTCCCCTAATGAACTTGTTCTATAAGAATGCTTTCCAGCGTGGAGAGAACTGCCTCAACCATGGCAGGCTCTACTGTGGTCTCTAAGGATTTCCTCTCTGAAAACACGGCACTTTTACCCGAAGAACTCTGCTTTAGTTGCAGGTGGAACACAAGCTGTATTTCACCCACACTGTACACCAAGGGCCCTTCCCCAAATGAATCTTCTATATGCAGGGTGTCCCGCCTGCAGCGAACTGCCACAACCAAGGCAGGCACTAGTAAGGACTGTAAGCATTTCCTATCCCAAAACACGCAGTTTTACCCGAAGAACTCTGCTTTAGTTGCAGGTGGAACACAAGCAGCATTTCTCCCACTGTGTACTCTTTGGTCTCTTCCACGAATGAACTTCTATATGCAGGTTTTCCCACGTGGTGCGAACTGCCCTCAACCACAGAAGGCTGTAGCGAGGACTGTAGGCATTTCCTCTTCCAAACCATGGCAGTTTTACCCAAAGAACTCTGCTGTAGTAGCAGGTGGAACACAAGCAGCATTTCTCCCACTGTGTACTCTCTGAGCTCCTCCACGAGTGAACTCTTATATGCAAGGTTTGCCATGTGGAGCGAACTGCCTCAAACAAGGCAGGCTGTTGCGAGGACTGTTAGCATTTCCTCTCCCTAAACACGCAGTTTTAATGGAAGAACTCTGCTTTAGTTGCAGGTGGAACACTAGCATCTTTTCTCCTACAGTGTACTCAATGGGCACTTCCCCTAATGAACTTGTTCTATAAGAATGCTTTCCAGCGTGGAGCGAACTGCCTCAACCATGGCAGGCTCTACTGTGGTCTCTAAGGATTTCCTCTGTGAAAATACGGCACTTTTATCCGAAGAACTCTGCTATAGTTGCAGATGGAACACAAGCTGCATTTCACCCACACTGTAAACAAAGGGCCCTTCCCCAAATGAATCTTCTTTATGCAAGGTGTCCTGCCTGCAGCAAACTGCCACAACCAAGGCAGGCACTAGTAAGGACTGTAAGCATTTCCTCTCCCAAAACACACAGTTTTACCCGAAGAACTCTGCTTTAGTTGCAGGGGGAACACAAGCAGCATTTCTCCCACTGTGTACTCTTTGGTCTCTTCCTTGAATGAACATCTATATGCAATGTTTCCCACGTGGAGTGAACTGCCTCAACCACGGCAGACTGTAGCGAGGACTGTAAGCATTTCCTCTTCCAAAACACGGCAGTTTTACCCAAAGAACTCTGCTTTTCTTGCAGGTGGAACACAAGCAGCATTTCTCCCACTGTGTACTCTCTGGGCTCTTCCACGAATGAACTCCTATATGCAGGGTTTCCCACGTGGAGCGAACTGCCTCAAACAAGGCAGGCTGTAGTGAGGACTGTAAGCATTTCCTCTCCCTAAACACGCAGTTTTAATGGAAGAACGCTGCTTTAGTTGCAGGTGGAGCACAAGCAGCTTTTCTCCCACTCTGTACACAAAGGGCACTTCCCCTAATGAACATGTCCTATAAGAATGGTTTCCCGCATGGATCGAATTGCCTCAAGCATGGCAGGCTCTACTGTGGTATCTAAGGATTTCCTCTCTGAAAACACGGCACTTTTACCCGAAGAACTCTGCTTTAGTTGCAGGTGGAACACAAGCTGCATTTCACCCACACTGTAAACAAAGGGCCCTTCCCCAAATGAATCTTCTATATGCAGGGTGTCCCTCATGCAGCGAACTGCCTCAACCAAGGCAGGCTCTAGTAAGTACTGTAAGCATTTCTTCACCAAATACACGCAGTTTTACCCGAAGAACTCTGCTTTAGTTGCAGGTGGAACACAAGCAGCATTTCTCCCACTGTGTACTCTTTGGTCTCTTCCACGAATGAACTTCTATATGCAGGTTTTCCCACGTGGTGCGAACTGCTCTCAACGACGGAAGGCTGTAGCGAGGACTGTAGGCATTTCCTCTTCCAAACCATGGCAGTTTTACCCAAAGAACTCTGCTGTAGTAGCAGGTGGAACACAAGCAGCATTTCTCCCACTGTGTACTCTCTGATCTCCTCCACGAATGAACTCTTATATGCAAGGTTTGCCACGTGGAGCGAACTGCCTCAAACAAGGCAGGCTGTTGTGAGGACTGTTAGCATTTGCTCTCCCTAAACACGCAGTTTTAATGGAAGAACTCTGCTTTAGTTGCAGGTGGAACACAAGCATCTATTCTCCCACAGTGTACACAATGTGCACGTCCCCTAATGAACTTGTTCTTTAAGAATGGTTTCCCGCGTGGACCAAACTGCCTCAACCATGGCAGGCTCTACTGTGGTCTCTAAGGATTTCTTCTGTGAAAACACGGCACTTTTACACGAAGAACTCTGCTTTAGTGGCAGGTGGAACACAAGCTGCATTTCACCCACACTGTAAATAAAGGGCCCTTCCCCAAATGAATCTTCTTTATGCAAGGTGTCCTGCCTGCAGCAAACTGCCACAACCAACGCAGGCACTAGTAAGGACTGTAAGCATTTCCTCTCCCAAAACACACAGTTTTACCCGAAGAACTCTGCTTTAGTTGCAGGTGGAACACAAGCAGTATTTCTCCCACTGTGTACTCTTTGGTCTCTTCCACGAATGAACATCTATATGCAGCGTTTCCCATGTGGAACGAACTGCCTCAACCACGGCAGGCTGTAGTGAGGACTGTAAGCATTTCCTCTTCAAAACACAGCAGATTACCCAAAGAACTCTGCTTTTGTTGCAGGTGGAACACAAGCAGCATTTCTCCCACTGTGTACTCTCTGGGCTCTTCCACGAATGAACTCTTATATGCAGGGTTTCCCACGTGGAGCGAACTGCCTCAAACAAGGCAGGCTGTAGTGAGGACTGTAAGCATTTCCTCTCCCTAAACACGCAGTTTTAATGGAAGAACTCTGCTTTAGTTGCAGGTGGAACACAAGCATCTTTTCTCCCACAGTGTACTCAATGGGCACTTCCCCTAATGAACTTGTTCTATAAGAATGCTTTCCAGCGTGGAGAGAACTGCCTCAACCATGGCAGGCTCTACTGTGGTCTCTAAGGATTTCTTCTGTGAAAACACGGCACTTTTACACGAAGAACTCTGCTTTAGTGGCAGGTGGAACACAAGCTGCATTTCACCCACACTGTAAATAAAGGGCCCTTCCCCAAATGAATCTTCTTTATGCAAGGTGTCCTGCCTGCAGCAAACTGCCACAACCAACGCAGGCACTAGTAAGGACTGTAAGCATTTCCTCTCCCAAAACACACAGTTTTACCCGAAGAACTCTGCTTTAGTTGCAGGTGGAACACAAGCAGCATTTCTCCCACTGTGTACTCTCTGGGCTCTTCCACGAATGAACTCTTATATGCAGGGTTTCCCACGTGGAGCGAACTGCCTCAAACAAGGCAGGCTGTAGTGAGGACTGTAAGCATTTCCTCTCCCTAAACACGCAGTTTTAATGGAAGAACTCTGCTTTAGTTGCAGGTGGAACACAAGCATCTTTTCTCCCACAGTGTACTCAATGGGCACTTCCCCTAATGAACTTGTTCTATAAGAATGCTTTCCAGCGTGGAGAGAACTGCCTCAACCATGGCAGGCTCTACTGTGGTCTCTAAGGATTTCCTCTCTGAAAACACGGCACTTTTACCCGAAGAACTCTGCTTTAGTTGCAGGTGGAACACAAGCTGTATTTCACCCACACTGTACACCAAGGGCCCTTCCCCAAATGAATCTTCTATATGCAGGGTGTCCCGCCTGCAGCGAACTGCCACAACCAAGGCAGGCACTAGTAAGGACTGTAAGCATTTCCTATCCCAAAACACGCAGTTTTACCCGAAGAACTCTGCTTTACTTGCAGGTGGAACACAAGCAGCATTTCTCCCACTGTGTACTCTTTGGTCTCTTCCACGAATGAACTTCTATATGCAGGTTTTCCCACGTGGTGCGAACTGCCCTCAACCACAGAAGGCTGTAGCGAGGACTGTAGGCATTTCCTCTTCCAAACCATGGCAGTTTTACCCAAAGAACTCTGCTGTAGTAGCAGGTGGAACACAAGCAGCATTTCTCCCACTGTGTACTCTCTGAGCTCCTCCACGAGTGAACTCTTATATGCAAGGTTTGCCATGTGGAGCGAACTGCCTCAAACAAGGCAGGCTGTTGCGAGGACTGTTAGCATTTCCTCTCCCTAAACACGCAGTTTTAATGGAAGAACTCTGCTTTAGTTGCAGGTGGAACACTAGCATCTTTTCTCCTACAGTGTACTCAATGGGCACTTCCCCTAATGAACTTGTTCTATAAGAATGCTTTCCAGCGTGGAGCGAACTGCCTCAACCATGGCAGGCTCTACTGTGGTCTCTAAGGATTTCCTCTGTGAAAATACGGCACTTTTATCCGAAGAACTCTGCTATAGTTGCAGATGGAACACAAGCTGCATTTCACCCACACTGTAAACAAAGGGCCCTTCCCCAAATGAATCTTCTTTATGCAAGGTGTCCTGCCTGCAGCAAACTGCCACAACCAAGGCAGGCACTAGTAAGGACTGTAAGCATTTCCTCTCCCAAAACACACAGTTTTACCCGAAGAACTCTGCTTTAGTTGCAGGGGGAACACAAGCATCATTTCTCCCACTGTGTACTCTTTGGTCTCTTCCACGAATGAACTTCTATATGCAGGTTTTCCCACGTGGTGCGAACTGCCCTCAACAACGGAAGGCTGTAGCGAGGACTGTAGGCATTTCCTCTTCCAAACCATGGCAGTTTTACCCAAAGAACTCTGCTGTAGTAGCAGGTGGAACACAAGCAGCATTTCTCCCACTGTGTACTCTCTGAGCTCCTCCACGAATGAACTCTTATATGCAAGGTTTGCCACGTGGAGCGAACTGCCTCAAACAAGGCAGGCTGTTGCGAGGAATGTTAGCATTTCCTCTCCCTAAACACGCAGTTTTAATGGAAGAAGTCTGCTTTAGTTGCAGGTGGAACACAAGCATCTATTCTCCCACAGTGTACACAATGTGCACGTCCCCTAATGAACTTGTTCTATAAGAATGGTTTCCCGCGTGGACCGAACTGCCTCAACCATGGCAGGCTCTACTGTGGTCTCTAAGGATTTCTTCTGTGAAAACACGGCACTTTTACACGAAGAACTCTGCTTTAGTGGCAGATGGAACACAAGCTGCATTTCACCCACACTGTAAATAAAGGGCCCTTCCCCAAATGAATCTTCTTTATGCAAGGTGTCCTGCCTGCAGCAAACTGCCACAACCAAGGCAGGCACTAGTAAGGACTGTAAGCATTTCCTCTCCCAAACACACAGTTTTACCCGAAGAACTCTGCTTTAGTTGCAGGTGGAACACAAGCAGTATTTCTCCCACTGTGTACTCTTGGGTCTCTTCCACGAATGAACATCTATATGCAGCGTTTCCCATGTGGAGCGAACTGCCTCAACCACGGCAGGCTGTAGTGAGGACTGTAAGCATTTCCTCTACAAAACACAGCAGATTACCCAAAGAACTCTGCTTTTGTTGCAGGTGGAACACAAGCAGCATTTCTCCCACTGTGTACTCTCTGGGCTCTTCCACGAATGAACTGTTATATGCAGGGTTTCCCACGTGGAGCGAACTGCCTCAAACAAGGCAGGCTGTAGTGAGGACTGTAAGCATTTCCTCTCCCTAAACACGCAGTTTTAATGGAAGAACTCTGCTTTAGTTGCAGGTGGAACACAAGCAGCTTTTCTCCCACAGTGTACACAAAGGGCACTTCCCCTAATGAACATGTTCTATAAGAATGGTTTCCCGCATGGATTGAATTGCCTCAACCATGGCAGGCTCTACTATGGTATCTAAGGATTTCCTCTCTGAAAACACGGCACTTTTACCAGAAGAACTCTGCTTTAGTTTCAGGTGGAGCACAAGCTGCATTTCACCCACACTGTACACAAAGGGCCCATCCACAAATGAATCTTCTATATGCAGGGTGTCCTGCCTGCAGTGAAATGACACAACCAAGGCAGGCACTAGTAAGGACTGTAAGCATTTCCTCTCACAAAACACGCAATTTTAACGGAAGAACCCTGCTGTAGTTGCAGGTGGAACACAAGCATCTTTTCTCCCACAGTGTACTCAATGGGCACTTCCCCTAATGAACTTGTTCTATAAGAATGCTTTCCAGGGTGGAGCGAACTGCCTCAACCATGGCAGGCTCTACTGTGGTCTCTAAGGATTTCCTCTCTGAAAACACGGCACTTTTACCTGAAGAACTCTGCTTTAGTTGCAGGTGGAACACAAGCTCTATTTCACCCACACTGTACACCAAGGGCCATTCCCCAAATGAATCTTCTATATGCAGGGTGTCCCGCCTGCAGCGAACTGCCACAACCAAGGCAGGCATTAGTAAGGACTGTAAGCATTTCCTATCCCAAAACACGCAGTTTTACCCGAAGAACTCTGCTTTAGTTGCAGGTGGAACACAAGCAGCATTTCTCCCACTGTGTACTCTTTGGTCTCTTCCACGAATGAACTTCTATATGCAGGTTTTCCCACGTGGTGCGAACTGCCCTCAACCACGGAAGGCTGTAGCGAGGACTGTAGGCATTTCCTCTTCCAAACCATGGCAGTTTTACCCAAAGAACTCTGCTGTAGTAGCAGGTGGAACACAAGCAGCATTTCTCCCACTGTGTACTCTTTGGTCTCTTCCTTGAATGAACATCTATATGCAATGTTTCCCACGTGGAGTGAACTGCCTCAACCACGGCAGGCTGTAGCGAGGACTGTAAGCATTTCCTCTTCCAAAACACGGCAGTTTTACCCAAAGAACTCTGCTTTTCTTGCAGGTGGAACACAAGCAGCATTTCTCCCACTGTGTACTCTCTGGTCTCTTCCACGAATGAACTCCTATATGCAGGGTTTCCCACGTGGAGCGAACTGCCTCAAACAAGGCAGGCTGTAGTGAGGACTGTAAGCATTTCCTCTCCCTAAACACGCAGTTTTAATGGAAGAACGCTGCTTTAGTTGCAGGTGGAGCACAAGCAGCTTTTCTCCCACACTGTACACAAAGGGCACTTCCCCTAATGAACATGTCCTATAAGAATGGTTTCCCGCATGGATCGAATTGCCTCAACCATGGCAGGCTCGACTGTGGTATCTAAGGATTTCCTCTCTGAAAACACGGCACTTTTACCCGAAGAACTCTGCTTTAGTTGCAGGTGGAACACAAGCTGCATTTCACCCACACTGTAAACAAAAGGCCCTTCCCCAAATGAATCTTCTATATGCAGGGTGTCCCTCATGCAGCGAACTGCCTCAACCAAGGCAGGCTCTAGTAAGTACTGTAAGCATTACTTCACCAAATACACGCAGTTTTACCCGAAGAACTCTGCTTTAGTTGCAGGTGGAACACAAGCAGCATTTCTCCCACTGTGTACTCTTTGGTCTCTTCCACGAATGAACTTCTATATGCAGGTTTTCCCACGTGGTGCGAACTGCTCTCAACGACGGAAGGCTGTAGCGGGGACTGTAGGCATTTCCTCTTCCAAACCATGGCAGTTTTACCCAAAGAACTCTGCTGTAGTAGCAGGTGGAACACAAGCAGCATTTCTCCCACTGTGTACTCTCTGAGCTCCTCCACGAATGAACTCTTATATGCAAGGTTTGCCACGTGGAGCGAACTGCCTCAAACAAGGCAGGCTGTTGTGAGGACTGTTAGCATTTGCTCTCAATAAACACGCAGTTTTAATGGAAGAACTCTGCTTTAGTTGCAGGTGGAACACAAGCATCTATTCTCCCACAGTGTACACAATGTGCACGTCCCCTAATGAACTTGTTCTATAAGAATGGTTTCCCGCGTGGACCGAACTGCCTCAACCATGGCAGGCTCTACTGTGGTCTCTAAGGATTTCTTCTGTGAAAACACGGCACTTTTACACGAAGAACTCTGCTTTAGTGGCAGATGGAACACAAGCTGCATTTCACCCACACTGTAAATAAAGGGTCCTTCCCCAAATGAATCTTCTTTATGCAAGGTGTCCTGCCTGCAGCAAACTGCCACAACCAAGGCAGGCACTAGTAAGGACTGTAAGCATTTCCTCTCCCAAACACACAGTTTTACCCGAAGAACTCTGCTTTAGTTGCAGGTGGAACACAAGCAGTATTTCTCCCACTGTGTACTCTTGGGTCTCTTCCACGAATGAACATCTATATGCAGCGTTTCCCATGTGGAGCGAACTGCCTCAACCACGGCAGGCTGTAGTGAGGACTGTAAGAATTTCCTCTACAAAACACAGCAGATTTCCCAAAGAACTCTGCTTTTGTTGCAGGTGGAACACAAGCAGCATTTCTCCCACTGTGTACTCTCTGGGCTCTTCCACGAATGAACTCTTATATGCAGGGTTTCCCACGTGGAGCGAACTGCCTCAAACAAGGCAGGCTGTAGTGAGGACTGTAAGCATTTCCTCTCCCTAAACACGCAGTTTTAATGGAAGAACTCTGCTTTAGTTGCAGGTGGAACACAAGCAGCTTTTCTCCCACAGTGTACACAAAGGGCACTTCCCCTAATGAACATGTTCTATAAGAATGGTTTCCCGCATGGAGCGAATTGCCTCAACCATGGCAGGCTCTACTATGGTATCTAAGGATTTCCTCTCTGAAAACACGGCACTTTTACCCGAAGAACTCTGCTTTAGTTGCAGGTGGAACACAAGCTCTATTTCACCCACACTGTACACCAAGGGCCCTTCCCCAAATGAATCTTCTATATGCAGGGTGTCCCGACTGCAGCGAACTGCCACAACCAAGGCAGGCACTAGTAAGGACTGTAAGCATTTCCTATCCCAAAACACGCAGTTTTACCCGAAGAACTCTGCTTTAGTTGCAGGTGGAACACAAGCAGCATTTCTCCCACTGTGTACTCTTTGGTCTCTTCCACGAATGAACTTCTATATGCAGGTTTTCCCACGTGGTGCGAACTGCCCTCAACCACCGAAGGCTGTAGCGAGGACTGTAGGCATTTCCTCTTCCAAACCATGGCAGTTTTACCCAAAGAACTCTGCTGTAGTAGCAGGTGGAACACAAGCAGCATTTCTCCCACTGTGTACTCTCTGAGCTCCTCCACGAATGAACTCTTATATGCAAGGTTTGCCACGTGGAGCGAACTGCCTCAAACAAGGCAGGCTGTTGCGAGGACTGTTAGCATTTCCTCTCCCTAAACACGCAGTTTTAATGGAAGAACTCTGCTTTAGTTGCAGGTGGAACACTAGCATCTTTTCTCCTACAGTGTACTCAATGGGCACTTCCCCTAATGAACTTGTTCTATAAGAATGCTTTCCAGCGTGGAGCGAACTGCCTCAACCATGGCAGGCTCTACTGTGGTCTCTAAGGATTTCCTCTGTGAAAATACAGCACTTTTATCCGAAGAACTCTGCTATAGTTGCAGATGGAACACAAGCTGCATTTCACCCACACTGTAAACAAAGGGCCCTTCCCCAAATGAATCTTCTTTATGCAAGGTGTCCTGCCTGCAGCAAACTGCCACAACCAAGGCAGGCACTGGTAAGGACTGTAAGCATTTCCTCTCCCAAAACACACAGTTTTACCCGAAGAACTCTGCTTTAGTTGCAGGGGGAACACAAGCAGCATTTCTCCCACTGTGTACTCTTTGGTCTCTTCCTTGAATGAACATCTATATGCAATGTTTCCCACGTGGAGTGAACTGCCTCAACCACGGCAGGCTGTAGCGAGGACTGTAAGCATTTCCTCTTCCAAAACACGGCAGTTTTACCCAAAGAACTCTGCTTTTCTTGCAGGTGGAACACAAGCAGCATTTCTCCCACTGTGTACTCTCTGGGCTCTTCCACGAATGAACTCCTATATGCAGGGTTTCCCACGTGGAGCGAACTGCCTCAAACAAGGCAGGCTGTAGTGAGGACTGTAAGCATTTCCTCTCCCTAAACACGCAGTTTTAATGGAAGAACGCTGCTTTAGTTGCAGGTGGAGCACAAGCAGCTTTTCTCCCACACTGTACACAAAGGGCACTTCCCCTAATGAACATGTCCTATAAGAATGGTTTCCCGCATGGATCGAATTGCCTCAACCATGGCAGGCTCTACTGTGGTATCTAAGGATTTCCTCTCTGAAAACACGGCACTTTTACCCGAAGAACTCTGCTTTAGTTGCAGGTGGAACACAAGCTGCATTTCACCCACACTGTAAACAAAAGGCCCTTCCCCAAATGAATCTTCTATATGCAGGGTGTCCCTCATGCAGCGAACTGCCTCAACCAAGGCAGGCTCTAGTAAGTACTGTAAGCATTTCTTCACCAAATACACGCAGTTTTACCTGAAGAACTCTGCTTTAGTTGCAGGTGGAACACAAGCAGCATTTCTCCCACTGTGTACTCTTTGGTCTCTTCCACGAATGAACTTCTATATGCAGGTTTTCCCACGTGGTGCGAACTGCTCTCAACGACGGAAGGCTGTAGCGAGGACTGTAGGCATTTCCTCTTCCAAAGCATGGCAGTTTTACCCAAAGAACTCTGCTGTAGTAGCAGGTGGAACACAAGCAGCATTTCTCCCACTGTGTACTCTCTGAGCTCCTCCACGAATGAACTCTTATATGCAAGGTTTGCCACGTGGAGCGAACTGCCTCAAACAAGGCAGGGTGTTGTGAGGACTGTTAGCATTTGCTCTCCCTAAACACGCAGTTTTAATGGAAGAACTCTGCTTTAGTTGCAGGTGGAACACAAGCATCTATTCTCCCACAGTGTACACAATGTGCACGTCCCCTAATGAACTTGTTCTATAAGAATGGTTTCCCACGTGGACCGAACTGCCTCAACCATGGCAGGCTCTACTGTGGTCTCTAAGGATTTCTTCTGTGAAAACACGGCACTTTTACACGAAGAACTCTGCTTTAGTGGCAGGTGGAACACAAGCTGCATTTCACCCACACTGTAAATAAAGGGCCCTTCCCCAAATGAATCTTCTTTATGCAAGGTGTCCTGCCTGCAGCAAACTGCCACAACCAAGGCAGGCACTAGTAAGGACTGTAAGCATTTCCTCTCCCAAACACACAGTTTTACCCGAAGAACTCTGCTTTAGTTGCAGGTGGAACACAAGCAGTATTTCTCCCACTGTGTACTCTTGGGTCTCTTCCACGAATGAACATCTATATGCAGCGTTTCCCATGTGGAGTGAACTGCCTCAACCACGGCAGGCTGTAGTGAGGACTGTAAGCATTTCCTCTACAAAACACAGCAGATTACCCAAAGAACTCTGCTTTTGTTGCAGGTGGAACACAAGCAGCATTTCTCCCACTGTGTACTCTTTGGTCTCTTCCACGAATGAACTTCTATATGCAGGTTTTCCCACGTGGTGCGAACTGCCCTCAACCACGGAAGGCTGTAGCGAGGACTGTAGGCATTTCCTCTTCCAAACCATGGCAGTTTTACCCAAAGAACTCTGCTGTAGTAGCAGGTGGAACACAAGCAGCATTTCTCCCACTGTGTACTCTCTGAGCTCCTCCACGAGTGAACTCTTATATGCAAGGTTTGCCATGTGGAGCGAACTGCCTCAAACAAGGCAGGCTGTTGCGAGGACTGTTAGCATTTCCTCTCCCTAAACACGCAGTTTTAATGGAAGAACTCTGCTTTAGTTGCAGGTGGAACACTAGCATCTTTTCTCCTACAGTGTACTCAATGGGCACTTCCCCTAATGAACTTGTTCTATAAGAATGCTTTCCAGCGTGGAGCGAACTGCCTCAACCATGGCAGGCTCTACTGTGGTCTCTAAGGATTTCCTCTGTGAAAATACGGCACTTTTATCCGATGAACTCTGCTATAGTTGCAGATGGAACACAAGCTGCATTTCACCCACACTGTAAACAAAGGGCCCTTCCCCAAATGAATCTTCTTTATGCAAGGTGTCCTGCCTGCAGCAAACTGCCACAACCAAGGCAGGCACTAGTAAGGACTGTAAGCATTTCCTCTCCCAAAACACACAGTTTTACCCGAAGAACTCTGCTTTAGTTGCAGGGGGAACACAAGCAGCATTTCTCCCACTGTGTACTCTTTGGTCTCTTCCTTGAATGAACATCTATATGCAATGTTTCCCACGTGGAGTGAACTGCCTCAACCACGGCAGACTGTAGCGAGGACTGTAAGCATTTCCTCTTCCAAAACACGGCAGTTTTACCCAAAGAACTCTGCTTTTCTTGCAGGTGGAACACAAGCAGCATTTCTCCCACTGTGTACTCTCTGGGCTCTTCCACGAATGAACTCCTATATGCAGGGTTTCCCACGTGGAGCGAACTGCCTCAAACAAGGCAGGCTGTAGTGAGGACTGTAAGCATTTCCTCTCCCTAAACACGCAGTTTTAATGGAAGAACGCTGCTTTAGTTGCAGGTGGAGCACAAGCAGCTTTTCTCCCACACTGTACACAAAGGGCACTTCCCCTAATGAACATGTCCTATAAGAATGGTTTCCCGCATGGATCGAATTGCCTCAACCATGGCAGGCTCTACTGTGGTATCTAAGGATTTCCTCTCTGAAAACACGGCACTTTTACCCGAAGAACTCTGCTTTAGTTGCAGGTGGAACACAAGCTGCATTTCACCCACACTGTAAACAAAAGGCCCTTCCCCAAATGAATCTTCTATATGCAGGGTGTCCCTCATGCAGCGAACTGCCTCAACCAAGGCAGGCTCTAGTAAGTACTGTAAGCATTTCTTCACCAAATACACGCAGTTTTACCTGAAGAACTCTGCTTTAGTTGCAGGTGGAACACAAGCAGCATTTCTCCCACTGTGTACTCTTTGGTCTCTTCCACGAATGAACTTCTATATGCAGGTTTTCCCACGTGGTGCGAACTGCTCTCAACGACGGAAGGCTGTAGCGAGGACTGTAGGCATTTCCTCTTCCAAAGCATGGCAGTTTTACCCAAAGAACTCTGCTGTAGTAGCAGGTGGAACACAAGCAGCATTTCTCCCACTGTGTACTCTCTGAGCTCCTCCACGAATGAACTCTTATATGCAAGGTTTGCCACGTGGAGCGAACTGCCTCAAACAAGGCAGGCTGTTGTGAGGACTGTTAGCATTTGCTCTCCCTAAACACGCAGTTTTAATGGAAGAACTCTGCTTTAGTTGCAGGTGGAACACAAGCATCTATTCTCCCACAGTGTACACAATGTGCACGTCCCCTAATGAACTTGTTCTATAAGAATGGTTTCCCGCGTGGACCGAACTGCCTCAACCATGGCAGGCTCTACTGTGGTCTCTAAGGATTTCTTCTGTGAAAACACGGCACTTTTACACGAAGAACTCTGCTTTAGTGGCAGATGGAACACAAGCTGCATTTCACCCACACTGTAAATAAAGGGCCCTTCCCCAAATGAATCTTCTTTATGCAAGGTGTCCTGCCTGCAGCAAACTGCCACAACCAAGGCAGGCACTAGTAAGGACTGTAAGCATTTCCTCTCCCAAACACACAGTTTTACCCGAAGAACTCTGCTTTAGTTGCAGGTGGAACACAAGCAGTATTTCTCCCACTGTGTACTCTTGGGTCTCTTCCACGAATGAACATCTATATGCAGCGTTTCCCATGTGGAGTGAACTGCCTCAACCACGGCAGGCTGTAGTGAGGACTGTAAGCATTTCCTCTACAAAACACAGCAGATTAACCAAAGAACTCTGCTTTTGTTGCAGGTGGAACACAAGCAGCATTTCTCCCACTGTGTACTCTTTGGTCTCTTCCACGAATGAACTTCTATATGCAGGTTTTCCCACGTGGTGCGAACTGCCCTCAACCACGGAAGGCTGTAGCGAGGACTGTAGGCATTTCCTCTTCCAAACCATGGCAGTTTTACCCAAAGAACTCTGCTGTAGTAGCAGGTGGAACACAAGCAGCATTTCTCCCACTGTGTACTCTCTGAGCTCCTCCACGAGTGAACTCTTATATGCAAGGTTTGCCATGTGGAGCGAACTGCCTCAAACAAGGCAGGCTGTTGCGAGGACTGTTAGCATTTCCTCTCCCTAAACACGCAGTTTTAATGGAAGAACTCTGCTTTAGTTGCAGGTGGAACACTAGCATCTTTTCTCCTACAGTGTACTCAATGGGCACTTCCCCTAATGAACTTGTTCTATAAGAATGCTTTCCAGCGTGGAGCGAACTGCCTCAACCATGGCAGGCTCTACTGTGGTCTCTAAGGATTTCCTCTGTGAAAATACGGCACTTTTATCCGATGAACTCTGCTATAGTTGCAGATGGAACACAAGCTGCATTTCACCCACACTGTAAACAAAGGGCCCTTCCCCAAATGAATCTTCTTTATGCAAGGTGTCCTGCCTGCAGCAAACTGCCACAACCAAGGCAGGCACTAGTAAGGACTGTAAGCATTTCCTCTCCCAAAACACACAGTTTTACCCGAAGAACTCTGCTTTAGTTGCAGGTGGAACACAAGCAGCATTTCTCCCACTGTGTACTCTCTGGGCTCTTCCACGAATGAACTCTTATATGCAGGGTTTCCCACGTGGAGCGAACTGCCTCAAACAAGGCAGGCTGTAGTGAGGACTGTAAGCATTTCCTCTCCCTAAACACGCAGTTTTAATGGAAGAACTCTGCTTTAGTTGCAGGTGGAACACAAGCAGCTTTTCTCCCACAGTGTACACAAAGGGCACTTCCCCTAATGAACATGTTCTATAAGAATGGTTTCCCGCATGGATTGAATTGCCTCAACCATGGCAGGCTCTACTATGGTATCTAAGGATTTCCTCTCTGAAAACACGGCACTTTTACCAGAAGAACTCTGCTTTAGTTTCAGGTGGAGCACAAGCTGCATTTCACCCACACTGTACACAAAGGGCCCATCCACAAATGAATCTTCTATATGCAGGGTGTCCTGCCTGCAGTGAAATGACACAACCAAGGCAGGCACTAGTAAGGACTGTAAGCATTTCCTCTCACAAAACACGCAGTTTTAACGGAAGAACCCTGCTGTAGTTGCAGGTGGAACACAAGCATCTTTTCTCCCACAGTGTACTCAATGGGCACTTCCCCTAATGAACTTGTTCTATAAGAATGCTTTCCAGCGTGGAGCGAACTGCCTCAACCATGGCAGGCTCTACTGTGGTCTCTAAGGATTTCCTCTCTGAAAACACGGCACTTTTACCCGAAGAACTCTGCTTTAGTTGCAGGTGGAACACAAGCTGTATTTCACCCACACTGTACACCAAGGGCCCTTCCCCAAATGAATCTTCTATATGCAGGGTGTCCCGCCTGCAGCGAACTGCCACAACCAAGGCAGGCACTAGTAAGGACTGTAAGCATTTCCTATCCCAAAACACGCAGTTTTACCCGAAGAACTCTGCTTTAGTTGCAGGTGGAACACAAGCAGCATTTCTCCCACTGTGTACTCTTTGGTCTCTTCCACGAATGAACTTCTATATGCAGGTTTTCCCACGTGGTGCGAACTGCCCTCAACCACGGAAGGCTGTAGCGAGGACTGTAGGCATTTCCTCTTCCAAACCATGGCAGTTTTACCCAAAGAACTCTGCTGTAGTAGCAGGTGGAACACAAGCAGCATTTCTCCCACTGTGTACTCTTTGGTCTCTTCCTTGAATGAACATCTATATGCAATGTTTCCCACGTGGAGTGAACTGCCTCAACCACGGCAGGCTGTAGCGAGGAATGTAAGCATTTCCTCTTCCAAAACACGGCAGTTTTACCCAAAGAACTCTGCTTTTCTTGCAGGTGGAACACAAGCAGCATTTCTCCCACTGTGTACTCTCTGGTCTCTTCCACGAATGAACTCCTATATGCAGGGTTTCCCACGTGGAGCGAACTGCCTCAAACAAGGCAGGCTGTAGTGAGGACTGTAAGCATTTCCTCTCCCTAAACACGCAGTTTTAATGGAAGAACGCTGCTTTAGTTGCAGGTGGAGCACAAGCAGCTTTTCTCCCACACTGTACACAAAGGGCACTTCCCCTAATGAACATGTCCTATAAGAATGGTTTCCCGCATGGATCGAATTGCCTCAACCATGGCAGGCTCGACTGTGGTATCTAAGGATTTCCTCTCTGAAAACACGGCACTTTTACCCGAAGAACTCTGCTTTAGTTGCAGGTGGAACACAAGCTGCATTTCACCCACACTGTAAACAAAAGGCCCTTCCCCAAATGAATCTTCTATATGCAGGGTGTCCCTCATGCAGCGAACTGCCTCAACCAAGGCAGGCTCTAGTAAGTACTTTAAGCATTACTTCACCAAATACACGCAGTTTTACCCGAAGAACTCTGCTTTAGTTGCAGGTGGAACACAAGCAGCATTTCTCCCACTGTGTACTCTTTGGTCTCTTCCACGAATGAACTTCTATATGCAGGTTTTCCCACGTGGTGCGAACTGCTCTCAACGACGGAAGGCTGTAGCGAGGACTGTAGGCATTTCCTCTTCCAAACCATGGCAGTTTTACCCAAAGAACTCAGCTGTAGTAGCAGGTGGAACACAAGCAGCATTTCTCCCACTGTGTACTCTCTGAGCTCCTCCACGAATGAACTCTTATATGCAAGGTTTGCCACGTGGAGCGAACTGCCTCAAACAAGGCAGGCTGTTGTGAGGACTGTTAGCATTTGCTCTCCGTAAACACGCAGTTTTAATGGAAGAACTCTGCTTTCGTTGCAGGTGGAACACAAGCATCTATTCTCCCACAGTGTACACAATGTGCACGTCCCCTAATGAACTTGTTCTATAAGAATGGTTTCCCGCGTGGACCGAACTGCCTCAACCATGGCAGGCTCTACTGTGGTCTCTAAGGATTTCTTCTGTGAAAACACGGCACTTTTACACGAAGAACTCTGCTTTAGTGGCAGATGGAACACAAGCTGCATTTCACCCACACTGTAAATAAAGGGTCCTTCCCCAAATGAATCTTCTTTATGCAAGGTGTCCTGCCTGCAGCAAACTGCCACAACCAAGGCAGGCACTAGTAAGGACTGTAAGCATTTCCTCTCCCAAACACACAGTTTTACCCGAAGAACTCTGCTTTAGTTGCAGGTGGAACACAAGCAGTATTTCTCCCACTGTGTACTCTTGGGTCTCTTCCACGAATGAACATCTATATGCAGCGTTTCCCATGTGGAGCGAACTGCCTCAACCACGGCAGGCTGTAGTGAGGACTGTAAGCATTTCCTCTACAAAACACAGCAGATTACCCAAAGAACTCTGCTTTTGTTGCAGGTGGAACACAAGCAGCATTTCTCCCACTGTGTACTCTCTGGGCTCTTCCACGAATGAACTCTTATATGCAGGGTTTCCCACGTGGAGCGAACTGCCTCAAACAAGGCAGGCTGTAGTGAGGACTGTAAGCATTTCCTCTCCCTAAACACGCAGTTTTAATGGAAGAACTCTGCTTTAGTTGCAGGTGGAACACAAGCAGCTTTTCTCCCACAGTGTACACAAAGGGCACTTCCCCTAATGAACATGTTCTATAAGAATGGTTTCCCGCATGGAGCGAATTGCCTCAACCATGGCAGGCTCGACTATGGTATCTAAGGATTTCCTCTCTGAAAACACGGCACTTTTACCAGAAGAACTCTGCTTTAGTTGCAGGTGGAACACAAGCTCTATTTCACCCACACTGTACACCAAGGGCCCTTCCCCAAATGAATCTTCTATATGCAGGGTGTCCCGCCTGCAGCGAACTGCCACAACCAAGGCAGGCTCTAGTAAGGACTGTAACCATTTCCTATCCCAAAACACGCAGTTTTACCCGAAGAACTCTGCTTTAGTTGCAGGTGGAACACAAGCAGCATTTCTCCCACTGTGTACTCTTTGGTCTCTTCCACGAATGAACTTCTATATGCAGGTTTTCCCACGTGGTGCGAACTGCCCTCAACCACGGAAGGCTGTAGCGAGGACTGTAGGCATTTCCTCTTCCAAACCATGGCAGTTTTACCCAAAGAACTCTGCTGTAGTAGCAGGTGGAACACAAGCAGCATTTCTCCCACTGTGTACTCTCTGAGCTCCTCCACGAATGAACTCTTATATGCAAGGTTTGCCACGTGGAGCGAACTGCCTCAAACAAGGCAGGCTGTTGCGAGGACTGTTAGCAGTTCCTCTCCCTAAACACGCAGTTTTAATGGAAGAACTCTGCTTTAGTTGCAGGTGGAACACTAGCATCTTTTCTCCTACAGTGTACTCAATGGGCACTTCCCCTAATGAACTTGTTCTATAAGAATGCTTTCCAGCGTGGAGCGAACTGCCTCAACCATGGCAGGCTCTACTGTGGTCTCTAAGGATTTCCTCTGTGAAAATACAGCACTTTTATCCGAAGAACTCTGCTATAGTTGCAGATGGAACACAAGCTGCATTTCACCCACACTGTAAACAAAGGGCCCTTCCCCAAATGAATCTTCTTTATGCAAGGTGTCCTGCCTGCAGCAAACTGCCACAACCAAGGCAGGCACTAGTAAGGACTGTAAGCATTTCCTCTCCCAAAACACACAGTTTTACCCGAAGAACTCTGCTTTAGTTGCAGGGGGAACACAAGCAGCATTTCTCCCACTGTGTACTCTTTGGTCTCTTCCTTGAATGAACATCTATATGCAATGTTTCCCACGTGGAGTGAACTGCCTCAACCACGGCAGGCTGTAGCGAGGACTGTAAGCATTTCCTCTTCCAAAACACGGCAGTTTTACCCAAAGAACTCTGCTTTTCTTGCAGGTGGAACACAAGCAGCATTTCTCCCACTGTGTACTCTCTGGGCTCTTCCACGAATGAACTCCTATATGCAGGGTTTCCCACGTGGAGCGAACTGCCTCAAACAAGGCAGGCTGTAGTGAGGACTGTAAGCATTTCCTCTCCCTAAACACGCAGTTTTAATGGAAGAACGCTGCTTTAGTTGCAGGTGGAGCACAAGCAGCTTTTCTCCCACACTGTACACAAAGGGCACTTCCCCTAATGAACATGTCCTATAAGAATGGTTTCCCGCATGGATCGAATTGCCTCAACCATGGCAGGCTCTAATGTGGTATCTAAGGATTTCCTCTCTGAAAACACGGCACTTTTACCCGAAGAACTCTGCTTTAGTTGCAGGTGGAACACAAGCTGCATTTCACCCACACTGTAAACAAAAGGCCCTTCCCCAAATGAATCTTCTATATGCAGGGTGTCCCTCATGCAGCGAACTGCCTCAACCAAGGCAGGCTCTAGTAAGTACTGTAAGCATTTCTTCACCAAATACACGCAGTTTTACCTGAAGAACTCTGCTTTAGTTGCAGGTGGAACACAAGCAGCATTTCTCCCACTGTGTACTCTTTGGTCTCTTCCACGAATGAACTTCTATATGCAGGTTTTCCCACGTGGTGCGAACTGCTCTCAACGACGGAAGGCTGTAGCGAGGACTGTAGGCATTTCCTCTTCCAAACCATGGCAGTTTTACCCAAAGAACTCTGCTGTAGTAGCAGGTGGAACACAAGCAGCATTTCTCCCACTGTGTACTCTCTGAGCTCCTCCACGAATGAACTCTTATATGCAAGGTTTGCCACGTGGAGCGAACTGCCTCAAACAAGGCAGGCTGTTGTGAGGACTGTTAGCATTTGCTCTCCCTAAACACGCAGTTTTAATGGAAGAACTCTGCTTTAGTTGCAGGTGGAACACAAGCATCTATTCTCCCACAGTGTACACAATGTGCACGTCCCCTAATGAACTTGTTCTATAAGAATGGTTTCCCGCGTGGACCGAACTGCCTCAACCATGGCAGGCTCTACTGTGGTCTCTAAGGATTTCTTCTGTGAAAACACGGCACTTTTACACGAAGAACTCTGCTTTAGTGGCAGATGGAACACAAGCTGCATTTCACCCACACTGTAAATAAAGGGCCCTTCCCCAAATGAATCTTCTTTATGCAAGGTGTCCTGCCTGCAGCAAACTGCCACAACCAAGGCAGGCACTAGTAAGGACTGTAAGCATTTCCTCTCCCAAACACACAGTTTTACCCGAAGAACTCTGCTTTAGTTGCAGGTGGAACACAAGCAGTATTTCTCCCACTGTGTACTCTTGGGTCTCTTCCACGAATGAACATCTATATGCAGCGTTTCCCATGTGGAGTGAACTGCCTCAACCACGGCAGGCTGTAGTGAGGACTGTAAGCATTTCCTCTACAAAACACAGCAGATTACCCAAAGAACTCTGCTTTTGTTGCAGGTGGAACACAAGCAGCATTTCTCCCACTGTGTACTCTTTGGTCTCTTCCACGAATGAACTTCTATATGCAGGTTTTCCCACGTGGTGCGAACTGCCCTCAACCACGGAAGGCTGTAGCGAGGACTGTAGGCATTTCCTCTTCCAAACCATGGCAGTTTTACCCAAAGAACTCTGCTGTAGTAGCAGGTGGAACACAAGCAGCATTTCTCCCACTGTGTACTCTCTGACCTCCTCCACGAGTGAACTCTTATATGCAAGGTTTGCCATGTGGAGCGAACTGCCTCAAACAAGGCAGGCTGTTGCGAGGACTGTTAGCATTTCCTCTCCCTAAACACACAGTTTTAATGGAAGAACTCTGCTTTAGTTGCAGGTGGAACACTAGCATCTTTTCTCCTACAGTGTACTCAATGGGCACTTCCCCTAATGAACTTGTTCTATAAGAATGCTTTCCAGCGTGGAGCGAACTGCCTCAACCATGGCAGGCTCTACTGTGGTCTCTAAGGATTTCCTCTGTGAAAATACGGCACTTTTATCCGATGAACTCTGCTATAGTTGCAGATGGAACACAAGCTGCATTTCACCCACACTGTAAACAAAGGGCCCTTCCCCAAATGAATCTTCTTTATGCAAGGTGTCCTGCCTGCAGCAAACTGCCACAACCAAGGCAGGCACTAGTAAGGACTGTAAGCATTTCCTCTCCCAAAACACACAGTTTTACCCGAAGAACTCTGCTTTAGTTGCAGGGGGAACACAAGCAGCATTTCTCCCACTGTGTACTCTTTGGTCTCTTCCTTGAATGAACATCTATATGCAATGTTTCCCACGTGGAGTGAACTGCCTCAACCACGGCAGACTGTAGCGAGGACTGTAAGCATTTCCTCTTCCAAAACACGGCAGTTTTACCCAAAGAACTCTGCTTTTCTTGCAGGTGGAACACAAGCAGCATTTCTCCCACTGTGTACTCTCTGGGCTCTTCCACGAATGAACTCCTATATGCAGGGTTTCCCACGTGGAGCGAACTGCCTCAAACAAGGCAGGCTGTAGTGAGGACTGTAAGCATTTCCTCTCCCTAAACACGCAGTTTTAATGGAAGAACGCTGCTTTAGTTGCAGGTGGAGCACAAGCAGCTTTTCTCCCACACTGTACACAAAGGGCACTTCCCCTAATGAACATGTCCTATAAGAATGGTTTCCCGCATGGATCGAATTGCCTCAACCATGGCAGGCTCGACTGTGGTATCTAAGGATTTCCTCTCTGAAAACACGGCACTTTTACCCGAAGAACTCTGCTTTAGTTGCAGGTGGAACACAAGCTGCATTTCACCCACACTGTAAACAAAAGGCCCTTCCCCAAATGAATCTTCTATATGCAGGGTGTCCCTCATGCAGCGAACTGCCTCAACCAAGGCAGGCTCTAGTAAGTACTGTAAGCATTACTTCACCAAATACACGCAGTTTTACCCGAAGAACTCTGCTTTAGTTGCAGGTGGAACACAAGCAGCATTTCTCCCACTGTGTACTCTTTGGTCTCTTCCACGAATGAACTTCTATATGCAGGTTTTCCCACGTGGTGCGAACTGCTCTCAACGACGGAAGGCTGTAGCGAGGACTGTAGGCATTTCCTCTTCCAAACCATGGCAGTTTTACCCAAAGAACTCTGCTGTAGTAGCAGGTGGAACACAAGCAGCATTTCTCCCACTGTGTACTCTCTGAGCTCCTCCACGAATGAACTCTTATATGCAAGGTTTGCCACGTGGAGCGAACTGCCTCAAACAAGGCAGGCTGTTGTGAGGACTGTTAGCATTTGCTCTCCCTAAACACGCAGTTTTAATGGAAGAACTCTGCTTTAGTTGCAGGTGGAACACAAGCATCTATTCTCCCACAGTGTACACAATGTGCACGTCCCCTAATGAACTTGTTCTATAAGAATGGTTTCCCGCGTGGACCGAACTGCCTCAACCATGGCAGGCTCTACTGTGGTCTCTAAGGATTTCTTCTGTGAAAACACGGCACTTTTACACGAAGAACTCTGCTTTAGTGGCAGATGGAACACAAGCTGCATTTCACCCACACTGTAAATAAAGGGCCCTTCCCCAAATGAATCTTCTTTATGCAAGGTGTCCTGCCTGCAGCAAACTGCCACAACCAAGGCAGGCACTAGTAAGGACTGTAAGCATTTCCTCTCCCAAACACACAGTTTTACCCGAAGAACTCTGCTTTAGTTGCAGGTGGAACACAAGCAGTATTTCTCCCACTGTGTACTCTTGGGTCTCTTCCACGAATGAACATCTATATGCAGCGTTTCCCATGTGGAGTGAACTGCCTCAACCACGGCAGGCTGTAGTGAGGACTGTAAGCATTTCCTCTACAAAACACAGCAGATTACCCAAAGAAATCTGCTTTTGTTGCAGGTGGAACACAAGCAGCATTTCTCCCACTGTGTACTCTTTGGTCTCTTCCACGAATGAACTTCTATATGCAGGTTTTCCCACGTGGTGCGAACTGCCCTCAACCACGGAAGGCTGTAGCGAGGACTGTAGGCATTTCCTCTTCCAAACCATGGCAGTTTTACCCAAAGAACTCTGCTGTAGTAGCAGGTGGAACACAAGCAGCATTTCTCCCACTGTGTACTCTCTGAGCTCCTCCACGAGTGAACTCTTATATGCAAGGTTTGCCATGTGGAGCGAACTGCCTCAAACAAGGCAGGCTGTTGCGAGGACTGTTAGCATTTCCTCTCCCTAAACACGCAGTTTTAATGGAAGAACTCTGCTTTAGTTGCAGGTGGAACACTAGCATCTTTTCTCCTACAGTGTACTCAATGGGCACTTCCCCTAATGAACTTGTTCTATAAGAATGCTTTCCAGCGTGGAGCGAACTGCCTCAACCATGGCAGGCTCTACTGTGGTCTCTAAGGATTTCCTCTGTGAAAATACGGCACTTTTATCCGATGAACTCTGCTATAGTTGCAGATGGAACACAAGCTGCATTTCACCCACACTGTAAACAAAGGGCCCTTCCCCAAATGAATCTTCTTTATGCAAGGTGTCCTGCCTGCAGCAAACTGCCACAACCAAGGCAGGCACTAGTAAGGACTGTAAGCATTTCCTCTCCCAAAACAAACAGTTTTACCCGAAGAACTCTGCTTTAGTTGCAGGGGGAACACAAGCAGCATTTCTCCCACTGTGTACTCTTTGGTCTCTTCCTTGAATGAACATCTATATGCAATGTTTCCCACGTGGAGTGAACTGCCTCAACCACGGCAGACTGTAGCGAGGACTGTAAGCATTTCCTCTTCCAAAACACGGCAGTTTTACCCAAAGAACTCTGCTTTTCTTGCAGGTGGAACACAAGCAGCATTTCTCCCACTGTGTACTCTCTGGGCTCTTCCACGAATGAACTCCTATATGCAGGGTTTCCCACGTGGAGCGAACTGCCTCAAACAAGGCAGGCTGTAGTGAGGACTGTAAGCATTTCCTCTCCCTAAACACGCAGTTTTAATGGAAGAACTCTGCTTTAGTTGCAGGTGGAACACAAGCAGCTTTTCTCCCACAGTGTACACAAAGGGCACTTCCCCTAATGCACATGTTCTATAAGAATGCTTTCCAGCGTGGAGCGAATTGCCTCAACCATGGTAGGCTCTACTATGGTATCTAAGGATTTCCTCTCTGAAAACACGGCAATTTTACCAGAAGAACTCTGCTTTAGTTGCAGGTGGAGCACAAGCTGCATTTCACCCACATTGTACACAAAGGGCCCATCCACAAATGAATCTTCTATATGCAGGGTGTCCTGCCTGCAGCGAAATGACACAACCAAGGCAGGCACTAGTAAGGACTGTAAGCATTTCCTCTCCCAAAACACGCAGTTTTACCCAAAGAACTCTGCTTTAGTTGCAGGTGGAACACAAGCAGCATTTCTCCCACTGTGTACTCTTAGGTCTCTTCCACGAATGAAATTCTATATGCAGGGTTTCCCATGTGGAGCGAACTGCCTCAACCACGGCAGGCTGTAGCGAGGACTGTAAGCATTTCCTCTCACAAAACACGCAGTTTTAACGGAAGAACCCTGCTGTAGTTGCAGGTGGAACACAAGCATCTTTTCTCCCACAGTGTCCTCAATGGGCACTTCCCCTAATGAACTTCTTCTATAAGAATGCTTTCCAGCGTGGAGCGAACTGCCTCAACCATGGCAGGCTCTACTGTGGTCTCTAAGGATTTCCTCTCTGAAAACACGGCACTTTTACCCGAAGAACTCTGCTTTAGTTGCAGGTGGAACACAAGCTGTATTTCACCCACACTGTACACCAAGGGCCCTTCCCCAAATGAATCTTCTATATGCAGGGTGTCCCGCCTGCAGCGAACTGCCACAACCAAGGCAGGCACTAGTAAGGACTGTAAGCATTTCCTATCCCAAAACACGCAGTTTTACCCGAAGAACTCTGCTTTAGTTGCAGGTGGAACACAAGCAGCATTTCTCCCACTGTGTACTCTTTGGTCTCTTCCACGAATGAACTTCTATATGCAGGTTTTCCCACGTGGTGCGAACTGCCCTCAACCACGGAAGGCTGTAGCGAGGACTGTAGGCATTTCCTCTTCCAAACCATGGCAGTTTTACCCAAAGAACTCTGCTGTAGTAGCAGGTGGAACACAAGCAGCATTTCTCCCACTGTGTACTCTCTGAGCTCCTCCACGAATGAACTCTTATATGCCAGGTTTGCCATGTGGAGCGAACTGCCTCAAACAAGGCAGGCTGTTGCGAGGACTGTTAGCATTTCCTCTCCCTAAACACGCAGTTTTAATGGAAGAACTCTGCTTTAGTTGCAGGTGGAACACTAGCATCTTTTCTCCTACAGTGTACTCAATGGGCACTTCCCCTAATGAACTTGTTCTATAAGAATGCTTTCCAGCGTGGAGCGAACTGCCTCAACCATGGCAGGCTCTACTGTGGTCTCTAAGGATTTCCTCTGTGAAAATACGGCACTTTTATCCGAAGAACTCTGCTATAGTTGCAGATGGAACACAAGCTGCATTTCACCCACACTGTAAACAAAGGGCCCTTCCCCAAATGAATCTTCTTTATGCAAGGTGTCCTGCCTGCAGCAAACTGCCACAACCAAGGCAGGCACTGGTAAGGACTGTAAGCATTTCCTCTCCCAAAACACACAGTTTTACCCGAAGAACTCTGCTTTAGTTGCAGGGGGAACACAAGCAGCATTTCTCCCACTGTGTACTCTTTGGTCTCTTCCTTGAATGAACATCTATATGCAATGTTTCCCACGTGGAGTGAACTGCCTCAACCACGGCAGGCTGTAGCGAGGACTGTAAGCATTTCCTCTTCCAAAACACGGCAGTTTTACCCAAAGAACTCTGCTTTTCTTGCAGGTGGAACACAAGCAGCATTTCTCCCACTGTGTACTCTCTGGTCTCTTCCACGAATGAACTCCTATATGCAGGGTTTCCCACGTGGAGCGAACTGCCTCAAACAAGGCAGGCTGTAGTGAGGACTGTAAGCATTTCCTCTCCCTAAACACGCAGTTTTAATGGAAGAACGCTGCTTTAGTTGCAGGTGGAGCACAAGCAGCTTTTCTCCCACACTGTACACAAAGGGCACTTCCCCTAATGAACATGTCCTATAAGAATGGTTTCCCGCATGGATCGAATTGCCTCAACCATGGCAGGCTCTACTGTGGTATCTAAGGATTTCCTCTCTGAAAACACGGCACTTTCACCCGAAGAACTCTGCTTTAGTTGCAGGTGGAACGCAAGCTGCATTTCACCCACACTGTAAACAAAGGGCCCTTCCCCAAATGAATCTTCTATATGCAGGGTGTCCCTCATGCAGCGAACTGCCTCAACCAAGGCAGGCTCTAGTAAGTACTGTAAGCATTTCTTCACCAAATACACGCAGTTTTACCCGAAGAACTCTGCTTTAGTTGCAGGTGGAACACAAGCAGCATTTCTCCCACTGTGTACTCTTTGGTCTCTTCCACGAATGAACTTCTATATGCAGGTTTTCCCACGTGGTGCGAACTGCTCTCAACGACGGAAGGCTGTAGCGAGGACTGTAGGCATTTCCTCTTCCAAACCATGGCAGTTTTACCCAAAGAACTCTGCTGTAGTAGCAGGTGGAACACAAGCAGCATTTCTCCCACTGTGTACTCTCTGAGCTCCTCCACGAATGAACTCTTATATGCAAGGTTTGCCACGTGGAGCGAACTGCCTCAAACAAGGCAGGCTGTTGTGAGGACTGTTAGCATTTGCTCTCCCTAAACACGCAGTTTTAATGGAAGAACTCTGCTTTAGTTGCAGGTGGAACTCAAGCATCTATTCTCCCACAGTGTACACAATGTGCACGTCCCCTAATGAACTTGTTCTATAAGAATGGTTTCCCGCGTGGACCGAACTGCCTCAACCATGGCAGGCTCTACTGTGGTCTCTAAGGATTTCTTCTGTGAAAACACGGCACTTTTACACGAAGAACTCTGCTTTAGTGGCAGGTGGAACACAAGCTGCATTTCACCCACACTGTAAATAAAGGGCCCTTCCCGAAATGAATCTTCTTTATGCAAGGTGTCCTGCCTGCAGCAAACTGCCACAACCAAGGCAGGCACTAGTAAGGACTGTAAGCATTTCCTCTCCCAAACACACAGTTTTACCCGAAGAACTCTGCTTTAGTTGCAGGTGGAACACAAGCAGTATTTCTCCCACTGTGTACTCTTTGGTCTCTTCCACGAATGAACATCTATATGCAGCGTTTCCCATGTGGAGCGAACTGCCTCAACCACGGCAGGCTGTAGTGAGGACTGTAAGCATTTCCTCTTCAAAACACAGCAGATTACCCAAAGAACTCTGCTTTTGTTGCAGGTGGAACACAAGCAGCATTTCTCCCACTGTGTACTCTCTGGGCTCTTCCACGAATGAACTCTTATATGCAGGGTTTCCCCCGTGGAGCGAACTGCTTCAAACAAGGCAGGCTGTAGTGAGGACTGTAAGCATTTCCTCTCCCTAAACACGCAGTTTTAATGGAAGAACTCTGCTTTAGTTGCAGGTGGAACACAAGCAGCTTTTCTCCCACAGTGTACACAAAGGGAACTTCCCCTAATGAACATGTTCTATAAGAATGCTTTCCAGCGTGGAGCGAATTGCCTCAACCATGGCAGGCTCTACTATGGTATCTAAGGATTTCCTCTCTGAAAACACGGCAATTTTACAAGAAGAACTCTGCTTTAGTTGCAGGTGGAGCACAAGCTGCATTTCACCCACATTGTACACAAAGGGCCCATCCACAAATGAATTTCTATATGCAGGGTGTCCTGCCTGCAGCGAAATGACACAACCAAGGCAGGCACTAGTAAGGACTGTAAGCATTTCCTCTCCCAAAACACGCAGTTTTACCCAAAGAACTCTGCTTTAGTTGCAGGTGGAACACAAGCAGCATTTCTCCCACTGTGTACTCTTAGGTCTCTTCCACGAATGAAATTCTATATGCAGGGTTTCCCATGTGGAGCGAACTGCCTCAACCACGGCAGGCTGTAGCGAGGACTGTAAGCATTTCCTCTCACAAAACACGCAGTTTTAACGGAAGAACCCTGCTGTAGTTGCAGGTGGAACACAAGCATCTTTTCTCCCACAGTGTACTCAATGGGCACTTCCCCTAATGAACTTGTTCTATAAGAATGCTTTCCAGCTTGGAGCGAACTGCCTCAACCATGGCAGGCTCTACTGTGGTCTCTAAGGATTTCCTCTCTGAAAACACGGCACTTTTACCCGAAGAACTCTGCTTTAGTTGCAGGTGGAACACAAGCTGTATTTCACCCACACTGTACACCAAGGGCCCTTCCCCAAATGAATCTTCTATATGCAGGGTGTCCCGCCTGCAGCGAACTGCCACAACCAAGGCAGGCACTAGTAAGGACTGTAAGCATTTCCTATCCCAAAACACGCAGTTTTACCCGAAGAACTCTGCTTTAGTTGCAGGTGGAACACAAGCAGCATTTCTCCCACTGTGTACTCTTTGGTCTCTTCCACGAATGAACTTCTATATGCAGGTTTTCCCACGTGGTGCGAACTGCCCTCAACCACGGAAGGCTGTAGCGAGGACTGTAGGCATTTCCTCTTCCAAACCATGGCAGTTTTACCCAAAGAACTCTGCTGTAGTAGCAGGTGGAACACAAGCAGCATTTCTCCCACTGTGTACTCTCTGAGCTCCTCCACGAATGAACTCTTATATGCAAGGTTTGCCATGTGGAGCGAACTGCCTCAAACAAGGCAGGCTGTTGCGAGGACTGTTAGCATTTCCTCTCCCTAAACACGCAGTTTTAATGGAAGAACTCTGCTTTAGTTGCAGGTGGAACACTAGCATCTTTTCTCCTACAGTGTACTCAATGGGCACTTCCCCTAATGAACTTGTTCTATAAGAATGCTTTCCAGCGTGGAGCGAACTGCCTCAACCATGGCAGGCTCTACTGTGGTCTCTAAGGATTTCCTCTGTGAAAATACGGCACTTTTATCCGAAGAACTCTGCTATAGTTGCAGATGGAACACAAGCTGCATTTCACCCACACTGTAAACAAAGGGCCCTTCCCCAAATGAATCTTCTTTATGCAAGGTGTCCTGCCTGCAGCAAACTGCCACAACCAAGGCAGGCACTAGTAAGGACTGTAAGCATTTCCTCTCCCAAAACACACAGTTTTACCCGAAGAACTCTGCTTTAGTTGCAGGGGGAACACAAGCAGCATTTCTCCCACTGTGTACTCTTTGGTCTCTTCCTTGAATGAACATCTATATGCAATGTTTCCCACGTGGAGTGAACTGCCTCAACCACGGCAGGCTGTAGCGAGGACTGTAAGCATTTCCTCTTCCAAAACACGGCAGTTTTACCCAAAGAACTCTGCTTTTCTTGCAGGTGGAACACAAGCAGCATTTCTCCCACTGTGTACTCTCTGGGCTCTTCCACGAATGAACTCCTATATGCAGGGTTTCCCACGTGGAGCGAACTGCCTCAAACAAGGCAGGCTGTAGTGAGGACTGTAAGCATTTCCTCTTCAAAACACAGCAGATTACCCAAAGAACTCTGCTTTTGTTGCAGGTGGAACACAAGCAGCATTTCTCCCACTGTGTACTCTCTGGGCTCTTCCACGAATGAACTCTTATATGCAGGGTTTCCCCCGTGGAGCGAACTGCTTCAAACAAGGCAGGCTGTAGTGAGGACTGTAAGCATTTCCTCTCCCTAAACACGCAGTTTTAATGGAAGAACTCTGCTTTAGTTGCAGGTGGAACACAAGCAGCTTTTCTCCCACAGTGTACACAAAGGGCACTTCCCCTAATGAACATGTTCTATAAGAATGCTTTCCAGCGTGGAGCGAATTGCCTCAACCATGGCAGGCTCTACTATGGTATCTAAGGATTTCCTCTCTGAAAACACGGCACTTTTACCCGAAGAACTCTGCTTTAGTTGCAGGTGGAACACAAGCTGCATTTCACCCACACTACACAAAGGGCCCATCCACAAATGAATCTTCTATATGCAGGGTGTCCTGCCTGCAGCGAAATGACACAACCAAGGCAGGCACTAGTAAGGACTGTAAGCATTTCCTCTCCCAAAACACGCAGTTTTACCCAAAGAACTCTGCTTTAGTTGCAGGTGGAACACAAGCAGCATTTCTCCCACTGTGTACTCTTTGGCCTCTTCAACGAATGAACTTCTATATGCAGGGTTTCCCATGTGGAGCGAACTGCCTCAACCACGGCAGGCTGTAGCGAGGACTGTAAGCATTTCCTCTTCAAAACACAGCAGATTACCCAAAGAACTCTGCTTTTGTTGCAGGTGGAACACAAGCAGCATTTCTCCCACTGTGTACTCTCTGGGCTCTTCCACGAATGAACTCTTATATGCAGGGTTTCCCACGTGGAGCGAACTGCCTCAAACAAGGCAGGCTGTAGTGAGGACTGTAAGCATTTCCTCTCCCTAAACACGCAGTTTTAATGGAAGAACTCTGCTTTAGTTGCAGGTGGAACACAAGCAGCTTTTCTCCCACAGTGTACACAAAGGGCACTTCCCCTAATGCACATGTTCTATAAGAATGCTTTCCAGCGTGGAGCGAATTGCCTCAACCATGGTAGGCTCTACTATGGTATCTAAGGATTTCCTCTCTGAAAACACGGCAATTTTACCAGAAGAACTCTGCTTTAGTTGCAGGTGGAGCACAAGCTGCATTTCACCCACATTGTACACAAAGGGCCCATCCACAAATGAATCTTCTATATGCAGGGTGTCCTGCCTGCAGCGAAATGACACAACCAAGGCAGGCACTAGTAAGGACTGTAAGCATTTCCTCTCCCAAAACACGCAGTTTTACCCAAAGAACTCTGCTTTAGTTGCAGGTGGAACACAAGCAGCATTTCTCCCACTGTGTACTCTTAGGTCTCTTCCACGAATGAAATTCTATATGCAGGGTTTCCCATGTGGAGCGAACTGCCTCAACCACGGCAGGCTGTAGCGAGGACTGTAAGCATTTCCTCTCACAAAACACGCAGTTTTAACGGAAGAACCCTGCTGTAGTTGCAGGTGGAACACAAGCATCTTTTCTCCCACAGTGTACTCAATGGGCACTTCCCCTAATGAACTTCTTCTATAAGAATGCTTTCCAGCGTGGAGCGAACTGCCTCAACCATGGCAGGCTCTACTGTGGTCTCTAAGGATTTCCTCTCTGAAAACACGGCACTTTTACCCGAAGAACTCTGCTTTAGTTGCAGGTGGAACACAAGCTGTATTTCACCCACACTGTACACCAAGGGCCCTTCCCCAAATGAATCTTCTATATGCAGGGTGTCCCGCCTGCAGCGAACTGCCACAACCAAGGCAGGCACTAGTAAGGACTGTAAGCATTTCCTATCCCAAAACACGCAGTTTTACCCGAAGAACTCTGCTTTAGTTGCAGGTGGAACACAAGCAGCATTTCTCCCACTGTGTACTCTTTGGTCTCTTCCACGAATGAACTTCTATATGCAGGTTTTCCCACGTGGTGCGAACTGCCCTCAACCACGGAAGGCTGTAGCGAGGACTGTAGGCATTTCCTCTTCCAAACCATGGCAGTTTTACCCAAAGAACTCTGCTGTAGTAGCAGGTGGAACACAAGCAGCATTTCTCCCACTGTGTACTCTCTGAGCTCCTCCACGAATGAACTCTTATATGCAAGGTTTGCCATGTGGAGCGAACTGCCTCAAACAAGGCAGGCTGTTGCGAGGACTGTTAGCATTTCCTCTCCCTAAACACGCAGTTTTAATGGAAGAACTCTGCTTTAGTTGCAGGTGGAACACTAGCATCTTTTCTCCTACAGTGTACTCAATGGGCACTTCCCCTAATGAACTTGTTCTATAAGAATGCTTTCCAGCGTGGAGCGAACTGCCTCAACCATGGCAGGCTCTACTGTGGTCTCTAAGGATTTCCTCTGTGAAAATACGGCACTTTTATCCGAAGAACTCTGCTATAGTTGCAGATGGAACACAAGCTGCATTTCACCCACACTGTAAACAAAGGGCCCTTCCCCAAATGAATCTTCTTTATGCAAGGTGTCCTGCCTGCAGCAAACTGCCACAACCAAGGCAGGCACTAGTAAGGACTGTAAGCATTTCCTCTCCCAAAACACACAGTTTTACCCGAAGAACTCTGCTTTAGTTGCAGGGGGAACACAAGCAGCATTTCTCCCACTGTGTACTCTTTGGTCTCTTCCTTGAATGAACATCTATATGCAATGTTTCCCACGTGGAGTGAACTGCCTCAACCACGGCAGGCTGTAGCGAGGACTGTAAGCATTTCCTCTTCCAAAACACGGCAGTTTTACCCAAAGAACTCTGCTTTTCTTGCAGGTGGAACACAAGCAGCATTTCTCCCACTGTGTACTCTCTGGGCTCTTCCACGAATGAACTCCTATATGCAGGGTTTCCCACGTGGAGCGAACTGCCTCAAACAAGGCAGGCTGTAGTGAGGACTGTAAGCATTTCCTCTCCCTAAACACGCAGTTTTAATGGAAGAACGCTGCTTTAGTTGCAGGTGGAGCACAAGCAGCTTTTCTCCCACACTGTACACAAAGGGCACTTCCCCTAATGAACATGTCCTATAAGAATGGTTTCCCGCATGGATCGAATTGCCTCAACCATGGCAGGCTCTACTGTGGTATCTAAGGATTTCCTCTCTGAAAACACGGCACTTTTACCCGAAGAACTCTGCTTTAGTTGCAGGTGGAACACAAGCTGCATTTCACCCACACTGTAAACAAAGGGCCCTTCCCCAAATGAATCTTCTATATGCAGGGTGTCCCTCATGCAGCGAACTGCCTCAACCAAGGCAGGCTCTAGTAAGTACTGTAAGCATTTCTTCACCAAATACACGCAGTTTTACCCGAAGAACTCTGCTTTAGTTGCAGGTGGAACACAAGCAGCATTTCTCCCACTATGTACTCTTTGGTCTCTTCCACGAATGAACTTCTATATGCAGGTTTTCCCACGTGGTGCGAACTGGTCTCAACGACGGAAGGCTGTAGCGAGGACTGTAGGCATTTCCTCTTCCAAACCATGGCAGTTTTACCCAAAGAACTCTGCTGTAGTAGCAGGTGGAACACAAGCAGCAATTCTCCCACTGTGTACTCTCTGAGCTCCTCCACGAATGAACTCTTATATGCAAGGTTTGCCACGTGGAGCGAACTGCCTCAAACAAGGCAGGCTGTTGTGAGGACTGTTAGCATTTGCTCTCCCTAAACACGCAGTTTTAATGGAAGAACTCTGCTTTAGTTGCAGGTGGAACACAAGCATCTATTCTCCCACAGTGTACACAATGTGCACGTCCCCTAATGAACTTGTTCTATAAGAATGGTTTCCCGCGTGGACCGAACTGCCTCAACCATGGCAGGCTCTACTGTGGTCTCTAAGGATTTCTTCTGTGAAAACACGGCACTTTTACACGAAGAACTCTGCTTTAGTGGCAGGTGGAACACAAGCTGCATTTCACCCACACTGTAAATAAAGGGCCCTTCCCGAAATGAATCTTCTTTATGCAAGGTGTCCTGCCTGCAGCAAACTGCCACAACCAAGGCAGGCACTAGTAAGGACTGTAAGCATTTCCTCTCCCAAACACACAGTTTTACCCGAAGAACTCTGCTTTAGTTGCAGGTGGAACACAAGCAGTATTTCTCCCACTGTGTACTCTTTGGTCTCTTCCACGAATGAACATCTATATGCAGCGTTTCCCATGTGGAGCGAACTGCCTCAACCACGGCAGGCTGTAGTGAGGACTGTAAGCATTTCCTCTTCAAAACACAGCAGATTACCCAAAGAACTCTGCTTTTGTTGCAGGTGGAACACAAGCAGCATTTCTCCCACTGTGTACTCTCTGGGCTCTTCCACGAATGAACTCTTATATGCAGGGTTTCCCACGTGGAGCGAACTGCCTCAAACAAGGCAGGCTGTAGTGAGGACTGTAAGCATTTCCTCTCCCTAAACACGCAGTTTTAATGGAAGAACTCTGCTTTAGTTGCAGGTGGAACACAAGCAGCTTTTCTCCCACAGTGTACACAAAGGGCACTTCCCCTAATGAACATGTTCTATAAGAATGCTTTCCAGCGTGGAGCGAATTGCCTCAACCATGGCAGGCTCTACTATGGTCTCTAAGGATTTCCTCTCCGAAAACACGGCACTTTTACCAGAAGAACTCTGCTTTAGTTGCAGGTGGAGCACAAGCTGCATTTCACCCACACTGTACACAAAGGGCCCATCCACAAATGAATCTTCTATATGCAGGGTGTCCTGCCTGCAGCGAAATGACACAACCAAGGCAGGCACTAGTAAGGACTGTAAGCATTTCCTCTCCCAAAACACGCAGTTTTACCCAAAGAACTCTGCTTTAGTTGCAGGTGGAACACAAGCAGCATTTCTCCCACTGTGTACTCTTTGGCCTCTTCAACGAATGAACTTCTATATGCAGGGTTTCCCACGTGGAGCGAACTGCCTCAACCACGGCAGGCTGTAGCGAGGACTGTAAGCATTTCCTCTTCCAAAACACGGCAGTTTTACCCAAAGAACTCTGCTTTAGTTGCAGGTGGAACACAAGCAGCATTTCTCCCACTGTGTACTCTTAGGTCTCTTCCACGAATGAAATTCTATATGCAGGGTTTCCCATGTGGAGCGAACTGCCTCAACCACGGCAGGCTGTAGCGAGGACTGTAAGCATTTCCTCTCACAAAACACGCAGTTTTAACGGAAGAACCCTGCTGTAGTTGCAGGTGGAACACAAGCATCTTTTCTCCCACAGTGTACTCAATGGGCACTTCCCCTAATGAACTTGTTCTATAAGAATGCTTTCCAGCGTGGAGAGAACTGCCTCAACCATGGCAGGCTCTACTGTGGTCTCTAAGGATTTCCTCTCTGAAAACACGGCACTTTTACCTGAAGAACTCTGCTTTAGTTGCAGGTGGAACACAAGCTGTATTTCACCCACACTGTACACCAAGGGCCCTTCCCCAAATGAATCTTCTATATGCAGGGTGTCCCGGCTGCAGCGAACTGCCACAACCAAGGCAGGCACTAGTAAGGACTGTAAGCATTTCCTATCCCAAAACACGCAGTTTTACCCGAAGAACTCTGCTTTAGTTGCAGGTGGAACACAAGCAGCATTTCTCCCACTGTGTACTCTTTGGTCTCTTCAACGAATGAACTTCTATATGCAGGTTTTCCCACGTGGTGCAAACTGCTCTCAACGACGGAAGGCTGTAGTGAGGACTGTAGGCATTTCCTCTTCCAAACCATGGCAGTTTTACCCAAAGAACTCTGCTGTAGTAGCAGGTGGAACACAAGCAGCATTTCTCCCACTGTGTACTCTCTGAGCTCCTCCACGAATGAACTCTTATATGCAAGGTTTGCCACGTGGAGCTAACTGCCTCGAACAAGGCAGGCTGTTGTGAGGACTGTTAGCATTTCCTCTCCCTAAACACGCAGTTTTAATGGAAGAACTCTGCTTTAGTTGCAGGTGGAACACTAGCATCTTTTCTCCTACAGTGTACTCAATGGGCACTTCCCCTAATGAACTTGTTCTATAAGAATGCTTTCCAGCGTGGAGCGAACTGCCTCAACCATGGCAGGCTCTACTGTGGTCTCTAAGGATTTCCTCTGTGAAAATACGGCACTTTTATCCGAAGAACTCTGCTATAGTTGCAGATGGAACACAAGCTGCATTTCACCCACACTGTAAACAAAGGGCCCTTCCCCAAATGAATCTTCTTTATGCAAGGTGTCCTGCCTGCAGCAAACTGCCACAACCAAGGCAGGCACTAGTAAGGACTGTAAGCATTTCCTCTCCCAAAACACACAGTTTTACCCGAAGAACTCTGCTTTAGTTGCAGGGGGAACACAAGCAGCATTTCTCCCACTGTGTACTCTTTGGTCTCTTCCTTGAATGAACATCTATATGCAATGTTTCCCACGTGGAGTGAACTGCCTCAACCACGGCAGGCTGTAGCGAGGACTGTAAGCATTTCCTCTTCCAAAACACGGCAGTTTTACCCAAAGAACTCTGCTTTTCTTGCAGGTGGAACACAAGCAGCATTTCTCCCACTGTGTACTCTCTGGGCTCTTCCACGAATGAACTCCTATATGCAGGGTTTCCCACGTGGAGCGAACTGCCTCAAACAAGGCAGGCTGTAGTGAGGACTGTAAGCATTTCCTCTCCCTAAACACACAGTTTTAATGGAAGAACGCTGCTTTAGTTGCAGGTGGAGCACAAGCAGCTTTTCTCCCACACTGTACACAAAGGGCACTTCCCCTAATGAACATGTCCTATAAGAATGGTTTCCCGCATGGATCGAATTGCCTCAACCATGGCAGGCTCGACTGTGGTATCTAAGGATTTCCTCTCTGAAAACACGGCACTTTTACCCGAAGAACTCTGCTTTAGTTGCAGGTGGAACACAAGCTGCATTTCACCCACACTGTAAACAAAAGGCCCTTCCCCAAATGAATATTCTATATGCAGGGTGTCCCTCATGCAGCGAACTGCCTCAACCAAGGCAGGCTCTAGTAAGTACTGTAAGCATTTCTTCACCAAATACACGCAGTTTTACCCGAAGAACTCTGCTTTAGTTGCAGGTGGAACACAAGCAGCATTTCTCCCACTGTGTACTCTTTGGTCTCTTCCACGAATGAACTTCTATATGCAGGTTTTCCCACGTGGTGTGAACTGCTCTCAACGACGGAAGGCTGTATCGAGGACTGTAGGCATTTCCTCTTCCAAACCATGGCAGTTTTACCCAAAGAACTCTGCTGTAGTAGCAGGTGGAACACAAGCAGCATTTCTCCCACTGTGTACTCTCTGAGCTCCTCCACGAATGAACTCTTATATGCAAGGTTTGCCACGTGGAGCGAACTGCCTCAAACAAGGCAGGCTGTTGTGAGGACTGTTAGCATTTGCTCTCCCTAAACACGCAGTTTTAATGGAAGAACTCTGCTTTAGTTGCAGGTGGAACACAAGCATCTATTCTCCCACAGTGTACACAATGTGCACGTCCCCTAATGAACTTGTTCTATAAGAATGGTTTCCCGCGTGGACCGAACTGCCTCAACCATGGCAGGCTCTACTGTGGTCTCTAAGGATTTCTTCTGTGAAAACACGGCACTTTTACACGAAGAACTCTGCTTTAGTGGCAGGTGGAACACAAGCTGCATTTCACCCACACTGTAAATAAAGGGCCCTTCCCCAACTGAATCTTCTCTATGCAAGGTGTCCTGCCTGCAGCAAACAGCCACAACCAAGGCAGGCACTAGTAAGGACTGTAAGCATTTCCTCTCCCAAACACACAGTTTTACCCGAAGAACTCTGCTTTAGTTGCAGGTGGAACACAAGCAGTATTTCTCCCACTGTGTACTCTTGGGTCTCTTCCACGAATGAACATCTATATGCAGCGTTTCCCATGTGGAGCGAACTGCCTCAACCACGGCAGGCTGTAGTGAGGACTGTAAGCATTTCCTCTTCAAAACACAGCAGATTACCCAAAGAACTCTGCTTTTGTTGCAGGTGGAACACAAGCAGCATTTCTCCCACTGTGTACTCTCTGGGCTCTTCCACGAATGAACTCTTATATGCAGGGTTTCCCACGTGGAGCGAACTGCCTCAAACAAGGCAGGCTGTAGTGAGGACTGTAAGCATTTCCTCTCCCTAAACACGCAGTTTTAATGGAAGAACTCTGCTTTAGTTGCAGGTGGAACACAAGCAGCTTTTCTCCCACAGTGTACACAAAGGGCACTTCCCCTAATGAACATGTTCTATAAGAATGGTTTCCCGCATGGAGCGAATTGCCTCAACCATGGCAGGCTCTACTATGGTATCTAAGGATTTCCTCTCTGAAAACACGGCACTTTTACCAGAAGAACTCTGCTTTAGTTGCAGGTGGAGCACAAGCTGCATTTCACCCACACTGTACACAAAGGGCCCATCCACAAATGAATCTTCTATATGCAGGGTGTCCTGCCTGCAGCGAAATGACACAACCAAGGCAGGCACTAGTAAGGACTGTAAGCATTTCCTCTCCCAAAACACGCAGTTTTACCCAAAGAACTCTGCTTTAGTTGCAGGTGGAACACAAGCAGCATTTCTCCCACTGTGTACTCTTTGGTCTCTTCAACGAATGAACTTCTATATGCAGGGTTTCCCACGTGGAGCGAACTGCCTCAACCACGGCAGGCTGTAGCGAGGACTGTAAGCATTTCCTCTTCCAAAACACGGCAGTTTTACCCAAAGAACTCTGCTTTAGTTGCAGGTGGAACACAAGCAGCATTTCTCCCACTGTGTACTCTTAGGTCTCTTCCACGAATGAAATTCTATATGCAGGGTTTCCCATGTGGAGCGAACTGCCTCAACCACGGCAGGCTGTAGCGAGGACTGTAAGCATTTCCTCTCACAAAACACGCAGTTTTAACGGAAGAACCCTGCTGTAGTTGCAGGTGGAACACAAGCATCTTTTCTCCCACAGTGTACTCAATGGGCACTTCCCCTAATGAACTTGTTCTATAAGAATGCTTTCCAGCGTGGAGAGAACTGCCTCAACCATGGCAGGCTCTACTGTGGTCTCTAAGGATTTCCTCTCTGAAAACACGGCACTTTTACCCAAAGAACTCTGCTTTAGTTGCAGGTGGAACACAAGCTGTATTTCACCCACCCTGTACACCAAGGGCCCTTCCCCAAATGAATCTTCTATATGCAGGGTGTCCCGCCTGCAGCGAACTGCCACAACCAAGGCAGGCACTAGTAAGGACTGTAAGCATTTCCTATCCCAAAACACGCAGTTTTACCCGAAGAACTCTGCTTTAGTTGCAGGTGGAACACAAGCAGCATTTCTCCCACTGTGTACTCTTTGGTCTCTTCCACGAATGAACTTCTATATGCAGGTTTTCCCACGTGGTGCGAACTGCCCTCAACCACGGAAGGCTGTAGCGAGGACTGTAGGCATTTCCTCTTCCAAACCATGGCAGTTTTACCCAAAGAACTCTGCTGTAGTAGCAGGTGGAACACAAGCAGCATTTCTCCCACTGTGTACTCTCTGAGCTCCTCCACGAATGAACTCTTATATGCAAGGTTTGCCATGTGGAGCGAACTGCCTCAAACAAGGCAGGCTGTTGCGAGGAGTGTTAGCATTTCCTCTCCCTAAACACGCAGTTTTAATGGAAGAACTCTGCTTTAGTTGCAGGTGGAACACTAGCATCTTTTCTCCTACAGTGTACTCAATGGGCACTTCCCCTAATGAACTTGTTCTATAAGAATGCTTTCCAGCGTGGAGCGAACTGCCTCAACCATGGCAGGCTCTACTGTGGTCTCTAAGGATTTCCTCTGTGAAAATACGGCACTTTTATCCGAAGAACTCTGCTATAGTTGCAGATGGAACACAAGCTGCATTTCACCCACACTGTAAACAAAGGGCCCTTCCCCAAATGAATCTTCTTTATGCAAGGTGTCCTGCCTGCAGCAAACTGCCACAACCAAGGCAGGCACTAGTAAGGACTGTAAGCATTTCCTCTCCCAAAACACACAGTTTTACCCGAAGAACTCTGCTTTAGTTGCAGGGGGAACACAAGCAGCATTTCTCCCACTGTGTACTCTTTGGTCTCTTCCTTGAATGAACATCTATATGCAATGTTTCCCACGTGGAGTGAACTGCCTCAACCACGGCAGGCTGTAGCGAGGACTGTAAGCATTTCCTCTTCCAAAACACGGCAGTTTTACCCAAAGAACTCTGCTTTTCTTGCAGGTGGAACACAAGCAGCATTTCTCCCACTGTGTACTCTCTGGGCTCTTCCACGAATGAACTCCTATATGCAGGGTTTCCCACGTGGAGCGAACTGCCTCAAACAAGGCAGGCTGTAGTGAGGACTGTAAGCATTTCCTCTCCCTAAACACGCAGTTTTAATGGAAGAACGCTGCTTTAGTTGCAGGTGGAGCACAAGCAGCTTTTCTCCCACACTGTACACAAAGGGCACTTCCCCTAATGAACATGTCCTATAAGAATGGTTTCCCGCATGGATCGAATTGCCTCAACCATGGCAGGCTCTACTGTGGTATCTAAGGATTTCCTCTCTGAAAACACGGCACTTTTACCCGAAGAACTCTGCTTTAGTTGCAGGTGGAACACAAGCTGCATTTCACCCACACTGTAAACAAAGGGCCCTTCCCCAAATGAATCTTCTATATGCAGGGTGTCCCTCATGCAGCGAACTGCCTCAACCAAGGCAGGCTCTAGTAAGTACTGTAAGCATTTCTTCACCAAATACACGCAGTTTTACCCGAAGAACTCTGCTTTAGTTGCAGGTGGAACACAAGCAGCATTTCTCCCACTGTGTACTCTTTGGTCTCTTCCACGAATGAACTTCTATATGCAGGTTTTCCCACGTGGTGCGAACTGCTCTCAACGACGGAAGGCTGTAGCGAGGACTGTAGGCATTTCCTCTTCCAAACCATGGCAGTTTTACCCAAAGAACTCTGCTGTAGTAGCAGGTGGAACACAAGCAGCATTTCTCCCACTGTGTACTCTCTGAGCTCCTCCACGAATGAACTCTTATATGCAAGGTTTGCCACGTGGAGCGAACTGCCTCAAACAAGGCAGGCTGTTGTGAGGACTGTTAGCATTTGCTCTCCGTAAACACGCAGTTTTAATGGAAGAACTCTGCTTTAGTTGCAGGTGGAACACAAGCATCTATTCTCCCACAGTGTACACAATGTGCACGTCCCCTAATGAACTTGTTCTATAAGAATGGTTTCCCGCGTGGACCGAACTGCCTCAACCATGGCAGGCTCTACTGTGGTCTCTAAGGATTTCTTCTGTGAAAACACGGCACTTTTACACGAATAACTCTGCTTTAGTGGCAGGTGGAACACAAGCTGCATTTCACCCACACTGTAAATAAAGGGCCCTTCCCCAAATGAATCTTCTTTATGCAAGGTGTCCTGCCTGCAGCAAACTGCCACAACCAAGGCAGGCACTAGTAAGGACTGTAAGCATTTCCTCTCCCAAACACACAGTTTTACCCGAAGAACTCTGCTTTAGTTGCAGGTGGAACACAAGCAGTATTTCTCCCACTGTGTACTCTTTGGTCTCTTCCACGAATGAACATCTATATGCAGCGTTTCCCATGTGGAGCGAACTGCCTCAACCACGGCAGGCTGTAGTGAGGACTGTAAGCATTTCCTCTTCAAAACACAGCAGATTACCCAAAGAACTCTGCTTTTGTTGCAGGTGGAACACAAGCAGCATTTCTCCCACTGTGTACTCTCTGGGCTCTTCCACGAATGAACTCTTATATGCAGGGTTTCCCCCGTGGAGCGAACTGCTTCAAACAAGGCAGGCTGTAGTGAGGACTGTAAGCATTTCCTCTCCCTAAACACGCAGTTTTAATGGAAGAACTCTGCTTTAGTTGCAGGTGGAACACAAGCAGCTTTTCTCCCACAGTGTACACAAAGGGCACTTCCCCTAATGAACATGTTCTATAAGAATGCTTTCCAGCGTGGAGCGAATTGCCTCAACCATGGCAGGCTCTACTATGGTATCTAAGGATTTCCTCTCTGAAAACACGGCACTTTTACCAGAAGAACTCTGCTTTAGTTGCAGGTGGAACACAAGCTGCATTTCACCCACACTACACAAAGGGCCCATCCACAAATGAATCTTCTATATGCAGGGTGTCCTGCCTGCAGCGAAATGACACAACCTAGGCAGGCACTAGTAAGGACTGTAAGCATTTCCTCTCCCAAAACACGCAGTTTTACCCAAAGAACTCTGCTTTAGTTGCAGGTGGAACACAAGCAGCATTTCTCCCACTGTGTACTCTTTGGCCTCTTCAACGAATGAACTTCTATATGCAGGGTTTCCCATGTGGAGCGAACTGCCTCAACCACGGCAGGCTGTAGCGAGGACTGTAAGCATTTCCTCTTCAAAACACAGCAGATAACCCAAAGAACTCTGCTTTTTTTGCAGGTGGAACACAAGCAGCATTTCTCCCACTGTGTACTCTCTGGGCTCTTCCACGAATGAACTCTTATATGCAGGGTTTTCCACGTGGAGCGAACTGCCTCAAACAAGGCAGGCTGTAGTGAGGACTGTAAGCATTTCCTCTCCCTAAACACGCAGTTTTAATGGAAGAACTCTGCTTTAGTTGCAGGTGGAACACAAGCAGCTTTTCTCCCACAGTGTACACAAAGGGCACTTCCCCTAATGCACATGTTCTATAAGAATGCTTTCCAGCCTGGAGCGAATTGCCTCAACCATGGTAGGCTCTACTATGGTATCTAAGGATTTCCTCTCTGAAAACACGGCAATTTTACCAGAAGAACTCTGCTTTAGTTGCAGGTGGAGCACAAGCTGCATTTCACCCACACTGTACACAAAGGGCCCATCCACAAATGAATCTTCTATATGCAGGGTGTCCTGCCTGCAGCGAAATGACACAACCAAGGCAGGCACTAGTAAGGACTGTAAGCATTTCCTCTCCCAAAACACGCAGTTTTACCCAAAGAACTCTGCTTTAGTTGCAGGTGGAACACAAGCAGCATTTCTCCCACTGTGTACTCTTTGGCCTCTTCAACGAACGAACTTCTATATGCAGGGTTTCCCACGTGGAGCGAACTGCCTCAACCACGGCAGGCTGTAGCGAGGACTGTAAGCATTTCCTCTTCCAAACCACGGCAGTTTTACCCAAAGAACTCTGCTTTAGTTGCAGGTGGAACACAAGCAGCATTTCTCCCACTGTGTACTCTTAGGTCTCTTCCACGAATGAAATTCTATATGCAGGGTTTCCCATGTGGAGCGAACTGCCTCAACCACGGCAGGCTGTAGCGAGGACTGTAAGCATTTCCTCTCACAAAACACGCAGTTTTAACGGAAGAACCCTGCTGTAGTTGCAGGTGGAACACAAGCATCTTTTCTCCCACAGTGTACTCAATGGGCACTTCCCCTAATGAACTTGTTCTATAAGAATGCTTTCCAGCGTGGAGCGAACTGCCTCAACCATGGCAGGCTCTACTGTGGTCTCTAAGGATTTCCTCTCTGAAAACACGGCACTTTTACCCGAAGAACTCTGCTTTAGTTGCAGGTGGAACACAAGCTGTATTTCACCCACACTGTACACCAAGGGCCCTTCCCCAAATGAATCTTCTATATGCAGGGTGTCCCGCCTGCAGCGAACTGCCACAACCAAGGCAGGCACTAGTAAGGACTGTAAGCATTTCCTATCCCAAAACACGCAGTTTTACCCGAAGAACTCTGCTTTAGTTGCAGGTGGAACACAAGCAGCATTTCTCCCACTGTGTACTCTTTGGTCTCTTCCACGAATGAACTTCTATATGCAGGTTTTCCCACGTGGTGCGAACTGCTCTCAACGACGGAAGGCTGTAGCGAGGACTGTAGGCATTTCCTCTTCCAAACCATGGCAGTTTTACCCAAAGAACTCTGCTGTAGTAGCAGGTGGAACACAAGCAGCATTTCTCCCACTGTGTACTCTCTGAGCTCCTCCACGAATGAACTCTTATATGCATGGTTTGCCACGTGGAGCGAACTGCCTCAAACAAGGCAGGCTGTTGTGAGGACTGTTAGCATTTGCTCTCCGTAAACACGCAGTTTTAATGGAAGAACTCTGCTTTAGTTGCAGGTGGAACACAAGCATCTATTCTCCCACAGTGTACACAATGTGCACGTCCCCTAATGAACTTGTTCTATAAGAATGGTTTCCCGCGTGGACCGAACTGCCTCAACCATGGCAGGCTCTACTGTGGTCTCTAAGGATTTCTTCTGTGAAAACACGGCACTTTTACACGAAGAACTCTGCTTTAGTGGCAGGTGGAACACAAGCTGCATTTCACCCACACTGTAAATAAAGGGCCCTTCCCCAAATGAATCTTCTTTATGCAAGGTGTCCTGCCTGCAGCAAACTGCCACAACCAAGGCAGGCACTAGTAAGGACTGTAAGCATTTCCTCTCCCAAACACACAGTTTTACCCGAAGAACTCTGCTTTAGTTGCAGGTGGAACACAAGCTGTATTTCTCCCACTGTGTACTCTTTGGTCTCTTCCACGAATGAACATCTATATGCAGCGTTTCCCATGTGGAGCGAACTGCCTCAACCACGGCAGGCTGTAGTGAGGACTGTAAGCATTTCCTCTTCAAAACACAGCAGATTACCCAAAGAACTCTGCTTTTGTTGCAGGTGGAACACAAGCAGAATTTCTCCCACTGTGTACTCTCTGGGCTCTTCCACGAATGAACTCTTATATGCAGGGTTTCCCCCGTGGAGCGAACTGCTTCAAACAAGGCAGGCTGTAGTGAGGACTGTAAGCATTTCCTCTCCCTAAACACGCAGTTTTAATGGAAGAACTCTGCTTTAGTTGCAGGTGGAACACAAGCAGCTTTTCTCCCACAGTGTACACAAAGGGCACTTCCCCTAATGAACATGTTCTATAAGAATGCTTTCCAGCGTGGAGCGAATTGCCTCAACCATGGCAGGCTCTACTATGGTATCTAAGGATTTCCTCTCTGAAAACACGGCACTTTTACCAGAAGAACTCTGCTTTAGTTGCAGGTGGAACACAAGCTGCATTTCACCCACACTACACAAAGGGCCCATCCACAAATGAATCTTCTATATGCAGGGTGTCCTGCCTGCAGCGAAATGACACAACCTAGGCAGGCACTAGTAAGGACTGTAAGCATTTCCTCTCCCAAAACACGCAGTTTTACCCAAAGAACTCTGCTTTAGTTGCAGGTGGAACACAAGCAGCATTTCTCCCACTGTGTACTCTTTGGCCTCTTCAACGAATGAACTTCTATATGCAGGGTTTCCCATGTGGAGCGAACTGCCTCAACCACGGCAGGCTGTAGCGAGGACTGTAAGCATTTCCTCTTCAAAACACAGCAGATAACCCAAAGAACTCTGCTTTTTTTGCAGGTGGAACACAAGCAGCATTTCTCCCACTGTGTACTCTCTGGGCTCTTCCACGAATGAACTCTTATATGCAGGGTTTTCCACGTGGAGCGAACTGCCTCAAACAAGGCAGGCTGTAGTGAGGACTGTAAGCATTTCCTCTCCCTAAACACGCAGTTTTAATGGAAGAACTCTGCTTTAGTTGCAGGTGGAACACAAGCAGCTTTTCTCCCACAGTGTACACAAAGGGCACTTCCCCTAATGCACATGTTCTATAAGAATGCTTTCCAGCCTGGAGCGAATTGCCTCAACCATGGTAGGCTCTACTATGGTATCTAAGGATTTCCTCTCTGAAAACACGGCAATTTTACCAGAAGAACTCTGCTTTAGTTGCAGGTGGAGCACAAGCTGCATTTCACCCACACTGTACACAAAGGGCCCATCCACAAATGAATCTTCTATATGCAGGGTGTCCTGCCTGCAGCGAAATGACACAACCAAGGCAGGCACTAGTAAGGACTGTAAGCATTTCCTCTCCCAAAACACGCAGTTTTACCCAAAGAACTCTGCTTTAGTTGCAGGTGGAACACAAGCAGCATTTCTCCCACTGTGTACTCTTTGGCCTCTTCAACGAATGAACTTCTATATGCAGGGTTTCCCACGTGGAGCGAACTGCCTCAACCACGGCAGGCTGTAGCGAGGACTGTAAGCATTTCCTCTTCCAAACCACGGCAGTTTTACCCAAAGAACTCTGCTTTAGTTGCAGGTGGAACACAAGCAGCATTTCTCCCACTGTGTACTCTTAGGTCTCTTCCACGAATGAAATTCTATATGCAGGGTTTCCCATGTGGAGCGAACTGCCTCAACCACGGCAGGCTGTAGCGAGGACTGTAAGCCTTTCCTCTCACAAAACACGCAGTTTTAACGGAAGAACCCTGCTGTAGTTGCAGGTGGAACACAAGCATCTTTTCTCCCACAGTGTACTCAATGGGCACTTCCCCTAATGAACTTGTTCTATAAGAATGCTTTCCAGCGTGGAGCGAACTGCCTCAACCATGGCAGGCTCTACTGTGGTCTCTAAGGATTTCCTCTCTGAAAACACGGCACTTTTACCCGAAGAACTCTGCTTTAGTTGCAGGTGGAACACAAGCTGTATTTCACCCACACTGTACACCAAGGGCCCTTCCCCAAATGAATCTTCTATATGCAGGGTGTCCCGCCTGCAGCGAACTGCCACAACCAAGGCAGGCACTAGTAAGGACTGTAAGCATTTCCTATCCCAAAACACGCAGTTTTACCCGAAGAACTCTGCTTTAGTTGCAGGTGGAACACAAGCAGCATTTCTCCCACTGTGTACTCTTTGGTCTCTTCCACGAATGAACTTCTATATGCAGGTTTTCCCACGTGGTGCGAACTGCCCTCAACCACGGAAGGCTGTAGCGAGGACTGTAGGCATTTCCTCTTCCAAACCATGGCAGTTTTACCCAAAGAACTCTGCTGTAGTAGCAGGTGGAACACAAGCAGCATTTCTCCCACTGTGTACTCTCTGAGCTCCTCCACGAATGAACTCTTATATGCAAGGTTTGCCATGTGGAGCGAACTGCCTCAAACAAGGCAGGCTGTTGCGAGGACTGTTAGCATTTCCTCTCCCTAAACACGCAGTTTTAATGGAAGAACTCTGCTTTAGTTGCAGGTGGAACACTAGCATCTTTTCTCCTACAGTGTACTCAATGGGCACTTCCCCTAATGAACTTGTTCTATAAGAATGCTTTCCAGCGTGGAGCGAACTGCCTCAACCATGGCAGGCTCTACTGTGGTCTCTAAGGATTTCCTCTGTGAAAATACGGCACTTTTATCCGAAGAACTCTGCTATAGTTGCAGATGGAACACAAGCTGCATTTCACCCACACTGTAAACAAAGGGCCCTTCCCCAAATGAATCTTCTTTATGCAAGGTGTCCTGCCTGCAGCAAACTGCCACAACCAAGGCAGGCACTAGTAAGGACTGTAAGCATTTCTCTCCCAAAACACACAGTTTTACCCGAAGAACTCTGCTTTAGTTGCAGGGGGAACACAAGCAGCATTTCTCCCACTGTGTACTCTTTGGTCTCTTCCTTGAATGAACATCTATATGCAATGTTTCCCACGTGGAGTGAACTGCCTCAACCACGGCAGGCTGTAGCGAGGACTGTAAGCATTTCCTCTTCCAAAACACGGCAGTTTTACCCAAAGAACTCTGCTTTTCTTGCAGGTGGAACACAAGCAGCATTTCTCCCACTATGTACTCTCTGGGCTCTTCCACGAATGAACTCCTATATGCAGGGTTTCCCACGTGGAGCGAACTGCCTCAAACAAGGCAGGCTGTAGTGAGGACTGTAAGCATTTCCTCTCCCTAAACACGCAGTTTTAATGGAAGAACGCTGCTTTAGTTGCAGGTGGAGCACAAGCAGCTTTTCTCCCACACTGTACACAAAGGGCACTTCCCCTAATGAACATGTCCTATAAGAATGGTTTCCCGCATGGATCGAATTGCCTCAACCATGGCAGGCTCGACTGTGGTATCTAAGGATTTCCTCTCTGAAAACACGGCACTTTTACCCGAAGAACTCTGCTTTAGTTGCAGGTGGAACACAAGCTGCATTTCACCCACACTGTAAACAAAGGGCCCTTCCCCAAATGAATCTTCTATATGCAGGGTGTCCCTCATGCAGCGAACTGCCTCAACCAAGGCAGGCTCTAGTAAGTACTGTAAGCATTTCTTCACCAAATACACGCAGTTTTACCCGAAGAACTCTGCTTTAGTTGCAGGTGGAACACAAGCAGCATTTCTCCCACTGTGTACTCTTTGGTCTCTTCCACGAATGAACTTCTATATGCAGGTTTTCCCACGTGGTGCGAACTGCTCTCAACGACGGAAGGCTGTAGCGAGGACTGTAGGCATTTCCTCTTCCAAACCATGGCAGTTTTACCCAAAGAACTCTGCTGTAGTAGCAGGTGGAACACAAGCAGCATTTCTCCCACTGTGTACTCTCTGAGCTCCTCCACGAATGAACTCTTATATGCAAGGTTTGCCACGTGGAGCGAACTGCCTCAAACAAGGCAGGCTGTTGTGAGGACTGTTAGCATTTGCTCTCCCTAAACACGCAGTTTTAATGGAAGAACTCTGCTTTAGTTGCATGTGGAACACAAGCATCTATTCTCCCACAGTGTACACAATGTGCACGTCCCCTAATGAACTTGTTCTATAAGAATGGTTTCCCGCGTGGACCGAACTGCCTCAACCATGGCCGGCTCTACTGTGGTCTCTAAGGATTTCTTCTGTGAAAACACGGCACTTTTACACGAAGAACTCTGCTTTAGTGGCAGGTGGAACACAAGCTGCATTTCACCCACACTGTAAATAAAGGGCCCTTCCCGAAATGAATCTTCTTTATGCAAGGTGTCCTGCCTGCAGCAAACTGCCACAACCAAGGCAGGCACTAGTAAGGACTGTAAGCATTTCCTCTCCCAAACACACAGTTTTACCCGAAGAACTCTGCTTTAGTTGCAGGTGGAACACAAGCATTATTTCTCCCACTGTGTACTCTTTGGTCTCTTCCACGAATGAACATCTATATGCAGCGTTTCCCATGTGGAGCGAACTGCCTCAACCACGGCAGGCTGTAGTGAGGACTGTAAGCATTTCCTCTTCAAAACACAGCAGATTACCCAAAGAACTCTGCTTTTGTTGCAGGTGGAACACAAGCAGCATTTCTCCCACTGTGTACTCTCTGGGCTCTTCCACGAATGAACTCTTATATGCAGGGTTTCCCCCGTGGAGCGAACTGCTTCAAACAAGGCAGGCTGTAGTGAGGACTGTAAGCATTTCCTCTCCCTAAACACGCAGTTTTAATGGAAGAACTCTGCTTTAGTTGCAGGTGGAACACAAGCAGCTTTTCTCCCACAGTGTACACAAAGGGCACTTCCCCTAATGAACATGTTCTATAAGAATGCTTTCCAGCGTGGAGCGAATTGCCTCAACCATGGCAGGCTCTACTATGGTATCTAAGGATTTCCTCTCTGAAAACACGGCACTTTTACCCGAAGAACTCTGCTTTAGTTGCAGGTGGAACACAAGCTGCATTTCACCCACACTACACAAAGGGCCCATCCACAAATGAATCTTCTATATGCAGGGTGTCCTGCCTGCAGCGAAATGACACAACCAAGGCAGGCACTAGTAAGGACTGTAAGCATTTCCTCTCCCAAAACACGCAGTTTTACCCAAAGAACTCTGCTTTAGTTGCAGGAGGAACACAAGCAGCATTTCTCCCACTGTGTACTCTTTGGCCTCTTCAACGAATGAACTTCTATATGCAGGGTTTCCCATGTGGAGCGAACTGCCTCAACCACGGCAGGCTGTAGCGAGGACTGTAAGCATTTCCTCTTCAAAACACAGCCGATAACCCAAAGAACTCTGCTTTTGTTGCAGGTGGAACACAAGCAGCATTTCTCCCACTGTGTACTCTCTGGGCTCTTCCACGAATGAACTCTTATATGCAGGGTTTCCCACGTGGAGCGAACTGCCTCAAACAAGGCAGGCTGTAGTGAGGACTGTAAGCATTTCCTCTCCCTAAACACGCAGTTTTAATGGAAGAACTCTGCTTTAGTTGCAGGTGGAACACAAGCAGCTTTTCTCCCACAGTGTACACAAAGGGCACTTCCCCTAATGCACATGTTCTATAAGAATGCTTTCCAGCGTGGAGCGAATTGCCTCAACCATGGTAGGCTCTACTATGGTATCTAAGGATTTCCTCTCTGAAAACACGGCAATTTTACCAGAAGAACTCTGCTTTAGTTGCAGGTGGAGCACAAGCTGCATTTCACCCACACTGTACACAAAGGGCCCATCCACAAATGAATCTTCTATATGCAGGGTGTCCTGCCTGCAGCGAAATGACACAACCAAGGCAGGCACTAGTAAGGACTGTAAGCATTTCCTCTCCCAAAACACGCAGTTTTACCCAAAGAACTCTGCTTTAGTTGCAGGTGGAACACAAGCAGCATTTCTCCCACTGTGTACTCTTTGGCCTCTTCAACGAATGAACTTCTATATGCAGGGTTTCCCACGTGGAGCGAACTGCCTCAACCACGGCAGGCTGTAGCGAGGACTGTAAGCATTTCCTCTTCCAAAACACGGCAGTTTTACCCAAAGAACTCTGCTTTAGTTGCAGGTGTAACACAAGCAGCATTTCTCCCACTGTGTACTCTTAGGTCTCTTCCACGAATGAAATTCTATATGCAGGGTTTCCCATGTGGAGCGAACTGCCTCAACCACGGCAGGCTGTAGCGAGGACTGTAAGCATTTCCTCTCACAAAACACGCAGTTTTAATGGAAGAACCCTGCTGTAGTTGCAGGTGGAACACAAGCATCTTTTCTCCCACAGTGTACTCAATGGGCACTTCCTCTAATGAACTTGTTCTATAAGAATGCTTTCCAGCGTGGAGCGAACTGCCTCAACCATAGCAGGCTCTACTGTGGTCTCTAAGGATTTCCTCTCTGAAAACACGGCACTTTTACCTGAAGAACTCTGCTTTAGTTGCAGGTGGAACACAAGCTGTATTTCACCCACACTGTACACCAAGGGCCCTTCCCCAAATGAATCTTCTATATGCAGGGTGTCCCGCCTGCAGCGAACTGCCACAACCAAGGCAGGCACTAGTAAGGACTGTAAGCATTTCCTATCCCAAAACACGCAGTTTTACCCGAAGAACTCTGCTTTAGTTGCAGGTGGAACACAAGCAGCATTTCTCCCACTGTGTACTCTTTGGTCTCTTCCACGAATGAACTTCTATATGCAGGTTTTCCCACGTGGTGCGAACTGCCCTCAACCACGGAAGGCTGTAGCGAGGACTGTAGGCATTTCCTCTTCCAAACCATGGCAGTTTTACCCAAAGAACTCTGCTGTAGTAGCAGGTGGAACACAAGCAGCATTTCTCCCACTGTGTACTCTCTGAGCTCCTCCACGAATGAACTCTTATATGCAAGGTTTGCCACGTGGAGCGAACTGCCTCAAACAAGGCAGGCTGTTGCGAGGACTGTTAGCATTTCCTCTCCCTAAACACGCAGTTTTAATGGAAGAACTCTGCTTTAGTTGCAGGTGGAACACTAGCATCTTTTCTCCTACAGTGTACTCAATGGGCACTTCCCCTAATGAACTTGTTCTATAAGAATGCTTTCCAGCGTGGAGCGAACTGCCTCAACCATGGCAGGCTCTACTGTGGTCTCTAAGGATTTCCTCTGTGAAAATACGGCACTTTTATCCGAAGAACTCTGCTATAGTTGCAGATGGAACACAAGCTGCATTTCACCCACACTGTAAACAAAGGGCCCTTCCCCAAATGAATCTTCTTTATGCAAGGTGTCCTGCCTGCAGCAAACTGCCACAACCAAGGCAGGCACTAGTAAGGACTGTAAGCATTTCCTCTCCCAAAACACACAGTTTTACCCGAAGAACTCTGCTTTAGTTGCAGGGGGAACACAAGCAGCGTTTCTCCCACTGTGTACTCTTTGGTCTCTTCCACGAATGAACATCTATATGCAGCGTTTCCCATGTGGAGCGAACTGCCTCAACCACGGCAGGCTGTAGTGAGGACTGTAAGCATTTCCTCTTCAAAACATGGCAGATTTACCCAAAGAACTCTGCTTTTGTTGCAGGTGGAACACAAGCAGCATTTCTCCCACTGTGTACTCTCTGAGCTCTTCCACGAATGAACTCTTATATGCAGGGTTTCCCACGTGGAGCGAACTGCCTCAAACAAGGCAGGCTGTAGTGAGGACTGTAAGCATTTCCTCTCCCTAAACACGCAGTTTTAATGGAAGAACTCTGCTTTAGTTGCAGGTGGAACACAAGCAGCTTTTCTCCCACAGTGTACACAAAGGGCAGTTCCCCTAATGAACATGTTCTATAAGAATGGTTTCCCGCATGGAGCGAATTGCCTCAACCATGGCAGGCTCTACTATGGTATCTAAGGATTTCCTCTCTGAAAACACGGCACTTTTACCAGAAGAACTCTGCTTTAGTTGCAGGTGGAGCACAGGCTGCATTTCAACCACACTGTACACAAAGGGCCCATCCACAAATGAATCTTCTATATGCAGGGTGTCCTGCCTGCAGCGAAATGACACAACCAAGGCAGGCACTAGTAAGGACTGTAAGCATTTCCTCTCCCAAAACACGCAGTTTTACCCAAAGAACTCTGCTTTAGTTGCAGGTGGAACACAAGCAGCATTTCTCCCACTGTGTACTCTTTGGCCTCTTCAACGAATGAACTTCTATATGCAGGGTTTCCCACGTGGAGCGAACTGCCTCAACCACGGCAGGCTGTAGCGAGGACTGTATGCATTTCCTCTTCCAAAACACGGCAGTTTTACCCAAAGAACTCTGCTTTAGTTGCAGGTGGAACACAAGCAGCATTTCTCCCACTGTGTACTCTTAGGTCTCTTCCACGAATGAAATTCTATATGCAGGGTTTCCCATGTGGAGCGAACTGCCTCAACCACGGCAGGCTGTAGCGAGGACTGTAAGCATTTCCTCTCACAAAACACGCAGTTTTAACGGAAGAACCCTGCTGTAGTTGCAGGTGGAACACAAGCATCTTTTCTCCCACAGTGTACTCAATGGGCACTTCCCCTAATGAACTTGTTCTATAAGAATGCTTTCCAGCGTGGAGCGAACTGCCTCAACCATGGCAGGCTCTACTGTGGTCTCTAAGGATTTCCTCTCTGAAAACACAGCACTTTTACCTGAAGAACTCTGCTTTAGTTGCAGGTGGAACACAAGCTGCATTTCACCCACACTGTAAACAAAGGGCCCTTCCCCAAATGAATCTTCTTTATGCAAGGTGTCCTGCCTGCAGCAAACTGCCACAACCAAGGCAGGCACTAGTAAGGACTGTAAGCATTTCCTCTCCCAAAACACACAGTTTTACCCGAAGAACTCTGCTTTAGTTGCAGGGGGAACACAAGCAGCATTTCTCCCACTGTGTACTCTTTGGTCTCTTCCTTGAATGAACATCTATATGCAATGTTTCCCACGTGGAGTGAACTGCCTCAACCACGGCAGGCTGTAGCGAGGACTGTAAGCATTTCCTCTTCCAAAACACGGCAGTTTTACCCAAAGAACTCTGCTTTTCTTGCAGGTGGAACACAAGCAGCATTTCTCCCACTGTGTACTCTCTGGGCTCTTCCACGAATGAACTCCTATATGCAGGGTTTCCCACGTGGAGCGAACTGCCTCAAACAAGGCAGGCTGTAGTGAGGACTGTAAGCATTTCCTCTCCCTAAACACGCAGTTTTAATGGAAGAACGCTGCTTTAGTTGCAGGTGGAGCACAAGCAGCTTTTCTCCCACACTGTACACAAAGGGCACTTCCCCTAATGAACATGTTCTATAAGAATGGATTCCCGCATGGATCGAATTGCCTCAACCATGGCAGGCTCTACTGTGGTATCTAAGGATTTCCTCTCTGAAAACACGGCACTTTTACCCGAAGAACTCTGCTTTAGTTGCAGGTGGAACACAAGCTGCATTTCACCCACACTGTAAACAAAAGGCCCTTCCCCAAATGAATCTTCTATATGCAGGGTGTCCCTCATGCAGCGAACTGCCTCAACCAAGGCAGGCTCTAGTAAGTACTGTAAGCATTTCTTCACCAAATACACGCAGTTTTACCCGAAGAACTCTGCTTTAGTTGCAGGTGGAACACAAGCAGCATTTCTCCCACTGTGTACTCTTTGGTCTCTTCCACGAATGAACTTCTATATGCAGGTTTTCCCACGTGGTGCGAACTGCTCTCAATGACGGAAGGCTGTAGCGAGGACTGTAGGCATTTCCTCTTCTAAACCATGGCAGTTTTACCCAAAGAACTCTGCTGTAGTAGCAGGTGGAACACAAGCAGCATTTCTCCCACTGTGTACTCTCTGAGCTCCTCCACGAATGAACTCTTATATGCAAGGTTTGCCACGTGGAGCGAACTGCCTCAAACAAGGCAGGCTGTTGTGAGGACTGTTAGCATTTGCTCTCCCTAAACACGCAGTTTTAATGGAAGAACTCTGCTTTAGTTGCAGGTGGAACACAAGCATCTATTCTCCCACAGTGTACACAATGTGCACGTCCCCTAATGAACTTGTTCTATAAGAATGGTTTCCCGCGTGGACCGAACTGCCTCAACCATGGCAGGCTCTACTGTGGTCTCTAAGGATTTCTTCTGTGAAAACACGGCACTTTTACACGAAGAACTCTGCTTTAGTGGCAGATGGAACACAAGCTGCATTTCACCCACACTGTAAATAAAGGGCCCTTCCCCAAATGAATCTTCTCTATGCAAGGTGTCCTGCCTGCAGCAAACTGCCACAACCAAGGCAGGCACTAGTAAGGACTGTAAGCATTTCCTCTCCCAAACACACAGTTTTACCCGAAGAACTCTGCTTTAGTTGCAGGTGGAACACAAGCAGTATTTCTCCCACTGTGTACTCTTTGGTCTCTTCCACGAATGAACATCTATATGCAGCGTTTCCCATGTGGAGCGAACTGCCTCAACCACGGCAGGCTGTAGTGAGGACTGTAAGCATTTCCTCTTCAAAACACAGCAGATTACCCAAAGAACTCTGCTTTTGTTGCAGGTGGAACACAAGCAGCATTTCTCCCACTGTGTACTCTCTGGGCTCTTCCACGAATGAACTCTTATATGCAGGGTTTCCCACGTGGAGCGAACTGCCTCAAACAAGGCAGGCTGTAGTGAGGACTGTAAGCATTTCCTCTCCCTAAACACGCAGTTTTAATGGAAGAACTCTGCTTTAGTTGCAGGTGGAACACAAGCAGCTTTTCTCCCACAGTGTACACAAAGGGCACTTCCCCTAATGAACATGTTCTATAAGAATGGTTTCCCGCATGGAGCGAATTGCCTCAACCATGGCAGGCTCTACTATGGTATCTAAGGATTTCCTCTCTGAAAACACGGCACTTTTACCAGAAGAACTCTGCTTTAGTTGCAGGTGGAGCACAAGCTGCATTTCACCCACACTGTACACAAAGGGCCCATCCACAAATGAATCTTCTATATGCAGGGTGTCCTGCCTGCAGCGAAATGACACAACCAAGGCAGGCACTAGTAAGGACTGTAAGCATTTCCTCTCCCAAAACACGCAGTTTTACCCAAAGAACTCTGCTTTAGTTGCAGGTGGAACACAAGCAGCATTTCTCCCACTGTGTACTCTTTGGCCTCTTCAACGAATGAACTTCTATATGCAGGGTTTCCCACGTGGAGCGAACTGCCTCAACCACGGCAGGCTGTAGAGAGGACTGTAAGCATTTCCTCTTCCAAAACACGGCAGTTTTACCCAAAGAACTCTGCTTTAGTTGCAGGTGGAACACAAGCAGCATTTCTCCCACTGTGTACTCTTAGGTCTCTTCCACGAATGAAATTCTATATGCAGGGTTTCCCATGTGGAGCGAACTGCCTCAACCACGGCAGGCTGTTGCGAGGACTGTAAGCATTTCCTCTCCCTAAACACGCAGTTTTAACGGAAGAACCCTGCTGTAGTTGCAGGTGGAACACAAGCATCTTTTCTCCCACAGTGTACTCAATGGGCACTTCCCCTAATGAACTTGTTCTATAAGAATGCTTTCCAGCGTGGAGAGAACTGCCTCAACCATGGCAGGCTCTACTGTGGTCTCTAAGGATTTCCTCTCTGAAAACACGGCACTTTTACCCGAAGAACTCTGCTTTAGTTGCAGGTGGAACACAAGCTGTATTTCACCCACACTGTACACCAAGGGCCCTTCCCCAAATGAATCTTCTATATGCAGGGTGTCCCGCCTGCAGCGAACTGCCACAACCAAGGCAGGCACTAGTAAGGACTGTAAGCATTTCCTATCCCAAAACACGCAGTTTTACCCGAAGAACTCTGCTTTAGTTGCAGGTGGAACACAAGCAGCATTTCTCCCACTGTGTACTCTTTGGTCTCTTCCACGAATGAACTTCTATATGCAGGTTTTCCCACGTGGTGCGAACTGCCCTCAACCACGGAAGGCTGTAGCGAGGACTGTAGGCATTTCCTCTTCCAAACCATGGCAGTTTTACCCAAAGAACTCTGCTGTAGTAGCAGGTGGAACACAAGCAGCATTTCTCCCACTGTGTACTCTCTGAGCTCCTCCACGAATGAACTCTTATATGCAAGGTTTGCCACGTGGAGCGAACTGCCTCAAACAAGGCAGGCTGTTGCGAGGACTGTTAGCATTTCCTCTCCCTAAACACGCAGTTTTAATGGAAGAACTCTGCTTTAGTTGCAGGTGGAACACTAGCATCTTTTCTCCTACAGTGTACTCAATGGGCACTTCCCCTAATGAACTTGTTCTATAAGAATGCTTTCCAGCGTGGAGCGAACTGCCTCAACCATGGCAGGCTCTACTGTGGTCTCTAAGGATTTCCTCTGTGAAAATACGGCACTTTTATCCGAAGAACTCTGCTATAGTTGCAGATGGAACACAAGCTGCATTTCACCCACACTGTAAACAAAGGGCCCTTCCCCAAATGAATCTTCTTTATGCAAGGTGTCCTGCCTGCAGCAAACTGCCACAACCAAGGCAGGCACTAGTAAGGACTGTAAGCATTTCCTCTCCCAAAACACACAGTTTTACCCGAAGAACTCTGCTTTAGTTGCAGGGGGAACACAAGCAGCATTTCTCCCACTGTGTACTCTTTGGCCTCTTCAACGAATGAACTTCTATATGCAGGGTTTCCCATGTGGAGCGAACTGCCTCAACCACGGCAGGCTGTAGCGAGGACTGTAAGCATTTCCTCTTCAAAACACAGCAGATAACCCAAAGAACTCTGCTTTTGTTGCAGGTGGAACACAAGCAGCATTTCTCCCACTGTGTACTCTCTGGGCTCTTCCACGAATGAACTCTTATATGCAGGGTTTCCCACGTGGAGCGAACTGCCTCAAACAAGGCAGGCTGTAGTGAGGACTGTAAGCATTTCCTCTCCCTAAACACGCAGTTTTAATGGAAGAACTCTGCTTTAGTTGCAGGTGGAACACAAGCAGCTTTTCTCCCACAGTGTACACAAAGGGCACTTCCCCTAATGCACATGTTCTATAAGAATGCTTTCCAGCGTGGAGCGAATTGCCTCAACCATGGTAGGCTCTACTATGGTATCTAAGGATTTCCTCTCTGAAAACACGGCAATTTTACCAGAAGAACTCTGCTTTAGTTGCAGGTGGAGCACAAGCTGCATTTCACCCACACTGTACACAAAGGGCCCATCCACAAATGAATCTTCTATATGCAGGGTGTCCTGCCTGCAGCGAAATGACACAACCAAGGCAGGCACTAGTAAGGACTGTAAGCATTTCCTCTCCCAAAACACGCAGTTTTACCCAAAGAACTCTGCTTTAGTTGCAGGTGGAACACAAGCAGCATTTCTCCCACTGTGTACTCTTTGGCCTCTTCAACGAATGAACTTCTATATGCAGGGTTTCCCACGTGGAGCGAACTGCCTCAACCACGGCAGGCTGTAGCGAGGACTGTAAGCATTTCCTCTTCCAAACCACGGCAGTTTTACCCAAAGAACTCTGCTTTAGTTGCAGGTGGAACACAAGCAGCATTTCTCCCACTGTGTACTCTTAGGTCTCTTCCACGAATGAAATTCTATATGCAGGGTTTCCCATGTGGAGCGAACTGCCTCAACCACGGCAGGCTGTAGCGAGGACTGTAAGCATTTCCTCTCACAAAACACGCAGTTTTAACGGAAGAACCCTGCTGTAGTTGCAGGTGGAACACAAGCATCTTTTCTCCCACAGTGTACTCAATGGGCACTTCCCCTAATGAACTTGTTCTATAAGAATGCTTTCCAGCGTGGAGCGAACTGCCTCAACCATGGCAGGCTCTACTGTGGTCTCTAAGGATTTCCTCTCTGAAAACACGGCACTTTTACCCGAAGAACTCTGCTTTAGTTGCAGGTGGAACACAAGCTGTATTTCACCCACACTGTACACCAAGGGCCCTTCCCCAAATGAATCTTCTATATGCAGGGTGTCCCGCCTGCAGCGAACTGCCACAACCAAGGCAGGCACTAGTAAGGACTGTAAGCATTTCCTATCCCAAAACACGCAGTTTTACCCGAAGAACTCTGCTTTAGTTGCAGGTGGAACACAAGCAGCATTTCTCCCACTGTGTACTCTTTGGTCTCTTCCACGAATGAACTTCTATATGCAGGTTTTCCCACGTGGTGCGAACTGCCCTCAACCACGGAAGGCTGTAGCGAGGACTGTAGGCATTTCCTCTTCCAAACCATGGCAGTTTTACCCAAAGAACTCTGCTGTAGTAGCAGGTGGAACACAAGCAGCATTTCTCCCACTGTGTACTCTCTGAGCTCCTCCACGAATGAACTCTTATATGCAAGGTTTGCCATGTGGAGCGAACTGCCTCAAACAAGGCAGGCTGTTGCGAGGACTGTTAGCATTTCCTCTCCCTAAACACGCAGTTTTAATGGAAGAACTCTGCTTTAGTTGCAGGTGGAACACTAGCATCTTTTCTCCTACAGTGTACTCAATGGGCACTTCCCCTAATGAACTTGTTCTATAAGAATGCTTTCCAGCGTGGAGCGAACTGCCTCAACCATGGCAGGCTCTACTGTGGTCTCTAAGGATTTCCTCTGTGAAAATACGGCACTTTTATCCGAAGAACTCTGCTATAGTTGCAGATGGAACACAAGCTGCATTTCACCCACACTGTAAACAAAGGGCCCTTCCCCAAATGAATCTTCTTTATGCAAGGTGTCCTGCCTGCAGCAAACTGCCACAACCAAGGCAGGCACTAGTAAGGACTGTAAGCATTTCCTCTCCCAAAACACACAGTTTTACCCGAAGAACTCTGCTTTAGTTGCAGGGGGAACACAAGCAGCATTTCTCCCACTGTGTACTCTTTGGTCTCTTCCTTGAATGAACATCTATATGCAATGTTTCCCACGTGGAGTGAACTGCCTCAACCACGGCAGGCTGTAGCGAGGACTGTAAGCATTTCCTCTTCCAAAACACGGCAGTTTTACCCAAAGAACTCTGCTTTTCTTGCAGGTGGAACACAAGCAGCATTTCTCCCACTGTGTACTCTCTGGGCTCTTCCACGAATGAACTCCTATATGCAGGGTTTCCCACGTGGAGCGAACTGCCTCAAACAAGGCAGGCTGTAGTGAGGACTGTAAGCATTTCCTCTCCCTAAACACGCAGTTTTAATGGAAGAACGCTGCTTTAGTTGCAGGTGGAGCACAAGCAGCTTTTCTCCCACACTGTACACAAAGGGCACTTCCCCTAATGAACATGTCCTATAAGAATGGTTTCCCGCATGGATCGAATTGCCTCAACCATGGCAGGCTCTACTGTGGTATCTAAGGATTTCCTCTCTGAAAACACGGCACTTTTACCCGAAGAACTCTGCTTTAGTTGCAGGTGGAACACAAGCTGCATTTCACCCACACTGTAAACAAAGGGCCCTTCCCCAAATGAATCTTCTATATGCAGGGTGTCCCTCATGCAGCGAACTGCCTCAACCAAGGCAGGCTCTAGTAAGTACTGTAAGCATTTCTTCACCAAATACACGCAGTTTTACCCGAAGAACTCTGCTTTAGTTGCAGGTGGAACACAAGCAGCATTTCTCCCACTGTGTACTCTTTGGTCTCTTCCACGAATGAACTTCTATATGCAGGTTTTCCCACGTGGTGCGAACTGCTCTCAACGACGGAAGGCTGTAGCGAGGACTGTAGGCATTTCCTCTTCCAAAGCATGGCAGTTTTACCCAAAGAACTCTGCTGTAGTAGCAGGTGGAACACAAGCAGCATTTCTCCCACTGTGTACTCTCTGAGCTCCTCCACGAATGAACTCTTATATGCAAGGTTTGCCACGTGGAGCGAACTGCCTCAAACAAGGCAGGCTGTTGTGAGGACTGTTAGCATTTGCTCTCCCTAAACACGCAGTTTTAATGGAAGAACTCTGCTTTAGTTGCATGTGGAACACAAGCATCTATTCTCCCACAGTGTACACAATGTGCACGTCCCCTAATGAACTTGTTCTATAAGAATGGTTTCCCGCGTGGACCGAACTGCCTCAACCATGGCCGGCTCTACTGTGGTCTCTAAGGATTTCTTCTGTGAAAACACGGCACTTTTACACGAAGAACTCTGCTTTAGTGGCAGGTGGAACACAAGCTGCATTTCACCCACACTGTAAATAAAGGGCCCTTCCCGAAATGAATCTTCTTTATGCAAGGTGTCCTGCCTGCAGCAAACTGCCACAACCAAGGCAGGCACTAGTAAGGACTGTAAGCATTTCCTCTCCAAAACACACAGTTTTACCCGAAGAACTCTGCTTTAGTTGCAGGTGGAACACAAGCAGTATTTCTCCCACTGTGTACTCTTTGGTCTCTTCCACGAATGAACATCTATATGCAGCGTTTCCCATGTGGAGCGAACTGCCTCAACCACGGCAGGCTGTAGTGAGGACTGTAAGCATTTCCTCTTCAAAACACAGCAGATTACCCAAAGAACTCTGCTTTTGTTGCAGGTGGAACACAAGCAGCATTTCTCCCACTGTGTACTCTCTGGGCTCTTCCACGAATGAACTCTTATATGCAGGGTTTCCCCCGTGGAGCGAACTGCTTCAAACAAGGCAGGCTGTAGTGAGGACTGTAAGCATTTCCTCTCCCTAAACACGCAGTTTTAATGGAAGAACTCTGCTTTAGTTGCAGGTGGAACACAAGCAGCTTTTCTCCCACAGTGTACACAAAGGGCACTTCCCCTAATGAACATGTTCTATAAGAATGCTTTCCAGCGTGGAGCGAATTGCCTCAACCATGGCAGGCTCTACTATGGTATCTAAGGATTTCCTCTCTGAAAACACGGCACTTTTACCCGAAGAACCATGCTTTAGTTGCAGGTGGAACACAAGCTGCATTTCACCCACACTACACAAAGGGCCCATCCACAAATGAATCTTCTATATGCAGGGTGTCCTGCCTGCAGCGAAATGACACAACCAAGGCAGGCACTAGTAAGGACTGTAAGCATTTCCTCTCCCAAAACACGCAGTTTTACCCAAAGACCTCTGCTTTAGTTGCAGGTGGAACACAAGCAGCATTTCTCCCACTGTGTACTCTTTGGCCTCTTCAACGAATGAACTTCTATATGCAGGGTTTCCCATGTGGAGCGAACTGCCTCAACCACGGCAGGCTGTAGCGAGGACTGTAAGCATTTCCTCTTCAAAACACAGCCGATAACCCAAAGAACTCTGCTTTTGTTGCAGGTGGAACACAAGCAGCATTTCTCCCACTGTGTACTCTCTGGGCTCTTCCACGAATGAACTCTTATATGCAGGGTTTCCCACGTGGAGCGAACTGCCTCAAACAAGGCAGGCTGTAGTGAGGACTGTAAGCATTTCCTCTCCCTAAACACGCAGTTTTAATGGAAGAACTCTGCTTTAGTTGCAGGTGGAACACAAGCAGCTTTTCTCCCACAGTGTACACAAAGGGCACTTCCCCTAATGCACATGTTCTATAAGAATGCTTTCCAGCGTGGAGCGAATTGCCTCAACCATGGTAGGCTCTACTATGGTATCTAAGGATTTCCTCTCTGAAAACACGGCAATTTTACCAGAAGAACTCTGCTTTAGTTGCAGGTGGAGCACAAGCTGCATTTCACCCACACTGTACACAAAGGGCCCATCCACAAATGAATCTTCTATATGCAGGGTGTCCTGCCTGCAGCGAAATGACACAACCAAGGCAGGCACTAGTAAGGACTGTAAGCATTTCCTCTCCCAAAACACGCAGTTTTACCCAAAGAACTCTGCTTTAGTTGCAGGTGGAACACAAGCAGCATTTCTCCCACTGTGTACTCTTTGGCCTCTTCAACGAATGAACTTCTATATGCAGGGTTTCTCACGTGGAGCGAACTGCCTAAACCACGGCAGGCTGTAGCGAGGACTGTAAGCATTTCCTCTTCCAAACCACGGCAGTTTTACCCAAAGAACTCTGCTTTAGTTGCAGGTGGAACACAAGCAGCATTTCTCCCACTGTGTACTCTTAGGTCTCTTCCACGAATGAAATTCTATATGCAGGGTTTCCCATGTGGAGCGAACTGCCTCAACCACGGCAGGCTGTAGCGAGGACTGTAAGCATTTCCTCTCACAAAACACGCAGTTTTAACGGAAGAACCCTGCTGTAGTTGCAGGTGGAACACAAGCATCTTTTCTCCCACAGTGTACTCAATGGGCACTTCCCCTAATGAACTTGTTCTATAAGAATGCTTTCCAGCGTGGAGCGAACTGCCTCAACCATAGCAGGCTCTACTGTGGTCTCTAAGGATTTCCTCTCTGAAAACACGGCACTTTTACCTGAAGAACTCTGCTTTAGTTGCAGGTGGAACACAAGCTGTATTTCACCCACACTGTACACCAAGGGCCCTTCCCCAAATGAATCTTCTATATGCAGGGTGTCCCGCCTGCAGCGAACTGCCACAACCAAGGCAGGCACTAGTAAGGACTGTAAGCATTTCCTATCCCAAAACACGCAGTTTTATCGGAAGAACTCTGCTTTAGTTGCAGGTGGAACACAAGCAGCATTTCTCCCACTGTGTACTCTTTGGTCTCTTCCACGAATGAACTTCTATATGCAGGTTTTCCCACGTGGTGCGAACTGCCCTCAACCACGGAAGGCTGTAGCGAGGACTGTAGGCATTTCCTCTTCCAAACCATGGCAGTTTTACCCAAAGAACTCTGCTGTAGTAGCAGGTGGAACACAAGCAGCATTTCTCCCACTGTGTACTCTCTGAGCTCCTCCACGAATGAACTCTTATATGCAAGGTTTGCCACGTGGAGCGAACTGCCTCAAACAAGGCAGGCTGTTGCGAGGACTGTTAGCATTTCCTCTCCCTAAACACGCAGTTTTAATGGAAGAACTCTGCTTTAGTTGCAGGTGGAACACTAGCATCTTTTCTCCTACAGTGTACTCAATGGGCACTTCCCCTAATGAACTTGTTCTATAAGAATGCTTTCCAGCGTGGAGCGAACTGCCTCAACCATGGCAGGCTCTACTGTGGTCTCTAAGGATTTCCTCTGTGAAAATACGGCACTTTTATCCGAAGAACTCTGCTATAGTTGCAGATGGAACACAAGCTGCATTTCACCCACACTGTAAACAAAGGGCCCTTCCCCAAATGAATCTTCTTTATGCAAGGTGTCCTGCCTGCAGCAAACTGCCACAACCAAGGCAGGCACTAGTAAGGACTGTAAGCATTTCCTCTCCCAAAACACACAGTTTTACCCGAAGAACTCTGCTTTAGTTGCAGGGGGAACACAAGCAGCGTTTCTCCCACTGTGTACTCTTTGGTCTCTTCCACGAATGAACATCTATATGCAGCGTTTCCCATGTGGAGCGAACTGCCTCAACCACGGCAGGCTGTAGTGAGGACTGTAAGCATTTCCTCTTCAAAACATGGCAGATTTACCCAAAGAACTCTGCTTTTGTTGCAGGTGGAACACAAGCAGCATTTCTCCCACTGTGTACTCTCTGGGCTCTTCCACGAATGAACTCTTATATGCAGGGATTCCCACGTGGAGCGAACTGCCTCAAACAAGGCAGGCTGTAGTGAGGACTGTAAGCATTTCCTCTCCCTAAACACGCAGTTTTAATGGAAGAACTCTGCTTTAGTTGCAGGTGGAACACAAGCAGCTTTTCTCCCACAGTGTACACAAAGGGCACTTCCCCTAATGAACATGTTCTATAAGAATGGTTTCCCGCATGGAGCGAATTGCCTCAACCATGGCAGGCTCTACTATGGTATCTAAGGATTTCCTCTCTGAAAACACGGCACTTTTACCAGAAGAACTCTGCTTTAGTTGCAGGTGGAGCCCAGGCTGCATTTCAACCACACTGTACACAAAGGGCCCATCCACAAATGAATCTTCTATATGCAGGGTGTCCTGCCTGCAGCGAAATGACACAACCAAGGCAGGCACTAGTAAGGACTGTAAGCATTTCCTCTCCCAAAACACGCAGTTTTACCCAAAGAACTCTGCTTTAGTTGCAGGTGGAACACAAGCAGCATTTCTCCCACTGTGTACTCTTTGGCCTCTTCAACGAATGAACTTCTATATGCAGGGTTTCCCACGTGGAGCGAACTGCCTCAACCACGGCAGGCTGTAGCGAGGACTGTAAGCATTTCCTCTTCCAAACCACGGCAGTTTTACCCAAAGAACTCTGCTTTAGTTGCAGGTGGAACACAAGCAGCATTTCTCCCACTGTGTACTCTTAGGTCTCTTCCACGAATGAAATTCTATATGCAGGGTTTCCCATGTGGAGCGAACTGCCTCAACCACGGCAGGCTGTAGCGAGGACTGTAAGCATTTCCTCTCACAAAACACGCAGTTTTAACGTAAGAACCCTGCTGTAGTTGCAGGTGGAACACAAGCATCTTTTCTCCCACAGTGTACTCAATGGGCACTTCCCCTAATGAACTTGTTCTATAAGAATGCTTTCCAGCGTGGAGCGAACTGCCTCAACCATGGCAGGCTCTACTGTGGTCTCTAAGGATTTCCTCTCTGAAAACACAGCACTTTTACCTGAAGAACTCTGCTTTAGTTGCAGGTGGAACACAAGCTGCATTTCACCCACACTGTAAACAAAGGGCCCTTCCCCAAATGAATCTTCTTTATGCAAGGTGTCCTGCCTGCAGCAAACTGCCACAACCAAGGCAGGCACTAGTAAGGACTGTAAGCATTTCCTCTCCCAAAACACACAGTTTTACCCGAAGAACTCTGCTTTAGTTGCAGGGGGAACACAAGCAGCATTTCTCCCACTGTGTACTCTTTGGTCTCTTCCTTGAATGAACATCTATATGCAATGTTTCCCACGTGGAGTGAACTGCCTCAACCACGGCAGGCTGTAGCGAGGACTGTAAGCATTTCCTCTTCCAAAACACGGCAGTTTTACCCAAAGAACTCTGCTTTTCTTGCAGGTGGAACACAAGCAGCATTTCTCCCACTGTGTACTCTCTGGGCTCTTCCACGAATGAACTCCTATATGCAGGGTTTCCCACGTGGAGCGAACTGCCTCAAACAAGGCAGGCTGTAGTGAGGACTGTAAGCATTTCCTCTCCCTAAACACGCAGTTTTAATGGAAGAACGCTGCTTTAGTTGCAGGTGGAGCACAAGCAGCTTTTCTCCCACACTGTACACAAAGGGCACTTCCCCTAATGAACATGTTCTATAAGAATGGATTCCCGCATGGATCGAATTGCCTCAACCATGGCAGGCTCTACTGTGGTATCTAAGGATTTCCTCTCTGAAAACACGGCACTTTTACCCGAAGAACTCTGCTTTAGTTGCAGGTGGAACACAAGCTGCATTTCACCCACACTGTAAACAAAAGGCCCTTCCCCAAATGAATCTTCTATATGCAGGGTGTCCCTCATGCAGCGAACTGCCTCAACCAAGGCAGGCTCTAGTAAGTACTGTAAGCATTTCTTCACCAAATACACGCAGTTTTACCCGAAGAACTCTGCTTTAGTTGCAGGTGGAACACAAGCAGCATTTCTCCCACTGTGTACTCTTTGGTCTCTTCCACGAATGAACTTCTATATGCAGGTTTTCCCACGTGGTGCGAACTGCTCTCAACGACGGAAGGCTGTAGCGAGGACTGTAGGCATTTCCTCTTCCAAAGCATGGCAGTTTTACCCAAAGAACTCTGCTGTAGTAGCAGGTGGAACACAAGCAGCATTTCTCCCACTGTGTACTCTCTGAGCTCCTCCACGAATGAACTCTTATATGCAAGGTTTGCCACGTGGAGCGAACTGCCTCAAACAAGGCAGGCTGTTGTGAGGACTGTTAGCATTTGCTCTCCCTAAACACGCAGTTTTAATGGAAGAACTCTGCTTTAGTTGCAGGTGGAACACAAGCATCTATTCTCCCACAGTGTACACAATGTGCACGTCCCCTAATGAACTTGTTCTATAAGAATGGTTTCCCGCGTGGACCGAACTGCCTCAACCATGGCAGGCTCTACTGTGGTCTCTAAGGATTTCTTCTGTGAAAACACGGCACTTTTACACGAAGAACTCTGCTTTAGTGGCAGGTGGAACACAAGCTGCATTTCACCCACACTGTAAATAAAGGGCCCTTCCCCAAATGAATCTTCTTTATGCAAGGTGTCCTGCCTGCAGCAAACTGCCACAACCAAGGCAGGCACTAGTAAGGACTGTAAGCATTTCCTCTCCCAAACACACAGTTTTACCCGAAGAACTCTGCTTTAGTTGCAGGTGGAACACAAGCAGTATTTCTCCCACTGTGTACTCTTTGGTCTCTTCCACGAATGAACATCTATATGCAGCGTTTCCCATGTGGAGCGAACTGCCTCAACCACGGCAGGCTGTAGTGAGGACTGTAAGCATTTCCTCTTCAAAACACAGCAGATTACCCAAAGAACTCTGCTTTTGTTGCAGGTGGAACACAAGCAGCATTTCTCCCACTGTGTACTCTCTGGGCTCTTCCAGGAATGAACTCTTATATGCAGGGTTTCCCACGTGGAGCGAACTGCCTCAAACAAGGCAGGCTGTAGTGAGGACTGTAAGCATTTCCTCTCCCTAAACACGCAGTTTTAATGGAAGAACTCTGCTTTAGTTGCAGGTGGAACACAAGCAGCTTTTCTCCCACAGTGTACACAAAGGGCACTTCCCCTAATGAACATGTTCTATAAGAATGGTTTCCCGCATGGAGCGAATTGCCTCAACCATGGCAGGCTCTACTATGGTATCTAAGGATTTCCTCTCTGAAAACACGGCACTTTTACCAGAAGAACTCTGCTTTAGTTGCAGGTGGAGCACAAGCTGCATTTCACCCACACTGTACACAAAGGGCCCATCCACAAATGAATCTTCTATATGCAGGGTGTCCTGCCTGCAGCGAAATGACACAACCAAGGCAGGCACTAGTAAGGACTGTAAGCATTTCCTCTCCCAAAACACGCAGTTTTACCCAAAGAACTCTGCTTTAGTTGCAGGTGGAACACAAGCAGCATTTCTCCCACTGTGTACTCTTTGGCCTCTTCAACGAATGAACTTCTATATGCAGGGTTTCCCACGTGGAGCGAACTGCCTCAACCACGGCAGGCTGTAGCGAGGACTGTAAGCATTTCCTATTCCAAAACACGGCAGTTTTATCCAAAGAACTCTGCTTTAGTTGCAGGGGGAACACAAGCAGCATTTCTCCCACTGTGTACTCTTAGGTCTCTTCCACGAATGAAATTCTATATGCAGGGTTTCCCATGTGGAGCGAACTGCCTCAACCACGGCAGGCTGTTGCGAGGACTGTAAGCATTTCCTCTCACAAAACACGCAGTTTTAACGGAAGAACCCTGCTGTAGTTGCAGGTGGAACACAATCATCTTTTCTCCCACAGTGTACTCAATGGGCACTTCCCCTAATGAACTTGTTCTATAAGAATGCTTTCCAGCGTGGAGAGAACTGCCTCAACCATGGCAGGCTCTACTGTGGTCTCTAAGGATTTCCTCTCTGAAAACACGGCACTTTTACCCGAAGAACTCTGCTTTAGTTGCAGGTGGAACACAAGCTGTATTTCACCCACACTGTACACCAAGGGCCCTTCCCCAAATGAATCTTCTATATGCAGGGTGTCCCGCCTGCAGCGAACTGCCACAACCAAGGCAGGCACTAGTAAGGACTGTAAGCATTTCCTATCCCAAAACACGCAGTTTTACCCGAAGAACTCTGCTTAAGTTGCAGGTGGAACACAAGCAGCATTTCTCCCACTGTGTACTCTTTGGTCTCTTCCACGAATGAACTTCTATATGCAGGTTTTCCCACGTGGTGCGAACTGCCCTCAACCACGGAAGGCTGTAGCGGGGACTGTAGGCATTTCCTCTTCCAAACCATGGCAGTTTTACCCAAAGAACTCTGCTGTAGTAGCAGGTGGAACACAAGCAGCATTTCTCCCACTGTGTACTCTCTGAGCTCCTCCACGAATGAACTCTTATATGCAAGGTTTGCCACGTGGAGCGAACTGCCTCAAACAAGGCAGGCTGTTGCGAGGACTGTTAGCATTTCCTCTCCCTAAACACGCAGTTTTAATGGAAGAACTCTGCTTTAGTTGCAGGTGGAACACTAGCATCTTTTCTCCTACAGTGTACTCAATGGGCACTTCCCCTAATGAACTTGTTCTATAAGAATGCTTTCCAGCGTGGAGTGAACTGCCTCAACCATGGCAGGCTCTACTGTGGTCTCTAAGGATTTCTTCTGTGAAAACACGACACTTTTACACGAAGAACTCTGCTTTAGTGGCAGGTGGAACACAAGCTGCATTTCACCCACACTGTAAATAAAGGGCCCTTCCCCAAATGAATCTTCTTTATGCAAGGTGTCCTGCCTGCAGCAAACTGCCACAACCAAGGCAGGCACTAGTAAGGACTGTAAGCATTTCTTCTCCCAAACACACAGTTTTACCCGAAGAACTCTGCTTTAGTTGCAGGTGGAACACAAGCAGTATTTCTCCCACTGTGTACTCTTTGGTCTCTTCCACGAATGAACATCTATATGCAGCGTTTCCCATGTGGAGCGAACTGCCTCAACCACGGCAGGCTGTAGTGAGGACTGTAAGCATTTCCTCTTCAAAACACAGCAGATTACCCAAAGAACTCTGCTTTTGTTGCAGGTGGAACACAAGCAGCATTTCTCCCACTGTGTACTCTCTGGGCTCTTCCACGAATGAACTCTTATATGCAGGGTTTCCCCCGTGGAGCGAACTGCTTCAAACAAGGCAGGCTGTAGTGAGGACTGTAAGCATTTCCTCTCCCTAAACACGCAGTTTTAATGGAAGAACTCTGCTTTAGTTGCAGGTGGAACACAAGCAGCTTTTCTCCCACAGTGTACACTAAGGGCACTTCCCCTAATGAACATGTTCTATAAGAATGCTTTCCAGCGTGGAGCGAATTGCCTCAACCATGGCAGGCTCTACTATGGTATCTAAGGATTTCCTCTCTGAAAACACGGCACTTTTACCAGAAGAACTCTGCTTTAGTTGCAGGTGGAGCACAAGCTGCATTTCACCCACACTACACAAAGGGCCCATCCACAAATGAATCTTCTATATGCAGGGTGTCCTGCCTGCAGCGAAATGACACAACCAAGGCAGGCACTAGTAAGGACTGTAAGCATTTCCTCTCCCAAAACACGCAGTTTTACCCAAAGAACTCTGCTTTAGTTGCAGGTGGAACACAAGCAGCATTTCTCCCACTGTGTACTCTTTGGCCTCTTCAACGAATGAACTTCTATATGCAGGGTTTCCCATGTGGAGCGAACTGCCTCAACCACGGCAGGCTGTAGCGAGGACTGTAAGCATTTCCTCTTCAAAACACAGCAGATAACCCAAAGAACTCTGCTTTTGTTGCAGGTGGAACACAAGCAGCATTTCTCCCACTGTGTACTCTCTGGGCTCTTCCACGAATGAACTCTTATATGCAGGGTTTCCCACGTGGAGCGAACTGCCTCAAACAAGGCAGGCTGTAGTGAGGACTGTAAGCATTTCCTCTCCCTAAACACGCAGTTTTAATGGAAGAACTCTGCTTTAGTTGCAGGTGGAACACAAGCAGCTTTTCTCCCACAGTGTACACAAAGGGCACTTCCCCTAATGAACATGTTCTATAAGAATGCTTTCCAGCGTGGAGCGAATTGCCTCAACCATGGTAGGCTCTACTATGGTATCTAAGGATTTCCTCTCTGAAAACACGGCAATTTTACCAGAAGAACTCTGCTTTAGTTGCAGGTGGAGCACAAGCTGCATTTCACCCACACTGTACACAAAGGGCCCATCCACAAATGAATCTTCTATATGCAGGGTGTCCTGCCTGCAGCGAAATGACACAACCAAGGCAGGCACTAGTAAGGACTGTAAGCATTTCCTCTCCCAAAACACGCAGTTTTACCCAAAGAACTCTGCTTTAGTTGCAGGTGGAACACAAGCAGCATTTCTCCCACTGTGTACTCTTTGGCCTCTTCAACGAATGAACTTCTATATGCAGGGTTTCCCACGTGGAGCGAACTGCCTCAACCACGGCAGGCTGTAGCGAGGACTGTAAGCATTTCCTCTTCCAAACCACGGCAGTTTTACCCAAAGAACTCTGCTTTAGTTGCAGGTGGAACACAAGCAGCATTTCTCCCACTGTGTACTCTTAGGTCTCTTCCACGAATGAAATTCTATATGCAGGGTTTCCCATGTGGAGCGAACTGCCTCAAACATGGCAGGCTGTAGCGAGGACTGTAAGCATTTCCTCTCACAAAACACGCAGTTTTAACGGAAGAACCCTGCTGTAGTTGCAGGTGGAACACAAGCATCTTTTCTCCCACAGTGTACTCAATGGGCACTTCCCCTAATGAACTTGTTCTATAAGAATGCTTTCCAGCGTGGAGCGAACTGCCTCAACCATGGCAGGCTCTACTGTGGTCTCTAAGGATTTCCTCTCTGAAAACACGGCACTTTTACCTGAAGAACTCTGCTTTAGTTGCAGGTGGAACACAAGCTGTATTTCACCCACACTGTACACCAAGGGCCCTTCCCCAAATGAATCTTCTATATGCAGGGTGTCCCGCCTGCAGCGAACTGCCACAACCAAGGCAGGCACTAGTAAGGACTGTAAGCATTTCCTCTCCCAAAACACACAGTTTTACCCGAAGAACTCTGCTTTAGTTGCAGGTGGAACACAAGCAGCATTTCTCCCACTGTGTACTCTTTGGTCTCTTCCACGAATGAACTTCTATATGCAGGTTTTCCCACGTGGTGCGAACTGCCCTCAACCACGGAAGGCTGTAGCGAGGACTGTAGGCATTTCCTCTTCCAAACCATGGCAGTTTTACCCAAAGAACTCTGCTGTAGTAGCAGGTGGAACACAAGCAGCATTTCTCCCACTGTGTACTCTCTGAGCTCCTCCACGAATGAACTCTTATATGCAAGGTTTGCCACGTGGAGCGAACTGCCTCAAACAAGGCAGGCTGTTGCGAGGAGTGTTAGCATTTCCTCTCCCTAAACACGCAGTTTTAATGGAAGAACTCTGCTTTAGTTGCAGGTGGAACACTAGCATCTTTTCTCCTACAGTGTACTCAATGGGCACTTCCCCTAATGAACTTGTTCTATAAGAATGCTTTCCAGCGTGGAGCGAACTGCCTCAACCATGGCAGGCTCTACTGTGGTCTCTAAGGATTTCCTCTGTGAAAATACGGCACTTTTATCCGAAGAACTCTGCTATAGTTGCAGATGGAACACAAGCTGCATTTCACCCACACTGTAAACAAAGGGCCCTTCCCCAAATGAATCTTCTTTATGCAAGGTGTCCTGCCTGCAGCAAACTGCCACAACCAAGGCAGGCACTAGTAAGGACTGTAAGCATTTCCTCTCCCAAAACACACAGTTTTACCCGAAGAACTCTGCTTTAGTTGCAGGGGGAACACAAGCAGCATTTCTCCCACTGTGTACTCTTTGGTCTCTTCCACGAATGAACATCTATATGCAGCGTTTCCCATGTGGAGCGAACTGCCTCAACCACGGCAGGCTGTAGTGAGGACTGTAAGCATTTCCTCTTCAAAACATGGCAGTTTTACCCAAAGAACTCTGCTTTTGTTGCAGGTGGAACACAAGCAGCATTTCTCCCACTGTGTACTCTCTGGGCTCTTCCAAGAATGAACTCTTATATGCAGGGTTTCCCACGTGGAGCGAACTGCCTCAAACAAGGCAGGCTGTAGTGAGGACTGTAAGCATTTCCTCTCCCTAAACACGCAGTTTTAATGGAAGAACTCTGCTTTAGTTGCAGGTGGAACACAAGCAGCTTTTCTCCCACAGTGTACACAAAGGGCACTTCCCCTAATGAACATGTTCTATAAGAATGGTTTCCCGCATGGAGCGAATTGCCTCAACCATGGCAGGCTCTACTATGGTATCTAAGGATTTCCTCTCTGAAAACACGGCACTTTTACCAGAAGAACTCTGCTTTAGTTGCAGGTGGAGCACAGGCTGCATTTCAACCACACTGTACACAAAGGGCCCTTCCCCAAATGAATCTTCTATATGCAGGGTGTCCTGCCTGCAGCGAAATGACACAAGCAAGGCAGGCACTAGTAAGGACTGTAAGCATTTCCTCTCCCAAAACACGCAGTTTTACCCAAAGAACTCTGCTTTAGTTGCAGGTGGAACACAAGCAGCATTTCTCCCACTGTGTACTCTTTGGCCTCTTCAACGAACGAACTTCTATATGCAGGGTTTCCCACGTGGAGCGAACTGCCTCAACCACGGCAGGCTGTAGCGAGGACTGTAAGCATTTCCTCTTCCAAACCACGGCAGTTTTACCCAAAGAACTCTGCTTTAGTTGCAGGTGGAACACAAGCAGCATTTCTCCCACTGTGTACTCTTAGGTCTCTTCCACGAATGAAATTCTATATGCAGGGTTTCCCATGTGGAGCGAACTGCCTCAACCACGGCAGGCTGTAGCGAGGACTGTAAGCATTTCCTCTCACAAAACACGCAGTTTTAACGGAAGAACCCTGCTGTAGTTGCAGGTGGAACACAAGCATCTTTTCTCCCACAGTGTACTCAATGGGCACTTCCCCTAATGAACTTGTTCTATAAGAATGCTTTCCAGCGTGGAGCGAACTGCCTCAACCATGGCAGGCTCTACTGTGGTCTCTAAGGATTTCCTCTCTGAAAACACGGCACTTTTACCTGAAGAACTCTGCTTTAGTTGCAGGTGGAACACAAGCTCTATTTCACCCACACTGTACACCAAGGGCCCTTCCCCAAATGAATCTTCTATATGCAGGGTGTCCCGCCTGCAGCGAACTGCCACAACCAAGGCAGGCACTAGTAAGGACTGTAAGCATTTCCTCTCCCAAAACACGCAGTTTTACCCGAAGAACTCTGCTTTAGTTGCAGGTGGAACACAAGCAGCATTTCTCCCACTGTGTACTCTTTGGTCTCTTCCACGAATGAACTTCTATATGCAGGTTTTCCCACGTGGTGCGAACTGCCCTCAACCACGGAAGGCTGTAGCGAGGACTGTAGGCATTTCCTCTTCCAAACCATGGCAGTTTTACCCAAAGAACTCTGCTGTAGTAGCAGGTGGAACACAAGCAGCATTTCTCCCACTGTGTACTCTCTGAGCTCCTCCACGAATGAACTCTTATATGCAAGGTTTGCCACGTGGAGCGAACTGCCTCAAACAAGGCAGGCTGTTGCGAGGACTGTTAGCAGTTCCTCTCCCTAAACACGCAGTTTTAATGGAAGAACTCTGCTTTAGTTGCAGGTGGAACACTAGCATCTTTTCTCCTACAGTGTACTCAATGGGCACTTCCCCTAATGAACTTGTTCTATAAGAATGCTTTCCAGCGTGGAGCGAACTGCCTCAACCATGGCAGGCTCTACTGTGGTGTCTAAGGATTTCCTCTGTGAAAATACAGCACTTTTATCCGAAGAACTCTGCTATAGTTGCAGATGGAACACAAGCTGCATTTCACCCACACTGTAAACAAAGGGCCCTTCCCCAAATGAATCTTCTTTATGCAAGGTGTCCTGCCTGCAGCAAACTGCCACAACCAAGGCAGGCACTAGTAAGGACTGTAAGCATTTCCTCTCCCAAAACACACAGTTTTACCCGAAGAACTCTGCTTTAGTTGCAGGGGGAACACAAGCAGCATTTCTCCCACTGTGTACTCTTTGGTCTCTTCCTTGAATGAACATCTATATGCAATGTTTCCCACGTGGAGTGAACTGCCTCAACCACGGCAGGCTGTAGCGAGGACTGTAAGCATTTCCTCTTCCAAAACACGGCAGTTTTACCCAAAGAACTCTGCTTTTCTTGCAGGTGGAACACAAGCAGCATTTCTCCCACTGTGTACTCTCTGGGCTCTTCCACGAATGAACTCCTATATGCAGGGTTTCCCACGTGGAGCGAACTGCCTCAAACAAGGCAGGCTGTAGTGAGGACTGTAAGCATTTCCTCTCCCTAAACACGCAGTTTTAATGGAAGAACGCTGCTTTAGTTGCAGGTGGAGCACAAGCAGCTTTTCTCCCACACTGTACACAAAGGGCACTTCCCCTAATGAACATGTCCTATAAGAATGGTTTCCCGCATGGATCGAATTGCCTCAACCATGGCAGGCTCTACTGTGGTATCTAAGGATTTCCTCTCTGAAAACACGGCACTTTTACCCGAAGAACTCTGCTTTAGTTGCAGGTGGAACACAAGCTGCATTTCACCCACACTGTAAACAAAAGGCCCTTCCCCAAATGAATCTTCTATATGCAGGGTGTCCCTCATGCAGCGAACTGCCTCAACCAAGGCAGGCTCTAGTAAGTACTGTAAGCATTTCTTCACCAAATACACGCAGTTTTACCCGAAGAACTCTGCTTTAGTTGCAGGTGGAACACAAGCAGTATTTCTCCCACTGTGTACTCTTTGGTCTCTTCCACGAATGAACATCTATATGCAGCGTTTCCCATGTGGAGCGAACTGCCTCAACCACGGCAGGCTGTAGTGAGGACTGTAAGCATTTCCTCTACAAAACACAGCAGATTACCCAAAGAACTCTGCTTTTGTTGCAGGTGGAACACAAGCAGCATTTCTCCCACTGTGTACTCTCTGGGCTCTTCCACGAATGAACTCTTATATGCAGGGTTTCCCACGTGGAGCGAACTGCCTCAAACAAGGCAGGCTGTAGTGAGGACTGTAAGCATTTCCTCTCCCTAAACACGCAGTTTTAATGGAAGAACTCTTCTTTAGTTGCAGGTGGAACACAAGCAGCTTTTCTCCCACAGTGTACACAAAGGGCACTTACCCTAATGAACATGTTCTATAAGAATGGTTTCCCGCATGGAGCGAATTGCCTCAACCATGGCAGGCTCTACTATGGTATCTAAGGATTTCCTCTCTGAAAACACGGCACTTTTACCAGAAGAACTCTGCTTTAGTTTCAGGTGGAGCACAAGCTGCATTTCACCCACACTGTACACAAAGGGCCCATCCACAAATGAATCTTCTATATGCAGGGTGTCCTGCCTGCAGTGAAATGACACAACCAAGGCAGGCACTAGTAAGGACTGTAAGCATTTCCTCTCCCAAAACACGCAGTTTTACCCAAAGAACTCTGCTTTAGTTGCAGGTGGAACACAAGCAGCATTTCTCCCACTGTGTACTCTTTGGCCTCTTCAACGAATGAACTTCTATATGCAGGGTTTCCCACGTGGGGCGAACTGCCTCAACCATGGCAGGCTGTAGCGAGGACTGTAAGCATTTCCTCTTCCAAACCACGGCAGTTTTACCCAAAGAACTCTGCTTTAGTTGCAGGTGGAACACAAGCAGCATTTCTCCCACTGTGTACTCTTAGGTCTCTTCCACGAATGAAATTCTATATGCAGGGTTTCCCATGTGGAGCGAACTGCCTCAACCACGGCAGGCTGTAGCGAGGACTGTAAGCATTTCCTCTCACAAAACACGCAGTTTTAACGGAAGAACCCTGCTGTAGTTGCAGGTGGAACACAAGCATCTTTTCTCCCACAGTGTACTCAATGGGCACTTCCCCTAATGAACTTGTTCTATAAGAATGCTTTCCAGCGTGGAGAGAACTGCCTCAACCATGGCAGGCTCTACTGTGGTCTCTAAGGATTTCCTCTCTGAAAACACGGCACTTTTACCTGAAGAACTCTGCTTTAGTTGCAGGTGGAACACAAGCTGTATTTCACCCACACTGTACACCAAGGGCCCTTCCCCAAATGAATCTTCTATATGCAGGGTGTCCCGCCTGCAGCGAACTGCCACAACCAAGGCAGGCACTAGTAAGGACTGTAAGCATTTCCTATCCCAAAACACGCAGTTTTACCTGAAGAACTCTGCTTTAGTTGCAGGTGGAACACAAGCAGCATTTCTCCCACTGTGTACTCTCTGGGCTCTTCCACGAATGAACTCTTATATGCAGGGTTTCCCACGTGGAGCGAACTGCCTCAAACAAGGCAGGCTGTTGCGAGGACTGTTAGCATTTCCTCTTCCAAACCATGGCAGTTTTACCCAAAGAACTCTGCTGTAGTAGCAGGTGGAACACAAGCAGCATTTCTCCCACTGTGTACTCTCTGAGCTCCTCCACGAATGAACTCTTATATGCAAGGTTTGCCATGTGGAGCGAACTGCCTCAAACAAGGCAGGCTGTTGCGAGGACTGTTAGCATTTCCTCTCCCTAAACACGCAGTTTTAATGGAAGAACTCTGCTTTAGTTGCAGGTGGAACACTAGCATCTTTTCTCCTACAGTGTACTCAATGGGCACTTCCCCTAATGAACTTGTTCTATAAGAATGCTTTCCAGCGTGGAGCGAACTGCCTCAACCATGGCAGGCTCTACTGTGGTCTCTAAGGATTTCCTCTGTGAAAATACGGCACTTTTATCCGAAGAACTCTGCTATAGTTGCAGATGGAACACAAGCTGCATTTCACCCACACTGTAAACAAAGGGCCCTTCCCCAAATGAATCTTCTTTATGCAAGGTGTCCTGCCTGCAGCAAACTGCCACAACCAAGGCAGGCACTAGTAAGGACTGTAAGCATTTCCTCTCCCAAAACACACAGTTTTACCCGAAGAACTCTGCTTTAGTTGCAGGGGGAACACAAGCAGCATTTCTCCCACTGTGTACTCTTTGGTCTCTTCCTTGAATGAACATCTATATGCAATGTTTCCCACGTGGAGTGAACTGCCTCAACCACGGCAGGCTGTAGCGAGGACTGTAAGCATTTCCTCTTCCAAAACACGGCAGTTTTACCCAAAGAACTCTGCTTTTCTTGCAGGTGGAACACAAGCAGCATTTCTCCCACTGTGTACTCTCTGGGCTCTTCCACGAATGAACTCCTATATGCAGGGTTTCCCACGTGGAGCGAACTGCCTCAAACAAGGCAGGCTGTAGTGAGGACTGTAAGCATTTCCTCTCCCTAAACACGCAGTTTTAATGGAAGAACGCTGCTTTAGTTGCAGGTGGAGCACAAGCAGCTTTTCTCCCACACTGTACACAAAGGGCACTTCCCCTAATGAACATGTCCTATAAGAATGGTTTCCCGCATGGATCGAATTGCCTCAACCATGGCAGGCTCTACTGTGGTATCTAAGGATTTCCTCTCTGAAAACACGGCACTTTTACCCGAAGAACTCTGCTTTAGTTGCAGGTGGAACACAAGCTGCATTTCACCCACACTGTAAACAAAAGGCCCTTCCCCAAATGAATCTTCTATATGCAGGGTGTCCCTCATGCAGCGAACTGCCTCAACCAAGGCAGGCTCTAGTAAGTACTGTAAGCATTTCTTCACCAAATACACGCAGTTTTACCCGAAGAACTCTGCTTTAGTTGCAGGTGGAACACAAGCAGCATTTCTCCCACTGTGTACTCTTTGGTCTCTTCCACGAATGAACTTCTATATGCAGGTTTTCCCACGTGGTGCGAACTGCCCTCAACCACGGAAGGCTGTAGCGAGGACTGTAGGCATTTCCTCTTCCAAACCATGGCAGTTTTACCCAAAGAACTCTGCTGTAGTAGCAGGTGGAACACAAGCAGCATTTCTCCCACTGTGTACTCTCTGAGCTCCTCCACGAATGAACTCTTATATGCAAGGTTTGCCACGTGGAGCGAACTGCCTCAAACAAGGCAGGCTGTTGCGAGGACTGTTAGCATTTCCTCTCCCTAAACACGCAGTTTTAATGGAAGAACTCTGCTTTAGTTGCAGGTGGAACACTAGCATCTTTTCTCCTACAGTGTACTCAATGGGCACTTCCCCTAATGAACTTGTTCTATAAGAATGCTTTCCAGCGTGGAGCGAACTGCCTCAACCATGGCAGGCTCTACTGTGGTCTCTAAGGATTTCTTCTGTGAAAACACGACACTTTTACACGAAGAACTCTGCTTTAGTGGCAGGTGGAACACAAGCTGCATTTCACCCACACTACACAAAGGGCCCATCCACAAATGAATCTTCTATATGCAGGGTGTCCTGCCTGCAGCGAAATGACACAACCAAGGCAGGCACTAGTAAGGACTGTAAACATTTCCTCTCCCAAAACACGCAGTTTTACCCAAAGAACTCTGCTTTAGTTGCAGGTGGAACACAAGCAGTATTTCTCCCACTGTGTACTCTTTGGCCTCTTCAACGAATGAACTTCTATATGCAGGGTTTCCCATGTGGAGCGAACTGCCTCAACCACGGCAGGCTGTAGCGAGGACTGTAAGCATTTCCTCTTCAAAACACAGCAGATAACCCAAAGAATTCTGCTTTTGTTGCAGGTGGAACACAAGCAGCATTTCTCCCACTGTGTACTCTCTGGGCTCTTCCACGAATGAACTCTTATATGCAGGGTTTCCCACGTGGAGCGAACTGCCTCAAACAAGGCAGGCTGTAGTGAGGACTGTAAGCATTTCCTCTCCCTAAACACGCAGTTTTAATGGAAGAACTCTGCTTTAGTTGCAGGTGGAACACAAGCAGCTTTTCTCCCACAGTGTACACAAAGGGCACTTCCCCTAATGAACATGTTCTATAAGAATGCTTTCCAGCGTGGAGCGAATTGCCTCAACCATGGTAGGCTCTACTATGGTATCTAAGGATTTCCTCTCTGAAAACACGGCAATTTTACCAGAAGAACTCTGCTTTAGTTGCAGGTGGAGCACAAGCTGCATTTCACCCACACTGTACACAAAGGGCCCATCCACAAATGAATCTTCTATATGCAGGGTGTCCTGCCTGCAGCGAAATGACACAACCAAGGCAGGCACTAGTAAGGACTGTAAGCATTTCCTCTCCCAAAACACGCAGTTTTACCCAAAGAACTCTGCTTTAGTTGCAGGTGGAACACAAGCAGCATTTCTCCCACTGTGTACTCTTTGGCCTCTTCAACGAATGAACTTCTATATGCAGGGTTTCCCACGTGGAGCGAACTGCCTCAACCACGGCAGGCTGTAGCGAGGACTGTAAGCATTTCCTCTTCCAAACCACGGCAGTTTTACCCAAAGAACTCTGCTTTAGTTGCAGGTGGAACACAAGCAGCATTTCTCCCACTGTGTACTCTTAGGTCTCTTCCACGAATGAAATTCTATATGCAGGGTTTCCCATGTGGAGCGAACTGCCTCAACCACGGCAGGCTGTAGCGAGGACTGTAAGCATTTCCTCTCACAAAACACGCAGTTTTAACGGAAGAACCCTGCTGTAGTTGCAGGTGGAACACAAGCATCTTTTCTCCCACAGTGTACTCAATGGGCACTTCCCCTAATGAACTTGTTCTATAAGAATGCTTTCCAGCGTGGAGCGAACTGCCTCAACCATGGCAGGCTCTACTGTGGTCTCTAAGGATTTCCTCTCTGAAAACACGGCACTTTTACCTGAAGAACTCTGCTTTAGTTGCAGGTGGAACACAAGCTCTATTTCACCCACACTGTACACCAAGGGCCCTTCCCCAAATGAATCTTCTATATGCAGGGTGTCCCGCCTGCAGCGAACTGCCACAACCAAGGCAGGCACTAGTAAGGACTGTAAGCATTTCCTATCCCAAAACACGCAGTTTTACCCGAAGAACTCTGCTTTAGTTGCAGGTGGAACACAAGCAGCATTTCTCCCACTGTGTACTCTTTGGTCTCTTCCACGAATGAACTTCTATATGCAGGTTTTCCCACGTGGTGCGAACTGCCCTCAACCACGGAAGGCTGTAGCGAGGACTGTAGGCATTTCCTCTTCCAAACCATGGCAGTTTTACCCAAAGAACTCTGCTGTAGTAGCAGGTGGAACACAAGCAGCATTTCTCCCACTGTGTACTCTCTGAGCTCCTCCACGAATGAACTCTTATATGCAAGGTTTGCCACGTGGAGCGAACTGCCTCAAACAAGGCAGGCTGTTGCGAGGAGTGTTAACATTTCCTCTCCCTAAACACGCAGTTTTAATGGAAGAACTCTGCTTTAGTTGCAGGTGGAACACTAGCATCTTTTCTCCTACAGTGTACTCAATGGGCACTTCCCCTAATGAACTTGTTCTATAAGAATGCTTTCCAGCGTGGAACGAACTGCCTCAACCATGGCAGGCTCTACTGTGGTCTCTAAGGATTTCCTCTGTGAAAATACGGCACTTTTATCCGAAGAACTCTGCTATAGTTGCAGATGGAACACAAGCTGCATTTCACCAACACTGTAAACAAAGGGCCCTTCCCCAAATGAATCTTCTTTATGCAAGGTGTCCTGCCTGCAGCAAACTGCCACAACCAAGGCAGGCACTAGTAAGGACTGTAAGCATTTCCTCTCCCAAAACACACAGTTTTACCCGAAGAACTCTGCTTTAGTTGCAGGGGGAACACAAGCAGCATTTCTCCCACTGTGTACTCTTTGGTCTCTTCCACGAATGAACATCTATATGCAGCGTTTTCCATGTGGAGCGAACTGCCTCAACCACGGCAGGCTGTAGTGAGGACTGTAAGCATTTCCTCTTCAAAACATGGCAGTTTTACCCAAAGAACTCTGCTTTTGTTGCAGGTGGAACACAAGCAGCATTTCTCCCACTGTGTACTCTCTGGGCTCTTCCACGTATGAACTCTTATATGCAGGGTTTCCCACGTGGAGCGAACTGCCTCAAACAAGGCAGGCTGTAGTGAGGACTGTAAGCATTTCCTCTCCCTAAACACGCAGTTTTCATGGAAGAACTCTGCTTTAGTTGCAGGTGGAACACAAGCAGCTTTTCTCCCACAGTGTACACAAAGGGCACTTCCCCTAATGAACATGTTCTATAAGAATGGTTTCCCGCATGGAGCGAATTGCCTGAACCATGGCAGGCTCTACTATGGTATCTAAGGATTTCCTTTCTGAAAACACGGCACTTTTACCAGAAGAACTCTGCTTTAGTTGCAGGTGGAGCACAGGCTGCATTTCAACCACACTGTACACAAAGGGCCCTTCCCCAAATGAATCTTCTATATGCTGGGTGTCCTGCCTGCAGCGAAATGACACAACCAAGGCAGGCACTAGTAAGGACTGTAAGCATTTCCTCTCCCAAAACACGCAGTTTTACCCAAAGAACTCTGCTTTAGTTGCAGGTGGAACACAAGCAGCATTTCTCCCACTGTGTACTCTTTGGCCTCTTCAACGAATGAACTTCTATATGCAGGGTTTCCCACGTGGAGCGAACTGCCTCAACCACGGCAGGCTGTAGCGAGGACTGTAAGCATTTCCTCTTCCAAACCACGGCAGTTTTACCCAAAGAACTCTGCTTTAGTTGCAGGTGGAACACAAGCAGCATTTCTCCCACTGTGTACTCTTAGGTCTCTTCCACGAATGAAATTCTATATGCAGGGTTTCCCATGTGGAGCGAACTGCCTCAACCACGGCAGGCTGTAGCGAGGACTGTAAGCATTTCCTCTCACAAAACACGCAGTTTTAACGGAAGAACCCTGCTGTAGTTGCAGGTGGAACACAAGCATCTTTTCTCCCACAGTGTACTCAATGGGCACTTCCCCTAATGAACTTGTTCTATAAGAATGCTTTCCAGCGTGGAGCGAACTGCCTCAACCATGGCAGGCTCTACTGTGGTCTCTAAGGATTTCCTCTCTGAAAACACGGCACTTTTACCTGAAGAACTCTGCTTTAGTTGCAGGTGGAACACAAGCTCTATTTCACCCACACTGTACACCAAGGGCCCTTCCCCAAATGAATCTTCTATATGCAGGGTGTCCCGCCTGCAGCGAACTGCCACAACCAAGGCAGGCACTAGTAAGGACTGTAAGCATTTCCTATCCCAAAACACGCAGTTTTACCCGAAGAACTCTGCTTTAGTTGCAGGTGGAACACAAGCAGCATTTCTCCCACTGTGTACTCTTTGGTCTCTTCCACGAATGAACTTCTATATGCAGGTTTTCCCACGTGGTGCGAACTGCCCTCAACCACGGAAGGCTGTAGCGAGGACTGTAGGCATTTCCTCTTCCAAACCATGGCAGTTTTACCCAAAGAACTCTGCTGTAGTAGCAGGTGGAACACAAGCAGCATTTCTCCCACTGTGTACTCTCTGAGCTCCTCCACGAATGAACTCTTATATGCAAGGTTTGCCACGTGGAGCGAACTGCCTCAAACAAGGCAGGCTGTTGCGAGGACTGTTAGCAGTTCCTCTCCCTAAACACGCAGTTTTAATGGAAGAACTCTGCTTTAGTTGCAGGTGGAACACTAGCATCTTTTCTCCTACAGTGTACTCAATGGGCACTTCCCCTAATGAACTTGTTCTATAAGAATGCTTTCCAGCGTGGAGCGAACTGCCTCAACCATGGCAGGCTCTACTGTGGTCTCTAAGGATTTCCTCTGTGAAAATACAGCACTTTTATCCGAAGAACTCTGCTATAGTTGCAGATGGAACACAAGCTGCATTTCACCCACACTGTAAACAAAGGGCCCTTCCCCAAATGAATCTTCTTTATGCAAGGTGTCCTGCCTGCAGCAAACTGCCACAACCAAGGCAGGCACTGGTAAGGACTGTAAGCATTTCCTCTCCCAAAACACACAGTTTTACCCGAAGAACTCTGCTTTAGTTGCAGGGGGAACACAAGCAGCATTTCTCCCACTGTGTACTCTTTGGTCTCTTCCTTGAATGAACATCTATATGCAATGTTTCCCACGTGGAGTGAACTGCCTCAACCACGGCAGGCTGTAGCGAGGACTGTAAGCATTTCCTCTTCCAAAACACGGCAGTTTTACCCAAAGAACTCTGCTTTTCTTGCAGGTGGAACACAAGCAGCATTTCTCCCACTGTGTACTCTCTGGGCTCTTCCACGAATGAACTCCTATATGCAGGGTTTCCCACGTGGAGCGAACTGCCTCAAACAAGGCAGGCTGTAGTGAGGACTGTAAGCATTTCCTCTCCCTAAACACGCAGTTTTAATGGAAGAACGCTGCTTTAGTTGCAGGTGGAGCACAAGCAGCTTTTCTCCCACACTGTACACAAAGGGCACTTCCCCTAATGAACATGTCCTATAAGAATGGTTTCCCGCATGGATCGAATTGCCTCAACCATGGCAGGCTCTACTGTGGTATCTAAGGATTTCCTCTCTGAAAACACGGCACTTTTACCCGAAGAACTCTGCTTTAGTTGCAGGTGGAACACAAGCTGCATTTCACCCACACTGTAAACAAAAGGCCCTTCCCCAAATGAATCTTCTATATGCAGGGTGTCCCTCATGCAGCGAACTGCCTCAACCAAGGCAGGCTCTAGTAAGTACTGTAAGCATTTCTTCACCAAATACACGCAGTTTTACCCGAAGAACTCTGCTTTAGTTGCAGGTGGAACACAAGCAGCATTTCTCCCACTGTGTACTCTTTGGTCTCTTCCACGAATGAACTTCTATATGCAGGTTTTCCCACGTGGTGCGAACTGCTCTCAACGACGGAAGGCTGTAGCGAGGACTGTAGGCATTTCCTCTTCCAAACCATGGCAGTTTTACCCAAAGAACTCTGCTGTAGTAGCAGGTGGAACACAAGCAGCATTTCTCCCACTGTGTACTCTCTGAGCTCCTCCACGAATGAACTCTTATATGCAAGGTTTGCCACGTGGAGCGAACTGCCTCAAACAAGGCAGGCTGTTGTGAGGACTGTTAGCATTTGCTCTCCGTAAACACGCAGTTTTAATGGAAGAACTCTGCTTTAGTTGCAGGTGGAACACAAGCATCTATTCTCCCACAGTGTACACAATGTGCACGTCCCCTAATGAACTTGTTCTATAAGAATGGTTTCCCGCGTGGACCGAACTGCCTCAACCATGGCAGGCTCTACTGTGGTCTCTAAGGATTTCTTCTGTGAAAACACGGCACTTTTACACGAAGAACTCTGCTTTAGTGGCAGGTGGAACACAAGCTGCATTTCACCCACACTGTAAATAAAGGGCCCTTCCCCAAATGAATCTTCTTTATGCAAGGTGTCCTGCCTGCAGCAAACTGCCACAACCAAGGCAGGCACTAGTAAGGACTGTAAGCATTTCCTCTCCCAAACACACAGTTTTACCCGAAGAACTCTGCTTTAGTTGCAGGTGGAACACAAGCAGTATTTCTCCCACTGTGTACTCTTGGGTCTCTTCCACGAATGAACATCTATATGCAGCGTTTCCCATGTGGAGCGAACTGCCTCAACCACGGCAGGCTGTAGTGAGGACTGTAAGCATTTCCTCTACAAAACACAGCAGATTACCCAAAGAACTCTGCTTTTGTTGCAGGTGGAACACAAGCAGCATTTCTCCCACTGTGTACTCTCTGGGCTCTTCCACGAATGAACTCTTATATGCAGGGTTTCCCACGTGGAGCGAACTGCCTCAAACAAGGCAGGCTGTAGTGAGGACTGTAAGCATTTCCTCTCCCTAAACACGCAGTTTTAATGGAAGAACTCTGCTTTAGTTGCAGGTGGAACACAAGCAGCTTTTCTCCCACAGTGTACACAAAGGGCACTTCCCCTAATGAACATGTTCTATAAGAATGGTTTCCCGCATGGAGCGAATTGCCTCAACCATGGCAGGCTCTACTATGGTATCTAAGGATTTCCTCTCTGAAAACACGGCACTTTTACCAGAAGAACTCTGCTTTAGTTTCAGGTGGAGCACAAGCTGCATTTCACCCACACTGTACACAAAGGGCCCATCCACAAATGAATCTTCTATATGCAGGGTGTCCTGCCTGCAGTGAAATGACACAACCAAGGCAGGCACTAGTAAGGACTGTAAGCATTTCCTCTCACAAAACACGCAGTTTTAACGGAAGAACCCTGCTGTAGTTGCAGGTGGAACACAAGCATCTTTTCTCCCACAGTGTACTCAATGGGCACTTCCCCTAATGAACTTGTTCTATAAGAATGCTTTCCAGCGTGGAGCGAACTGCCTCAACCATGGCAGGCTCTACTGTGGTCTCTAAGGATTTCCTCTCTGAAAACACGGCACTTTTACCTGAAGAACTCTGCTTTAGTTGCAGGTGGAACACAAGCTCTATTTCACCCACACTGTACACCAAGGGCCCTTCCCCAAATGAATCTTCTATATGCAGGGTGTCCCGCCTGCAGCGAACTGCCACAACCAAGGCAGGCACTAGTAAGGACTGTAAGCATTTCCTCTCCCAAAACACGCAGTTTTACCCGAAGAACTCTGCTTTAGTTGCAGGTGGAACACAAGCAGCATTTCTCCCACTGTGTACTCTTTGGTCTCTTCCACGAATGAACTTCTATATGCAGGTTTTCCCACGTGGTGCGAACTGCCCTCAACCACGGAAGGCTGTAGCGAGGACTGTAGGCATTTCCTCTTCCAAACCATGGCAGTTTTACCCAAAGAACTCTGCTGTAGTAGCAGGTGGAACACAAGCAGCATTTCTCCCACTGTGTACTCTCTGAGCTCCTCCACGAATGAACTCTTATATGCAAGGTTTGCCACGTGGAGCGAACTGCCTCAAACAAGGCAGGCTGTTGCGAGGACTGTTAGCAGTTCCTCTCCCTAAACACGCAGTTTTAATGGAAGAACTCTGCTTTAGTTGCAGGTGGAACACTAGCATCTTTTCTCCTACAGTGTACTCAATGGGCACTTCCCCTAATGAACTTGTTCTATAAGAATGCTTTCCAGCGTGGAGCGAACTGCCTCAACCATGGCAGGCTCTACTGTGGTCTCTAAGGATTTCCTCTGTGAAAATACAGCACTTTTATCCGAAGAACTCTGCTATAGTTGCAGATGGAACACAAGCTGCATTTCACCCACACTGTAAATAAAGGGCCCTTCCCCAAATGAATCTTCTTTATGCAAGGTGTCCTGCCTGCAGCAAACTGCCACAACCAAGGCAGGCACTGGTAAGGACTGTAAGCATTTCCTCTCCCAAAACACACAGTTTTACCCGAAGAACTCTGCTTTAGTTGCAGGGGGAACACAAGCAGCATTTCTCCCACTGTGTACTCTTTGGTCTCTTCCTTGAATGAACATCTATATGCAATGTTTCCCACGTGGAGTGAACTGCCTCAACCACGGCAGGCTGTAGCGAGGACTGTAAGCATTTCCTCTTCCAAAACACGGCAGTTTTACCCAAAGAACTCTGCTTTTCTTGCAGGTGGAACACAAGCAGCATTTCTCCCACTGTGTACTCTCTGGGCTCTTCCACGAATGAACTCCTATATGCAGGGTTTCCCACGTGGAGCGAACTGCCTCAAACAAGGCAGGCTGTAGTGAGGACTGTAAGCATTTCCTCTCCCTAAACACGCAGTTTTAATGGAAGAACGCTGCTTTAGTTGCAGGTGGAGCACAAGCAGCTTTTCTCCCACACTGTACACAAAGGGCACTTCCCCTAATGAACATGTCCTATAAGAATGGTTTCCCGCATGGATCGAATTGCCTCAACCATGGCAGGCTCTACTGTGGTATCTAAGGATTTCCTCTCTGAAAACACGGCACTTTTACCCGAAGAACTCTGCTTTAGTTGCAGGTGGAACACAAGCTGCATTTCACCCACACTGTAAACAAAAGGCCCTTCCCCAAATGAATCTTCTATATGCAGGGTGTCCCTCATGCAGCGAACTGCCTCAACCAAGGCAGGCTCTAGTAAGTACTGTAAGCATTTCTTCACCAAATACACGCAGTTTTACCCGAAGAACTCTGCTTTAGTTGCAGGTGGAACACAAGCAGCATTTCTCCCACTGTGTACTCTTTGGTCTCTTCCACGAATGAACTTCTATATGCAGGTTTTCCCACGTGGTGCGAACTGCTCTCAACGACGGAAGGCTGTAGCGAGGACTGTAGGCATTTCCTCTTCCAAACCATGGCAGTTTTACCCAAAGAACTCTGCTGTAGTAGCAGGTGGAACACAAGCAGCATTTCTCCCACTGTGTACTCTCTGAGCTCCTCCACGAATGAACTCTTATATGCAAGGTTTGCCACGTGGAGCGAACTGCCTCAAACAAGGCAGGCTGTTGTGAGGACTGTTAGCATTTGCTCTCCCTAAACACGCAGTTTTAATGGAAGAACTCTGCTTTAGTTGCAGGTGGAACACAAGCATCTATTCTCCCACAGTGTACACAATGTGCACGTCCCCTAATGAACTTGTTCTATAAGAATGGTTTCCCACGTGGACCGAACTGCCTCAACCATGGCAGGCTCTACTGTGGTCTCTAAGGATTTCTTCTGTGAAAACACGGCACTTTTACACGAAGAACTCTGCTTTAGTGGCAGATGGAACACAAGCTGCATTTCACCCACACTGTAAATAAAGGGCCCTTCCCCAAATGAATCTTCTTTATGCAAGGTGTCCTGCCTGCAGCAAACTGCCACAACCAAGGCAGGCACTAGTAAGGACTGTAAGCATTTCCTCTCCCAAACACACAGTTTTACCCAAAGAAATCTGCTTTTGTTGCAGGTGGAACACAAGCAGCATTTCTCCCACTGTGTACTCTCTGGGCTCTTCCACGAATGAACTCTTATATGCAGGGTTTCCCACGTGGAGCGAACTGCCTCAAACAAGGCAGGCTGTAGTGAGGACTGTAAGCATTTCCTCTCCCTAAACACGCAGTTTTAATGGAAGAACTCTGCTTTAGTTGCAGGTGGAACACAAGCAGCTTTTCTCCCACAGTGTACACAAAGGGCACTTCCCCTAATGAACATGTTCTATAAGAATGGTTTCCCGCATGGAGCGAATTGCCTCAACCATGGCAGGCTCTACTATGGTATCTAAGGATTTCCTCTCTGAAAACACGGCACTTTTACCAGAAGAACTCTGCTTTAGTTTTAGGTGGAGCACAAGCTGCATTTCACCCACACTGTACACAAAGGGCCCATCCACAAATGAATCTTCTATATGCAGGGTGTCCTGCCTGCAGTGAAATGACACAACCAAGGCAGGCACTAGTAAGGACTGTAAGCATTTCCTCTCACAAAACACGCAGTTTTAACGGAAGAACCCTGCTGTAGTTGCAGGTGGAACACAAGCATCTTTTCTCCCACAGTGTACTCAATGGGCACTTCCCCTAATGAACTTGTTCTATAAGAATGCTTTCCAGCGTGGAGCGAACTGCCTCAACCATGGCAGGCTCTACTGTGGTCTCTAAGGATTTCCTCTCTGAAAACACGGCACTTTTACCTGAAGAACTCTGCTTTAGTTGCAGGTGGAACACAAGCTCTATTTCACCCACACTGTACACCAAGGGCCCTTCCCCAAATGAATCTTCTATATGCAGGGTGTCCCGCCTGCAGCGAACTGCCACAACCAAGGCAGGCACTAGTAAGGACTGTAAGCATTTCCTATCCCAAAACACGCAGTTTTACCCGAAGAACTCTGCTTTAGTTGCAGGTGGAACACAAGCAGCATTTCTCCCACTGTGTACTCTTTGGTCTCTTCCACGAATGAACTTCTATATGCAGGTTTTCCCACGTGGTGCGAACTGCCCTCAACCACGGAAGGCTGTAGCGAGGACTGTAGGCATTTCCTCTTCCAAACCATGGCAGTTTTACCCAAAGAACTCTGCTGTAGTAGCAGGTGGAACACAAGCAGCATTTCTCCCACTGTGTACTCTCTGAGCTCCTCCACGAATGAACTCTTATATGCAAGGTTTGCCACGTGGAGCGAACTGCCTCAAACAAGGCAGGCTGTTGCGAGGACTGTTAGCAGTTCCTCTCCCTAAACACGCAGTTTTAATGGAAGAACTCTGCTTTAGTTGCAGGTGGAACACTAGCATCTTTTCTCCTACAGTGTACTCAATGGGCACTTCCCCTAATGAACTTGTTCTATAAGAATGCTTTCCAGCGTGGAGCGAACTGCCTCAACCATGGCAGGCTCTACTGTGTTCTCTAAGGATTTCCTCTGTGAAAATACAGCACTTTTATCCGAAGAACTCTGCTATAGTTGCAGATGGAACACAAGCTGCATTTCACCCACACTGTAAACAAAGGGCCCTTCCCCAAATGAATCTTCTTTATGCAAGGTGTCCTGCCTGCAGCAAACTGCCACAACCAAGGCAGGCACTGGTAAGGACTGTAAGCATTTCCTCTCCCAAAACACACAGTTTTACCCGAAGAACTCTGCTTTAGTTGCAGGGGGAACACAAGCAGCATTTCTCCCACTGTGTACTCTTTGGTCTCTTCCTTGAATGAACATCTATATGCAATGTTTCCCACGTGGAGTGAACTGCCTCAACCACGGCAGGCTGTAGCGAGGACTGTAAGCATTTCCTCTTCCAAAACACGGCAGTTTTACCCAAAGAACTCTGCTTTTCTTGCAGGTGGAACACAAGCAGCATTTCTCCCACTGTGTACTCTCTGGGCTCTTCCACGAATGAACTCCTATATGCAGGGTTTCCCACGTGGAGCGAACTGCCTCAAACAAGGCAGGCTGTAGTGAGGACTGTAAGCATTTCCTCTCCCTAAACACGCAGTTTTAATGGAAGAACGCTGCTTTAGTTGCAGGTGGAGCACAAGCAGCTTTTCTCCCACACTGTACACAAAGGGCACTTCCCCTAATGAACATGTCCTATAAGAATGGTTTCCCGCATGGATCGAATTGCCTCAACCATGGCAGGCTCTACTGTGGTATCTAAGGATTTCCTCTCTGAAAACACGGCACTTTTACCCGAAGAACTCTGCTTTAGTTGCAGGTGGAACACAAGCTGCATTTCACCCACACTGTAAACAAAAGGCCCTTCCCCAAATGAATCTTCTATATGCAGGGTGTCCCTCATGCAGCGAACTGCCTCAACCAAGGCAGGCTCTAGTAAGTACTGTAAGCATTTCTTCACCAAATACACGCAGTTTTACCCGAAGAACTCTGCTTTAGTTGCAGGTGGAACACAAGCAGCATTTCTCCCACTGTGTACTCTTTGGTCTCTTCCACGAATGAACTTCTATATGCAGGTTTTCCCACGTGGTGCGAACTGCTCTCAACGACGGAAGGCTGTAGCGAGGACTGTAGGCATTTCCTCTTCCAAACCATGGCAGTTTTACCCAAAGAACTCTGCTGTAGTAGCAGGTGGAACACAAGCAGCATTTCTCCCACTGTGTACTCTCTGAGCTCCTCCACGAATGAACTCTTATATGCAAGGTTTGCCACGTGGAGCGAACTGCCTCAAACAAGGCAGGCTGTTGTGAGGACTGTTAGCATTTGCTCTCCCTAAACACGCAGTTTTAATGGAAGAACTCTGCTTTAGTTGCAGGTGGAACACAAGCATCTATTCTCCCACAGTGTACACAATGTACACGTCCCCTAATGAACTTGTTCTATAAGAATGGTTTCCCGCGTGGACCGAACTGCCTCAACCATGGCAGGCTCTACTGTGGTCTCTAAGGATTTCTTCTGTGAAAACACGGCACTTTTACACGAAGAACTCTGCTTTAGTGGCAGATGGAACACAAGCTGCATTTCACCCACACTGTAAATAAAGGGCCCTTCCCCAAATGAATCTTCTTTATGCAAGGTGTCCTGCCTGCAGCAAACTGCCACAACCAAGGCAGGCACTAGTAAGGACTGTAAGCATTTCCTCTCCCAAACACACAGTTTTACCCGAAGAACTCTGCTTTAGTTGCAGGTGGAACACAAGCAGTATTTCTCCCACTGTGTACTCTTGGGTCTCTTCCACGAATGAACATCTATATGCAGCGTTTCCCATGTGGAGCGAACTGCCTCAACCACGGCAGGCTGTAGTGAGGACTGTAAGCATTTCCTCTACAAAACACAGCAGATTACCCAAAGAACTCTGCTTTTGTTGCAGGTGGAACACAAGCAGCATTTCTCCCACTGTGTACTCTCTGGGCTCTTCCACGAATGAACTCTTATATGCAGGGTTTCCCACGTGGAGCGAACTGCCTCAAACAAGGCAGGCTGTAGTGAGGACTGTAAGCATTTCCTCTCCCTAAACACGCAGTTTTAATGGAAGAACTCTGCTTTAGTTGCAGGTGGAACACAAGCAGCTTTTCTCCCACAGTGTACACAAAGGGCACTTCCCCTAATGAACATGTTCTATAAGAATGGTTTCCCGCATGGAGCGAATTGCCTCAACCATGGCAGGCTCTACTATGGTATCTAAGGATTTCCTCTCTGAAAACACGGCACTTTTACCAGAAGAACTCTGCTTTAGTTTCAGGTGGAGCACAAGCTGCATTTCACCCACACTGTACACAAAGGGCCCATCCACAAATGAATCTTCTATATGCAGGGTGTCCTGCCTGCAGTGAAATGACACAACCAAGGCAGGCACTAGTAAGGACTGTAAGCATTTCCTCTCAAAAAACACGCAGTTTTAACGGAAGAACCCTGCTGTAGTTGCAGGTGGAACACAAGCATCTTTTCTCCCACAGTGTACTCAATGGGCACTTCCCCTAATGAACTTGTTCTATAAGAATGCTTTCCAGCGTGGAGCGAACTGCCTCAACCATGGCAGGCTCTACTGTGGTCTCTAAGGATTTCCTCTCTGAAAACACGGCACTTTTACCCGAAGAACTCTGCTTTAGTTGCAGGTGGAACACAAGCTGTATTTCACCCACACTGTACACCAAGGGCCCTTCCCCAAATGAATCTTCTATATGCAGGGTGTCCCGCCTGCAGCGAACTGCCACAACCAAGGCAGGCACTAGTAAGGACTGTAAGCATTTCCTATCCCAAAACACGCAGTTTTACCCGAAGAACTCTGCTTTAGTTGCAGGTGGAACACAAGCAGCATTTCTCCCACTGTGTACTCTTTGGTCTCTTCCAAGAATGAACTTCTATATGCAGGTTTTCCCACGTGGTGCGAACTGCCCTCAACCACGGAAGGCTGTAGCGAGGACTGTAGGCATTTCCTCTTCCAAACCATGGCAGTTTTACCCAAAGAACTCTGCTGTAGTAGCAGGTGGAACACAAGCAGCATTTCTCCCACTGTGTACTCTCTGAGCTCCTCCACGAATGAACTCTTATATGCAAGGTTTGCCACGTGGAGCGAACTGCCTCAAACAAGGCAGGCTGTTGCGAGGACTGTTAGCAGTTCCTCTCCCTAAACACGCAGTTTTAATGGAAGAACTCTGCTTTAGTTGCAGGTGGAACACTAGCATCTTTTCTCCTACAGTGTACTCAATGGGCACTTCCCCTAATGAACTTGTTCTATAAGAATGCTTTCCAGCGTGGAGCGAACTGCCTCAACCATGGCAGGCTCTACTGTGGTCTCTAAGGATTTCCTCTGTGAAAATACGGCACTTTTATCCGAAGAACTCTGCTATAGTTGCAGATGGAACACAAGCTGCATTTCACCCACACTGTAAACAAAGGGCCCTTCCCCAAATGAATCTTCTTTATGCAAGGTGTCCTGCCTGCAGCAAACTGCCACAACCAAGGCAGGCACTAGTAAGGACTGTAAGCATTTCCTCTCCCAAAACACACAGTTTTACCCGAAGAACTCTGCTTTAGTTGCAGGGGGAACACAAGCAGCATTTCTCCCACTGTATACTCTTTGGTCTCTTCCTTGAATGAACATCTATATGCAATGTTTCCCACGTGGAGTGAACTGCCTCAACCACGGCAGGCTGTAGCGAGGACTGTAAGCATTTCCTCTTCCAAAACACGGCAGTTTTACCCAAAGAACTCTGCTTTTCTTGCAGGTGGAACACAAGCAGCATTTCTCCCACTGTGTACTCTCTGGGCTCTTCCACGAATGAACTCCTATATGCAGGGTTTCCCACGTGGAGCGAACTGCCTCAAACAAGGCAGGCTGTAGTGAGGACTGTAAGCATTTCCTCTCCCTAAACACGCAGTTTTAATGGAAGAACGCTGCTTTAGTTGCAGGTGGAGCACAAGCAGCTTTTCTCCCACACTGTACACAAAGGGCACTTCCCCTAATGAACATGTCCTATAAGAATGGTTTCCCGCATGGATCGAATTGCCTCAACCATGGCAGGCTCTACTGTGGTATCTAAGGATTTCCTCTCTGAAAACACGGCACTTTTACCCGAAGAACTCTGCTTTAGTTGCAGGTGGAACACAAGCTGCATTTCACCCACACTGTAAACAAAAGGCCCTTCCCCAAATGAATCTTCTATATGCAGGGTGTCCCTCATGCAGCGAACTGCCTCAACCAAGGCAGGCTCTAGTAAGTACTGTAAGCATTTCTTCACCAAATACACGCAGTTTTACCCGAAGAACTCTGCTTTAGTTGCAGGTGGAACACAAGCAGCATTTCTCCCACTGTGTACTCTTTGGTCTCTTCCACGAATGAACTTCTATATGCAGGTTTTCCCACGTGGTGCGAACTGCTCTCAACGACGGAAGGCTGTAGCGAGGACTGTAGGCATTTCCTCTTCCAAACCATGGCAGTTTTACCCAAAGAACTCTGCTGTAGTAGCAGGTGGAACACAAGCAGCATTTCTCCCACTGTGTACTCTCTGAGCTCCTCCACGAATGAACTCTTATATGCAAGGTTTGCCACGTGGAGCGAACTGCCTCAAACAAGGCAGGCTGTTGTGAGGACTGTTAGCATTTGCTCTCCCTAAACACGCAGTTTTAATGGAAGAACTCTGCTTTAGTTGCAGGTGGAACACAAGCATCTATTCTCCCACAGTGTACACAATGTACACGTCCCCTAATGAACTTGTTCTATAAGAATGGTTTCCCGCGTGGACCGAACTGCCTCAACCATGGCAGGCTCTACTGTGGTCTCTAAGGATTTCTTCTGTGAAAACACGGCACTTTTACACGAAGAACTCTGCTTTAGTGGCAGATGGAACACAAGCTGCATTTCACCCACACTGTAAATAAAGGGCCCTTCCCCAAATGAATCTTCTTTATGCAAGGTGTCCTGCCTGCAGCAAACTGCCACAACCAAGGCAGGCACTAGTAAGGACTGTAAGCATTTCCTCTCCCAAACACACAGTTTTACCCGAAGAACTCTGCTTTAGTTGCAGGTGGAACACAAGCAGTATTTCTCCCACTGTGTACTCTTGGGTCTCTTCCACGAATGAACATCTATATGCAGCGTTTCCCATGTGGAGCGAACTGCCTCAACCACGGCAGGCTGTAGTGAGGACTGTAAGCATTTCCTCTACAAAACACAGCAGATTACCCAAAGAACTCTGCTTTTGTTGCAGGTGGAACACAAGCAGCATTTCTCCCACTGTGTACTCTCTGGGCTCTTCCACGAATGAACTCTTATATGCAGGGTTTCCCACGTGGAGCGAACTGCCTCAAACAAGGCAGGCTGTAGTGAGGACTGTAAGCATTTCCTCTCCCTAAACACGCAGTTTTAATGGAAGAACTCTGCTTTAGTTGCAGGTGGAACACAAGCAGCTTTTCTCCCACAGTGTACACAAAGGGCACTTACCCTAATGAACATGTTCTATAAGAATGGTTTCCCGCATGGAGCGAATTGCCTCAACCATGGCAGGCTCTACTATGGTATCTAAGGATTTCCTCTCTGAAAACACGGCACTTTTACCAGAAGAACTCTGCTTTAGTTTCAGGTGGAGCACAAGCTGCATTTCACCCACACTGTACACAAAGGGCCCATCCACAAATGAATCTTCTATATGCAGGGTGTCCTGCCTGCAGTGAAATGACACAACCAAGGCAGGCACTAGTAAGGACTGTAAGCATTTCCTCTCAAAAAACACGCAGTTTTAACGGAAGAACCCTGCTGTAGTTGCAGGTGGAACACAAGCATCTTTTCTCCCACAGTGTACTCAATGGGCACTTCCCCTAATGAACTTGTTCTATAAGAATGCTTTCCAGCGTGGAGCGAACTGCCTCAACCATGGCAGGCTCTACTGTGGTCTCTAAGGATTTCCTCTCTGAAAACACGGCACTTTTACCCGAAGAACTCTGCTTTAGTTGCAGGTGGAACACAAGCTGTATTTCACCCACACTGTACACCAAGGGCCCTTCCCCAAATGAATCTTCTATATGCAGGGTGTCCCGCCTGCAGCGAACTGCCACAACCAAGGCAGGCACTAGTAAGGACTGTAAGCATTTCCTATCCCAAAACACGCAGTTTTACCCGAAGAACTCTGCTTTAGTTGCAGGTGGAACACAAGCAGCATTTCTCCCACTGTGTACTCTTTGGTCTCTTCCAAGAATGAACTTCTATATGCAGGTTTTCCCACGTGGTGCGAACTGCCCTCAACCACGGAAGGCTGTAGCGAGGACTGTAGGCATTTCCTCTTCCAAACCATGGCAGTTTTACCCAAAGAACTCTGCTGTAGTAGCAGGTGGAACACAAGCAGCATTTCTCCCACTGTGTACTCTCTGAGCTCCTCCACGAATGAACTCTTATATGCAAGGTTTGCCACGTGGAGCGAACTGCCTCAAACAAGGCAGGCTGTTGCGAGGACTGTTAGCAGTTCCTCTCCCTAAACACGCAGTTTTAATGGAAGAACTCTGCTTTAGTTGCAGGTGGAACACTAGCATCTTTTCTCCTACAGTGTACTCAATGGGCACTTCCCCTAATGAACTTGTTCTATAAGAATGCTTTCCAGCGTGGAGCGAACTGCCTCAACCATGGCAGGCTCTACTGTGGTCTCTAAGGATTTCCTCTGTGAAAATACGGCACTTTTATCCGAAGAACTCTGCTATAGTTGCAGATGGAACACAAGCTGCATTTCACCCACACTGTAAACAAAGGGCCCTTCCCCAAATGAATCTTCTTTATGCAAGGTGTCCTGCCTGCAGCAAACTGCCACAACCAAGGCAGGCACTAGTAAGGACTGTAAGCATTTCCTCTCCCAAAACACACAGTTTTACCCGAAGAACTCTGCTTTAGTTGCAGGGGGAACACAAGCAGCATTTCTCCCACTGTATACTCTTTGGTCTCTTCCTTGAATGAACATCTATATGCAATGTTTCCCACGTGGAGTGAACTGCCTCAACCACGGCAGGCTGTAGCGAGGACTGTAAGCATTTCCTCTTCCAAAACACGGCAGTTTTACCCAAAGAACTCTGCTTTTCTTGCAGGTGGAACACAAGCAGCATTTCTCCCACTGTGTACTCTCTGGGCTCTTCCACGAATGAACTCCTATATGCAGGGTTTCCCACGTGGAGCGAACTGCCTCAAACAAGGCAGGCTGTAGTGAGGACTGTAAGCATTTCCTCTCCCTAAACACGCAGTTTTAATGGAAGAACGCTGCTTTAGTTGCAGGTGGAGCACAAGCAGCTTTTCTCCCACACTGTACACAAAGGGCACTTCCCCTAATGAACATGTCCTATAAGAATGGTTTCCCGCATGGATCGAATTGCCTCAACCATGGCAGGCTCTACTGTGGTATCTAAGGATTTCCTCTCTGAAAACACGGCACTTTTACCCGAAGAACTCTGCTTTAGTTGCAGGTGGAACACAAGCTGCATTTCACCCACACTGTAAACAAAGGGCCCATCCACAAATGAATCTTCTATATGCAGGGTGTCCCTCATGCAGCGAACTGCCTCAACCAAGGCAGGCTCTAGTAAGTACTGTAAGCATTTCTTCACCAAATACACGCAGTTTTACCCGAAGAACTCTGCTTTAGTTGCAGGTGGAACACAAGCAGCATTTCTCCCACTGTGTACTCTTTGGTCTCTTCCACGAATGAACTTCTATATGCAGGTTTTCCCACGTGGTGCGAACTGCTCTCAACGACGGAAGGCTGTAGCGAGGACTGTAGGCATTTCCTCTTCCAAACCATGGCAGTTTTACCCAAAGAACTCTGCTGTAGTAGCAGGTGGAACACAAGCAGCATTTCTCCCACTGTGTACTCTCTGAGCTCCTCCACGAATGAACTCTTATATGCAAGGTTTGCCACGTGGAGCGAACTGCCTCAAACAAGGCAGGCTGTTGTGAGGACTGTTAGCATTTGCTCTCCGTAAACACGCAGTTTTAATGGAAGAACTCTGCTTTAGTTGCAGGTGGAACACAAGCATCTATTCTCCCACAGTGTACACAATGTGCACGTCCCCTAATGAACTTGTTCTATAAGAATGGTTTCCCGCGTGGACCGAACTGCCTCAACCATGGCAGGCTCTACTGTGGTCTCTAAGGATTTCTTCTGTGAAAACACGGCACTTTTACACGAAGAACTCTGCTTTAGTGGCAGGTGGAACACAAGCTGCATTTCACCCACACTGTAAATAAAGGGCCCTTCCCCAAATGAATCTTCTTTATGCAAGGTGTCCTGCCTGCAGCAAACTGCCACAACCAAGGCAGGCACTAGTAAGGACTGTAAGCATTTCCTCTCCCAAACACACAGTTTTACCCGAAGAACTCTGCTTTAGTTGCAGGTGGAACACAAGCAGTATTTCTCCCACTGTGTACTCTTTGGTCTCTTCCACGAATGAACATCTATATGCAGCGTTTCCCATGTGGAGCGAACTGCCTCAACCACGGCAGGCTGTAGTGAGGACTGTAAGCATTTCCTCTTCAAAACACAGCAGATTACCCAAAGAACTCTGCTTTTGTTGCAGGTGGAACACAAGCAGCATTTCTCCCACTGTGTACTCTCTGGGCTCTTCCACGAATGAACTCTTATATGCAGGGTTTCCCCCGTGGAGCGAACTGCTTCAAACAAGGCAGGCTGTAGTGAGGACTGTAAGCATTTCCTCTCCCTAAACACGCAGTTTTAATGGAAGAACTCTGCTTTAGTTGCAGGTGGAACACAAGCAGCTTTTCTCCCACAGTGTACACAAAGGGCACTTCCCCTAATGAACATGTTCTATAAGAATGCTTTCCAGCGTGGAGCGAATTGCCTCAACCATGGCAGGCTCTACTATGGTATCTAAGGATTTCCTCTCTGAAAACACGGCACTTTTACCAGAAGAACTCTGCTTTAGTTGCAGGTGGAGCACAAGCTGCATTTCACCCACACTACACAAAGGGCCCATCCACAAATGAATCATCTATATGCAGGGTGTCCTGCCTGCAGCGAAATGACACAACCAAGGCAGGCACTAGTAAGGACTGTAAGCATTTCCTCTCCCAAAACACGCAGTTTTACCCAAAGAACTCTGCTTTAGTTGCAGGTGGAACACAAGCAGCATTTCTCCCACTGTGTACTCTTTGGCCTCTTCAACGAATGAACTTCTATATGCAGGGTTTCCCATGTGGAGCGAACTGCCTCAACCACGGCAGGCTGTAGCGAGGACTGTAAGCATTTCCTCTTCAAAACACAGCAGATAACCCAAAGAACTCTGCTTTTGTTGCAGGTGGAACACAAGCAGCATTTCTCCCACTGTGTACTCTCTGGGCTCTTCCACGAATGAACTCTTATATGCAGGGTTTCCCACGTGGAGCGAACTGCCTCAAACAAGGCAGGCTGTAGTGAGGACTGTAAGCATTTCCTCTCCCTAAACACGCAGTTTTAATGGAAGAACTCTGCTTTAGTTGCAGGTGGAACACAAGCAGCTTTTCTCCCACAGTGTACACAAAGGGCACTTCCCCTAATGAACATGTTCTATAAGAATGCTTTCCAGCGTGGAGCGAATTGCCTCAACCATGGTAGGCTCTACTATGGTATCTAAGGATTTCCTCTCTGAAAACACGGCAATTTTACCAGAAGAACTCTGCTTTAGTTGCAGGTGGAGCACAAGCTGCATTTCACCCACACTGTACACAAAGGGCCCATCCACAAATGAATCTTCTATATGCAGGGTGTCCTGCCTGCAGGGAAATGACACAACCAAGGCAGGCACTAGTAAGGACTGTAAGCATTTCCTCTCCCAAAACACGCAGTTTTACCCAAAGAACTCTGCTTTAGTTGCAGGTGGAACACAAGCAGCATTTCTCCCACTGTGTACTCTTTGGCCTCTTCAACGAATGAACTTCTATATGCAGGGTTTCCCACGTGGAGCGAACTGCCTCAACCACGGCAGGCTGTAGCGAGGACTGTAAGCATTTCCTCTTCCAAACCACGGCAGTTTTACCCAAAGAACTCTGCTTTAGTTGCAGGTGGAACACAAGCAGCATTTCTCCCACTGTGTACTCTTAGGTCTCTTCCACGAATGAAATTCTATATGCAGGGTTTCCCATGTGGAGCGAACTGCCTCAACCATGGCAGGCTGTAGCGAGGACTGTAAGCATTTCCTCTCACAAAACACGCAGTTTTAACGGAAGAACCCTGCTGTAGTTGCAGGTGGAACACAAGCATCTTTTCTCCCACAGTGTACTCAATGGGCACTTCCCCTAATGAACTTGTTCTATAAGAATGCTTTCCAGCGTGGAGCGAACTGCCTCAACCATGGCAGGCTCTACTGTGGTCTCTAAGGATTTCCTCTCTGAAAACACGGCACTTTTACCTGAAGAACTCTGCTTTAGTTGCAGGTGGAACACAAGCTGTATTTCACCCACACTGTACACCAAGGGCCCTTCCCCAAATGAATCTTCTATATGCAGGGTGTCCCACCTGCAGCGAACTGCCACAACCAAGGCAGGCATTAGTAAGGACTGTAAGCATTTCCTCTCCCAAAACACACAGTTTTACCCGAAGAACTCTGCTTTAGTTGCAGGTGGAACACAAGCAGCATTTCTCCCACTGTGTACTCTTTGGTCTCTTCCACGAATGAACTTCTATATGCAGGTTTTCCCACGTGGTGCGAACTGCCCTCAACCACGGAAGGCTGTAGCGAGGACTCTAGGCATTTCCTCTTCCAAACCATGGCAGTTTTACCCAAAGAACTCTGCTGTAGTAGCAGGTGGAACACAAGCAGCATTTCTCCCACTGTGTACTCTCTGAGCTCCTCCACGAATGAACTCTTATATGCAAGGTTTGCCACGTGGAGCGAACTGCCTCAAACAAGGCAGGCTGTTGCGAGGACTGTTAGCATTTCCTCTCCCTAAACACGCAGTTTTAATGGAAGAACTCTGCTTTAGTTGCAGGTGGAACACTAGCATCTTTTCTCCTACAGTGTACTCAATGGGCACTTCCCCTAATGAACTTGTTCTATAAGAATGCTTTCCAGCGTGGAGCGAACTGCCTCAACCATGGCAGGCTCTACTGTGGTCTCTAAGGATTTCCTCTGTGAAAATACGGCACTTTTATCCGAAGAACTCTGCTATAGTTGCAGATGGAACACAAGCTGCATTTCACCCACACTGTAAACAAAGGGCCCTTCCCCAAATGAATCTTCTTTATGCAAGGTGTCCTGCCTGCAGCAAACTGCCACAACCAAGGCAGGCACTAGTAAGGACTGTAAGCATTTCCTCTCCCAAAACACACAGTTTTACCCGAAGAACTCTGCTTTAGTTGCAGGGGGAACACAAGCAGCATTTCTCCCACTGTGTACTCTTTGGTCTCTTCCACGAATGAACATCTATATGCAGCGTTTCCCATGTGGAGCGAACTGCCTCAACCACGGCAGGCTGTAGTGAGGACTGTAAGCATTTCCTCTTCAAAACATGGCAGTTTTACCCAAAGAACTCTGCTTTTGTTGCAGGTGGAACACAAGCAGCATTTCTCCCACTGTGTACTCTCTGGGCTCTTCCACGAATGAACTCTTATATGCAGGGTTTCCCACGTGGAGCGAACTGCCTCAAACAAGGCAGGCTGTAGTGAGGACTGTAAGCATTTCCTCTCCCTAAACACGCAGTTTTAATGGAAGAACTCTGCTTTAGTTGCAGGTGGAACACAAGCAGCTTTTCTCCCACAGTGTACACAAAGGGCACTTCCCCTAATGAACATGTTCTATAAGAATGGTTTCCCGCATGGAGCGAATTGCCTCAACCATGGCAGGCTCTACTATGGTATCTAAGGATTTCCTCTCTGAAAACACGGCACTTTTACCAGAAGAACTCTGCTTTAGTTGCAGGTGGAGCACAGGCTGCATTTCAACCACACTGTACACAAAGGGCCGTTCCCCAAATGAATCTTCTATATGCAGGGTGTCCTGCCTGCAGCGAAATGACACAACCAAGGCAGGCACTAGTAAGGACTGTAAGCATTTCCTCTCCCAAAACACGCAGTTTTACCCAAAGAACTCTGCTTTAGTTGCAGGTGGAACACAAGCAGCATTTCTCCCACTGTGTACTCTTTGGCCTCTTCAACGAATGAACTTCTATATGCAGGGTTTCCCACGTGGAGCGAACTGCCTCAACCACGGCAGGCTGTAGCGAGGACTGTAAGCATTTCCTCTTCCAAACCACGGCAGTTTTACCCAAAGAACTCTGCTTTAGTTGCAGGTGGAACACAAGCAGCATTTCTCCCACTGTGTACTCTTAGGTCTCTTCCACGAATGAAATTCTATATGCAGGGTTTCCCATGTGGAGCGAACTGCCTCAACCACGGCAGGCTGTAGCGAGGACTGTAAGCATTTCCTCTCACAAAACACGCAGTTTTAACGGAAGAACCCTGCTGTAGTTGCAGGTGGAACACAAGCATCTTTTCTCCCACAGTGTACTCAATGGGCACTTCCCCTAATGAACTTGTTCTATAAGAATGCTTTCCAGCGTGGAGCGAACTGCCTCAACCATGGCAGGCTCTACTGTGGTCTCTAAGGATTTCCTCTCTGAAAACACGGCACTTTTACCTGAAGAACTCTGCTTTAGTTGCAGGTGGAACACAAGCTGTATTTCACCCACACTGTACACCAAGGGCCCTTCCCCAAATGAATCTTCTATATGCAGGGTGTCCCGCCTGCAGCGAACTGCCACAACCAAGGCAGGCACTAGTAAGGACTGTAAGCATTTCCTATCCCAAAACACGCAGTTTTACCCGAAGAACTCTGCTTTAGTTGCAGGTGGAACACAAGCAGCATTTCTCCCACTGTGTACTCTTTGGTCTCTTCCAAGAATGAACTTCTATATGCAGGTTTTCCCACGTGGTGCGAACTGCCCTCAACCACGGAAGGCTGTAGCGAGGACTGTAGGCATTTCCTCTTCCAAACCATGGCAGTTTTACCCAAAGAACTCTGCTGTAGTAGCAGGTGGAACACAAGCAGCATTTCTCCCACTGTGTACTCTCTGAGCTCCTCCACGAATGAACTCTTATATGCAAGGTTTGCCACGTGGAGCGAACTGCCTCAAACAAGGCAGGCTGTTGCGAGGACTGTTAGCAGTTCCTCTCCCTAAACACGCAGTTTTAATGGAAGAACTCTGCTTTAGTTGCAGGTGGAACACTAGCATCTTTTCTCCTACAGTGTACTCAATGGGCACTTCCCCTAATGAACTTGTTCTATAAGAATGCTTTCCAGCGTGGAGCGAACTGCCTCAACCATGGCAGGCTCTACTGTGGTGTCTAAGGATTTCCTCTGTGAAAATACAGCACTTTTATCCGAAGAACTCTGCTATAGTTGCAGATGGAACACAAGCTGCATTTCACCCACACTGTAAACAAAGGGCCCTTCCCCAAATGAATCTTCTTTATGCAAGGTGTCCTGCCTGCAGCAAACTGCCACAACCAAGGCAGGCACTAGTAAGGACTGTAAGCATTTCCTCTCCCAAAACACACAGTTTTACCCGAAGAACTCTGCTTTAGTTGCAGGGGGAACACAAGCAGCATTTCTCCCACTGTGTACTCTTTGGTCTCTTCCTTGAATGAACATCTATATGCAATGTTTCCCACGTGGAGTGAACTGCCTCAACCACGGCAGGCTGTAGCGAGGACTGTAAGCATTTCCTCTTCCAAAACACGGCAGTTTTACCCAAAGAACTCTGCTTTTCTTGCAGGTGGAACACAAGCAGCATTTCTCCCACTGTGTACTCTCTGGGCTCTTCCACGAATGAACTCCTATATGCAGGGTTTCCCACGTGGAGCGAACTGCCTCAAACAAGGCAGGCTGTAGTGAGGACTGTAAGCATTTCCTCTCCCTAAACACGCAGTTTTAATGGAAGAACGCTGCTTTAGTTGCAGGTGGAGCACAAGCAGCTTTTCTCCCACACTGTACACAAAGGGCACTTCCCCTAATGAACATGTCCTATAAGAATGGTTTCCCGCATGGATCGAATTGCCTCAACCATGGCAGGCTCTACTGTGGTATCTAAGGATTTCCTCTCTGAAAACACGGCACTTTTACCTGAAGAACTCTGCTTTAGTTGCAGGTGGAACACAAGCTCTATTTCACCCACACTGTACACCAAGGGCCCTTCCCCAAATGAATCTTCTATATGCAGGGTGTCCCGCCTGCAGCGAACTGCCACAACCAAGGCAGGCACTAGTAAGGACTGTAAGCATTTCCTATCCCAAAACACGCAGTTTTACCCGAAGAACTCTGCTTTAGTTGCAGGTGGAACACAAGCAGCATTTCTCCCACTGTGTACTCTTTGGTCTCTTCCACGAATGAACTTCTATATGCAGGTTTTCCCACGTGGTGCGAACTGCCCTCAACCACGGAAGGCTGTAGCGAGGACTGTAGGCATTTCCTCTTCCAAACCATGGCAGTTTTACCCAAAGAACTCTGCTGTAGTAGCAGGTGGAACACAAGCAGCATTTCTCCCACTGTGTACTCTCTGAGCTCCTCCACGAATGAACTCTTATATGCAAGGTTTGCCACGTGGAGCGAACTGCCTCAAACAAGGCAGGCTGTTGCGAGGACTGTTAGCATTTCCTCTCCCTAAACACGCAGTTTTAATGGAAGAACTCTGCTTTAGTTGCAGGTGGAACACTAGCATCTTTTCTCCTACAGTGTACTCAATGGGCACTTCCCCTAATGAACTTGTTCTATAAGAATGCTTTCCAGCGTGGAGCGAACTGCCTCAACCATGGCAGGCTCTACTGTGGTCTCTAAGGATTTCCTCTGTGAAAATACGGCACTTTTATCCGAAGAACTCTGCTATAGTTGCAGATGGAACACAAGCTGCATTTCACCCACACTGTAAACAAAGGGCCCTTCCCCAAATGAATCTTCTTTATGCAAGGTGTCCTGCCTGCAGCAAACTGCCACAACCAAGGCAGGCACTGGTAAGGACTGTAAGCATTTCCTCTCCCAAAACACACAGTTTTACCCGAAGAACTCTGCTTTAGTTGCAGGGGGAACACAAGCAGCATTTCTCCCACTGTGTACTCTTTGGTCTCTTCCTTGAATGAACATCTATATGCAATGTTTCCCACGTGGAGTGAACTGCCTCAACCACGGCAGGCTGTAGCGAGGACTGTAAGCATTTCCTCTTCCAAAACACGGCAGTTTTACCCAAAGAACTCTGCTTTTCTTGCAGGTGGAACACAAGCAGCATTTCTCCCACTGTGTACTCTCTGGGCTCTTCCACGAATGAACTCCTATATGCAGGGTTTCCCACGTGGAGCGAACTGCCTCAAACAAGGCAGGCTGTAGTGAGGACTGTAAGCATTTCCTCTCCCTAAACACGCAGTTTTAATGGAAGAACGCTGCTTTAGTTGCAGGTGGAGCACAAGCAGCTTTTCTCCCACACTGTACACAAAGGGCACTTCCCCTAATGAACATGTCCTATAAGAATGGTTTCCCGCATGGATCGAATTGCCTCAACCATGGCAGGCTCTACTGTGGTATCTAAGGATTTCCTCTCTGAAAACACGGCACTTTTACCCGAAGAACTCTGCTTTAGTTGCAGGTGGAACACAAGCTGCATTTCACCCACACTGTAAACAAAAGGCCCTTCCCCAAATGAATCTTCTATATGCAGGGTGTCCCTCATGCAGCGAACTGCCTCAACCAAGGCAGGCTCTAGTAAGTACTGTAAGCATTTCTTCACCAAATACACGCAGTTTTACCCGAAGAACTCTGCTTTAGTTGCAGGTGGAACACAAGCAGCATTTCTCCCACTGTGTACTCTTTGGTCTCTTCCACGAATGAACTTCTATATGCAGGTTTTCCCACGTGGTGCGAACTGCTCTCAACGACGGAAGGCTGTAGCGAGGACTGTAGGCATTTCCTCTTCCAAACCATGGCAGTTTTACCCAAAGAACTCTGCTGTAGTAGCAGGTGGAACACAAGCAGCATTTCTCCCACTGTGTACTCTCTGAGCTCCTCCACGAATGAACTCTTATATGCAAGGTTTGCCACGTGGAGCGAACTGCCTCAAACAAGGCAGGCTGTTGTGAGGACTGTTAGCATTTGCTCTCCCTAAACACGCAGTTTTAATGGAAGAACTCTGCTTTAGTTGCAGGTGGAACACAAGCATCTATTCTCCCACAGTGTACACAATGTGCACGTCCCCTAATGAACTTGTTCTATAAGAATGGTTTCCCACGTGGACCGAACTGCCTCAACCATGGCAGGCTCTACTGTGGTCTCTAAGGATTTCTTCTGTGAAAACACGGCACTTTTACACGAAGAACTCTGCTTTAGTGGCAGATGGAACACAAGCTGCATTTCACCCACACTGTAAATAAAGGGCCCTTCCCCAAATGAATCTTCTTTATGCAAGGTGTCCTGCCTGCAGCAAACTGCCACAACCAAGGCAGGCACTAGTAAGGACTGTAAGCATTTCCTCTCCCAAACACACAGTTTTACCCAAAGAAATCTGCTTTTGTTGCAGGTGGAACACAAGCAGCATTTCTCCCACTGTGTACTCTCTGGGCTCTTCCACGAATGAACTCTTATATGCAGGGTTTCCCACGTGGAGCGAACTGCCTCAAACAAGGCAGGCTGTAGTGAGGACTGTAAGCATTTCCTCTCCCTAAACACGCAGTTTTAATGGAAGAACTCTGCTTTAGTTGCAGGTGGAACACAAGCAGCTTTTCTCCCACAGTGTACACAAAGGGCACTTCCCCTAATGAACATGTTCTATAAGAATGGTTTCCCGCATGGAGCGAATTGCCTCAACCATGGCAGGCTCTACTATGGTATCTAAGGATTTCCTCTCTGAAAACACGGCACTTTTACCAGAAGAACTCTGCTTTAGTTTTAGGTGGAGCACAAGCTGCATTTCACCCACACTGTACACAAAGGGCCCATCCACAAATGAATCTTCTATATGCAGGGTGTCCTGCCTGCAGTGAAATGACACAACCAAGGCAGGCACTAGTAAGGACTGTAAGCATTTCCTCTCACAAAACACGCAGTTTTAACGGAAGAACCCTGCTGTAGTTGCAGGTGGAACACAAGCATCTTTTCTCCCACAGTGTACTCAATGGGCACTTCCCCTAATGAACTTGTTCTATAAGAATGCTTTCCAGCGTGGAGCGAACTGCCTCAACCATGGCAGGCTCTACTGTGGTCTCTAAGGATTTCCTCTCTGAAAACACGGCACTTTTACCTGAAGAACTCTGCTTTAGTTGCAGGTGGAACACAAGCTCTATTTCACCCACACTGTACACCAAGGGCCCTTCCCCAAATGAATCTTCTATATGCAGGGTGTCCCGCCTGCAGCGAACTGCCACAACCAAGGCAGGCACTAGTAAGGACTGTAAGCATTTCCTATCCCAAAACACGCAGTTTTACCCGAAGAACTCTGCTTTAGTTGCAGGTGGAACACAAGCAGCATTTCTCCCACTGTGTACTCTTTGGTCTCTTCCACGAATGAACTTCTATATGCAGGTTTTCCCACGTGGTGCGAACTGCCCTCAACCACGGAAGGCTGTAGCGAGGACTGTAGGCATTTCCTCTTCCAAACCATGGCAGTTTTACCCAAAGAACTCTGCTGTAGTAGCAGGTGGAACACAAGCAGCATTTCTCCCACTGTGTACTCTCTGAGCTCCTCCACGAATGAACTCTTATATGCAAGGTTTGCCACGTGGAGCGAACTGCCTCAAACAAGGCAGGCTGTTGCGAGGACTGTTAGCAGTTCCTCTCCCTAAACACGCAGTTTTAATGGAAGAACTCTGCTTTAGTTGCAGGTGGAACACTAGCATCTTTTCTCCTACAGTGTACTCAATGGGCACTTCCCCTAATGAACTTGTTCTATAAGAATGCTTTCCAGCGTGGAGCGAACTGCCTCAACCATGGCAGGCTCTACTGTGTTCTCTAAGGATTTCCTCTGTGAAAATACAGCACTTTTATCCGAAGAACTCTGCTATAGTTGCAGATGGAACACAAGCTGCATTTCACCCACACTGTAAACAAAGGGCCCTTCCCCAAATGAATCTTCTTTATGCAAGGTGTCCTGCCTGCAGCAAACTGCCACAACCAAGGCAGGCACTGGTAAGGACTGTAAGCATTTCCTCTCCCAAAACACACAGTTTTACCCGAAGAACTCTGCTTTAGTTGCAGGGGGAACACAAGCAGCATTTCTCCCACTGTGTACTCTTTGGTCTCTTCCTTGAATGAACATCTATATGCAATGTTTCCCACGTGGAGTGAACTGCCTCAACCACGGCAGGCTGTAGCGAGGACTGTAAGCATTTCCTCTTCCAAAACACGGCAGTTTTACCCAAAGAACTCTGCTTTTCTTGCAGGTGGAACACAAGCAGCATTTCTCCCACTGTGTACTCTCTGGGCTCTTCCACGAATGAACTCCTATATGCAGGGTTTCCCACGTGGAGCGAACTGCCTCAAACAAGGCAGGCTGTAGTGAGGACTGTAAGCATTTCCTCTCCCTAAACACGCAGTTTTAATGGAAGAACGCTGCTTTAGTTGCAGGTGGAGCACAAGCAGCTTTTCTCCCACACTGTACACAAAGGGCACTTCCCCTAATGAACATGTCCTATAAGAATGGTTTCCCGCATGGATCGAATTGCCTCAACCATGGCAGGCTCTACTGTGGTATCTAAGGATTTCCTCTCTGAAAACACGGCACTTTTACCCGAAGAACTCTGCTTTAGTTGCAGGTGGAACACAAGCTGCATTTCACCCACACTGTAAACAAAAGGCCCTTCCCCAAATGAATCTTCTATATGCAGGGTGTCCCTCATGCAGCGAACTGCCTCAACCAAGGCAGGCTCTAGTAAGTACTGTAAGCATTTCTTCACCAAATACACGCAGTTTTACCCGAAGAACTCTGCTTTAGTTGCAGGTGGAACACAAGCAGCATTTCTCCCACTGTGTACTCTTTGGTCTCTTCCACGAATGAACTTCTATATGCAGGTTTTCCCACGTGGTGCGAACTGCTCTCAACGACGGAAGGCTGTAGCGAGGACTGTAGGCATTTCCTCTTCCAAACCATGGCAGTTTTACCCAAAGAACTCTGCTGTAGTAGCAGGTGGAACACAAGCAGCATTTCTCCCACTGTGTACTCTCTGAGCTCCTCCACGAATGAACTCTTATATGCAAGGTTTGCCACGTGGAGCGAACTGCCTCAAACAAGGCAGGCTGTTGTGAGGACTGTTAGCATTTGCTCTCCCTAAACACGCAGTTTTAATGGAAGAACTCTGCTTTAGTTGCAGGTGGAACACAAGCATCTATTCTCCCACAGTGTACACAATGTACACGTCCCCTAATGAACTTGTTCTATAAGAATGGTTTCCCGCGTGGACCGAACTGCCTCAACCATGGCAGGCTCTACTGTGGTCTCTAAGGATTTCTTCTGTGAAAACACGGCACTTTTACACGAAGAACTCTGCTTTAGTGGCAGATGGAACACAAGCTGCATTTCACCCACACTGTAAATAAAGGGCCCTTCCCCAAATGAATCTTCTTTATGCAAGGTGTCCTGCCTGCAGCAAACTGCCACAACCAAGGCAGGCACTAGTAAGGACTGTAAGCATTTCCTCTCCCAAACACACAGTTTTACCCGAAGAACTCTGCTTTAGTTGCAGGTGGAACACAAGCAGTATTTCTCCCACTGTGTACTCTTGGGTCTCTTCCACGAATGAACATCTATATGCAGCGTTTCCCATGTGGAGCGAACTGCCTCAACCACGGCAGGCTGTAGTGAGGACTGTAAGCATTTCCTCTACAAAACACAGCAGATTACCCAAAGAACTCTGCTTTTGTTGCAGGTGGAACACAAGCAGCATTTCTCCCACTGTGTACTCTCTGGGCTCTTCCACGAATGAACTCTTATATGCAGGGTTTCCCACGTGGAGCGAACTGCCTCAAACAAGGCAGGCTGTAGTGAGGACTGTAAGCATTTCCTCTCCCTAAACACGCAGTTTTAATGGAAGAACTCTGCTTTAGTTGCAGGTGGAACACAAGCAGCTTTTCTCCCACAGTGTACACAAAGGGCACTTCCCCTAATGAACATGTTCTATAAGAATGGTTTCCCGCATGGAGCGAATTGCCTCAACCATGGCAGGCTCTACTATGGTATCTAAGGATTTCCTCTCTGAAAACACGGCACTTTTACCAGAAGAACTCTGCTTTAGTTTCAGGTGGAGCACAAGCTGCATTTCACCCACACTGTACACAAAGGGCCCATCCACAAATGAATCTTCTATATGCAGGGTGTCCTGCCTGCAGTGAAATGACACAACCAAGGCAGGCACTAGTAAGGACTGTAAGCATTTCCTCTCAAAAAACACGCAGTTTTAACGGAAGAACCCTGCTGTAGTTGCAGGTGGAACACAAGCATCTTTTCTCCCACAGTGTACTCAATGGGCACTTCCCCTAATGAACTTGTTCTATAAGAATGCTTTCCAGCGTGGAGCGAACTGCCTCAACCATGGCAGGCTCTACTGTGGTCTCTAAGGATTTCCTCTCTGAAAACACGGCACTTTTACCCGAAGAACTCTGCTTTAGTTGCAGGTGGAACACAAGCTGTATTTCACCCACACTGTACACCAAGGGCCCTTCCCCAAATGAATCTTCTATATGCAGGGTGTCCCGCCTGCAGCGAACTGCCACAACCAAGGCAGGCACTAGTAAGGACTGTAAGCATTTCCTATCCCAAAACACGCAGTTTTACCCGAAGAACTCTGCTTTAGTTGCAGGTGGAACACAAGCAGCATTTCTCCCACTGTGTACTCTTTGGTCTCTTCCAAGAATGAACTTCTATATGCAGGTTTTCCCACGTGGTGCGAACTGCCCTCAACCACGGAAGGCTGTAGCGAGGACTGTAGGCATTTCCTCTTCCAAACCATGGCAGTTTTACCCAAAGAACTCTGCTGTAGTAGCAGGTGGAACACAAGCAGCATTTCTCCCACTGTGTACTCTCTGAGCTCCTCCACGAATGAACTCTTATATGCAAGGTTTGCCACGTGGAGCGAACTGCCTCAAACAAGGCAGGCTGTTGCGAGGACTGTTAGCAGTTCCTCTCCCTAAACACGCAGTTTTAATGGAAGAACTCTGCTTTAGTTGCAGGTGGAACACTAGCATCTTTTCTCCTACAGTGTACTCAATGGGCACTTCCCCTAATGAACTTGTTCTATAAGAATGCTTTCCAGCGTGGAGCGAACTGCCTCAACCATGGCAGGCTCTACTGTGGTCTCTAAGGATTTCCTCTGTGAAAATACGGCACTTTTATCCGAAGAACTCTGCTATAGTTGCAGATGGAACACAAGCTGCATTTCACCCACACTGTAAACAAAGGGCCCTTCCCCAAATGAATCTTCTTTATGCAAGGTGTCCTGCCTGCAGCAAACTGCCACAACCAAGGCAGGCACTAGTAAGGACTGTAAGCATTTCCTCTCCCAAAACACACAGTTTTACCCGAAGAACTCTGCTTTAGTTGCAGGGGGAACACAAGCAGCATTTCTCCCACTGTATACTCTTTGGTCTCTTCCTTGAATGAACATCTATATGCAATGTTTCCCACGTGGAGTGAACTGCCTCAACCACGGCAGGCTGTAGCGAGGACTGTAAGCATTTCCTCTTCCAAAACACGGCAGTTTTACCCAAAGAACTCTGCTTTTCTTGCAGGTGGAACACAAGCAGCATTTCTCCCACTGTGTACTCTCTGGGCTCTTCCACGAATGAACTCCTATATGCAGGGTTTCCCACGTGGAGCGAACTGCCTCAAACAAGGCAGGCTGTAGTGAGGACTGTAAGCATTTCCTCTCCCTAAACACGCAGTTTTAATGGAAGAACGCTGCTTTAGTTGCAGGTGGAGCACAAGCAGCTTTTCTCCCACACTGTACACAAAGGGCACTTCCCCTAATGAACATGTCCTATAAGAATGGTTTCCCGCATGGATCGAATTGCCTCAACCATGGCAGGCTCTACTGTGGTATCTAAGGATTTCCTCTCTGAAAACACGGCACTTTTACCCGAAGAACTCTGCTTTAGTTGCAGGTGGAACACAAGCTGCATTTCACCCACACTGTAAACAAAGGGCCCATCCACAAATGAATCTTCTATATGCAGGGTGTCCCTCATGCAGCGAACTGCCTCAACCAAGGCAGGCTCTAGTAAGTACTGTAAGCATTTCTTCACCAAATACACGCAGTTTTACCCGAAGAACTCTGCTTTAGTTGCAGGTGGAACACAAGCAGCATTTCTCCCACTGTGTACTCTTTGGTCTCTTCCACGAATGAACTTCTATATGCAGGTTTTCCCACGTGGTGCGAACTGCTCTCAACGACGGAAGGCTGTAGCGAGGACTGTAGGCATTTCCTCTTCCAAACCATGGCAGTTTTACCCAAAGAACTCTGCTGTAGTAGCAGGTGGAACACAAGCAGCATTTCTCCCACTGTGTACTCTCTGAGCTCCTCCACGAATGAACTCTTATATGCAAGGTTTGCCACGTGGAGCGAACTGCCTCAAACAAGGCAGGCTGTTGTGAGGACTGTTAGCATTTGCTCTCCGTAAACACGCAGTTTTAATGGAAGAACTCTGCTTTAGTTGCAGGTGGAACACAAGCATCTATTCTCCCACAGTGTACACAATGTGCACGTCCCCTAATGAACTTGTTCTATAAGAATGGTTTCCCGCGTGGACCGAACTGCCTCAACCATGGCAGGCTCTACTGTGGTCTCTAAGGATTTCTTCTGTGAAAACACGGCACTTTTACACGAAGAACTCTGCTTTAGTGGCAGGTGGAACACAAGCTGCATTTCACCCACACTGTAAATAAAGGGCCCTTCCCCAAATGAATCTTCTTTATGCAAGGTGTCCTGCCTGCAGCAAACTGCCACAACCAAGGCAGGCACTAGTAAGGACTGTAAGCATTTCCTCTCCCAAACACACAGTTTTACCCGAAGAACTCTGCTTTAGTTGCAGGTGGAACACAAGCAGTATTTCTCCCACTGTGTACTCTTTGGTCTCTTCCACGAATGAACATCTATATGCAGCGTTTCCCATGTGGAGCGAACTGCCTCAACCACGGCAGGCTGTAGTGAGGACTGTAAGCATTTCCTCTTCAAAACACAGCAGATTACCCAAAGAACTCTGCTTTTGTTGCAGGTGGAACACAAGCAGCATTTCTCCCACTGTGTACTCTCTGGGCTCTTCCACGAATGAACTCTTATATGCAGGGTTTCCCCCGTGGAGCGAACTGCTTCAAACAAGGCAGGCTGTAGTGAGGACTGTAAGCATTTCCTCTCCCTAAACACGCAGTTTTAATGGAAGAACTCTGCTTTAGTTGCAGGTGGAACACAAGCAGCTTTTCTCCCACAGTGTACACAAAGGGCACTTCCCCTAATGAACATGTTCTATAAGAATGCTTTCCAGCGTGGAGCGAATTGCCTCAACCATGGCAGGCTCTACTATGGTATCTAAGGATTTCCTCTCTGAAAACACGGCACTTTTACCAGAAGAACTCTGCTTTAGTTGCAGGTGGAGCACAAGCTGCATTTCACCCACACTACACAAAGGGCCCATCCACAAATGAATCATCTATATGCAGGGTGTCCTGCCTGCAGCGAAATGACACAACCAAGGCAGGCACTAGTAAGGACTGTAAGCATTTCCTCTCCCAAAACACGCAGTTTTACCCAAAGAACTCTGCTTTAGTTGCAGGTGGAACACAAGCAGCATTTCTCCCACTGTGTACTCTTTGGCCTCTTCAACGAATGAACTTCTATATGCAGGGTTTCCCATGTGGAGCGAACTGCCTCAACCACGGCAGGCTGTAGCGAGGACTGTAAGCATTTCCTCTTCAAAACACAGCAGATAACCCAAAGAACTCTGCTTTTGTTGCAGGTGGAACACAAGCAGCATTTCTCCCACTGTGTACTCTCTGGGCTCTTCCACGAATGAACTCTTATATGCAGGGTTTCCCACGTGGAGCGAACTGCCTCAAACAAGGCAGGCTGTAGTGAGGACTGTAAGCATTTCCTCTCCCTAAACACGCAGTTTTAATGGAAGAACTCTGCTTTAGTTGCAGGTGGAACACAAGCAGCTTTTCTCCCACAGTGTACACAAAGGGCACTTCCCCTAATGAACATGTTCTATAAGAATGCTTTCCAGCGTGGAGCGAATTGCCTCAACCATGGTAGGCTCTACTATGGTATCTAAGGATTTCCTCTCTGAAAACACGGCAATTTTACCAGAAGAACTCTGCTTTAGTTGCAGGTGGAGCACAAGCTGCATTTCACCCACACTGTACACAAAGGGCCCATCCACAAATGAATCTTCTATATGCAGGGTGTCCTGCCTGCAGGGAAATGACACAACCAAGGCAGGCACTAGTAAGGACTGTAAGCATTTCCTCTCCCAAAACACGCAGTTTTACCCAAAGAACTCTGCTTTAGTTGCAGGTGGAACACAAGCAGCATTTCTCCCACTGTGTACTCTTTGGCCTCTTCAACGAATGAACTTCTATATGCAGGGTTTCCCACGTGGAGCGAACTGCCTCAACCACGGCAGGCTGTAGCGAGGACTGTAAGCATTTCCTCTTCCAAACCACGGCAGTTTTACCCAAAGAACTCTGCTTTAGTTGCAGGTGGAACACAAGCAGCATTTCTCCCACTGTGTACTCTTAGGTCTCTTCCACGAATGAAATTCTATATGCAGGGTTTCCCATGTGGAGCGAACTGCCTCAACCATGGCAGGCTGTAGCGAGGACTGTAAGCATTTCCTCTCACAAAACACGCAGTTTTAACGGAAGAACCCTGCTGTAGTTGCAGGTGGAACACAAGCATCTTTTCTCCCACAGTGTACTCAATGGGCACTTCCCCTAATGAACTTGTTCTATAAGAATGCTTTCCAGCGTGGAGCGAACTGCCTCAACCATGGCAGGCTCTACTGTGGTCTCTAAGGATTTCCTCTCTGAAAACACGGCACTTTTACCTGAAGAACTCTGCTTTAGTTGCAGGTGGAACACAAGCTGTATTTCACCCACACTGTACACCAAGGGCCCTTCCCCAAATGAATCTTCTATATGCAGGGTGTCCCACCTGCAGCGAACTGCCACAACCAAGGCAGGCATTAGTAAGGACTGTAAGCATTTCCTCTCCCAAAACACACAGTTTTACCCGAAGAACTCTGCTTTAGTTGCAGGTGGAACACAAGCAGCATTTCTCCCACTGTGTACTCTTTGGTCTCTTCCACGAATGAACTTCTATATGCAGGTTTTCCCACGTGGTGCGAACTGCCCTCAACCACGGAAGGCTGTAGCGAGGACTCTAGGCATTTCCTCTTCCAAACCATGGCAGTTTTACCCAAAGAACTCTGCTGTAGTAGCAGGTGGAACACAAGCAGCATTTCTCCCACTGTGTACTCTCTGAGCTCCTCCACGAATGAACTCTTATATGCAAGGTTTGCCACGTGGAGCGAACTGCCTCAAACAAGGCAGGCTGTTGCGAGGACTGTTAGCATTTCCTCTCCCTAAACACGCAGTTTTAATGGAAGAACTCTGCTTTAGTTGCAGGTGGAACACTAGCATCTTTTCTCCTACAGTGTACTCAATGGGCACTTCCCCTAATGAACTTGTTCTATAAGAATGCTTTCCAGCGTGGAGCGAACTGCCTCAACCATGGCAGGCTCTACTGTGGTCTCTAAGGATTTCCTCTGTGAAAATACGGCACTTTTATCCGAAGAACTCTGCTATAGTTGCAGATGGAACACAAGCTGCATTTCACCCACACTGTAAACAAAGGGCCCTTCCCCAAATGAATCTTCTTTATGCAAGGTGTCCTGCCTGCAGCAAACTGCCACAACCAAGGCAGGCACTAGTAAGGACTGTAAGCATTTCCTCTCCCAAAACACACAGTTTTACCCGAAGAACTCTGCTTTAGTTGCAGGGGGAACACAAGCAGCATTTCTCCCACTGTGTACTCTTTGGTCTCTTCCACGAATGAACATCTATATGCAGCGTTTCCCATGTGGAGCGAACTGCCTCAACCACGGCAGGCTGTAGTGAGGACTGTAAGCATTTCCTCTTCAAAACATGGCAGTTTTACCCAAAGAACTCTGCTTTTGTTGCAGGTGGAACACAAGCAGCATTTCTCCCACTGTGTACTCTCTGGGCTCTTCCACGAATGAACTCTTATATGCAGGGTTTCCCACGTGGAGCGAACTGCCTCAAACAAGGCAGGCTGTAGTGAGGACTGTAAGCATTTCCTCTCCCTAAACACGCAGTTTTAATGGAAGAACTCTGCTTTAGTTGCAGGTGGAACACAAGCAGCTTTTCTCCCACAGTGTACACAAAGGGCACTTCCCCTAATGAACATGTTCTATAAGAATGGTTTCCCGCATGGAGCGAATTGCCTCAACCATGGCAGGCTCTACTATGGTATCTAAGGATTTCCTCTCTGAAAACACGGCACTTTTACCAGAAGAACTCTGCTTTAGTTGCAGGTGGAGCACAGGCTGCATTTCAACCACACTGTACACAAAGGGCCGTTCCCCAAATGAATCTTCTATATGCAGGGTGTCCTGCCTGCAGCGAAATGACACAACCAAGGCAGGCACTAGTAAGGACTGTAAGCATTTCCTCTCCCAAAACACGCAGTTTTACCCAAAGAACTCTGCTTTAGTTGCAGGTGGAACACAAGCAGCATTTCTCCCACTGTGTACTCTTTGGCCTCTTCAACGAATGAACTTCTATATGCAGGGTTTCCCACGTGGAGCGAACTGCCTCAACCACGGCAGGCTGTAGCGAGGACTGTAAGCATTTCCTCTTCCAAACCACGGCAGTTTTACCCAAAGAACTCTGCTTTAGTTGCAGGTGGAACACAAGCAGCATTTCTCCCACTGTGTACTCTTAGGTCTCTTCCACGAATGAAATTCTATATGCAGGGTTTCCCATGTGGAGCGAACTGCCTCAACCACGGCAGGCTGTAGCGAGGACTGTAAGCATTTCCTCTCACAAAACACGCAGTTTTAACGGAAGAACCCTGCTGTAGTTGCAGGTGGAACACAAGCATCTTTTCTCCCACAGTGTACTCAATGGGCACTTCCCCTAATGAACTTGTTCTATAAGAATGCTTTCCAGCGTGGAGCGAACTGCCTCAACCATGGCAGGCTCTACTGTGGTCTCTAAGGATTTCCTCTCTGAAAACACGGCACTTTTACCTGAAGAACTCTGCTTTAGTTGCAGGTGGAACACAAGCTGTATTTCACCCACACTGTACACCAAGGGCCCTTCCCCAAATGAATCTTCTATATGCAGGGTGTCCCGCCTGCAGCGAACTGCCACAACCAAGGCAGGCACTAGTAAGGACTGTAAGCATTTCCTATCCCAAAACACGCAGTTTTACCCGAAGAACTCTGCTTTAGTTGCAGGTGGAACACAAGCAGCATTTCTCCCACTGTGTACTCTTTGGTCTCTTCCAAGAATGAACTTCTATATGCAGGTTTTCCCACGTGGTGCGAACTGCCCTCAACCACGGAAGGCTGTAGCGAGGACTGTAGGCATTTCCTCTTCCAAACCATGGCAGTTTTACCCAAAGAACTCTGCTGTAGTAGCAGGTGGAACACAAGCAGCATTTCTCCCACTGTGTACTCTCTGAGCTCCTCCACGAATGAACTCTTATATGCAAGGTTTGCCACGTGGAGCGAACTGCCTCAAACAAGGCAGGCTGTTGCGAGGACTGTTAGCAGTTCCTCTCCCTAAACACGCAGTTTTAATGGAAGAACTCTGCTTTAGTTGCAGGTGGAACACTAGCATCTTTTCTCCTACAGTGTACTCAATGGGCACTTCCCCTAATGAACTTGTTCTATAAGAATGCTTTCCAGCGTGGAGCGAACTGCCTCAACCATGGCAGGCTCTACTGTGGTGTCTAAGGATTTCCTCTGTGAAAATACAGCACTTTTATCCGAAGAACTCTGCTATAGTTGCAGATGGAACACAAGCTGCATTTCACCCACACTGTAAACAAAGGGCCCTTCCCCAAATGAATCTTCTTTATGCAAGGTGTCCTGCCTGCAGCAAACTGCCACAACCAAGGCAGGCACTAGTAAGGACTGTAAGCATTTCCTCTCCCAAAACACACAGTTTTACCCGAAGAACTCTGCTTTAGTTGCAGGGGGAACACAAGCAGCATTTCTCCCACTGTGTACTCTTTGGTCTCTTCCTTGAATGAACATCTATATGCAATGTTTCCCACGTGGAGTGAACTGCCTCAACCACGGCAGGCTGTAGCGAGGACTGTAAGCATTTCCTCTTCCAAAACACGGCAGTTTTACCCAAAGAACTCTGCTTTTCTTGCAGGTGGAACACAAGCAGCATTTCTCCCACTGTGTACTCTCTGGGCTCTTCCACGAATGAACTCCTATATGCAGGGTTTCCCACGTGGAGCGAACTGCCTCAAACAAGGCAGGCTGTAGTGAGGACTGTAAGCATTTCCTCTCCCTAAACACGCAGTTTTAATGGAAGAACGCTGCTTTAGTTGCAGGTGGAGCACAAGCAGCTTTTCTCCCACACTGTACACAAAGGGCACTTCCCCTAATGAACATGTCCTATAAGAATGGTTTCCCGCATGGATCGAATTGCCTCAACCATGGCAGGCTCTACTGTGGTATCTAAGGATTTCCTCTCTGAAAACACGGCACTTTTACCTGAAGAACTCTGCTTTAGTTGCAGGTGGAACACAAGCTCTATTTCACCCACACTGTACACCAAGGGCCCTTCCCCAAATGAATCTTCTATATGCAGGGTGTCCCGCCTGCAGCGAACTGCCACAACCAAGGCAGGCACTAGTAAGGACTGTAAGCATTTCCTATCCCAAAACACGCAGTTTTACCCGAAGAACTCTGCTTTAGTTGCAGGTGGAACACAAGCAGCATTTCTCCCACTGTGTACTCTTTGGTCTCTTCCACGAATGAACTTCTATATGCAGGTTTTCCCACGTGGTGCGAACTGCCCTCAACCACGGAAGGCTGTAGCGAGGACTGTAGGCATTTCCTCTTCCAAACCATGGCAGTTTTACCCAAAGAACTCTGCTGTAGTAGCAGGTGGAACACAAGCAGCATTTCTCCCACTGTGTACTCTCTGAGCTCCTCCACGAATGAACTCTTATATGCAAGGTTTGCCACGTGGAGCGAACTGCCTCAAACAAGGCAGGCTGTTGCGAGGACTGTTAGCATTTCCTCTCCCTAAACACGCAGTTTTAATGGAAGAACTCTGCTTTAGTTGCAGGTGGAACACTAGCATCTTTTCTCCTACAGTGTACTCAATGGGCACTTCCCCTAATGAACTTGTTCTATAAGAATGCTTTCCAGCGTGGAGCGAACTGCCTCAACCATGGCAGGCTCTACTGTGGTCTCTAAGGATTTCCTCTGTGAAAATACGGCACTTTTATCCGAAGAACTCTGCTATAGTTGCAGATGGAACACAAGCTGCATTTCACCCACACTGTAAACAAAGGGCCCTTCCCCAAATGAATCTTCTTTATGCAAGGTGTCCTGCCTGCAGCAAACTGCCACAACCAAGGCAGGCACTAGTAAGGACTGTAAGCATTTCCTCTCCCAAAACACACAGTTTTACCCGAAGAACTCTGCTTTAGTTGCAGGGGGAACACAAGCAGCATTTCTCCCACTGTGTACTCTTTGGTCTCTTCCACGAATGAACATCTATATGCAGCGTTTCCCATGTGGAGCGAACTGCCTCAACCACGGCAGGCTGTAGTGAGGACTGTAAGCATTTCCTCTTCAAAACATGGCAGTTTTACCCAAAGAACTCTGCTTTTGTTGCAGGTGGAACACAAGCAGCATTTCTCCCACTGTGTACTCTCTGGGCTCTTCCACGAATGAACTCTTATATGCAGGGTTTCCCACGTGGAGCGAACTGCCTCAAACAAGGCAGGCTGTAGTGAGGACTGTAAGCATTTCCTCTCCCTAAACACGCAGTTTTAATGGAAGAACTCTGCTTTAGTTGCAGGTGGAACACAAGCAGCTTTTCTCCCACAGTGTACACAAAGGGCACTTCCCCTAATGAACATGTTCTATAAGAATGGTTTCCCGCATGGAGCGAATTGCCTCAACCATGGCAGGCTCTACTATGGTATCTAAGGATTTCCTTTCTGAAAACACGGCACTTTTACCAGAAGAACTCTGCTTTAGTTGCAGGTGGAGCACAGGCTGCATTTCAACCACACTGTACACAAAGGGCCCTTCCCCAAATGAATCTTCTATATGCAGGGTGTCCTGCCTGCAGCGAAATGACACAACCAAGGCAGGCACTAGTAAGGACTGTAAGCATTTGCTCTCCCAAAACACGCAGTTTTACCCAAAGAACTCTGCTTTAGTTGCAGGTGGAACACAAGCAGCATTTCTCCCACTGTGTACTCTTTGGCCTCTTCAACGAATGAACTTCTATATGCAGGGTTTCCCACGTGGAGCGAACTGCCTCAACCACGGCAGGCTGTAGCGAGGACTGTAAGCATTTCCTCTTCCAAACCACGGCAGTTTTACCCAAAGAACTCTGCTTTAGTTGCAGGTGGAACACAAGCAGCATTTCTCCCACTGTGTACTCTTAGGTCTCTTCCACAAATGAAATTCTATATGCAGGGTTTCCCATGTGGAGCGAACTGCCTCAACCACGGCAGGCTGTAGCGAGGACTGTAAGCATTTCCTCTCACAAAACACGCAGTTTTAACGGAAGAACCCTGCTGTAGTTGCAGGTGGAACACAAGCATCTTTTCTCCCACAGTGTACTCAATGGGCACTTCCCCTAATGAACTTGTTCTATAAGAATGCTTTCCAGCGTGGAGCGAACTGCCTCAACCATGGCAGGCTCTACTGTGGTCTCTAAGGATTTCCTCTCTGAAAACACGGCACTTTTACCTGAAGAACTCTGCTTTAGTTGCAGGTGGAACACAAGCTCTATTTCACCCACACTGTACACCAAGGGCCCTTCCCCAAATGAATCTTCTATATGCAGGGTGTCCCACCTGCAGCGAACTGCCACAACCAAGGCAGGCACTAGTAAGGACTGTAAGCATTTCCTATCCCAAAACACGCAGTTTTACCCGAAGAACTCTGCTTTAGTTGCAGGTGGAACACAAGCAGCATTTCTCCCACTGTGTACTCTTTGGTCTCTTCCACGAATGAACTTCTATATGCAGGTTTTCCCACGTGGTGCGAACTGCCCTCAACCACGGAAGGCTGTAGCGAGGACTGTAGGCATTTCCTCTTCCAAACCATGGCAGTTTTACCCAAAGAACTCTGCTGTAGTAGCAGGTGGAACACAAGCAGCATTTCTCCCACTGTGTACTCTCTGAGCTCCTCCACGAATGAACTCTTATATGCAAGGTTTGCCACGTGGAGCGAACTGCCTCAAACAAGGCAGGCTGTTGCGAGGACTGTTAGCAGTTCCTCTCCCTAAACACGCAGTTTTAATGGAAGAACTCTGCTTTAGTTGCAGGTGGAACACTAGCATCTTTTCTCCTACAGTGTACTCAATGGGCACTTCCCCTAATGAACTTGTTCTATAAGAATGCTTTCCAGCGTGGAGCGAACTGCCTCAACCATGGCAGGCTCTACTGTGGTGTCTAAGGATTTCCTCTGTGAAAATACAGCACTTTTATCCGAAGAACTCTGCTATAGTTGCAGATGGAACACAAGCTGCATTTCACCCACACTGTAAACAAAGGGCCCTTCCCCAAATGAATCTTCTTTATGCAAGGTGTCCTGCCTGCAGCAAACTGCCACAACCAAGGCAGGCACTAGTAAGGACTGTAAGCATTTCCTCTCCCAAAACACACAGTTTTACCCGAAGAACTCTGCTTTAGTTGCAGGGGGAACACAAGCAGCATTTCTCCCACTGTGTACTCTTTGGTCTCTTCCTTGAATGAACATCTATATGCAATGTTTCCCACGTGGAGTGAACTGCCTCAACCACGGCAGGCTGTAGCGAGGACTGTAAGCATTTCCTCTTCCAAAACACGGCAGTTTTACCCAAAGAACTCTGCTTTTCTTGCAGGTGGAACACAAGCAGCATTTCTCCCACTGTGTACTCTCTGGGCTCTTCCACGAATGAACTCCTATATGCAGGGTTTCCCACGTGGAGCGAACTGCCTCAAACAAGGCAGGCTGTAGTGAGGACTGTAAGCATTTCCTCTCCCTAAACACGCAGTTTTAATGGAAGAACGCTGCTTTAGTTGCAGGTGGAGCACAAGCAGCTTTTCTCCCACACTGTACACAAAGGGCACTTCCCCTAATGAACATGTCCTATAAGAATGGTTTCCCGCATGGATCGAATTGCCTCAACCATGGCAGGCTCTACTGTGGTATCTAAGGATTTCCTCTCTGAAAACACGGCACTTTTACCTGAAGAACTCTGCTTTAGTTGCAGGTGGAACACAAGCTCTATTTCACCCACACTGTACACCAAGGGCCCTTCCCCAAATGAATCTTCTATATGCAGGGTGTCCCGCCTGCAGCGAACTGCCACAACCAAGGCAGGCACTAGTAAGGACTGTAAGCATTTCCTATCCCAAAACACGCAGTTTTACCCGAAGAACTCTGCTTTAGTTGCAGGTGGAACACAAGCAGCATTTCTCCCACTGTGTACTCTTTGGTCTCTTCCACGAATGAACTTCTATATGCAGGTTTTCCCACGTGGTGCGAACTGCCCTCAACCACGGAAGGCTGTAGCGAGGACTGTAGGCATTTCCTCTTCCAAACCATGGCAGTTTTACCCAAAGAACTCTGCTGTAGTAGCAGGTGGAACACAAGCAGCATTTCTCCCACTGTGTACTCTCTGAGCTCCTCCACGAATGAACTCTTATATGCAAGGTTTGCCACGTGGAGCGAACTGCCTCAAACAAGGCAGGCTGTTGCGAGGACTGTTAGCATTTCCTCTCCCTAAACACGCAGTTTTAATGGAAGAACTCTGCTTTAGTTGCAGGTGGAACACTAGCATCTTTTCTCCTACAGTGTACTCAATGGGCACTTCCCCTAATGAACTTGTTCTATAAGAATGCTTTCCAGCGTGGAGCGAACTGCCTCAACCATGGCAGGCTCTACTGTGGTCTCTAAGGATTTCCTCTGTGAAAATACGGCACTTTTATCCGAAGAACTCTGCTATAGTTGCAGATGGAACACAAGCTGCATTTCACCCACACTGTAAACAAAGGGCCCTTCCCCAAATGAATCTTCTTTATGCAAGGTGTCCTGCCTGCAGCAAACTGCCACAACCAAGGCAGGCACTAGTAAGGACTGTAAGCATTTCCTCTCCCAAAACACACAGTTTTACCCGAAGAACTCTGCTTTAGTTGCAGGGGGAACACAAGCAGCATTTCTCCCACTGTGTACTCTTTGGTCTCTTCCACGAATGAACATCTATATGCAGCGTTTCCCATGTGGAGCGAACTGCCTCAACCACGGCAGGCTGTAGTGAGGACTGTAAGCATTTCCTCTTCAAAACATGGCAGTTTTACCCAAAGAACTCTGCTTTTGTTGCAGGTGGAACACAAGCAGCATTTCTCCCACTGTGTACTCTCTGGGCTCTTCCACGAATGAACTCTTATATGCAGGGTTTCCCACGTGGAGCGAACTGCCTCAAACAAGGCAGGCTGTAGTGAGGACTGTAAGCATTTCCTCTCCCTAAACACGCAGTTTTAATGGAAGAACTCTGCTTTAGTTGCAGGTGGAACACAAGCAGCTTTTCTCCCACAGTGTACACAAAGGGCACTTCCCCTAATGAACATGTTCTATAAGAATGGTTTCCCGCATGGAGCGAATTGCCTCAACCATGGCAGGCTCTACTATGGTATCTAAGGATTTCCTTTCTGAAAACACGGCACTTTTACCAGAAGAACTCTGCTTTAGTTGCAGGTGGAGCACAGGCTGCATTTCAACCACACTGTACACAAAGGGCCCTTCCCCAAATGAATCTTCTATATGCAGGGTGTCCTGCCTGCAGCGAAATGACACAACCAAGGCAGGCACTAGTAAGGACTGTAAGCATTTGCTCTCCCAAAACACGCAGTTTTACCCAAAGAACTCTGCTTTAGTTGCAGGTGGAACACAAGCAGCATTTCTCCCACTGTGTACTCTTTGGCCTCTTCAACGAATGAACTTCTATATGCAGGGTTTCCCACGTGGAGCGAACTGCCTCAACCACGGCAGGCTGTAGCGAGGACTGTAAGCATTTCCTCTTCCAAACCACGGCAGTTTTACCCAAAGAACTCTGCTTTAGTTGCAGGTGGAACACAAGCAGCATTTCTCCCACTGTGTACTCTTAGGTCTCTTCCACAAATGAAATTCTATATGCAGGGTTTCCCATGTGGAGCGAACTGCCTCAACCACGGCAGGCTGTAGCGAGGACTGTAAGCATTTCCTCTCACAAAACACGCAGTTTTAACGGAAGAACCCTGCTGTAGTTGCAGGTGGAACACAAGCATCTTTTCTCCCACAGTGTACTCAATGGGCACTTCCCCTAATGAACTTGTTCTATAAGAATGCTTTCCAGCGTGGAGCGAACTGCCTCAACCATGGCAGGCTCTACTGTGGTCTCTAAGGATTTCCTCTCTGAAAACACGGCACTTTTACCTGAAGAACTCTGCTTTAGTTGCAGGTGGAACACAAGCTCTATTTCACCCACACTGTACACCAAGGGCCCTTCCCCAAATGAATCTTCTATATGCAGGGTGTCCCACCTGCAGCGAACTGCCACAACCAAGGCAGGCACTAGTAAGGACTGTAAGCATTTCCTATCCCAAAACACGCAGTTTTACCCGAAGAACTCTGCTTTAGTTGCAGGTGGAACACAAGCAGCATTTCTCCCACTGTGTACTCTTTGGTCTCTTCCACGAATGAACTTCTATATGCAGGTTTTCCCACGTGGTGCGAACTGCCCTCAACCACGGAAGGCTGTAGCGAGGACTGTAGGCATTTCCTCTTCCAAACCATGGCAGTTTTACCCAAAGAACTCTGCTGTAGTAGCAGGTGGAACACAAGCAGCATTTCTCCCACTGTGTACTCTCTGAGCTCCTCCACGAATGAACTCTTATATGCAAGGTTTGCCACGTGGAGCGAACTGCCTCAAACAAGGCAGGCTGTTGCGAGGACTGTTAGCAGTTCCTCTCCTTAAACACGCAGTTTTAATGGAAGAACTCTGCTTTAGTTGCAGGTGGAACACTAGCATCTTTTCTCCTACAGTGTACTCAATGGGCACTTCCCCTAATGAACTTGTTCTATAAGAATGCTTTCCAGCGTGGAGCGAACTGCCTCAACCATGGCAGGCTCTACTGTGGTCTCTAAGGATTTCCTCTGTGAAAATACAGCACTTTTATCCGAAGAACTCTGCTATAGTTGCAGATGGAACACAAGCTGCATTTCACCCACACTGTAAACAAAGGGCCCTTCCCCAAATGAATCTTCTTTATGCAAGGTGTCCTGCCTGCAGCAAACTGCCACAACCAAGGCAGGCACTGGTAAGGACTGTAAGCATTTCCTCTCCCAAAACACACAGTTTTACCCGAAGAACTCTGCTTTAGTTGCAGGGGGAACACAAGCAGCATTTCTCCCACTGTGTACTCTTTGGTCTCTTCCTTGAATGAACATCTATATGCAATGTTTCCCACGTGGAGTGAACTGCCTCAACCACGGCAGGCTGTAGCGAGGACTGTAAGCATTTCCTCTTCCAAAACACGGCAGTTTTACCCAAAGAACTCTGCTTTTCTTGCAGGTGGAACACAAGCAGCATTTCTCCCACTGTGCACTCTCTGGGCTCTTCCACGAATGAACTCCTATATGCAGGGTTTCCCACGTGGAGCGAACTGCCTCAAACAAGGCAGGCTGTAGTGAGGACTGTAAGCATTTCCTCTCCCTAAACACGCAGTTTTAATGGAAGAACGCTGCTTTAGTTGCAGGTGGAGCACAAGCAGCTTTTCTCCCACACTGTACACAAAGGGCACTTCCCCTAATGAACATGTCCGATAAGAATGGTTTCCCGCATGGATCGAATTGCCTCAACCATGGCAGGCTCTACTGTGGTATCTAAGGATTTCCTCTCTGAAAACACGGCACTTTTACCCGAAGAACTCTGCTTTAGTTGCAGGTGGAACACAAGCTGCATTTCACCCACACTGTAAACAAAAGGCCCTTCCCCAAATGAATCTTCTATATGCAGGGTGTCCCTCATGCAGCGAACTGCATCAACCAAGGCAGGCTCTAGTAAGTACTGTAAGCATTTCTTCACCAAATACACGCAGTTTTACCCGAAGAACTCTGCTTTAGTTGCAGGTGGAACACAAGCAGCATTTCTCCCACTGTGTACTCTTTGGTCTCTTCCACGAATGAACTTCTATATGCAGGTTTTCCCACGTGGTGCGAACTGCTCTCAACGACAGAAGGCTGTAGCGAGGACTGTAGGCATTTCCTCTTCCAAACCATGGCAGTTTTACCCAAAGAACTCTGCTGTAGTAGCAGGTGGAACACAAGCAGCATTTCTCCCACTGTGTACTCTCTGAGCTCCTCCACGAATGAACTCTTATATGCAAGGTTTGCCACGTGGAGCGAACTGCCTCAAACAAGGCAGGCTGTTGTGAGGACTGTTAGCATTTGCTCTCCCTAAACACGCAGTTTTAATGGAAGAACTCTGCTTTAGTTGCAGGTGGAACACAAGCATCTATTCTCCCACAGTGTACACAATGTGCACGTCCCCTAATGAACTTGTTCTATAAGAATGGTTTCCCGCGTGGACCGAACTGCCTCAACCATGGCAGGCTCTACTGTGGTCTCTAAGGATTTCTTCTGTGAAAACACGGCACTTTTACACGAAGAACTCTGCTTTAGTGGCAGATGGAACACAAGCTGCATTTCACCCACACTGTAAATAAAGGGCCCTTCCCCAAATGAATCTTCTTTATGCAAGGTGTCCTGCCTGCAGCAAACTGCCACAACCAAGGCAGGCACTAGTAAGGACTGTAAGCATTTCCTCTCCCAAACACACAGTTTTACCCGAAGAACTCTGCTTTAGTTGCAGGTGGAACACAAGCAGTATTTCTCCCACTGTGTACTCTTGGGTCTCTTCCACGAATGAACATCTATATGCAGCGTTTCCCATGTGGAGCGAACTGCCTCAACCACGGCAGGCTGTAGTGAGGACTGTAAGCATTTCCTCTACAAAACACAGCAGATTACCCAAAGAACTCTGCTTTTGTTGCAGGTGGAACACAAGCAGCATTTCTCCCACTGTGTACTCTCTGGGCTCTTCCACGAATGAACTCTTATATGCAGGGTTTCCCACGTGGAGCGAACTGCCTCAAACAAGGCAGGCTGTAGTGAGGACTGTAAGCATTTCCTCTCCCTAAACACGCAGTTTTAATGGAAGAACTCTGCTTTAGTTGCAGGTGGAACACAAGCAGCTTTTCTCCCACAGTGTACACAAAGGGCACTTCCCCTAATGAACATGTTCTATAAGAATGGTTTCCCGCATGGAGCGAATTGCCTCAACCATGGCAGGCTCTACTATGGTATCTAAGGATTTCCTCTCTGAAAACACGGCACTTTTACCAGAAGAACTCTGCTTTAGTTTCAGGTGGAGCACAAGCTGCATTTCACCCACACTGTACACAAAGGGCCCATCCACAAATGAATCTTCTATATGCAGGGTGTCCTGCCTGCAGTGAAATGACACAACCAAGGCAGGCACTAGTAAGGACTGTAAGCATTTCCTCTCACAAAACACGCAGTTTTAACGGAAGAACCCTGCTGTAGTTGCAGGTGGAACACAAGCATCTTTTCTCCCACAGTGTACTCAATGGGCACTTCCCCTAATGAACTTGTTCTATAAGAATGCTTTCCAGCGTGGAGCGAACTGCCTCAACCATGGCAGGCTCTACTGTGGTCTCTAAGGATTTCCTCTCTGAAAACACGGCACTTTTACCCGAAGAACTCTGCTTTAGTTGCAGGTGGAACACAAGCTCTATTTCACCCACACTGTACACCAAGGGCCCTTCCCCAAATGAATCTTCTATATGCAGGGTGTCCCGCCTGCAGCGAACTGCCACAACCAAGGCAGGCACTAGTAAGGACTGTAAGCATTTCCTATCCCAAAACACGCAGTTTTACCCGAAGAACTCTGCTTTAGTTGCAGGTGGAACACAAGCAGCATTTCTCCCACTGTGTACTCTTTGGTCTCTTCCACGAATGAACTTCTATATGCAGGTTTTCCCACGTGGTGCGAACTGCCCTCAACCACGGAAGGCTGTAGCGAGGACTGTAGGCATTTCCTCTTCCAAACCATGGCAGTTTTACCCAAAGAACTCTGCTGTAGTAGCAGGTGGAACACAAGCAGCATTTCTCCCACTGTGTACTCTCTGAGCTCCTCCACGAATGAACTCTTATATGCAAGGTTTGCCACGTGGAGCGAACTGCCTCAAACAAGGCAGGCTGTTGCGAGGACTGTTAGCAGTTCCTCTCCCTAAACACGCAGTTTTAATGGAAGAACTCTGCTTTAGTTGCAGGTGGAACACTAGCATCTTTTCTCCTACAGTGTACTCAATGGGCACTTCCCCTAATGAACTTGTTCTATAAGAATGCTTTCCAGCGTGGAGCGAACTGCCTCAACCATGGCAGGCTCTACTGTGGTCTCTAAGGATTTCCTCTGTGAAAATACAGCACTTTTATCCGAAGAACTCTGCTATAGTTGCAGATGGAACACAAGCTGCATTTCACCCACACTGTAAACAAAGGGCCCTTCCCCAAATGAATCTTCTTTATGCAAGGTGTCCTGCCTGCAGCAAACTGCCACAACCAAGGCAGGCACTGGTAAGGACTGTAAGCATTTCCTCTCCCAAAACACACAGTTTTACCCGAAGAACTCTGCTTTAGTTGCAGGGGGAACACAAGCAGCATTTCTCCCACTGTGTACTCTTTGGTCTCTTCCTTGAATGAACATCTATATGCAATGTTTCCCACGTGGAGTGAACTGCCTCAACCACGGCAGGCTGTAGCGAGGACTGTAAGCATTTCCTCTTCCAAAACACGGCAGTTTTACCCAAAGAACTCTGCTTTTCTTGCAGGTGGAACACAAGCAGCATTTCTCCCACTGTGTACTCTCTGGGCTCTTCCACGAATGAACTCCTATATGCAGGGTTTCCCACGTGGAGCGAACTGCCTCAAACAAGGCAGGCTGTAGTGAGGACTGTAAGCATTTCCTCTCCCTAAACACGCAGTTTTAATGGAAGAACGCTGCTTTAGTTGCAGGTGGAGCACAAGCAGCTTTTCTCCCACACTGTACACAAAGGGCACTTCCCCTAATGAACATGTCCTATAAGAATGGTTTCCCGCATGGATCGAATTGCCTCAACCATGGCAGGCTCTACTGTGGTATCTAAGGATTTCCTCTCTGAAAACACGGCACTTTTACCCGAAGAACTCTGCTTTAGTTGCAGGTGGAACACAAGCTGCATTTCACCCACACTGTAAACAAAAGGCCCTTCCCCAAATGAATCTTCTATATGCAGGGTGTCCCTCATGCAGCGAACTGCCTCAACCAAGGCAGGCTCTAGTAAGTACTGTAAGCATTTCTTCACCAAATACACGCAGTTTTACCCGAAGAACTCTGCTTTAGTTGCAGGTGGAACACAAGCAGCATTTCTCCCACTGTGTACTCTTTGGTCTCTTCCACGAATGAACTTCTATATGCAGGTTTTCCCACGTGGTGCGAACTGCTCTCAACGACGGAAGGCTGTAGCGAGGACTGTAGGCATTTCCTCTTCCAAACCATGGCAGTTTTACCCAAAGAACTCTGCTGTAGTAGCAGGTGGAACACAAGCAGCATTTCTCCCACTGTGTACTCTCTGAGCTCCTCCACGAATGAACTCTTATATGCAAGGTTTGCCACGTGGAGCGAACTGCCTCAAACAAGGCAGGCTGTTGCGAGGACTGTTAGCATTTGCTCTCCCTAAACACGCAGTTTTAATGGAAGAACTCTGCTTTAGTTGCAGGTGGAACACAAGCATCTATTCTCCCACAGTGTACACAATGTGCACGTCCCCTAATGAACTTGTTCTATAAGAATGGTTTCCCGCGTGGACCGAACTGCCTCAACCATGGCAGGCTCTACTGTGGTCTCTAAGGATTTCTTCTGTGAAAACACGGCACTTTTACACGAAGAACTCTGCTTTAGTGGCAGATGGAACACAAGCTGCATTTCACCCACACTGTAAATAAAGGGCCCTTCCCCAAATGAATCTTCTTTATGCAAGGTGTCCTGCCTGCAGCAAACTGCCACAACCAAGGCAGGCACTAGTAAGGACTGTAAGCATTTCCTCTCCCAAACACACAGTTTTACCCGAAGAACTCTGCTTTAGTTGCAGGTGGAACACAAGCAGTATTTCTCCCACTGTGTACTCTTGGGTCTCTTCCACGAATGAACATCTATATGCAGCGTTTCCCATGTGGAGCGAACTGCCTCAACCACGGCAGGCTGTAGTGAGGACTGTAAGCATTTCCTCTACAAAACACAGCAGATTACCCAAAGAACTCTGCTTTTGTTGCAGGTGGAACACAAGCAGCATTTCTCCCACTGTGTACTCTCTGGGCTCTTCCACGAATGAACTCTTATATGCAGGGTTTCCCACGTGGAGCGAACTGCCTCAAACAAGGCAGGCTGTAGTGAGGACTGTAAGCATTTCCTCTCCCTAAACACGCAGTTTTAATGGAAGAACTCTGCTTTAGTTGCAGGTGGAACACAAGCAGCTTTTCTCCCACAGTGTACACAAAGGGCACTTCCCCTAATGAACATGTTCTATAAGAATGGTTTCCCGCATGGAGCGAATTGCCTCAACCATGGCAGGCTCTACTATGGTATCTAAGGATTTCCTCTCTGAAAACACGGCACTTTTACCAGAAGAACTCTGCTTTAGTTTCAGGTGGAGCACAAGCTGCATTTCACCCACACTGTACACAAAGGGCCCATCCACAAATGAATCTTCTATATGCAGGGTGTCCTGCCTGCAGTGAAATGACACAACCAAGGCAGGCACTAGTAAGGACTGTAAGCATTTCCTCTCACAAAACACGCAGTTTTAACGGAAGAACCCTGCTGTAGTTGCAGGTGGAACACAAGCATCTTTTCTCCCACAGTGTACTCAATGGGCACTTCCCCTAATGAACTTGTTCTATAAGAATGCTTTCCAGCGTGGAGCGAACTGCCTCAACCATGGCAGGCTCTACTGTGGTCTCTAAGGATTTCCTCTCTGAAAACACGGCACTTTTACCTGAAGAACTCTGCTTTAGTTGCAGGTGGAACACAAGCTCTATTTCACCCACACTGTACACCAAGGGCCCTTCCCCAAATGAATCTTCTATATGCAGGGTGTCCCGCCTGCAGCGAACTGCCACAACCAAGGCAGGCACTAGTAAGGACTGTAAGCATTTCCTATCCCAAAACACGCAGTTTTACCCGAAGAACTCTGCTTTAGTTGCAGGTGGAACACAAGCAGCATTTCTCCCACTGTGTACTCTTTGGTCTCTTCCACGAATGAACTTCTATATGCAGGTTTTCCCACGTGGTGCGAACTGCCCTCAACCACGGAAGGCTGTAGCGAGGACTGTAGGCATTTCCTCTTCCAAACCATGGCAGTTTTACCCAAAGAACTCTGCTGTAGTAGCAGGTGGAACACAAGCAGCATTTCTCCCACTGTGTACTCTCTGAGCTCCTCCACGAATGAACTCTTATATGCAAGGTTTGCCACGTGGAGCGAACTGCCTCAAACAAGGCAGGCTGTTGCGAGGACTGTTAGCAGTTCCTCTCCCTAAACACGCAGTTTTAATGGAAGAACTCTGCTTTAGTTGCAGGTGGAACACTAGCATCTTTTCTCCTACAGTGTACTCAATGGGCACTTCCCCTAATGAACTTGTTCTATAAGAATGCTTTCCAGCGTGGAGCGAACTGCCTCAACCATGGCAGGCTCTACTGTGGTCTCTAAGGATTTCCTCTGTGAAAATACAGCACTTTTATCCGAAGAACTCTGCTATAGTTGCAGATGGAACACAAGCTGCATTTCACCCACACTGTAAACAAAGGGCCCTTCCCCAAATGAATCTTCTTTATGCAAGGTGTCCTGCCTGCAGCAAACTGCCACAACCAAGGCAGGCACTGGTAAGGACTGTAAGCATTTCCTCTCCCAAAACACACAGTTTTACCCGAAGAACTCTGCTTTAGTTGCAGGGGGAACACAAGCAGCATTTCTCCCACTGTGTACTCTTTGGTCTCTTCCTTGAATGAACATCTATATGCAATGTTTCCCACGTGGAGTGAACTGCCTCAACCACGGCAGGCTGTAGCGAGGACTGTAAGCATTTCCTCTTCCAAAACACGGCAGTTTTACCCAAAGAACTCTGCTTTTCTTGCAGGTGGAACACAAGCAGCATTTCTCCCACTGTGTACTCTCTGGGCTCTTCCACGAATGAACTCCTATATGCAGGGTTTCCCACGTGGAGCGAACTGCCTCAAACAAGGCAGGCTGTAGTGAGGACTGTAAGCATTTCCTCTCCCTAAACACGCAGTTTTAATGGAAGAACGCTGCTTTAGTTGCAGGTGGAGCACAAGCAGCTTTTCTCCCACACTGTACACAAAGGGCACTTCCCCTAATGAACATGTCCTATAAGAATGGTTTCCCGCATGGATCGAATTGCCTCAACCATGGCAGGCTCTACTGTGGTATCTAAGGATTTCCTCTCTGAAAACACGGCACTTTTACCCGAAGAACTCTGCTTTAGTTGCAGGTGGAACACAAGCTGCATTTCACCCACACTGTAAACAAAAGGCCCTTCCCCAAATGAATCTTCTATATGCAGGGTGTCCCTCATGCAGCGAACTGCCTCAACCAAGGCAGGCTCTAGTAAGTACTGTAAGCATTTCTTCACCAAATACACGCAGTTTTACCCGAAGAACTCTGCTTTAGTTGCAGGTGGAACACAAGCAGCATTTCTCCCACTGTGTACTCTTTGGTCTCTTCCACGAATGAACTTCTATATGCAGGTTTTCCCACGTGGTGCGAACTGCTCTCAACGACGGAAGGCTGTAGCGAGGACTGTAGGCATTTCCTCTTCCAAACCATGGCAGTTTTACCCAAAGAACTCTGCTGTAGTAGCAGGTGGAACACAAGCAGCATTTCTCCCACTGTGTACTCTCTGAGCTCCTCCACGAATGAACTCTTATATGCAAGGTTTGCCACGTGGAGCGAACTGCCTCAAACAAGGCAGGCTGTTGTGAGGACTGTTAGCATTTGCTCTCCCTAAACACGCAGTTTTAATGGAAGAACTCTGCTTTAGTTGCAGGTGGAACACAAGCATCTATTCTCCCACAGTGTACACAATGTGCACGTCCCCTAATGAACTTGTTCTATAAGAATGGTTTCCCGCGTGGACCGAACTGCCTCAACCATGGCAGGCTCTACTGTGGTCTCTAAGGATTTCTTCTGTGAAAACACGGCACTTTTACACGAAGAACTCTGCTTTAGTGGCAGATGGAACACAAGCTGCATTTCACCCACACTGTAAATAAAGGGCCCTTCCCCAAATGAATCTTCTTTATGCAAGGTGTCCTGCCTGCAGCAAACTGCCACAACCAAGGCAGGCACTAGTAAGGACTGTAAGCATTTCCTCTCCCAAACACACAGTTTTACCCGAAGAACTCTGCTTTAGTTGCAGGTGGAACACAAGCAGTATTTCTCCCACTGTGTACTCTTGGGTCTCTTCCACGAATGAACATCTATATGCAGCGTTTCCCATGTGGAGCGAACTGCCTCAACCACGGCAGGCTGTAGTGAGGACTGTAAGCATTTCCTCTACAAAACACAGCAGATTACCCAAAGAACTCTGCTTTTGTTGCAGGTGGAACACAAGCAGCATTTCTCCCACTGTGTACTCTCTGGGCTCTTCCACGAATGAACTCTTATATGCAGGGTTTCCCACGTGGAGCGAACTGCCTCAAACAAGGCAGGCTGTAGTGAGGACTGTAAGCATTTCCTCTCCCTAAACACGCAGTTTTAATGGAAGAACTCTGCTTTAGTTGCAGGTGGAACACAAGCAGCTTTTCTCCCACAGTGTACACAAAGGGCACTTCCCCTAATGAACATGTTCTATAAGAATGGTTTCCCGCATGGAGCGAATTGCCTCAACCATGGCAGGCTCTACTATGGTATCTAAGGATTTCCTCTCTGAAAACACGGCACTTTTACCAGAAGAAATCTGCTTTAGTTTCAGGTGGAGCACAAGCTGCATTTCACCCACACTGTACACAAAGGGCCCATCCACAAATGAATCTTCTATATGCAGGGTGTCCTGCCTGCAGTGAAATGACACAACCAAGGCAGGCACTAGTAAGGACTGTAAGCATTTCCTCTCACAAAACACGCAGTTTTAACGGAAGAACCCTGCTGTAGTTGCAGGTGGAACACAAGCATCTTTTCTCCCACAGTGTACTCAATGGGCACTTCCCCTAATGAACTTGTTCTATAAGAATGCTTTCCAGCGTGGAGCGAACTGCCTCAACCATGGCAGGCTCTACTGTGGTCTCTAAGGATTTCCTCTCTGAAAACACGGCACTTTTACCCGAAGAACTCTGCTTTAGTTGCAGGTGGAACACAAGCTCTATTTCACCCACACTGTACACCAAGGGCCCTTCCCCAAATGAATCTTCTATATGCAGGGTGTCCCGCCTGCAGCGAACTGCCACAACCAAGGCAGGCACTAGTAAGGACTGTAAGCATTTCCTATCCCAAAACACGCAGTTTTACCCGAAGAACTCTGCTTTAGTTGCAGGTGGAACACAAGCAGCATTTCTCCCACTGTGTACTCTTTGGTCTCTTCCACGAATGAACTTCTATATGCAGGTTTTCCCACGTGGTGCGAACTGCCCTCAACCACGGAAGGCTGTAGCGAGGACTGTAGGCATTTCCTCTTCCAAACCATGGCAGTTTTACCCAAAGAACTCTGCTGTAGTAGCAGGTGGAACACAAGCAGCATTTCTCCCACTGTGTACTCTCTGAGCTCCTCCACGAATGAACTCTTATATGCAAGGTTTGCCACGTGGAGCGAACTGCCTCAAACAAGGCAGGCTGTTGCGAGGACTGTTAGCAGTTCCTCTCCCTAAACACGCAGTTTTAATGGAAGAACTCTGCTTTAGTTGCAGGTGGAACACTAGCATCTTTTCTCCTACAGTGTACTCAATGGGCACTTCCCCTAATGAACTTGTTCTATAAGAATGCTTTCCAGCGTGGAGCGAACTGCCTCAACCATGGCAGGCTCTACTGTGGTCTCTAAGGATTTCCTCTGTGAAAATACAGCACTTTTATCCGAAGAACTCTGCTATAGTTGCAGATGGAACACAAGCTGCATTTCACCCACACTGTAAACAAAGGGCCCTTCCCCAAATGAATCTTCTTTATGCAAGGTGTCCTGCCTGCAGCAAACTGCCACAACCAAGGCAGGCACTGGTAAGGACTGTAAGCATTTCCTCTCCCAAAACACACAGTTTTACCCGAAGAACTCTGCTTTAGTTGCAGGGGGAACACAAGCAGCATTTCTCCCACTGTGTACTCTTTGGTCTCTTCCTTGAATGAACATCTATATGCAATGTTTCCCACGTGGAGTGAACTGCCTCAACCACGGCAGGCTGTAGCGAGGACTGTAAGCATTTCCTCTTCCAAAACACGGCAGTTTTACCCAAAGAACTCTGCTTTTCTTGCAGGTGGAACACAAGCAGCATTTCTCCCACTGTGTACTCTCTGGGCTCTTCCACGAATGAACTCCTATATGCAGGGTTTCCCACGTGGAGCGAACTGCCTCAAACAAGGCAGGCTGTAGTGAGGACTGTAAGCATTTCCTCTCCCTAAACACGCAGTTTTAATGGAAGAACGCTGCTTTAGTTGCAGGTGGAGCACAAGCAGCTTTTCTCCCACACTGTACACAAAGGGCACTTCCCCTAATGAACATGTCCTATAAGAATGGTTTCCCGCATGGATCGAATTGCCTCAACCATGGCAGGCTCTACTGTGGTATCTAAGGATTTCCTCTCTGAAAACACGGCACTTTTACCCGAAGAACTCTGCTTTAGTTGCAGGTGGAACACAAGCTGCATTTCACCCACACTGTAAACAAAAGGCCCTTCCCCAAATGAATCTTCTATATGCAGGGTGTCCCTCATGCAGCGAACTGCCTCAACCAAGGCAGGCTCTAGTAAGTACTGTAAGCATTTCTTCACCAAATACACGCAGTTTTACCCGAAGAACTCTGCTTTAGTTGCAGGTGGAACACAAGCAGCATTTCTCCCACTGTGTACTCTTTGGTCTCTTCCACGAATGAACTTCTATATGCAGGTTTTCCCACGTGGTGCGAACTGCTCTCAACGACGGAAGGCTGTAGCGAGGACTGTAGGCATTTCCTCTTCCAAACCATGGCAGTTTTACCCAAAGAACTCTGCTGTAGTAGCAGGTGGAACACAAGCAGCATTTCTCCCACTGTGTACTCTCTGAGCTCCTCCACGAATGAACTCTTATATGCAAGGTTTGCCACGTGGAGCGAACTGCCTCAAACAAGGCAGGCTGTTGCGAGGACTGTTAGCATTTGCTCTCCCTAAACACGCAGTTTTAATGGAAGAACTCTGCTTTAGTTGCAGGTGGAACACAAGCATCTATTCTCCCACAGTGTACACAATGTGCACGTCCCCTAATGAACTTGTTCTATAAGAATGGTTTCCCGCGTGGACCGAACTGCCTCAACCATGGCAGGCTCTACTGTGGTCTCTAAGGATTTCTTCTGTGAAAACACGGCACTTTTACACGAAGAACTCTGCTTTAGTGGCAGATGGAACACAAGCTGCATTTCACCCACACTGTAAATAAAGGGCCCTTCCCCAAATGAATCTTCTTTATGCAAGGTGTCCTGCCTGCAGCAAACTGCCACAACCAAGGCAGGCACTAGTAAGGACTGTAAGCATTTCCTCTCCCAAACACACAGTTTTACCCGAAGAACTCTGCTTTAGTTGCAGGTGGAACACAAGCAGTATTTCTCCCACTGTGTACTCTTGGGTCTCTTCCACGAATGAACATCTATATGCAGCGTTTCCCATGTGGAGCGAACTGCCTCAACCACGGCAGGCTGTAGTGAGGACTGTAAGCATTTCCTCTACAAAACACAGCAGATTACCCAAAGAACTCTGCTTTTGTTGCAGGTGGAACACAAGCAGCATTTCTCCCACTGTGTACTCTCTGGGCTCTTCCACGAATGAACTCTTATATGCAGGGTTTCCCACGTGGAGCGAACTGCCTCAAACAAGGCAGGCTGTAGTGAGGACTGTAAGCATTTCCTCTCCCTAAACACGCAGTTTTAATGGAAGAACTCTGCTTTAGTTGCAGGTGGAACACAAGCAGCTTTTCTCCCACAGTGTACACAAAGGGCACTTCCCCTAATGAACATGTTCTATAAGAATGGTTTCCCGCATGGAGCGAATTGCCTCAACCATGGCAGGCTCTACTATGGTATCTAAGGATTTCCTCTCTGAAAACACGGCACTTTTACCAGAAGAACTCTGCTTTAGTTTCAGGTGGAGCACAAGCTGCATTTCACTCACACTGTACACAAAGGGCCCATCCACAAATGAATCTTCTATATGCAGGGTGTCCTGCCTGCAGTGAAATGACACAACCAAGGCAGGCACTAGTAAGGACTGTAAGCATTTCCTCTCACAAAACACGCAGTTTTAACGGAAGAACCCTGCTGTAGTTGCAGGTGGAACACAAGCATCTTTTCTCCCACAGTGTACTCAATAGGCACTTCCCCTAATGAACTTGTTCTATAAGAATGCTTTCCAGCGTGGAGCGAACTGCCTCAACCATGGCAGGCTCTACTGTGGTCTCTAAGGATTTCCTCTCTGAAAACACGGCACTTTTACCCGAAGAACTCTGCTTTAGTTGCAGGTGGAACACAAGCTCTATTTCACCCACACTGTACACCAAGGGCCCTTCCCCAAATGAATCTTCTATATGCAGGGTGTCCCGCCTGCAGCGAACTGCCACAACCAAGGCAGGCACTAGTAAGGACTGTAAGCATTTCCTATCCCAAAACACGCAGTTTTACCCGAAGAACTCTGCTTTAGTTGCAGGTGGAACACAAGCAGCATTTCTCCCACTGTGTACTCTTTGGTCTCTTCCACGAATGAACTTCTATATGCAGGTTTTCCCACGTGGTGCGAACTGCCCTCAACCACGGAAGGCTGTAGCGAGGACTGTAGGCATTTCCTCTTCCAAACCATGGCAGTTTTACCCAAAGAACTCTGCTGTAGTAGCAGGTGGAACACAAGCAGCATTTCTCCCACTGTGTACTCTCTGAGCTCCTCCACGAATGAACTCTTATATGCAAGGTTTGCCACGTGGAGCGAACTGCCTCAAACAAGGCAGGCTGTTGCGAGGACTGTTAGCAGTTCCTCTCCCTAAACACGCAGTTTTAATGGAAGAACTCTGCTTTAGTTGCAGGTGGAACACTAGCATCTTTTCTCCTACAGTGTACTCAATGGGCACTTCCCCTAATGAACTTGTTCTATAAGAATGCTTTCCAGCGTGGAGCGAACTGCCTCAACCATGGCAGGCTCTACTGTGGTCTCTAAGGATTTCCTCTGTGAAAATACAGCACTTTTATCCGAAGAACTCTGCTATAGTTGCAGATGGAACACAAGCTGCATTTCACCCACACTGTAAACAAAGGGCCCTTCCCCAAATGAATCTTCTTTATGCAAGGTGTCCTGCCTGCAGCAAACTGCCACAACCAAGGCAGGCACTGGTAAGGACTGTAAGCATTTCCTCTCCCAAAACACACAGTTTTACCCGAAGAACTCTGCTTTAGTTGCAGGGGGAACACAAGCAGCATTTCTCCCACTGTGTACTCTTTGGTCTCTTCCTTGAATGAACATCTATATGCAATGTTTCCCACGTGGAGTGAACTGCCTCAACCACGGCAGGCTGTAGCGAGGACTGTAAGCATTTCCTCTTCCAAAACACGGCAGTTTTACCCAAAGAACTCTGCTTTTCTTGCAGGTGGAACACAAGCAGCATTTCTCCCACTGTGTACTCTCTGGGCTCTTCCACGAATGAACTCCTATATGCAGGGTTTCCCACGTGGAGCGAACTGCCTCAAACAAGGCAGGCTGTAGTGAGGACTGTAAGCATTTCCTCTCCCTAAACACGCAGTTTTAATGGAAGAACGCTGCTTTAGTTGCAGGTGGAGCACAAGCAGCTTTTCTCCCACACTGTACACAAAGGGCACTTCCCCTAATGAACATGTCCTATAAGAATGGTTTCCCGCATGGATCGAATTGCCTCAACCATGGCAGGCTCTACTGTGGTATCTAAGGATTTCCTCTCTGAAAACACGGCACTTTTACCCGAAGAACTCTGCTTTAGTTGCAGGTGGAACACAAGCTGCATTTCACCCACACTGTAAACAAAAGGCCCTTCCCCAAATGAATCTTCTATATGCAGGGTGTCCCTCATGCAGCGAACTGCCTCAACCAAGGCAGGCTCTAGTAAGTACTGTAAGCATTTCTTCACCAAATACACGCAGTTTTACCCGAAGAACTCTGCTTTAGTTGCAGGTGGAACACAAGCAGCATTTCTCCCACTGTGTACTCTTTGGTCTCTTCCACGAATGAACTTCTATATGCAGGTTTTCCCACGTGGTGCGAACTGCTCTCAACGACGGAAGGCTGTAGCGAGGACTGTAGGCATTTCCTCTTCCAAACCATGGCAGTTTTACCCAAAGAACTCTGCTGTAGTAGCAGGTGGAACACAAGCAGCATTTCTCCCACTGTGTACTCTCTGAGCTCCTCCACGAATGAACTCTTATATGCAAGGTTTGCCACGTGGAGCGAACTGCCTCAAACAAGGCAGGCTGTTGTGAGGACTGTTAGCATTTGCTCTCCCTAAACACGCAGTTTTAATGGAGGAACTCTGCTTTAGTTGCAGGTGGAACACAGGCATCTATTCTCCCACAGTGTACACAATGTGCACGTCCCCTAATGAACTTGTTCTATAAGAATGGTTTCCCGCGTGGACCGAACTGCCTCAAGCATGGCAGGCTCTACTGTGGTCTCTAAGGATTTCTTCTGTGAAAACACGGCACTTTTACACGAAGAACTCTGCTTTAGTGGCAGATGGAACACAAGCTGCATTTCACCCACACTGTAAATAAAGGGTCCTTCCCCAAATGAATCTTCTTTATGCAAGGTGTCCTGCCTGCAGCAAACTGCCACAACCAAGGCAGGCACTAGTAAGGACTGTAAGCATTTCCTCTCCCAAACACACAGTTTTACCCGAAGAACTCTGCTTTAGTTGCAGGTGGAACACAAGCAGTATTTCTCCCACTGTGTACTCTTGGGTCTCTTCCACGAATGAACATCTATATGCAGCGTTTCCCATGTGGAGCGAACTGCCTCAACCACGGCAGGCTGTAGTGAGGACTGTAAGCATTTCCTCTACAAAACACAGCAGATTACCCAAAGAACTCTGCTTTTGTTGCAGGTGGAACACAAGCAGCATTTCTCCCACTGTGTACTCTCTGGGCTCTTCCACGAATGAACTCTTATATGCAGGGTTTCCCACGTGGAGCGAACTGCCTCAAACAAGGCAGGCTGCAGTGAGGACTGTAAGCATTTCCTCTCCCTAAACACGCAGTTTTAATGGAAGAACTCTGCTTTAGTTGCAGGTGGAACACAAGCAGCTTTTCTCCCACAGTGTACACAAAGGGCACTTCCCCTAATGAACATGTTCTATAAGAATGGTTTCCCGCATGGAGCGAATTGCCTCAACCATGGCAGGCTCTACTATGGTATCTAAGGATTTCCTCTCTGAAAACACGGCACTTTTACCAGAAGAACTCTGCTTTAGTTTCAGGTGGAGCACAAGCTGCATTTCACTCACACTGTACACAAAGGGCCCATCCACAAATGAATCTTCTATATGCAGGGTGTCCTGCCTGCAGTGAAATGACACAACCAAGGCAGGCACTAGTAAGGACTGTAAGCATTTCCTCTCACAAAACACGCAGTTTTAACGGAAGAACCCTGCTGTAGTTGCAGGTGGAACACAAGCATCTTTTCTCCCACAGTGTACTCAATGGGCACTTCCCCTAATGAACTTGTTCTATAAGAATGCTTTCCAGCGTGGAGCGAACTGCCTCAACCATGGCAGGCTCTACTGTGGTCTCTAAGGATTTCCTCTCTGAAAACACGGCACTTTTACCCGAAGAACTCTGCTTTAGTTGCAGGTGGAACACAAGCTCTATTTCACCCACACTGTACACCAAGGGCCCTTCCCCAAATGAATCTTCTATATGCAGGGTGTCCCGCCTGCAGCGAACTGCCACAACCAAGGCAGGCACTAGTAAGGACTGTAAGCATTTCCTATCCCAAAACACGCAGTTTTACCCGAAGAACTCTGCTTTAGTTGCAGGTGGAACACAAGCAGCATTTCTCCCACTGTGTACTCTTTGGTCTCTTCCACGAATGAACTTCTATATGCAGGTTTTCCCACGTGGTGCGAACTGCCCTCAACCACGGAAGGCTGTAGCGAGGACTGTAGGCATTTCCTCTTCCAAACCATGGCAGTTTTACCCAAAGAACTCTGCTGTAGTAGCAGGTGGAACACAAGCAGCATTTCTCCCACTGTGTACTCTCTGAGCTCCTCCACGAATGAACTCTTATATGCAAGGTTTGCCACGTGGAGCGAACTGCCTCAAACAAGGCAGGCTCTTGTGAGGACTGTTAGCATTTGCTCTCCCTAAACACGCAGTTTTAATGGAAGAACTCTGCTTTAGTTGCAGGTGGAACACAAGCATCTATTCTCCCACAGTGTACACAATGTGCACGTCCCCTAATGAACTTGTTCTATAAGAATGGTTTCCCGCGTGGAACGAACTGCCTCAACCATGGCAGGCTCTACTGTGGTCTCTAAGGATTTCTTCTGTGAAAACACGGCACTTTTACACGAAGAACTCTGCTTTAGTGGCAGATGGAACACAAGCTGCATTTCACCCACACTGTAAATAAAGGGCCCTTCCCCAAATGAATCTTCTTTATGCAAGGTGTCCTGCCTGCAGCAAACTGCCACAACCAAGGCAGGCACTAGTAAGGACTGTAAGCATTTCCTCTCCCAAACACACAGTTTTACCCGAAGAACTCTGCTTCAGTTGCAGGTGGAACACAAGCAGTATTTCTCCCACTGTGTACTCTTGGGTCTCTTCCACGAATGAACATCTATATGCAGCGTTTCCCATGTGGAGCGAACTGCCTCAACCACGGCAGGCTGTAGTGAGGACTGTAAGCATTTCCTCTACAAAACACAGCAGATTACCCAAAGAACTCTGCTTTTGTTGCAGGTGGAACACAAGCAGCATTTCTCCCACTGTGTACTCTCTGGGCTCTTCCACGAATGAACTCTTATATGCAGGGTTTCCCACGTGGAGCGAACTGCCTCAAACAAGGCAGGCTGTAGTGAGGACTGTAAGCATTTCCTCTCCCTAAACACGCAGTTTTAATGGAAGAACTCTGATTTAGTTGCAGGTGGAACACAAGCAGCTTTTCTCCCACAGTGTACACAAAGGGCACTTCCCCTAATGAACATGTTCTATAAGATTGGTTTCCCGCATGGAGCGAATTGCCTCAACCATGGCAGGCTCTACTATGGTATCTAAGGATTTCCTCTCTGAAAACACGGCACTTTTACCAGAAGAACTCTGCTTTAGTTTCAGGTGGAGCACAAGCTGCATTTCACCCACACTGTACACAAAGGGCCCATCCACAAATGAATCTTCTATATGCAGGGTGTCCTGCCTGCAGTGAAATGACACAACCAAGGCAGGCACTAGTAAGGACTGTAAGCATTTCCTCTCACAAAACACGCAGTTTTAACGGAAGAACCCTGCTGTAGTTGCAGGTGGAACACAAGCATCTTTTCTCCCACAGTGTACTCAATGGGCACTTCCCCTAATGAACTTGTTCTATAAGAATGCTTTCCAGCGTGGAGCGAACTGCCTCAACCATGGCAGGCTCTACTGTGGTCTCTAAGGATTTCCTCTCTGAAAACACGGCACTTTTACCCGAAGAACTCTGCTTTAGTTGCAGGTGGAACACAAGCTGCATTTCACCCACACTGTAAACAAAAGGCCCTTCCCCAAATGAATCTTCTATATGCAGGGTGTCCCTCATGCAGCGAACTGCCTCAACCAAGGCAGGCTCTAGTAAGTACTGTAAGCATTTCTTCACCAAATACACGCAGTTTTACCCGAAGAACTCTGCTTTAGTTGCAGGTGGAACACAAGCAGCATTTCTCCCACTGTGTACTCTTTGGTCTCTTCCACGAATGAACTTCTATATGCAGGTTTTCCCACGTGGTGCGAACTGCTCTCAACGACGGAAGGCTGTAGCGAGGACTGTAGGCATTTCCTCTTCCAAACCATGGCAGTTTTACCCAAAGAACTCTGCTGTAGTAGCAGGTGGAACACAAGCAGCATTTCTCCCACTGTGTACTCTCTGAGCTCCTCCACGAATGAACTCTTATATGCAAGGTTTGCCACGTGGAGCGAACTGCCTCAAACAAGGCAGGCTGTTGTGAGGACTGTTAGCATTTGCTCTCCCTAAACACGCAGTTTTAATGGAAGAACTCTGTTTAGTTGCAGGTGGAACACAAGCATCTATTCTCCCACAGTGTACACAATGTGCACGTCCCCTAATGAACTTGTTCTATAAGAATGGTTTCCCGCGTGGACCGAACTGCCTCAACCATGGCAGGCTCTACTGTGGTCTCTAAGGATTTCTTCTGTGAAAACACGGCACTTTTACACGAAGAACTCTGCTTTAGTGGCAGATGGAACACAAGCTGCATTTCACCCACACTGTAAATAAAGGGCCCTTCCCCAAATGAATCTTCTTTATGCAAGGTGTCCTGCCTGCAGCAAACTGCCACAACCAAGGCAGGCACTGGTAAGGACTGTAAGCATTTCCTCTCCCAAAACACACAGTTTTACCCGAAGAACTCTGCTTTAGTTGCAGGGGGAACACAAGCAGCATTTCTCCCACTGTGTACTCTTTGGTCTCTTCCTTGAATGAACATCTATATGCAATGTTTCCCACGTGGAGTGAACTGCCTCAACCACGGCAGGCTGTAGCGAGGACTGTAAGCATTTCCTCTTCCAAAACACGGCAGTTTTACCCAAAGAACTCTGCTTTTCTTGCAGGTGGAACACAAGCAGCATTTCTCCCACTGTGTACTCTCTGGGCTCTTCCACGAATGAACTCCTATATGCAGGGTTTCCCACGTGGAGCGAACTGCCTCAAACAAGGCAGGCTGTAGTGAGGACTGTAAGCATTTCCTCTCCCTAAACACGCAGTTTTAATGGAAGAACACTGCTTTAGTTGCAGGTGGAGCACAAGCAGCTTTTCTCCCACACTGTACACAAAGGGCACTTCCCCTAATGAACATGTCCTATAAGAATGGTTTCCCGCATGGATCGAATTGCCTCAACCATGGCAGGCTCTACTGTGGTATCTAAGGATTTCCTCTCTGAAAACACGGCACTTTTACCCGAAGAACTCTGCTTTAGTTGCAGGTGGAACACAAGCTGCATTTCACCCACACTGTAAACAAAAGGCCCTTCCCCAAATGAATCTTCTATATGCAGGGTGTCCCTCATGCAGCGAACTGCCTCAACCAAGGCAGGCTCTAGTAAGTACTGTAAGCATTTCTTCACCAAATACACGCAGTTTTACCCGAAGAACTCTGCTTTAGTTGCAGGTGGAACACAAGCAGCATTTCTCCCACTGTGTACTCTTTGGTCTCTTCCACGAATGAACTTCTATATGCAGGTTTTCCCACGTGGTGCGAACTGCTCTCAACGACGGAAGGCTGTAGCGAGGACTGTAGGCATTTCCTCTTCCAAACCATGGCAGTTTTACCCAAAGAACTCTGCTGTAGTAGCAGGTGGAACACAAGCAGCATTTCTCCCACTGTGTACTCTCTGAGCTCCTCCACGAATGAACTCTTATATGCAAGGTTTGCCACGTGGAGCGAACTGCCTCAAACAAGGCAGGCTGTTGTGAGGACTCTTAGCATTTGCTCTCCCTAAACACGCAGTTTTAATGGAAGAACTCTGCTTTAGTTGCAGGTGGAACACAGGCATCTATTCTCCCACAGTGTACACAATGTGCACGTCCCCTAATGAACTTGTTCTATAAGAATGGTTTCCCGCGTGGACCGAACTGCCTCAAGCATGGCAGGCTCTACTGTGGTCTCTAAGGATTTCTTCTGTGAAAACACGGCACTTTTACACGAAGAACTCTGCTTTAGTGGCAGATGGAACACAAGCTGCATTTCACCCACACTGTAAATAAAGGGTCCTTCCCCAAATGAATCTTCTTTATGCAAGGTGTCCTGCCTGCAGCAAACTGCCACAACCAAGGCAGGCACTAGTAAGGACTGTAAGCATTTCCTCTCCCAAACACACAGTTTTACCCGAAGAACTCTGCTTTAGTTGCAGGTGGAACACAAGCAGTATTTCTCCCACTGTGTACTCTTGGGTCTCTTCCACGAATGAACATCTATATGCAGCGTTTCCCATGTGGAGCGAACTGCCTCAACCACGGCAGGCTGTAGTGAGGACTGTAAGCATTTCCTCTACAAAACACAGCAGATTACCCAAAGAACTCTGCTTTTGTTGCAGGTGGAACACAAGCAGCATTTCTCCCACTGTGTACTCTCTGGGCTCTTCCACGAATGAACTCTTATATGCAGGGTTTCCCACGTGGAGCGAACTGCCTCAAACAAGGCAGGCTGTAGTGAGGACTGTAAGCATTTCCTCTCCCTAAACACGCAGTTTTAATGGAAGAACTCTGCTTTAGTTGCAGGTGGAACACAAGCAGCTTTTCTCCCACAGTGTACACAAAGGGCACTTCCCCTAATGAACATGTTCTATAAGAATGGTTTCCCGCATGGAGCGAATTGCCTCAACCATGGCAGGCTCTACTATGGTATCTAAGGATTTCCTCTCTGAAAACACGGCACTTTTACCAGAAGAACTCTGCTTTAGTTTCAGGTGGAGCACAAGCTGCATTTCACTCACACTGTACACAAAGGGCCCATCCACAAATGAATCTTCTATATGCAGGGTGTCCTGCCTGCAGTGAAATGACACAACCAAGGCAGGCACTAGTAAGGACTGTAAGCATTTCCTCTCACAAAACACGCAGTTTTAACGGAAGAACCCTGCTGTAGTTGCAGGTGGAACACAAGCATCTTTTCTCCCACAGTGTACTCAATGGGCACTTCCCCTAATGAACTTGTTCTATAAGAATGCTTTCCAGCGTGGAGCGAACTGCCTCAACCATGGCAGGCTCTACTGTGGTCTCTAAGGATTTCCTCTCTGAAAACACGGCACTTTTACCCGAAGAACTCTGCTTTAGTTGCAGGTGGAACACAAGCTCTATTTCACCCACACTGTACACCAAGGGCCCTTCCCCAAATGAATCTTCTATATGCAGGGTGTCCCACCTGCAGCGAACTGCCACAACCAAGGCAGGCACTAGTAAGGACTGTAAGCATTTCCTATCCCAAAACACGCAGTTTTACCCGAAGAACTCTGCTTTAGTTGCAGGTGGAACACAAGCAGCATTTCTCCCACTGTGTACTCTTTGGTCTCTTCCACGAATGAACTTCTATATGCAGGTTTTCCCACGTGGTGCGAACTGCCCTCAACCACGGAAGGCTGTAGCGAGGACTGTAGGCATTTCCTCTTCCAAACCATGGCAGTTTTACCCAAAGAACTCTGCTGTAGTAGCAGGTGGAACACAAGCAGCATTTCTCCCACTGTGTACTCTCTGAGCTCCTCCACGAATGAACTCTTATATGCAAGGTTTGCCACGTGGAGCGAACTGCCTCAAACAAGGCAGGCTGTTGTGAGGACTGTTAGCATTTGCTCTCCCTAAACACGCAGTTTTAATGGAAGAACTCTGCTTTAGTTGCAGGTGGAACACAAGCATCTATTCTCCCACAGTGTACACAATGTGCACGTCCCCTAATGAACTTGTTCTATAAGAATGGTTTCCCGCGTGGACCGAACTGCCTCAACCATGGCAGGCTCTACTGTGGTCTCTAAGGATTTCTTCTGTGAAAACACGGCACTTTTACACGAAGAACTCTGCTTTAGTGGCAGATGGAACACAAGCTGCATTTCACCCACACTGTAAATAAAGGGCCCTTCCCCAAATGAATCTTCTTTATGCAAGGTGTCCTGCCTGCAGCAAACTGCCACAACCAAGGCAGGCACTAGTAAGGACTGTAAGCATTTCCTCTCCCAAACACACAGTTTTACCCGAAGAACTCTGCTTCAGTTGCAGGTGGAACACAAGCAGTATTTCTCCCACTGTGTACTCTTGGGTCTCTTCCACGAATGAACATCTATATGCAGCGTTTCCCATGTGGAGCGAACTGCCTCAACCACGGCAGGCTGTAGTGAGGACTGTAAGCATTTCCTCTACAAAACACAGCAGATTACCCAAAGAACTCTGCTTTTGTTGCAGGTGGAACACAAGCAGCATTTCTCCCACTGTGTACTCTCTGGGCTCTTCCACGAATGAACTCTTATATGCAGGGTTTCCCACGTGGAGCGAACTGCCTCAAACAAGGCAGGCTGTAGTGAGGACTGTAAGCATTTCCTCTCCCTAAACACGCAGTTTTAATGGAAGAACTCTGATTTAGTTGCAGGTGGAACACAAGCAGCTTTTCTCCCACAGTGTACACAAAGGGCACTTCCCCTAATGAACATGTTCTATAAGATTGGTTTCCCGCATGGAGCGAATTGCCTCAACCATGGCAGGCTCTACTATGGTATCTAAGGATTTCCTCTCTGAAAACACGGCACTTTTACCAGAAGAACTCTGCTTTAGTTTCAGGTGGAGCACAAGCTGCATTTCACCCACACTGTACACAAAGGGCCCATCCACAAATGAATCTTCTATATGCAGGGTGTCCTGCCTGCAGTGAAATGACACAACCAAGGCAGGCACTAGTAAGGACTGTAAGCATTTCCTCTCACAAAACACGCAGTTTTAACGGAAGAACCCTGCTGTAGTTGCAGGTGGAACACAAGCATCTTTTCTCCCACAGTGTACTCAATGGGCACTTCCCCTAATGAACTTGTTCTATAAGAATGCTTTCCAGCGTGGAGCGAACTGCCTCAACCATGGCAGGCTCTACTGTGGTCTCTAAGGATTTCCTCTCTGAAAACACGGCACTTTTACCCGAAGAACTCTGCTTTAGTTGCAGGTGGAACACAAGCTCTATTTCACCCACACTGTACACCAAGGGCCCTTCCCCAAATGAATCTTCTATATGCAGGGTGTCCCACCTGCAGCGAACTGCCACAACCAAGGCAGGCACTAGTAAGGACTGTAAGCATTTCCTATCCCAAAACACGCAGTTTTACCCGAAGAACTCTGCTTTAGTTGCAGGTGGAACACAAGCAGCATTTCTCCCACTGTGTACTCTTTGGTCTCTTCCACGAATGAACTTCTATATGCAGGTTTTCCCACGTGGTGCGAACTGCCCTCAACCACGGAAGGCTGTAGCGAGGACTGTAGGCATTTCCTCTTCCAAACCATGGCAGTTTTACCCAAAGAACTCTGCTGTAGTAGCAGGTGGAACACAAGCAGCATTTCTCCCACTGTGTACTCTCTGAGCTCCTCCACGAATGAACTCTTATATGCAAGGTTTGCCACGTGGAGCGAACTGCCTCAAACAAGGCAGGCTGTTGTGAGGACTGTTAGCATTTGCTCTCCCTAAACACGCAGTTTTAATGGAAGAACTCTGCTTTAGTTGCAGGTGGAACACAAGCATCTATTCTCCCACAGTGTACACAATGTGCACGTCCCCTAATGAACTTGTTCTATAAGAATGGTTTCCCGCGTGGACCGAACTGCCTCAACCATGGCAGGCTCTACTGTGGTCTCTAAGGATTTCTTCTGTGAAAACACGGCACTTTTACACGAAGAACTCTGCTTTAGTGGCAGATGGAACACAAGCTGCATTTCACCCACACTGTAAATAAAGGGCCCTTCCCCAAATGAATCTTCTTTATGCAAGGTGTCCTGCCTGCAGCAAACTGCCACAACCAAGGCAGGCACTAGTAAGGACTGTAAGCATTTCCTCTCCCAAACACACAGTTTTACCCGAAGAACTCTGCTTCAGTTGCAGGTGGAACACAAGCAGTATTTCTCCCACTGTGTACTCTTGGGTCTCTTCCACGAATGAACATCTATATGCAGCGTTTCCCATGTGGAGCGAACTGCCTCAACCACGGCAGGCTGTAGTGAGGACTGTAAGCATTTCCTCTACAAAACACAGCAGATTACCCAAAGAACTCTGCTTTTGTTGCAGGTGGAACACAAGCAGCATTTCTCCCACTGTGTACTCTCTGGGCTCTTCCACGAATGAACTCTTATATGCAGGGTTTCCCACGTGGAGCGAACTGCCTCAAACAAGGCAGGCTGTAGTGAGGACTGTAAGCATTTCCTCTCCCTAAACACGCAGTTTTAATGGAAGAACTCTGATTTAGTTGCAGGTGGAACACAAGCAGCTTTTCTCCCACAGTGTACACAAAGGGCACTTCCCCTAATGAACATGTTCTATAAGATTGGTTTCCCGCATGGAGCGAATTGCCTCAACCATGGCAGGCTCTACTATGGTATCTAAGGATTTCCTCTCTGAAAACACGGCACTTTTACCAGAAGAACTCTGCTTTAGTTTCAGGTGGAGCACAAGCTGCATTTCACCCACACTGTACACAAAGGGCCCATCCACAAATGAATCTTCTATATGCAGGGTGTCCTGCCTGCAGTGAAATGACACAACCAAGGCAGGCACTAGTAAGGACTGTAAGCATTTCCTCTCACAAAACACGCAGTTTTAACGGAAGAACCCTGCTGTAGTTGCAGGTGGAACACAAGCATCTTTTCTCCCACAGTGTACTCAATGGGCACTTCCCCTAATGAACTTGTTCTATAAGAATGCTTTCCAGCGTGGAGCGAACTGCCTCAACCATGGCAGGCTCTACTGTGGTCTCTAAGGATTTCCTCTCTGAAAACACGGCACTTTTACCCGAAGAACTCTGCTTTAGTTGCAGGTGGAACACAAGCTGCATTTCACCCACACTGTAAACAAAAGGCCCTTCCCCAAATGAATCTTCTATATGCAGGGTGTCCCTCATGCAGCGAACTGCCTCAACCAAGGCAGGCTCTAGTAAGTACTGTAAGCATTTCTTCACCAAATACACGCAGTTTTACCCGAAGAACTCTGCTTTAGTTGCAGGTGGAACACAAGCAGCATTTCTCCCACTGTGTACTCTTTGGTCTCTTCCACGAATGAACTTCTATATGCAGGTTTTCCCACGTGGTGCGAACTGCTCTCAATGACGGAAGGCTGTAGCGAGGACTGTAGGCATTTCCTCTTCCAAACCATGGCAGTTTTACCCAAAGAACTCTGCTGTAGTAGCAGGTGGAACACAAGCAGCATTTCTCCCACTGTGTACTCTCTGAGCTCCTCCACGAATGAACTCTTATATGCAAGGTTTGCCACGTGGAGCGAACTGCCTCAAACAAGGCAGGCTGTTGTGAGGACTGTTAGCATTTGCTCTCCCTAAACACGCAGTTTTAATGGAAGAACTCTGCTTTAGTTGCAGGTGGAACACAAGCATCTATTCTCCCACAGTGTACACAATGTGCACGTCCCCTAATGAACTTGTTCTATAAGAATGGTTTCCCGCGTGGACCGAACTGCCTCAACCATGGCAGGCTCTACTGTGGTCTCTAAGGATTTCTTCTGTGAAAACACGGCACTTTTACACGAAGAACTCTGCTTTAGTGGCAGATGGAACACAAGCTGCATTTCACCCACACTGTAAATAAAGGGCCCTTCCCCAAATGAATCTTCTTTATGCAAGGTGTCCTGCCTGCAGCAAACTGCCACAACCAAGGCAGGCACTAGTAAGGACTGTAAGCATTTCCTCTCCCAAACACACAGTTTTACCCGAAGAACTCTGCTTTAGTTGCAGGTGGAACACAAGCAGTATTTCTCCCACTGTGTACTCTTGGGTCTCTTCCACGAATGAACATCTATATGCAGCGTTTCCCATGTGGAGCGAACTGCCTCAACCACGGCAGGCTGTAGTGAGGACTGTAAGCATTTCCTCTACAAAACACAGCAGATTACCCAAAGAACTCTGCTTTTGTTGCAGGTGGAACACAAGCAGCATTTCTCCCACTGTGTACTCTCTGGGCTCTTCCACGAATGAACTCTTATATGCAGGGTTTCCCACGTGGAGCGAACTGCCTCAAACAAGGCAGGCTGTAGTGAGGACTGTAAGCATTTCCTCTCCCTAAACACGCAGTTTTAATGGAAGAACTCTGCTTTAGTTGCAGGTGGAACACAAGCAGCTTTTCTCCCACAGTGTACACAAAGGGCACTTCCCCTAATGAACATGTTCTATAAGATTGGTTTCCCGCATGGAGCGAATTGCCTCAACCATGGCAGGCTCTACTATGGTATCTAAGGATTTCCTCTCTGAAAACACGGCACTTTTACCAGAAGAACTCTGCTTTAGTTTCAGGTGGAGCACAAGCTGCATTTCACCCACACTGTACACAAAGGGCCCATCCACAAATGAATCTTCTATATGCAGGGTGTCCTGCCTGCAGTGAAATGACACAACCAAGGCAGGCACTAGTAAGGACTGTAAGCATTTCCTCTCACAAAACACGCAGTTTTAACGGAAGAACCCTGCTGTAGTTGCAGGTGGAACACAAGCATCTTTTCTCCCACAGTGTACTCAATGGGCACTTCCCCTAATGAACTTGTTCTATAAGAATGCTTTCCAGCGTGGAGCGAACTGCCTCAACCATGGCAGGCTCTACTGTGGTCTCTAAGGATTTCCTCTCTGAAAACACGGCACTTTTACCCGAAGAACTCTGCTTTAGTTGCAGGTGGAACACAAGCTGCATTTCACCCACACTGTAAACAAAAGGCCCTTCCCCAAATGAATCTTCTATATGCAGGGTGTCCCTCATGCAGCGAACTGCCTCAACCAAGGCAGGCTCTAGTAAGTACTGTAAGCATTTCTTCACCAAATACACGCAGTTTTACCCGAAGAACTCTGCTTTAGTTGCAGGTGGAACACAAGCAGCATTTCTCCCACTGTGTACTCTTTGGTCTCTTCCACGAATGAACTTCTATATGCAGGTTTTCCCACGTGGTGCGAACTGCTCTCAACGACGGAAGGCTGTAGCGAGGACTGTAGGCATTTCCTCTTCCAAACCATGGCAGTTTTACCCAAAGAACTCTGCTGTAGTAGCAGGTGGAACACAAGCAGCATTTCTCCCACTGTGTACTCTCTGAGCTCCTCCACGAATGAACTCTTATATGCAAGGTTTGCCACGTGGAGCGAACTGCCTCAAACAAGGCAGGCTGTTGTGAGGACTGTTAGCATTTGCTCTCCCTAAACACGCAGTTTTAATGGAAGAACTCTGTTTAGTTGCAGGTGGAACACAAGCATCTATTCTCCCACAGTGTACACAATGTGCACGTCCCCTAATGAACTTGTTCTATAAGAATGGTTTCCCGCGTGGACCGAACTGCCTCAACCATGGCAGGCTCTACTGTGGTCTCTAAGGATTTCTTCTGTGAAAACACGGCACTTTTACACGAAGAACTCTGCTTTAGTGGCAGATGGAACACAAGCTGCATTTCACCCACACTGTAAATAAAGGGCCCTTCCCCAAATGAATCTTCTTTATGCAAGGTGTCCTGCCTGCAGCAAACTGCCACAACCAAGGCAGGCACTGGTAAGGACTGTAAGCATTTCCTCTCCCAAAACACACAGTTTTACCCGAAGAACTCTGCTTTAGTTGCAGGGGGAACACAAGCAGCATTTCTCCCACTGTGTACTCTTTGGTCTCTTCCTTGAATGAACATCTATATGCAATGTTTCCCACGTGGAGTGAACTGCCTCAACCACGGCAGGCTGTAGCGAGGACTGTAAGCATTTCCTCTTCCAAAACACGGCAGTTTTACCCAAAGAACTCTGCTTTTCTTGCAGGTGGAACACAAGCAGCATTTCTCCCACTGTGTACTCTCTGGGCTCTTCCACGAATGAACTCCTATATGCAGGGTTTCCCACGTGGAGCGAACTGCCTCAAACAAGGCAGGCTGTAGTGAGGACTGTAAGCATTTCCTCTCCCTAAACACGCAGTTTTAATGGAAGAACGCTGCTTTAGTTGCAGGTGGAGCACAAGCAGCTTTTCTCCCACACTGTACACAAAGGGCACTTCCCCTAATGAACATGTCCTATAAGAATGGTTTCCCGCATGGATCGAATTGCCTCAACCATGGCAGGCTCTACTGTGGTATCTAAGGATTTCCTCTCTGAAAACACGGCACTTTTACCCGAAGAACTCTGCTTTAGTTGCAGGTGGAACACAAGCTGCATTTCACCCACACTGTAAACAAAAGGCCCTTCCCCAAATGAATCTTCTATATGCAGGGTGTCCCTCATGCAGCGAACTGCCTCAACCAAGGCAGGCTCTAGTAAGTACTGTAAGCATTTCTTCACCAAATACACGCAGTTTTACCCGAAGAACTCTGCTTTAGTTGCAGGTGGAACACAAGCAGCATTTCTCCCACTGTGTACTCTTTGGTCTCTTCCACGAATGAACTTCTATATGCAGGTTTTCCCACGTGGTGCGAACTGCTCTCAACGACGGAAGGCTGTAGCGAGGACTGTAGGCATTTCCTCTTCCAAACCATGGCAGTTTTACCCAAAGAACTCTGCTGTAGTAGCAGGTGGAACACAAGCAGCATTTCTCCCACTGTGTACTCTCTGAGCTCCTCCACGAATGAACTCTTATATGCAAGGTTTGCCACGTGGAGCGAACTGCCTCAAACAAGGCAGGCTGTTGTGAGGACTGTTAGCATTTGCTCTCCCTAAACACGCAGTTTTAATGGAAGAACTCTGCTTTAGTTGCAGGTGGAACACAGGCATCTATTCTCCCACAGTGTACACAATGTGCACGTCCCCTAATGAACTTGTTCTATAAGAATGGTTTCCCGCGTGGACCGAACTGCCTCAAGCATGGCAGGCTCTACTGTGGTCTCTAAGGATTTCTTCTGTGAAAACACGGCACTTTTACACGAAGAACTCTGCTTTAGTGGCAGATGGAACACAAGCTGCATTTCACCCACACTGTAAATAAAGGGTCCTTCCCCAAATGAATCTTCTTTATGCAAGGTGTCCTGCCTGCAGCAAACTGCCACAACCAAGGCAGGCACTAGTAAGGACTGTAAGCATTTCCTCTCCCAAACACACAGTTTTACCCGAAGAACTCTGCTTTAGTTGCAGGTGGAACACAAGCAGTATTTCTCCCACTGTGTACTCTTGGGTCTCTTCCACGAATGAACATCTATATGCAGCGTTTCCCATGTGGAGCGAACTGCCTCAACCACGGCAGGCTGTAGTGAGGACTGTAAGCATTTCCTCTACAAAACACAGCAGATTACCCAAAGAACTCTGCTTTTGTTGCAGGTGGAACACAAGCAGCATTTCTCCCACTGTGTACTCTCTGGGCTCTTCCACGAATGAACTCTTATATGCAGGGTTTCCCACGTGGAGCGAACTGCCTCAAACAAGGCAGGCTGTAGTGAGGACTGTAAGCATTTCCTCTCCCTAAACACGCAGTTTTAATGGAAGAACTCTGCTTTAGTTGCAGGTGGAACACAAGCAGCTTTTCTCCCACAGTGTACACAAAGGGCACTTCCCCTAATGAACATGTTCTATAAGAATGGTTTCCCGCATGGAGCGAATTGCCTCAACCATGGCAGGCTCTACTATGGTATCTAAGGATTTCCTCTCTGAAAACACGGCACTTTTACCAGAAGAACTCTGCTTTAGTTTCAGGTGGAGCACAAGCTGCATTTCACTCACACTGTACACAAAGGGCCCATCCACAAATGAATCTTCTATATGCAGGGTGTCCTGCCTGCAGTGAAATGACACAACCAAGGCAGGCACTAGTAAGGACTGTAAGCATTTCCTCTCACAAAACACGCAGTTTTAACGGAAGAACCCTGCTGTAGTTGCAGGTGGAACACAAGCATCTTTTCTCCCACAGTGTACTCAATGGGCACTTCCCCTAATGAACTTGTTCTATAAGAATGCTTTCCAGCGTGGAGCGAACTGCCTCAACCATGGCAGGCTCTACTGTGGTCTCTAAGGATTTCCTCTCTGAAAACACGGCACTTTTACCCGAAGAACTCTGCTTTAGTTGCAGGTGGAACACAAGCTCTATTTCACCCACACTGTACACCAAGGGCCCTTCCCCAAATGAATCTTCTATATGCAGGGTGTCCCACCTGCAGCGAACTGCCACAACCAAGGCAGGCACTAGTAAGGACTGTAAGCATTTCCTATCCCAAAACACGCAGTTTTACCCGAAGAACTCTGCTTTAGTTGCAGGTGGAACACAAGCAGCATTTCTCCCACTGTGTACTCTTTGGTCTCTTCCACGAATGAACTTCTATATGCAGGTTTTCCCACGTGGTGCGAACTGCCCTCAACCACGGAAGGCTGTAGCGAGGACTGTAGGCATTTCCTCTTCCAAACCATGGCAGTTTTACCCAAAGAACTCTGCTGTAGTAGCAGGTGGAACACAAGCAGCATTTCTCCCACTGTGTACTCTCTGAGCTCCTCCACGAATGAACTCTTATATGCAAGGTTTGCCACGTGGAGCGAACTGCCTCAAACAAGGCAGGCTGTTGTGAGGACTGTTAGCATTTGCTCTCCCTAAACACGCAGTTTTAATGGAAGAACTCTGCTTTAGTTGCAGGTGGAACACAAGCATCTATTCTCCCACAGTGTACACAATGTGCACGTCCCCTAATGAACTTGTTCTATAAGAATGGTTTCCCGCGTGGACCGAACTGCCTCAACCATGGCAGGCTCTACTGTGGTCTCTAAGGATTTCTTCTGTGAAAACACGGCACTTTTACACGAAGAACTCTGCTTTAGTGGCAGATGGAACACAAGCTGCATTTCACCCACACTGTAAATAAAGGGCCCTTCCCCAAATGAATCTTCTTTATGCAAGGTGTCCTGCCTGCAGCAAACTGCCACAACCAAGGCAGGCACTAGTAAGGACTGTAAGCATTTCCTCTCCCAAACACACAGTTTTACCCGAAGAACTCTGCTTCAGTTGCAGGTGGAACACAAGCAGTATTTCTCCCACTGTGTACTCTTGGGTCTCTTCCACGAATGAACATCTATATGCAGCGTTTCCCATGTGGAGCGAACTGCCTCAACCACGGCAGGCTGTAGTGAGGACTGTAAGCATTTCCTCTACAAAACACAGCAGATTACCCAAAGAACTCTGCTTTTGTTGCAGGTGGAACACAAGCAGCATTTCTCCCACTGTGTACTCTCTGGGCTCTTCCACGAATGAACTCTTATATGCAGGGTTTCCCACGTGGAGCGAACTGCCTCAAACAAGGCAGGCTGTAGTGAGGACTGTAAGCATTTCCTCTCCCTAAACACGCAGTTTTAATGGAAGAACTCTGATTTAGTTGCAGGTGGAACACAAGCAGCTTTTCTCCCACAGTGTACACAAAGGGCACTTCCCCTAATGAACATGTTCTATAAGATTGGTTTCCCGCATGGAGCGAATTGCCTCAACCATGGCAGGCTCTACTATGGTATCTAAGGATTTCCTCTCTGAAAACACGGCACTTTTACCAGAAGAACTCTGCTTTAGTTTCAGGTGGAGCACAAGCTGCATTTCACCCACACTGTACACAAAGGGCCCATCCACAAATGAATCTTCTATATGCAGGGTGTCCTGCCTGCAGTGAAATGACACAACCAAGGCAGGCACTAGTAAGGACTGTAAGCATTTCCTCTCACAAAACACGCAGTTTTAACGGAAGAACCCTGCTGTAGTTGCAGGTGGAACACAAGCATCTTTTCTCCCACAGTGTACTCAATGGGCACTTCCCCTAATGAACTTGTTCTATAAGAATGCTTTCCAGCGTGGAGCGAACTGCCTCAACCATGGCAGGCTCTACTGTGGTCTCTAAGGATTTCCTCTCTGAAAACACGGCACTTTTACCCGAAGAACTCTGCTTTAGTTGCAGGTGGAACACAAGCTGCATTTCACCCACACTGTAAACAAAAGGCCCTTCCCCAAATGAATCTTCTATATGCAGGGTGTCCCTCATGCAGCGAACTGCCTCAACCAAGGCAGGCTCTAGTAAGTACTGTAAGCATTTCTTCACCAAATACACGCAGTTTTACCCGAAGAACTCTGCTTTAGTTGCAGGTGGAACACAAGCAGCATTTCTCCCACTGTGTACTCTTTGGTCTCTTCCACGAATGAACTTCTATATGCAGGTTTTCCCACGTGGTGCGAACTGCTCTCAACGACGGAAGGCTGTAGCGAGGACTGTAGGCATTTCCTCTTCCAAACCATGGCAGTTTTACCCAAAGAACTCTGCTGTAGTAGCAGGTGGAACACAAGCAGCATTTCTCCCACTGTGTACTCTCTGAGCTCCTCCACGAATGAACTCTTATATGCAAGGTTTGCCACGTGGAGCGAACTGCCTCAAACAAGGCAGGCTGTTGTGAGGACTGTTAGCATTTGCTCTCCCTAAACACGCAGTTTTAATGGAAGAACTCTGCTTTAGTTGCAGGTGGAACACAAGCATCTATTCTCCCACAGTGTACACAATGTGCACGTCCCCTAATGAACTTGTTCTATAAGAATGGTTTCCCGCGTGGACCGAACTGCCTCAACCATGGCAGGCTCTACTGTGGTCTCTAAGGATTTCTTCTGTGAAAACACGGCACTTTTACACGAAGAACTCTGCTTTAGTGGCAGGTGGAACACAAGCTGCATTTCACCCACACTGTAAATAAAGGGCCCTTCCCCAAATGAATCTTCTTTATGCAAGGTGTCCTGCCTGCAGCAAACTGCCACAACCAAGGCAGGCACTAGTAAGGACTGTAAGCATTTCCTCTCCCAAACACACAGTTTTACCCGAAGAACTCTGCTTTAGTTGCAGGTGGAACACAAGCAGTATTTCTCCCACTGTGTACTCTTGGGTCTCTTCCACGAATGAACATCTATATGCAGCGTTTCCCATGTGGAGCGAACTGCCTCAACCACGGCAGGCTGTAGTGAGGACTGTAAGCATTTCCTCTACAAAACACAGCAGATTACCCAAAGAACTCTGCTTTTGTTGCAGGTGGAACACAAGCAGCATTTCTCCCACTGTGTACTCTCTGGGCTCTTCCACGAATGAACTCTTATATGCAGGGTTTCCCACGTGGAGCGAACTGCCTCAAACAAGGCAGGCTGTAGTGAGGACTGTAAGCATTTCCTCTCCCTAAACACGCAGTTTTAATGGAAGAACTCTGCTTTAGTTGCAGGTGGAACACAAGCAGCTTTTCTCCCACAGTGTACACAAAGGGCACTTCCCCTAATGAACATGTTCTATAAGAATGGTTTCCCGCATGGAGCGAATTGCCTCAACCATGGCAGGCTCTACTATGGTATCTAAGGATTTCCTCTCTGAAAACACGGCACTTTTACCAGAAGAACTCTGCTTTAGTTTCAGGTGGAGCACAAGCTGCATTTCACCCACACTGTACACAAAGGGCCCATCCACAAATGAATCTTCTATATGCAGGGTGTCCTGCCTGCAGTGAAATGACACAACCAAGGCAGGCACTAGTAAGGACTGTAAGCATTTCCTCTCCCAAAACACGCAGTTTTACCCAAAGAACTCTGCTTTAGTTGCAGGTGGAACACAAGCAGCATTTCTCCCACTGTGTACTCTTTGGCCTCTTCAACGAATGAACTTCTATATGCAGGGTTTCCCACGTGGAGCGAACTGCCTCAACCATGGCAGGCTGTAGCGAGGACTGTAAGCATTTCCTCTTCCAAACCACGGCAGTTTTACCCAAAGAACTCTGCTTTAGTTGCAGGTGGAACACAAGCAGCATTTCTCCCACTGTGTACTCTTAGGTCTCTTCCACGAATGAAATTCTATATGCAGGTTTTCCCATGTGGAGCGAACTGCCTCAACCACGGCAGGCTGTAGCGAGGACTGTAAGCATTTCCTCTCACAAAACACGCAGTTTTAACGGAAGAACCCTGCTGTAGTTGCAGGTGGAACACAAGCATCTTTTCTCCCACAGTGTACTCAATGGGCACTTCCCCTAATGAACTTGTTCTATAAGAATGCTTTCCAGCGTGGAGAGAACTGCCTCAACCATGGCAGGCTCTACTGTGGTCTCTAAGGATTTCCTCTCTGAAAACACGGCACTTTTACCTGAAGAACTCTGCTTTAGTTGCAGGTGGAACACAAGCTGTATTTCACCCACACTGTACACCAAGGGCCCTTCCCCAAATGAATCTTCTATATGCAGGGTGTCCCGCCTGCAGCGAACTGCCACAACCAAGGCAGGCACTAGTAAGGACTGTAAGCATTTCCTATCCCAAAACACGCAGTTTTACCCGAAGAACTCTGCTTTAGTTGCAGGTGGAACACAAGCAGCATTTCTCCCACTGTGTACTCTTTGGTCTCTTCCACGAATGAACTTCTATATGCAGGTTTTCCCACGTGGTGCGAACTGCTCTCAACGACGGAAGGCTGTAGCGAGGACTGTAGGCATTTCCTCTTCCAAACCATGGCAGTTTTACCCAAAGAACTCTGCTGTAGTAGCAGGTGGAACACAAGCAGCATTTCTCCCACTGTGTACTCTCTGAGCTCCTCCACGAATGAACTCTTATATGCAAGGTTTGCCACGTGGAGCGAACTGCCTCAAACAAGGCAGGCTGTTGTGAGGACTGTTAGCATTTGCTCTCCCTAAACACGCAGTTTTAATGGAAGAACTCTGCTTTAGTTGCAGGTGGAACACAGGCATCTATTCTCCCACAGTGTACACAATGTGCACGTCCCCTAATGAACTTGTTCTATAAGAATGGTTTCCCGCGTGGACCGAACTGCCTCAACCATGGCAGGCTCTACTGTGGTCTCTAAGGATTTCTTCTGTGAAAACACGGCACTTTTACACGAAGAACTCTGCTTTAGTGGCAGATGGAACACAAGCTGCATTTCACCCACACTGTAAATAAAGGGCCCTTCCCCAAATGAATCTTCTTTATGCAAGGTGTCCTGCCTGCAGCAAACTGCCACAACCAAGGCAGGCACTAGTAAGGACTGTAAGCATTTCCTCTCCCAAACACACAGTTTTACCCGAAGAACTCTGCTTTAGTTGCAGGTGGAACACAAGCAGTATTTCTCCCACTGTGGACTCTTGGGTCTCTTCCACAAATGAACATCTATATGCAGCGTTTCCCATGTGGAGCGAACTGCCTCAACCACGGCAGGCTGTAGTGAGGACTGTAAGCATTTCCTCTACAAAACACAGCAGATTACCCAAAGAACTCTGCTTTTGTTGCAGGTGGAACACAAGCAGCATTTCTCCCACTGTGTACTCTCTGGGCTCTTCCACGAATGAACTCTTATATGCAGGGTTTCCCACGTGGAGCGAACTGCCTCAAACAAGGCAGGCTGTAGTGAGGACTGTAAGCATTTCCTCTCCCTAAACACGCAGTTTTAATGGAAGAACTCTGCTTTAGTTGCAGGTGGAACACAAGCAGCTTTTCTCCCACAGTGTACACAAAGGGCACTTCCCCTAATGAACATGTTCTATAAGAATGGTTTCCCGCATGGAGCGAATTGCCTCAACCATGGCAGGCTCTACTATGGTATCTAAGGATTTCCTCTCTGAAAACACGGCACTTTTACCAGAAGAACTCTGCTTTAGTTGCAGGTGGAGCACAAGCTGCATTTCACCCACACTGTACACAAAGGGCCCATCCACAAATGAATCTTCTATATGCAGGGTGTCCTGCCTGCAGTGAAATGACACAACCAAGGCAGGCACTAGTAAGGACTGTAAGCATTTCCTCTCACAAAACACGCAGTTTTAACGGAAGAACCCTGCTGTAGTTGCAGGTGGAACACAAGCATCTTTTCTCCCACAGTGTACTCAATGGGCACTTCCCCTAATGAACTTGTTCTATAAGAATGCTTTCCAGCGTGGAGCGAACTGCCTCAACCATGGCAGGCTCTACTGTGGTCTCTAAGGATTTCCTCTCTGAAAACACGGCACTTTTACCTGAAGAACTCTGCTTTAGTTGCAGGTGGAACACAAGCTCTATTTCACCCACACTGTACACCAAGGGCCCTTCCCCAAATGAATCTTCTATATGCAGGGTGTCCCGCCTGCAGCGAACTGCCACAACCAAGGCAGGCACTAGTAAGGACTGTAAGCATTTCCTATCCCAAAACACGCAGTTTTACCCGAAGAACTCTGCTTTAGTTGCAGGTGGAACACAAGCAGCATTTCTCCCACTGTGTACTCTTTGGTCTCTTCCACGAATGAACTTCTATATGCAGGTTTTCCCACGTGGTGCGAACTGCCCTCAACCACGGAAGGCTGTAGCGAGGACTGTAGGCATTTCCTCTTCCAAACCATGGCAGTTTTACCCAAAGAACTCTGCTGTAGTAGCAGGTGGAACACAAGCAGCATTTCTCCCACTGTGTACTCTCTGAGCTCCTCCACGAATGAACTCTTATATGCAAGGTTTGCCACGTGGAGCGAACTGCCTCAAACAAGGCAGGCTGTTGCGAGGACTGTTAGCAGTTCCTCTCCCTAAACACGCAGTTTTAATGGAAGAACTCTGCTTTAGTTGCAGGTGGAACACTAGCATCTTTTCTCCTACAGTGTACTCAATGGGCACTTCCCCTAATGAACTTGTTCTATAAGAATGCTTTCCAGCGTGGAGCGAACTGCCTCAACCATGGCAGGCTCTACTGTGGTCTCTAAGGATTTCCTCTGTGAAAATACAGCACTTTTATCCGAAGAACTCTGCTATAGTTGCAGATGGAACACAAGCTGCATTTCACCCACACTGTAAACAAAGGGCCCTTCCCCAAATGAATCTTCTTTATGCAAGGTGTCCTGCCTGCAGCAAACTGCCACAACCAAGGCAGGCACTGGTAAGGACTGTAAGCATTTCCTCTCCCAAAACACACAGTTTTACCCGAAGAACTCTGCTTTAGTTGCAGGGGGAACACAAGCAGCATTTCTCCCACTGTGTACTCTTTGGTCTCTTCCTTGAATGAACATCTATATGCAATGTTTCCCACGTGGAGTGAACTGCCTCAACCACGGCAGGCTGTAGCGAGGACTGTAAGCATTTCCTCTTCCAAAACACGGCAGTTTTACCCAAAGAACTCTGCTTTTCTTGCAGGTGGAACACAAGCAGCATTTCTCCCACTGTGTACTCTCTGAGCTCCTCCACGAATGAACTCTTATATGCAAGGTTTGCCACGTGGAGCGAACTGCCTCAAACAAGGCAGGCTGTTGTGAGGACTGTTAGCATTTGCTCTCCCTAAACACGCAGTTTTAATGGAAGAACTCTGCTTTAGTTGCAGGTGGAACACAGGCATCTATTCTCCCACAGTGTACACAATGTGCACGTCCCCTAATGAACTTGTTCTATAAGAATGGTTTCCCGCGTGGACCGAACTGCCTCAACCATGGCAGGCTCTACTGTGGTCTCTAAGGATTTCTTCTGTGAAAACACGGCACTTTTACACGAAGAACTCTGCTTTAGTGGCAGATGGAACACAAGCTGCATTTCACCCACACTGTAAATAAAGGGCCCTTCCCCAAATGAATCTTCTTTATGCAAGGTGTCCTGCCTGCAGCAAACTGCCACAACCAAGGCAGGCACTAGTAAGGACTGTAAGCATTTCCTCTCCCAAACACACAGTTTTACCCGAAGAACTCTGCTTTAGTTGCAGGTGGAACACAAGCAGTATTTCTCCCACTGTGTACTCTTGGGTCTCTTCCACGAATGAACATCTATATGCAGCGTTTCCCATGTGGAGCGAACTGCCTCAACCACGGCAGGCTGTAGTGAGGACTGTAAGCATTTCCTCTACAAAACACAGCAGATTACCCAAAGAACTCTGCTTTTGTTGCAGGTGGAACACAAGCAGCATTTCTCCCACTGTGTACTCTCTGGGCTCTTCCACGAATGAACTCTTATATGCAGGGTTTCCCACGTGGAGCGAACTGCCTCAAACAAGGCAGGCTGTAGTGAGGACTGTAAGCATTTCCTCTCCCTAAACACGCAGTTTTAATGGAAGAACTCTTCTTTAGTTGCAGGTGGAACACAAGCAGCTTTTCTCCCACAGTGTACACAAAGGGCACTTCCCCTAATGAACATGTTCTATAAGAATGGTTTCCCGCATGGAGCGAATTGCCTCAACCATGGCAGGCTCTACTATGGTATCTAAGGATTTCCTCTCTGAAAACACGGCACTTTTACCAGAAGAACTCTGCTTTAGTTTCAGGTGGAGCACAAGCTGCATTTCACCCACACTGTACACAAAGGGCCCATCCACAAATGAATCTTCTATATGCAGGGTGTCCTGCCTGCAGTGAAATGACACAACCAAGGCAGGCACTAGTAAGGACTGTAAGCATTTCCTCTCCCAAAACACGCAGTTTTACCCAAAGAACTCTGCTTTAGTTGCAGGTGGAACACAAGCAGCATTTCTCCCACTGTGTACTCTTTGGCCTCTTCAACGAATGAACTTCTATATGCAGGGTTTCCCACGTGGAGCGAACTGCCTCAACCATGGCAGGCTGTAGCGAGGACTGTAAGCATTTCCTCTTCCAAACCACGGCAGTTTTACCCAAAGAACTCTGCTTTAGTTGCAGGTGGAACACAAGCAGCATTTCTCCCACTGTGTACTCTTAGGTCTCTTCCACGAATGAAATTCTATATGCAGGGTTTCCCATGTGGAGCGAACTGCCTCAACCACGGCAGGCTGTAGCGAGGACTGTAAGCATTTCCTCTCACAAAACACGCAGTTTTAACGGAAGAACCCTGCTGTAGTTGCAGGTGGAACACAAGCATCTTTTCTCCCACAGTGTACTCAATGGGCACTTCCCCTAATGAACTTGTTCTATAAGAATGCTTTCCAGCGTGGAGAGAACTGCCTCAACCATGGCAGGCTCTACTGTGGTCTCTAAGGATTTCCTCTCTGAAAACACGGCACTTTTACCTGAAGAACTCTGCTTTAGTTGCAGGTGGAACACAAGCTGTATTTCACCCACACTGTACACCAAGAGCCCTTCCCCAAATGAATCTTCTATATGCAGGGTGTCCCGCCTGCAGCGAACTGCCACAACCAAGGCAGGCACTAGTAAGGACTGTAAGCATTTCCTATCCCAAAACACGCAGTTTTACCCGAAGAACTCTGCTTTAGTTGCAGGTGGAACACAAGCAGCATTTCTCCCACTGTGTACTCTTTGGTCTCTTCCACGAATGAACTTCTATATGCAGGTTTTCCCACGTGGTGCGAACTGCTCTCAACGACGGAAGGCTGTAGCGAGGACTGTAGGCATTTCCTCTTCCAAACCATGGCAGTTTTACCCAAAGAACTCTGCTGTAGTAGCAGGTGGAACACAAGCAGCATTTCTCCCACTGTGTACTCTCTGAGCTCCTCCACGAATGAACTCTTATATGCAAGGTTTGCCACGTGGAGCGAACTGCCTCAAACAAGGCAGGCTGTTGTGAGGACTGTTAGCATTTGCTCTCCCTAAACACGCAGTTTTAATGGAAGAACTCTGCTTTAGTTGCAGGTGGAACACAAGCATCTATTCTCCCACAGTGTACACAATGTGCACGTCCCCTAATGAACTTGTTCTATAAGAATGGTTTCCCGCATGGACCGAACTGCCTCAACCATGGCAGGCTCTACTGTGGTCTCTAAGGATTTCTTCTGTGAAAACACGGCACTTTTACACGAAGAACTCTGCTTTAGTGGCAGGTGGAACACAAGCTGCATTTCACCCACACTGTAAATAAAGGGCCCTTCCCCAAATGAATCTTCTTTATGCAAGGTGTCCTGCCTGCAGCAAACTGCCACAACCAAGGCAGGCACTAGTAAGGACTGTAAGCATTTCCTCTCCCAAACACACAGTTTTACCCGAAGAACTCTGCTTTAGTTGCAGGTGGAACACAAGCAGTATTTCTCCCACTGTGTACTCTTGGGTCTCTTCCACGAATGAACATCTATATGCAGCGTTTCCCATGTGGAGCGAACTGCCTCAACCACGGCAGGCTGTAGTGAGGACTGTAAGCATTTCCTCTACAAAACACAGCAGATTACCCAAAGAACTCTGCTTTTGTTGCAGGTGGAACACAAGCAGCATTTCTCCCACTGTGTACTCTCTGGGCTCTTCCACGAATGAACTCTTATATGCAGGGTTTCCCACGTGGAGCGAACTGCCTCAAACAAGGCAGGCTGTAGTGAGGACTGTAAGCATTTCCTCTCCCTAAACACGCAGTTTTAATGGAAGAACTCTGCTTTAGTTGCAGGTGGAACACAAGCAGCTTTTCTCCCACAGTGTACACAAAGGGAACTTCCCCTAATGAACATGTTCTATAAGAATGGTTTCCCGCATGGAGCGAATTGCCTCAACCATGGCAGGCTCTACTATGGTATCTAAGGATTTCCTCTCTGAAAACACGGCACTTTTACCAGAAGAACTCTGCTTTAGTTTCAGGTGGAGCACAAGCTGCATTTCACCCACACTGTACACAAAGGGCCCATCCACAAATGAATCTTCTATATGCAGGGTGTCCTGCCTGCAGTGAAATGACACAACCAAGGCAGGCACTAGTAAGGACTGTAAGCATTTCCTCTCACAAAACACGCAGTTTTAACGGAAGAACCCTGCTGTAGTTGCAGGTGGAACACAAGCATCTTTTCTCCCACAGTGTACTCAATGGGCACTTCCCCTAATGAACTTGTTCTATAAGAATGCTTTCCAGCGTGGAGCGAACTGCCTCAACCATGGCAGGCTCTACTGTGGTCTCTAAGGATTTCCTCTCTGAAAACACGGCACTTTTACCTGAAGAACTCTGCTTTAGTTGCAGGTGGAACACAAGCTCTATTTCACCCACACTGTACACCAAGGGCCCTTCCCCAAATGAATCTTCTATATGCAGGGTGTCCCGCCTGCAGCGAACTGCCACAACCAAGGCAGGCACTAGTAAGGACTGTAAGCATTTCCTATCCCAAAACACGCAGTTTTACCCGAAGAACTCTGCTTTAGTTGCAGGTGGAACACAAGCAGCATTTCTCCCACTGTGTACTCTTTGGTCTCTTCCACGAATGAACTTCTATATGCAGGTTTTCCCACGTGGTGCGAACTGCCCTCAACCACGGAAGGCTGTAGCGAGGACTGTAGGCATTTCCTCTTCCAAACCATGGCAGTTTTACCCAAAGAACTCTGCTGTAGTAGCAGGTGGAACACAAGCAGCATTTCTCCCACTGTGTACTCTCTGAGCTCCTCCACGAATGAACTCTTATATGCAAGGTTTGCCACGTGGAGCGAACTGCCTCAAACAAGGCAGGCTGTTGCGAGGACTGTTAGCATTTCCTCTCCCTAAACACGCAGTTTTAATGGAAGAACTCTGCTTTAGTTGCAGGTGGAACACTAGCATCTTTTCTCCTACAGTGTACTCAATGGGCACTTCCCCTAATGAACTTGTTCTATAAGAATGCTTTCCAGCGTGGAGCGAACTGCCTCAACCATGGCAGGCTCTACTGTGGTCTCTAAGGATTTCCTCTGTGAAAATACAGCACTTTTATCCGAAGAACTCTGCTATAGTTGCAGATGGAACACAAGCTGCATTTCACCCACACTGTAAACAAAGGGCCCTTCCCCAAATGAATCTTCTTTATGCAAGGTGTCCTGCCTGCAGCAAACTGCCACAACCAAGGCAGGCACTGGTAAGGACTGTAAGCATTTCCGCTCCCAAAACACACAGTTTTACCCGAAGAACTCTGCTTTAGTTGCAGGGGGAACACAAGCAGCATTTCTCCCACTGTGTACTCTTTGGTCTCTTCCTTGAATGAACATCTATATGCAATGTTTCCCACGTGGAGTGAACTGCCTCAACCACGGCAGGCTGTAGCGAGGACTGTAAGCATTTCCTCTTCCAAAACACGGCAGTTTTACCCAAAGAACTCTGCTTTTCTTGCAGGTGGAACACAAGCAGCATTTCTCCCACTGTGTACTCTCTGAGCTCCTCCACGAATGAACTCTTATATGCAAGGTTTGCCACGTGGAGCGAACTGCCTCAAACAAGGCAGGCTGTTGTGAGGACTGTTAGCATTTGCTCTCCCTAAACACGCAGTTTTAATGGAAGAACTCTGCTTTAGTTGCAGGTGGAACACAGGCATCTATTCTCCCACAGTGTACACAATGTGCACGTCCCCTAATGAACTTGTTCTATAAGAATGGTTTCCCACGTGGACCGAACTGCCTCAACCATGGCAGGCTCTACTGTGGTCTCTAAGGATTTCTTCTGTGAAAACACGGCACTTTTACACGAAGAACTCTGCTTTAGTGGCAGATGGAACACAAGCTGCATTTCACCCACACTGTAAATAAAGGGCCCTTCCCCAAATGAATCTTCTTTATGCAAGGTGTCCTGCCTGCAGCAAACTGCCTCAAACAAGGCAGGCTGTTGTGAGGACTGTTAGCATTTGCTCTCCCTAAACACGCAGTTTTAATGGAAGAACTCTGCTTTAGTTGCAGGTGGAACACAAGCATCTATTCTCCCACAGTGTACACAATGTGCACGTCCCCTAATGAACTTGTTCTATAAGAATGGTTTCCCGCGTGGACCGAACTGCCTCAACCATGGCAGGCTCTACTGTGGTCTCTAAGGATTTCTTCTGTGAAAACACGGCACTTTTACACGAAGAACTCTGCTTTAGTGGCAGGTGGAACACAAGCTGCATTTCACCCACACTGTAAATAAAGGGCCCTTCCCCAAATGAATCTTCTTTATGCAAGGTGTCCTGCCTGCAGCAAACTGCCACAACCAAGGCAGGCACTAGTAAGGACTGTAAGAATTTCCTCTCCCAAACACACAGTTTTACCCGAAGAACTCTGCTTTAGTTGCAGGTGGAACACAAGCAGTATTTCTCCCACTGTGTACTCTTTGGTCTCTTCCACGAATGAACATCTATATGCAGCGTTTCCCATGTGGAGCGAACTGCCTCAACCACGGCAGGCTGTAGTGAGGACTGTAAGCATTTCCTCTTCAAAACACAGCAGATAACCCAAAGAACTCTGCTTTTGTTGCAGGTGGAACACAAGCAGCATTTCTCCCACTGTGTACTCTCTGGGCTCTTCCACGAATGAACTCTTATATGCAGGGTTTCCCACGTGGAGCGAACTGCCTCAAACAAGGCAGGCTGTAGTGAGGACTGTAAGCATTTCCTCTCCCTAAACACGCAGTTTTAATGGAAGAACTCTGCTTTAGTTGCAGGTGGAACACAAGCAGCTTTTCTCCCACAGTGTACACAAAGGGCACTGCCCCTAATGAACATGTTCTATAAGAATGGTTTCCCGCATGGAGCGAATTGCCTCAACCATGGCAGGCTCTACTATGGTATCTAAGGATTTCCTCTCTGAAAACACGGCACTTTTACCAGAAGAACTCTGCTTTAGTTTCAGGTGGAGCACAAGCTGCATTTCACCCACACTGTACACAAAGGGCCCATCCACAAATGAATCTTCTATATGCAGGGTGTCCTGCCTGCAGTGAAATGACACAACCAAGGCAGGCACTAGTAAGGACTGTAAGCATTTCCTCTCCCAAAACACGCAGTTTTACCCAAAGAACTCTGCTTTAGTTGCAGGTGGAACACAAGCAGCATTTCTCCCACTGTGTACTCTTTGGCCTCTTCAATGAATGAACTTCTATATGCAGGGTTTCCCACGTGGAGCGAACTGCCTCAACCATGGCAGGCTGTAGCGAGGACTGTAAGCATTTCCTCTTCCAAACCACGGCAGTTTTACCCAAAGAACTCTGCTTTAGTTGCAGGTGGAACACAAGCAGCATTTCTCCCACTGTGTACTCTTAGGTCTCTTCCACGAATGAAATTCTATATGCAGGGTTTCCCATGTGGAGCGAACTGTCTCAACCACGGCAGGCTGTAGCGAGGACTGTAAACATTTCCTCTCACAAAACACGCAGTTTTAACGGAAGAACCCTGCTGTAGTTGCAGGTGGAACACAAGTATCTTTTCTCCCACAGTGTACTCAATGGGCACTTCCCCTAATGAACTTGTTCTATAAGAATGCTTTCCAGCGTGGAGAGAACTGTCTCAACCATGGCAGGCTCTACTGTGGTCTCTAAGGATTTCCTCTCTGAAAACACGGCACTTTTACCTGAAGAACTCTGCTTTAGTTGCAGGTGGAACACAAGCTGTATTTCACCCACACTGTACACCAAGGGCCCTTCCCCAAATGAATCTTCTATATGCAGGGTGTCCCGCCTGCAGCGAACTGCCACAACCAAGGCAGGCACTAGTAAGGACTGTAAGCATTTCCTATCCCAAAACACGCAGTTTTACCCGAAGAACTCTGCTTTAGTTGCAGGTGGAACACAAGCAGCATTTCTCCCACTGTGTACTCTTTGGTCTCTTCCACGAATGAACTTCTATATGCAGGTTTTCCCACGTGGTGCGAACTGCCCTCAACCACGGAAGGCTGTAGCGAGGACTGTAGGCATTTCCTCTTCCAAACCATGGCAGTTTTACCCAAAGAACTCTGCTGTAGTAGCAGGTGGAACACAAGCAGCATTTCTCCCACTGTGTACTCTCTGAGCTCCTCCACGAATGAACTCTTATATGCAAGGTTTGCCACGTGGAGCGAACTGCCTCAAACAAGGCAGGCTGTTGCGAGGACTGTTAGCATTTCCTCTCCCTAAACACGCAGTTTTAATGGAAGAACTCTGCTTTAGTTGCAGGTGGAACACTAGCATCTTTTCTCCTACAGTGTACTCAATGGGCACTTCCCCTAATGAACTTGTTCTATAAGAATGCTTTCCAGCGTGGAGCGAACTGCCTCAACCATGGCAGGCTCTACTGTGGTCTCTAAGGATTTCCTCTGTGAAAATACGGCACTTTTATCCGAAGAACTCTGCTATAGTTGCAGATGGAACACAAGCTGCATTTCACCCACACTGTAAACAAAGGGCCCTTCCCCAAATGAATCTTCTTTATGCAAGGTGTCCTGCCTGCAGCAAACTGCCACAACCAAGGCAGGCACTAGTAAGGACTGTAAGCATTTCCTCTCCCAAAACACACAGTTTTACCCGAAGAACTCTGCTTTAGTTGCAGGGGGAACACAAGCAGCATTTCTCCCACTGTGTACTCTTTGGTCTCTTCCTTGAATGAACATCTATATGCAATGTTTCCCACGTGGAGTGAACTGCCTCAACCACGGCAGGCTGTAGCGAGGACTGTAAGCATTTCCTCTTCCAAAACACGGCAGTTTTACCCAAAGAACTCTGCTTTTCTTGCAGGTGGAACACAAGCAGCATTTCTCCCACTGTGTACTCTCTGGGCTCTTCCACGAATGAACTCCTATATGCAGGGTTTCCCACGTGGAGCGAACTGCCTCAAACAAGGCAGGCTGTAGTGAGGACTGTAAGCATTTCCTCTCCCTAAACACGCAGTTTTAATGGAAGAACGCTGCTTTAGTTGCAGGTGGAGCACAAGCAGCTTTTCTCCCACACTGTACACAAAGGGCACTTCCCCTAATGAACATGTCCTATAAGAATGGTTTCCCGCATGGATCGAATTGCCTCAACCATGGCAGGCTCTACTGTGGTATCTAAGGATTTCCTCTCTGAAAACACGGCACTTTTACCCGAAGAACTCTGCTTTAGTTGCAGGTGGAACACAAGCTGCATTTCACCCACACTGTAAACAAAAGGCCCTTCCCCAAATGAATCTTCTATATGCAGGGTGTCCCTCATGCAGCGAACTGCCTCAACCAAGGCAGGCTCTAGTAAGTACTGTAAGCATTTCTTCACCAAATACACGCAGTTTTACCCGAAGAACTCTGCTTTAGTTGCAGGTGGAACACAAGCAGCATTTCTCCCACTGTGTACTCTTTGGTCTCTTCCACGAATGAACTTCTATATGCAGGTTTTCCCACGTGGTGCGAACTGCTCTCAACGACGGAAGGCTGTAGCGAGGACTGTAGGCATTTCCTCTTCCAAACCATGGCAGTTTTACCCAAAGAACTCTGCTGTAGTAGCAGGTGGAACACAAGCAGCATTTCTCCCACTGTGTACTCTCTGAGCTCCTCCACGAATGAACTCTTATATGCAAGGTTTGCCACGTGGAGCGAACTGCCTCAAACAAGGCAGGCTGTTGTGAGGACTGTTAGCATTTGCTCTCCCTAAATATGCAGTTTTAATGGAAGAACTCTGCTTTAGTTGCAGGTGGAACACAAGCATCTATTCTCTCACAGTGTACACAATGTGCACGTCCCCTAATGAACTTGTTCTATAAGAATGGTTTCCCGCGTGGACCGAACTGCCTCAACCATGGCAGGCTCTACTGTGGTCTCTAAGGATTTCTTCTGTGAAAACACGGCACTTTTACACGAAGAACTCTGCTTTAGTGGCAGGTGGAACACAAGCTGCATTTCACCCACACTGTAAATAAAGGGCCCTTCCCCAAATGAATCTTCTTTATGCAAGGTGTCCTGCCTGCAGCAAACTGCCACAACCAAGGCAGGCACTAGTAAGGACTGTAAGCATTTCCTCTCCCAAACACACAGTTTTACCCGAAGAACTCTGCTTTAGTTGCAGGTGGAACACAAGCAGTATTTCTCCCACTGTGTACTCTTTGGTCTCTTCCATGAATGAACATCTATATGCAGCGTTTCCCATGTGGAGCGAACTGCCTCAACCACGGCAGGCTGTAGTGAGGACTGTAAGCATTTCCTCTTCAAAACACAGCAGATTACCCAAAGAACTCTGCTTTTGTTGCAGGTGGAACACAAGCAGCATTTCTCCCACTGTGTACTCTCTGGGCTCTTCCACGAATGAACTCTTATATGCAGGGTTTCCCACGTGGAGCGAACTGCCTCAAACAAGGCAGGCTGTAGTGAGGACTGTAAGCATTTCCTCTCCCTAAACACGCAGTTTTAATGGAAGAACTCTGCTTTAGTTGCAGGTGGAACACAAGCAGCTTTTCTCCCACAGTGTACACAAAGGGCACTACCCCTAATGAACATGTTCTATAACAATGGTTTCCCGCATGGAGCGAATTGCCTCAACCATGGCAGGCTCTTCTATGGTATCTAAGGATTTCCTCTCTGAAAACACGGCACTTTTACCAGAAGAACTCTGCTTTAGTTTCAGGTGGAGCACAAGCTGCATTTCACCCACACTGTACACAAAGGGCCCATCCACAAATGAATCTTCTATATGCAGGGTGTCCTGCCTGCAGTGAAATGACACAACCAAGGCAGGCACTAGTAAGGACTGTAAGCATTTCCTCTCCCAAAACACGCAGTTTTACCCAAAGAACTCTGCTTTAGTTGCAGGTGGAACACAAGCAGCATTTCTCCCACTGTGTACTCTTTGGCCTCTTCAACGAATGAACTTCTATATGCAGGGTTTCCCACATGGAGCGAACTGCCTCAACCACGGCAGGCTGTAGCGAGGACTGTAAGCATTTCCTCTTCCAAACCACGGCAGTTTTACCCAAAGAACTCTGCTTTAGTTGCAGGTGGAACACAAGCAGCATTTCTCCCACTGTGTACTCTTAGGTCTCTTCCACGAATGAAATTCTATATGCAGGGTTTCCCATGTGGAGCGAACTGCCTCAACCACGGCAGGCTGTAGCGAGGACTGTAAGCATTTCCTCTCACAAAACACGCAGTTTTAACGGAAGAACCCTGCTGTAGTTGCAGGTGGAACACAAGCATCTTTTCTCCCACAGTGTACTCAATGGGCACTTCCCCTAATGAACTTGTTCTATAAGAATGCTTTCCAGCGTGGAGAGAACTGCCTCAACCATGGCAGGCTCTACTGTGGTCTCTAAGGATTTCCTCTCTGAAAACACGGCACTTTTACCTGAAGAACTCTGCTTTAGTTGCAGGTGGAACACAAGCTGTATTTCACCCACACTGTACACCAAGGGCCCTTCCCCAAATGAATCTTCTATATGCAGGGTGTCCCGCCTGCAGCGAACTGCCACAACCAAGGCAGGCACTAGTAAGGACTGTAAGCATTTCCTATCCCAAAACACGCAGTTTTACCCGAAGAACTCTGCTTTAGTTGCAGGTGGAACACAAGCAGCATTTCTCCCACTGTGTACTCTTTGGTCTCTTCCACGAATGAACTTCTATATGCAGGTTTTCCCACGTGGTGCGAACTGCCCTCAACCATGGAAGGCTGTAGCGAGGACTGTAGGCATTTCCTCTTCCAAACCATGGCAGTTTTACCCAAAGAACTCTGCTGTAGTAGCAGGTGGAACACAAGCAGCATTTCTCCCACTGTGTACTCTCTGAGCTCCTCCACGAATGAACTCTTATATGCAAGGTTTGCCACGTGGAGCGAACTGCCTCAAACAAGGCAGGCTGTTGCGAGGACTGTTAGCATTTCCTCTCCCTAAACACGCAGTTTTAATGGAAGAACTCTGCTTTAGTTGCAGGTGGAACACTAGCATCTTTTCTCCTACAGTGTACTCAATGGGCACTTCCCCTAATGAACTTGTTCTATAAGAATGCTTTCCAGCGTGGAGCGAACTGCCTCAACCATGGCAGGCTCTACTGTGGTCTCTAAGGATTTCCTCTGTGAAAATACGGCACTTTTATCCGAAGAACTCTGCTATAGTTGCAGATGGAACACAAGCTGCATTTCACCCACACTGTAAACAAAGGGCCCTTCCCCAAATGAATCTTCTTTATGCAAGGTGTCCTGCCTGCAGCAAACTGCCACAACCAAGGCAGGCACTAGTAAGGACTGTAAGCATTTCCTCTCCCAAAACACACAGTTTTACCCGAAGAACTCTGCTTTAGTTGCAGGGGGAACACAAGCAGCATTTCTCCCACTGTGTACTCTTTGGTCTCTTCCTTGAATGAACATCTATATGCAATGTTTCCCACGTGGAGTGAACTGCCTCAACCACGGCAGGCTGTAGCGAGGACTGTAAGCATTTCCTCTTCCAAAACACGGCAGTTTTACCCAAAGAACTCTGCTTTTCTTGCAGGTGGAACACAAGCAGCATTTCTCCCACTGTGTACTCTCTGGGCTCTTCCACGAATGAACTCCTATATGCAGGGTTTCCCACGTGGAGCGAACTGCCTCAAACAAGGCAGGCTGTAGTGAGGACTGTAAGCATTTCCTCTCCCTAAACACGCAGTTTTAATGGAAGAACGCTGCTTTAGTTGCAGGTGGAGCACAAGCAGCTTTTCTCCCACACTGTACACAAAGGGCACTTCCCCTAATGAACATGTCCTATAAGAATGGTTTCCCGCATGGATCGAATTGCCTCAACCATGGCAGGCTCTACTGTGGTATCTAAGGATTTCCTCTCTGAAAACACGGCACTTTTACCCGAAGAACTCTGCTTTAGTTGCAGGTGGAACACAAGCTGCATTTCACCCACACTGTAAACAAAAGGCCCTTCCCCAAATGAATCTTCTATATGCAGGGTGTCCCTCATGCAGCGAACTGCCTCAACCAAGGCAGGCTCTAGTAAGTACTGTAAGCATTTCTTCACCAAATACACGCAGTTTTACCCGAAGAACTCTGCTTTAGTTGCAGGTGGAACACAAGCAGCATTTCTCCCACTGTGTACTCTTTGGTCTCTTCCACGAATGAACTTCTATATGCAGGTTTTCCCACGTGGTGCGAACTGCTCTCAACGACGGAAGGCTGTAGCGAGGACTGTAGGCATTTCCTCTTCCAAACCATGGCAGTTTTACCCAAAGAACTCTGCTGTAGTAGCAGGTGGAACACAAGCAGCATTTCTCCCACTGTGTACTCTCTGAGCTCCTCCACGAATGAACTCTTATATGCAAGGTTTGCCACGTGGAGCGAACTGCCTCAAACAAGGCAGGCTGTTGTGAGGACTGTTAGCATTTGCTCTCCCTAAATATGCAGTTTTAATGGAAGAACTCTGCTTTAGTTGCAGGTGGAACACAAGCATCTATTCTCTCACAGTGTACACAATGTGCACGTCCCCTAATGAACTTGTTCTATAAGAATGGTTTCCCGCGTGGACCGAACTGCCTCAACCATGGCAGGCTCTACTGTGGTCTCTAAGGATTTCTTCTGTGAAAACACGGCACTTTTACACGAAGAACTCTGCTTTAGTGGCAGGTGGAACACAAGCTGCATTTCACCCACACTGTAAATAAAGGGCCCTTCCCCAAATGAATCTTCTTTATGCAAGGTGTCCTGCCTGCAGCAAACTGCCACAACCAAGGCAGGCACTAGTAAGGACTGTAAGCATTTCCTCTCCCAAACACACAGTTTTACCCGAAGAACTCTGCTTTAGTTGCAGGTGGAACACAAGCAGTATTTCTCCCACTGTGTACTCTTTGGTCTCTTCCATGAATGAACATCTATATGCAGCGTTTCCCATGTGGAGCGAACTGCCTCAACCACGGCAGGCTGTAGTGAGGACTGTAAGCATTTCCTCTTCAAAACACAGCAGATTACCCAAAGAACTCTGCTTTTGTTGCAGGTGGAACACAAGCAGCATTTCTCCCACTGTGTACTCTCTGGGCTCTTCCACGAATGAACTCTTATATGCAGGGTTTCCCACGTGGAGCGAACTGCCTCAAACAAGGCAGGCTGTAGTGAGGACTGTAAGCATTTCCTCTCCCTAAACACGCAGTTTTAATGGAAGAACTCTGCTTTAGTTGCAGGTGGAACACAAGCAGCTTTTCTCCCACAGTGTACACAAAGGGCACTACCCCTAATGAACATGTTCTATAACAATGGTTTCCCGCATGGAGCGAATTGCCTCAACCATGGCAGGCTCTTCTATGGTATCTAAGGATTTCCTCTCTGAAAACACGGCACTTTTACCAGAAGAACTCTGCTTTAGTTTCAGGTGGAGCACAAGCTGCATTTCACCCACACTGTACACAAAGGGCCCATCCACAAATGAATCTTCTATATGCAGGGTGTCCTGCCTGCAGTGAAATGACACAACCAAGGCAGGCACTAGTAAGGACTGTAAGCATTTCCTCTCCCAAAACACGCAGTTTTACCCAAAGAACTCTGCTTTAGTTGCAGGTGGAACACAAGCAGCATTTCTCCCACTGTGTACTCTTTGGCCTCTTCAACGAATGAACTTCTATATGCAGGGTTTCCCACATGGAGCGAACTGCCTCAACCACGGCAGGCTGTAGCGAGGACTGTAAGCATTTCCTCTTCCAAACCACGGCAGTTTTACCCAAAGAACTCTGCTTTAGTTGCAGGTGGAACACAAGCAGCATTTCTCCCACTGTGTACTCTTAGGTCTCTTCCACGAATGAAATTCTATATGCAGGGTTTCCCATGTGGAGCGAACTGCCTCAACCACGGCAGGCTGTAGCGAGGACTGTAAGCATTTCCTCTCACAAAACACGCAGTTTTAACGGAAGAACCCTGCTGTAGTTGCAGGTGGAACACAAGCATCTTTTCTCCCACAGTGTACTCAATGGGCACTTCCCCTAATGAACTTGTTCTATAAGAATGCTTTCCAGCGTGGAGAGAACTGCCTCAACCATGGCAGGCTCTACTGTGGTCTCTAAGGATTTCCTCTCTGAAAACACGGCACTTTTACCTGAAGAACTCTGCTTTAGTTGCAGGTGGAACACAAGCTGTATTTCACCCACACTGTACACCAAGGGCCCTTCCCCAAATGAATCTTCTATATGCAGGGTGTCCCGCCTGCAGCGAACTGCCACAACCAAGGCAGGCACTAGTAAGGTCTGTAAGCATTTCCTAGCCCAAAACACGCAGTTTTACCCGAAGAACTCTGCTTTAGTTGCAGGTGGAACACAAGCAGCATTTCTCCCACTGTGTACTCTTTGGTCTCTTCCACGAATGAACTTCTATATGCAGGTTTTCCCACGTGGTGCGAACTGCCCTCAACCACGGAAGGCTGTAGCGAGGACTGTAGGCATTTCCTCTTCCAAACCATGGCAGTTTTACCCAAAGAACTCTGCTGTAGTAGCAGGTGGAACACAAGCAGCATTTCTCCCACTGTGTACTCTCTGAGCTCCTCCACGTATGAACTCTTATATGCAAGGTTTGCCACGTGGAGCGAACTGCCTCAAACAAGGCAGGCTGTTGCGAGGACTGTTAGCATTTCCTCTCCCTAAACACGCAGTTTTAATGGAAGAACTCTGCTTTAGTTGCAGGTGGAACACTAGCATCTTTTCTCCTACAGTGTACTCAATGGGCACTTCCCCTAATGAACTTGTTCTATAAGAATGCTTTCCAGCGTGGAGCGAACTGCCTCAACCATGGCAGGCTCTACTGTGGTCTCTAAGGATTTCCTCTGTGAAAATACGGCACTTTTATCCGAAGAACTCTGCTATAGTTGCAGATGGAACACAAGCTGCATTTCACCCACACTGTAAACAAAGGGCCCTTCCCCAAATGAATCTTCTTTATGCAAGGTGTCCTGCCTGCAGCAAACTGCCACAACCAAGGCAGGCACTAGTAAGGACTGTAAGCATTTCCTCTCCCAAACACACAGTTTTACCCGAAGAACTCTGCTTTAGTTGCAGGTGGAACACAAGCAGTATTTCTCCCACTGTGTACTCTTTGGTCTCTTCCATGAATGAACATCTATATGCAGCGTTTCCCATGTGGAGCGAACTGCCTCAACCACGGCAGGCTGTAGTGAGGACTGTAAGCATTTCCTCTTCAAAACACAGCAGATTACCCAAAGAACTCTGCTTTTGTTGCAGGTGGAACACAAGCAGCATTTCTCCCACTGTGTACTCTCTGGGCTCTTCCACGAATGAACTCTTATATGCAGGGTTTCCCACGTGGAGCGAACTGCCTCAAACAAGGCAGGCTGTAGTGAGGACTGTAAGCATTTCCTCTCCCTAAACACGCAGTTTTAATGGAAGAACTCTGCTTTAGTTGCAGGTGGAACACAAGCAGCTTTTCTCCCACAGTGTACACAAAGGGCACTACCCCTAATGAACATGTTCTATAACAATGGTTTCCCGCATGGAGCGAATTGCCTCAACCATGGCAGGCTCTTCTATGGTATCTAAGGATTTCCTCTCTGAAAACACGGCACTTTTACCAGAAGAACTCTGCTTTAGTTTCAGGTGGAGCACAAGCTGCATTTCACCCACACTGTACACAAAGGGCCCATCCACAAATGAATCTTCTATATGCAGGGTGTCCTGCCTGCAGTGAAATGACACAACCAAGGCAGGCACTAGTAAGGACTGTAAGCATTTCCTCTCCCAAAACACGCAGTTTTACCCAAAGAACTCTGCTTTAGTTGCAGGTGGAACACAAGCAGCATTTCTCCCACTGTGTACTCTTTGGCCTCTTCAACGAATGAACTTCTATATGCAGGGTTTCCCACATGGAGCGAACTGCCTCAACCACGGCAGGCTGTAGCGAGGACTGTAAGCATTTCCTCTTCCAAACCACGGCAGTTTTACCCAAAGAACTCTGCTTTAGTTGCAGGTGGAACACAAGCAGCATTTCTCCCACTGTGTACTCTTAGGTCTCTTCCACGAATGAAATTCTATATGCAGGGTTTCCCATGTGGAGCGAACTGCCTCAACCACGGCAGGCTGTAGCGAGGACTGTAAGCATTTCCTCTCACAAAACACGCAGTTTTAACGGAAGAACCCTGCTGTAGTTGCAGGTGGAACACAAGCATCTTTTCTCCCACAGTGTACTCAATGGGCACTTCCCCTAATGAACTTGTTCTATAAGAATGCTTTCCAGCGTGGAGAGAACTGCCTCAACCATGGCAGGCTCTACTGTGGTCTCTAAGGATTTCCTCTCTGAAAACACGGCACTTTTACCTGAAGAACTCTGCTTTAGTTGCAGGTGGAACACAAGCTGTATTTCACCCACACTGTACACCAAGGGCCCTTCCCCAAATGAATCTTCTATATGCAGGGTGTCCCGCCTGCAGCGAACTGCCACAACCAAGGCAGGCACTAGTAAGGTCTGTAAGCATTTCCTAGCCCAAAACACGCAGTTTTACCCGAAGAACTCTGCTTTAGTTGCAGGTGGAACACAAGCAGCATTTCTCCCACTGTGTACTCTTTGGTCTCTTCCACGAATGAACTTCTATATGCAGGTTTTCCCACGTGGTGCGAACTGCCCTCAACCACGGAAGGCTGTAGCGAGGACTGTAGGCATTTCCTCTTCCAAACCATGGCAGTTTTACCCAAAGAACTCTGCTGTAGTAGCAGGTGGAACACAAGCAGCATTTCTCCCACTGTGTACTCTCTGAGCTCCTCCACGTATGAACTCTTATATGCAAGGTTTGCCACGTGGAGCGAACTGCCTCAAACAAGGCAGGCTGTTGCGAGGACTGTTAGCATTTCCTCTCCCTAAACACGCAGTTTTAATGGAAGAACTCTGCTTTAGTTGCAGGTGGAACACTAGCATCTTTTCTCCTACAGTGTACTCAATGGGCACTTCCCCTAATGAACTTGTTCTATAAGAATGCTTTCCAGCGTGGAGCGAACTGCCTCAACCATGGCAGGCTCTACTGTGGTCTCTAAGGATTTCCTCTGTGAAAATACGGCACTTTTATCCGAAGAACTCTGCTATAGTTGCAGATGGAACACAAGCTGCATTTCACCCACACTGTAAACAAAGGGCCCTTCCCCAAATGAATCTTCTTTATGCAAGGTGTCCTGCCTGCAGCAAACTGCCACAACCAAGGCAGGCACTAGTAAGGACTGTAAGCATTTCCTCTCCCAAAACACACAGTTTTACCCGAAGAACTCTGCTTTAGTTGCAGGGGGAACACAAGCAGCATTTCTCCCACTGTGTACTCTTTGGTCTCTTCCTTGAATGAACATCTATATGCAATGTTTCCCACGTGGAGTGAACTGCCTCAACCACGGCAGGCTGTAGCGAGGACTGTAAGCATTTCCTCTTCCAAAACACGGCAGTTTTACCCAAAGAACTCTGCTTTTCTTGCAGGTGGAACACAAGCAGCATTTCTCCCACTGTGTACTCTCTGGGCTCTTCCACGAATGAACTCCTATATGCAGGGTTTCCCACGTGGAGCGAACTGCCTCAAACAAGGCAGGCTGTAGTGAGGACTGTAAGCATTTCCTCTCCCTAAACACGCAGTTTTAATGGAAGAACGCTGCTTTAGTTGCAGGTGGAGCACAAGCAGCTTTTCTCCCACACTGTACACAAAGGGCACTTCCCCTAATGAACATGTCCTATAAGAATGGTTTCCCGCATGGATCGAATTGCCTCAACCATGGCAGGCTCTACTGTGGTATCTAAGGATTTCCTCTCTGAAAACACGGCACTTTTACCCGAAGAACTCTGCTTTAGTTGCAGGTGGAACACAAGCTGCATTTCACCCACACTGTAAACAAAAGGCCCTTCCCCAAATGAATCTTCTATATGCAGGGTGTCCCTCATGCAGCGAACTGCCTCAACCAAGGCAGGCTCTAGTAAGTACTGTAAGCATTTCTTCACCAAATACACGCAGTTTTACCCGAAGAACTCTGCTTTAGTTGCAGGTGGAACACAAGCAGCATTTCTCCCACTGTGTACTCTTTGGTCTCTTCCACGAATGAACTTCTATATGCAGGTTTTCCCACGTGGTGCGAACTGCTCTCAACGACGGAAGGCTGTAGCGAGGACTGTAGGCATTTCCTCTTCCAAACCATGGCAGTTTTACCCAAAGAACTCTGCTGTAGTAGCAGGTGGAACACAAGCAGCATTTCTCCCACTGTGTACTCTCTGAGCTCCTCCACGAATGAACTCTTATATGCAAGGTTTGCCACGTGGAGCGAACTGCCTCAAACAAGGCAGGCTGTTGTGAGGACTGTTAGCATTTGCTCTCCCTAAACATGCAGTTTTAATGGAAGAACTCTGCTTTAGTTGCAGGTGGAACACAAGCATCTATTCTCTCACAGTGTACACAATGTGCACGTCCCCTAATGAACTTGTTCTATAAGAATGGTTTCCCGCGTGGACCGAACTGCCTCAACCATGGCAGGCTCTACTGTGGTCTCTAAGGATTTCTTCTGTGAAAACACGGCACTTTTACACGAAGAACTCTGCTTTAGTGGCAGATGGAACACAAGCTGCATTTCACCCACACTGTAAATAAAGGGCCCTTCCCCAAATGAATCTTCTTTATGCAAGGTGTCCTGCCTGCAGCAAACTGCCACAACCAAGGCAGGCACTAGTAAGGACTGTAAGCATTTCCTCTCCCAAACACACAGTTTTACCCGAAGAACTCTGCTTTAGTTGCAGGTGGAACACAAGCAGCATTTCTCCCACTGTGTACTCTCTGGGCTCTTCCACGAATGAACTCTTATATGCAGGGTTTCCCACGTGGAGCGAACTGCCTCAAACAAGGCAGGCTGTAGTGAGGACTGTAAGCATTTCCTCTCCCTAAACACGCAGTTTTAATGGAAGAACTCTGCTTTAGTTGCAGGTGGAACACAAGCAGCTTTTCTCCCACAGTGTACACAAAGGGCACTTCCCCTAATGAACATGTTCTATAAGAATGGTTTCCCGCATGGATTGAATTGCCTCAACCATGGCAGGCTCTACTATGGTATCTAAGGATTTCCTCTCTGAAAACACGGCACTTTTACCAGAAGAACTCTGCTTTAGTTTCAGGTGGAGCACAAGCTGCATTTCACCCACACTGTACACAAAGGGCCCATCCACAAATGAATCTTCTATATGCAGGGTGTCCTGCCTGCAGTGAAATGACAGAACCAAGGCAGGCACTAGTAAGGACTGTAAGCATTTCCTCTCCCAAAACACGCAGTTTTACCCAAAGAACTCTGCTTTAGTTGCAGGTGGAACACAAGCAGCATTTCTCCCACTGTGTACTCTTTGGCCTCTTCAACGAATGAACTTCTATATGCAGGGTTTCCCATGTGGAGCGAACTGCCTCAACCATGGCAGGCTGTAGCGAGGACTGTAAGCATTTCCTCTTCCAAACCACGGCAGTTTTACCCAAAGAACTCTGCTTTAGTTGCAGGTGGAACACAAGCAGCATTTCTCCCACTGTGTACTCTTAGGTCTCTTCCACGAATGAAATTCTATATGCAGGGTTTCCCATGTGGAGCGAACTGCCTCAACCACGGCAGGCTGTAGCGAGGACTGTAAGCATTTCCTCTCACAAAACACGCAGTTTTAACGGAAGAACCCTGCTGTAGTTGCAGGTGGAACACAAGCATCTTTTCTCCCACAGTGTACTCAATGGGCACTTCCCCTAATGAACTTGTTCTATAAGAATGCTTTCCAGCGTGGAGAGAACTGCCTCAACCATGGCAGGCTCTACTGTGGTCTCTAAGGATTTCCTCTCTGAAAACACGGCACTTTTACCTGAAGAACTCTGCTTTAGTGGCAGGTGGAACACAAGCTGTATTTCACCCACACTGTACACCAAGGGCCCTTCCCCAAATGAATCTTCTATATGCAGGGTGTCCCGCCTGCAGCGAACTGCCACAACCAAGGCAGGCACTAGTAAGGACTGTAAGCATTTCCTATCCCAAAACACGCAGTTTTACCCGAAGAACTCTGCTTTAGTTGCAGGTGGAACACAAGCAGCATTTCTCCCACTGTGTACTCTTTGGTCTCTTCCACGAATGAACTTCTATATGCAGGTTTTCCCACGTGGTGCGAACTGCCCTCAACCACGGAAGGCTGTAGCGAGGACTGTAGGCATTTCCTCTTCCAAACCATGGCAGTTTTACCCAAAGAACTCTGCTGTAGTAGCAGGTGGAACACAAGCAGCATTTCTCCCACTGTTTACTCTCTGAGCTCCTCCACGAATGAACTCTTATATGCAAGGTTTGCCACGTGGAGCGAACTGCCTCAAACAAGGCAGGCTGTTGCGAGGACTGTTAGCATTTCCTCTCCCTAAACACGCAGTTTTAATGGAAGAACTCTGCTTTAGTTGCAGGTGGAACACTAGCATCTTTTCTCCTACAGTGTACTCAATGGGCACTTCCCCTAATGAACTTGTTCTATAAGAATGCTTTCCAGCGTGGAGCGAACTGCCTCAACCATGGCAGGCTCTACTGTGGTCTCTAAGGATTTCCTCTGTGAAAATACGGCACTTTTATCCGAAGAACTCTGCTATAGTTGCAGATGGAACACAAGCTGCATTTCACCCACACTGTAAACAAAGGGCCCTTCCCCAAATGAATCTTCTTTATGCAAGGTGTCCTGCCTGCAGCAAACTGCCACAACCAAGGCAGGCACTAGTAAGGACTGTAAGCATTTCCTCTCCCAAAACACACAGTTTTACCCGAAGAACTCTGCTTTAGTTGCAGGGGGAACACAAGCAGCATTTCTCCCACTGTGTACTCTTTGGTCTCTTCCTTGAATGAACATCTACATGCAATGTTTCCCACGTGGAGTGAACTGCCTCAACCACGGCAGGCTGTAGCGAGGACTGTAAGCATTTCCTCTTCCAAAACACGGCAGTTTTACCCAAAGAACTCTGCTTTTCTTGCAGGTGGAACACAAGCAGCATTTCTCCCACTGTGTACTCTCTGGGCTCTTCCACGAATGAACTCCTATATGCAGGGTTTCCCACGTGGAGCGAACTGCCTCAAACAAGGCAGGCTGTAGTGAGGACTGTAAGCATTTCCTCTCCCTAAACACGCAGTTTTAATGGAAGAACGCTGCTTTAGTTGCAGGTGGAGCACAAGCAGCTTTTCTCCCACACTGTACACAAAGGGCACTTCCCCTAATGAACATGTCCTATAAGAATGGTTTCCCGCATGGATCGAATTGCCTCAACCATGGCAGGCTCTACTGTGGTATCTAAGGATTTCCTCTCTGAAAACACGGCACTTTTACCCGAAGAACTCTGCTTTAGTTGCAGGTGGAACACAAGCTGCATTTCACCCACACTGTAAACAAAAGGCCCTTCCCCAAATGAATCTTCTATATGCAGGGTGTCCCTCATGCAGCGAACTGCCTCAACCAAGGCAGGCTCTAGTAAGTACTGTAAGCATTTCTTCACCAAATACACGCAGTTTTACCCGAAGAACTCTGCTTTAGTTGCAGGTGGAACACAAGCAGCATTTCTCCCACTGTGTACTCTTTGGTCTCTTCCACGAATGAACTTCTATATGCAGGTTTTCCCACGTGGTGCGAACTGCTCTCAACGACGGAAGGCTGTAGCGAGGACTGTAGGCATTTCCTCTTCCAAACCATGGCAGTTTTACCCAAAGAACTCTGCTGTAGTAGCAGGTGGAACACAAGCAGCATTTCTCCCACTGTGTACTCTCTGAGCTCCTCCACGAATGAACTCTTATATGCAAGGTTTGCCACGTGGAGCGAACTGCCTCAAACAAGGCAGGCTGTTGTGAGGACTGTTAGCATTTGCTCTCCCTAAACATGCAGTTTTAATGGAAGAACTCTGCTTTAGTTGCAGGTGGAACACAAGCATCTATTCTCTCACAGTGTACACAATGTGCACGTCCCCTAATGAACTTGTTCTATAAGAATGGTTTCCCGCGTGGACCGAACTGCCTCAACCATGGCAGGCTCTACTGTGGTCTCTAAGGATTTCTTCTGTGAAAACACGGCACTTTTACACGAAGAACTCTGCTTTAGTGGCAGATGGAACACAAGCTGCATTTCACCCACACTGTAAATAAAGGGCCCTTCCCCAAATGAATCTTCTTTATGCAAGGTGTCCTGCCTGCAGCAAACTGCCACAACCAAGGCAGGCACTAGTAAGGACTGTAAGCATTTCCTCTCCCAAACACACAGTTTTACCCGAAGAACTCTGCTTTAGTTGCAGGTGGAACACAAGCAGTATTTCTCCCACTGTGTACTCTTGGGTCTCTTCCATGAATGAACATCTATATGCAGCGTTTCCCATGTGGAGCGAACTGCCTCAACCACGGCAGGCTGTAGTGAGGACTGTAAGCATTTCCTCTACAAAACACAGCAGATTACCCAAATAACTCTGCTTTTGTTGCAGGTGGAACACAAGCAGCATTTCTCCCACTGTGTACTCTCTGGGCTCTTCCACGAATGAACTCTTATATGCAGGGTTTCCCACGTGGAGCGAACTGCCTCAAACAAGGCAGGCTGTAGTGAGGACTGTAAGCATTTCCTCTCCCTAAACACGCAGTTTTAATGGAAGAACTCTGCTTTAGTTGCAGGTGGAACCCAAGCAGCTTTTCTCCCACAGTGTACACAAAGGGCACTTCCCCTAATGAACATGTTCTATAAGAATGGTTTCCCGCATGGAGCGAATTGCCTCAACCATGGCAGGCTCTACTATGGTATCTAAGGATTTCCTCTCTGAAAACACGGCACTTTTACCAGAAGAACTCTGCTTTAGTTTCAGGTGGAGCACAAGCTGCATTTCACCCACACTGTACACAAAGGGCCCATCCACAAATGAATCTTCTATATGCAGGGTGTCCTGCCTGCAGTGAAATGACACAACCAAGGCAGGCACTAGTAAGGACTGTAAGCATTTCCTCTCACAAAACACGCAGTTTTAATGGAAGAACTCTGCTTTAGTTGCAGGTGGAACACAAGCAGCATTTCTCCCACTGTGTACTCTTTGGCCTCTTCAAAGAATGAACTTCTATATGCAGGGTTTCCCACGTGGAGCGAACTGCCTCAACCATGGCAGGCTGTAGCGAGGACTGTAAGCATTTCCTCTTCCAAACCACGGCAGTTTTACCCAAAGAACTCTGCTTTAGTTGCAGGTGGAACACAAGCAGCATTTCTCCCACTGTGTACTCTTAGGTCTCTTCCACGAATGAAATTCTATATGCAGGGTTTCCCATGTGGAGCGAACTGTCTCAACCACGGCAGGCTGTAGCGAGGACTGTAAGCATTTCCTCTCACAAAACACGCAGTTTTAACGGAAGAACCCTGCTGTAGTTGCAGGTGGAACACAAGTATCTTTTCTCCCACAGTGTACTCAATGGGCACTTCCCCTAATGAACTTGTTCTATAAGAATGCTTTCCAGCGTGGAGAGAACTGTCTCAACCATGGCAGGCTCTACTGTGGTCTCTAAGGATTTCCTCTCTGAAAACACGGCACTTTTACCTGAAGAACTCTGCTTTAGCTGCAGGTGGAACACAAGCTGTATTTCACCCACACTGTACACCAAGGGCCCTTCCCCAAATGAATCTTCTATATGCAGGGTGTCCCGCCTGCAGCGAACTGCCACAACCAAGGCAGGCACTAGTAAGGACTGTAAGCATTTCCTATCCCAAAACACGCAGTTTTACCCGAAGAACTCTGCTTTAGTTGCAGGTGGAACACAAGCAGCATTTCTCCCACTGTGTACTCTTTGGTCTCTTCCACGAATGAACTTCTATATGCAGGTTTTCCCACGTGGTGCGAACTGCCCTCAACCACGGAAGGCTGTAGCGAGGACTGTAGGCATTTCCTCTTCCAAACCATGGCAGTTTTACCCAAAGAACTCTGCTTTTCTTGCAGGTGGAACACAAGCAGCATTTCTCCACTGTGTACTCTCTGAGCTCCTCCACGAATGAACTCTTATATGCAAGGTTTGCCACGTGGAGCGAACTGCCTCAAACAAGGCAGGCTGTTGCGAGGACTGTTAGCATTTCCTCTCCCTAAACACGCAGTTTTAATGGAAGAACTCTGCTTTAGTTGCAGGTGGAACACTAGCATCTTTTCTCCTACAGTGTACTCAATGGGCACTTCCCCTAATGAACTTGTTCTATAAGAATGCTTTCCAGCGTGGAGCGAACTGCCTCAACCATGGCAGGCTCTACTGTGGTCTCTAAGGATTTCCTCTGTGAAAATACGGCACTTTTATCCGAAGAACTCTGCTATAGTTGCAGATGGAACACAAGCTGCATTTCACCCACACTGTAAACAAAGGGCCCTTCCCCAAATGAATCTTCTTTATGCAAGGTGTCCTGCCTGCAGCAAACTGCCACAACCAAGGCAGGCACTAGTAAGGACTGTAAGCATTTCCTCTCCCAAAACACACAGTTTTACCCGAAGAACTCTGCTTTAGTTGCAGGGGGAACACAAGCAGCATTTCTCCCACTGTGTACTCTTTGGTCTCTTCCTTGAATGAACATCTATATGCAATGTTTCCCACGTGGAGTGAACTGCCTCAACCACGGCAGGCTGTAGCGAGGACTGTAAGCATTTCCTCTTCCAAAACACGGCAGTTTTACCCAAAGAACTCTGCTTTTCTTGCAGGTGGAACACAAGCAGCATTTCTCCCACTGTGTACTCTCTGGGCTCTTCCACGAATGAACTCCTATATGCAGGGTTTCCCACGTGGAGCGAACTGCCTCAAACAAGGCAGGCTGTAGTGAGGACTGTAAGCATTTCCTCTCCCTAAACACGCAGTTTTAATGGAAGAACGCTGCTTTAGTTGCAGGTGGAGCACAAGCAGCTTTTCTCCCACACTGTACACAAAGGGCACTTCCCCTAATGAACATGTCCTATAAGAATGGTTTCCCGCATGGATCGAATTGCCTCAACCATGGCAGGCTCTACTGTGGTATCTAAGGATTTCCTCTCTGAAAACACGGCACTTTTACCCGAAGAACTCTGCTTTAGTTGCAGGTGGAACACAAGCTGCATTTCACCCACACTGTAAACAAAAGGCCCTTCCCCAAATGAATCTTCTATATGCAGGGTGTCCCTCATGCAGCGAACTGCCTCAACCAAGGCAGGCTCTAGTAAGTACTGTAAGCATTTCTTCACCAAATACACGCAGTTTTACCCGAAGAACTCTGCTTTAGTTGCAGGTGGAACACAAGCAGCATTTCTCCCACTGTGTACTCTTTGGTCTCTTCCACGAATGAACTTCTATATGCAGGTTTTCCCACGTGGTGCGAACTGCTCTCAACGACGGAAGGCTGTAGCGAGGACTGTAGGCATTTCCTCTTCCAAACCATGGCAGTTTTACCCAAAGAACTCTGCTGTAGTAGCAGGTGGAACACAAGCAGCATTTCTCCCACTGTGTACTCTCTGAGCTCCTCCACGAATGAACTCTTATATGCAAGGTTTGCCACGTGGAGCGAACTGCCTCAAACAAGGCAGGCTGTTGTGAGGACTGTTAGCATTTGCTCTCCCTAAATATGCAGTTTTAATGGAAGAACTCTGCTTTAGTTGCAGGTGGAACACAAGCATCTATTCTCTCACAGTGTACACAATGTGCACGTCCCCTAATGAACTTGTTCTATAAGAATGGTTTCCCGCGTGGACCGAACTGCCTCAACCATGGCAGGCTCTACTGTGGTCTCTAAGGATTTCTTCTGTGAAAACACGGCACTTTTACACGAAGAACTCTGCTTTAGTGGCAGGTGGAACACAAGCTGCATTTCACCCACACTGTAAATAAAGGGCCCTTCCCCAAATGAATCTTCTTTATGCAAGGTGTCCTGCCTGCAGCAAACTGCCACAACCAAGGCAGGCACTAGTAAGGACTGTAAGCATTTCCTCTCCCAAACACACAGTTTTACCCGAAGAACTCTGCTTTAGTTGCAGGTGGAACACAAGCAGTATTTCTCCCACTGTGTACTCTTTGGTCTCTTCCATGAATGAACATCTATATGCAGCGTTTCCCATGTGGAGCGAACTGCCTCAACCACGGCAGGCTGTAGTGAGGACTGTAAGCATTTCCTCTTCAAAACACAGCAGATTACCCAAAGAACTCTGCTTTTGTTGCAGGTGGAACACAAGCAGCATTTCTCCCACTGTGTACTCTCTGGGCTCTTCCACGAATGAACTCTTATATGCAGGGTTTCCCACGTGGAGCGAACTGCCTCAAACAAGGCAGGCTGTAGTGAGGACTGTAAGCATTTCCTCTCCCTAAACACGCAGTTTTAATGGAAGAACTCTGCTTTAGTTGCAGGTGGAACACAAGCAGCTTTTCTCCCACAGTGTACACAAAGGGCACTACCCCTAATGAACATGTTCTATAACAATGGTTTCCCGCATGGAGCGAATTGCCTCAACCATGGCAGGCTCTTCTATGGTATCTAAGGATTTCCTCTCTGAAAACACGGCACTTTTACCAGAAGAACTCTGCTTTAGTTTCAGGTGGAGCACAAGCTGCATTTCACCCACACTGTACACAAAGGGCCCATCCACAAATGAATCTTCTATATGCAGGGTGTCCTGCCTGCAGTGAAATGACACAACCAAGGCAGGCACTAGTAAGGACTGTAAGCATTTCCTCTCCCAAAACACGCAGTTTTACCCAAAGAACTCTGCTTTAGTTGCAGGTGGAACACAAGCAGCATTTCTCCCACTGTGTACTCTTTGGCCTCTTCAACGAATGAACTTCTATATGCAGGGTTTCCCACATGGAGCGAACTGCCTCAACCACGGCAGGCTGTAGCGAGGACTGTAAGCATTTCCTCTTCCAAACCACGGCAGTTTTACCCAAAGAACTCTGCTTTAGTTGCAGGTGGAACACAAGCATCTTTTCTCCCACAGTGTACTCAATGGGCACTTCCCCTAATGAACTTGTTCTATAAGAATGCTTTCCAGCGTGGAGAGAACTGCCTCAACCATGGCAGGCTCTACTGTGGTCTCTAAGGATTTCCTCTCTGAAAACACGGCACTTTTACCTGAAGAACTCTGCTTTAGTTGCAGGTGGAACACAAGCTGTATTTCACCCACACTGTACACCAAGGGCCCTTCCCCAAATGAATCTTCTATATGCAGGGTGTCCCGCCTGCAGCGAACTGCCATAACCAAGGCAGGCACTAGTAAGGTCTGTAAGCATTTCCTATCCCAAAACACGCAGTTTTACCCGAAGAACTCTGCTTTAGTTGCAGGTGGAACACAAGCAGCATTTCTCCCACTGTGTACTCTTTGGTCTCTTCCACGAATGAACTTCTATATGCAGGTTTTCCCACGTGGTGCGAACTGCCCTCAACCACGGAAGGCTGTAGCGAGGACTGTAGGCATTTCCTCTTCCAAACCATGGCAGTTTTACCCAAAGAACTCTGCTGTAGTAGCAGGTGGAACACAAGCAGCATTTCTCCCACTGTGTACTCTCTGAGCTCCTCCACGTATGAACTCTTATATGCAAGGTTTGCCACGTGGAGCGAACTGCCTCAAACAAGGCAGGCTGTTGCGAGGACTGTTAGCATTTCCTCTCCCTAAACACGCAGTTTTAATGGAAGAACTCTGCTTTAGTTGCAGGTGGAACACTAGCATCTTTTCTCCTACAGTGTACTCAATGGGCACTTCCCCTAATGAACTTGTTCTATAAGAATGCTTTCCAGCGTGGAGCGAACTGCCTCAACCATGGCAGGCTCTACTGTGGTCTCTAAGGATTTCCTCTGTGAAAATACGGCACTTTTATCCGAAGAACTCTGCTATAGTTGCAGATGGAACACAAGCTGCATTTCACCCACACTGTAAACAAAGGGCCCTTCCCCAAATGAATCTTCTTTATGCAAGGTGTCCTGCCTGCAGCAAACTGCCACAACCAAGGCAGGCACTAGTAAGGACTGTAAGCATTTCCTCTCCCAAAACACACAGTTTTACCCGAAGAACTCTGCTTTAGTTGCAGGGGGAACACAAGCAGCATTTCTCCCACTGTGTACTCTTTGGTCTCTTCCTTGAATGAACATCTATATGCAATGTTTCCCACGTGGAGTGAACTGCCTCAACCACGGCAGGCTGTAGCGAGGACTGTAAGCATTTCCTCTTCCAAAACACGGCAGTTTTACCCAAAGAACTCTGCTTTTCTTGCAGGTGGAACACAAGCAGCATTTCTCCCACTGTGTACTCTCTGGGCTCTTCCACGAATGAACTCCTATATGCAGGGTTTCCCACGTGGAGCGAACTGCCTCAAACAAGGCAGGCTGTAGTGAGGACTGTAAGCATTTCCTCTCCCTAAACACGCAGTTTTAATGGAAGAACGCTGCTTTAGTTGCAGGTGGAGCACAAGCAGCTTTTCTCCCACACTGTACACAAAGGGCACTTCCCCTAATGAACATGTCCTATAAGAATGGTTTCCCGCATGGATCGAATTGCCTCAACCATGGCAGGCTCGACTGTGGTATCTAAGGATTTCCTCTCTGAAAACACGGCACTTTTACCCGAAGAACTCTGCTTTAGTTGCAGGTGGAACACAAGCTGCATTTCACCCACACTGTAAACAAAAGGCCCTTCCCCAAATGAATCTTCTATATGCAGGGTGTCCCTCATGCAGCGAACTGCCTCAACCAAGGCAGGCTCTAGTAAGTACTGTAAGCATTTCTTCACCAAATACACGCAGTTTTACCCGAAGAACTCTGCTTTAGTTGCAGGTGGAACACAAGCAGCATTTCTCCCACTGTGTACTCTTTGGTCTCTTCCACGAATGAACTTCTATATGCAGGTTTTCCCACGTGGTGCGAACTGCTCTCAACGACGGAAGGCTGTAGCGAGGACTGTAGGCATTTCCTCTTCCAAACCATGGCAGTTTTACCCAAAGAACTCTGCTGTAGTAGCAGGTGGAACACAAGCAGCATTTCTCCCACTGTGTACTCTCTGAGCTCCTCCACGAATGAACTCTTATATGCAAGGTTTGCCACGTGGAGCGAACTGCCTCAAACAAGGCAGGCTGTTGTGAGGACTGTTAGCATTTGCTCTCCCTAAACACGCAGTTTTAATGGAAGAACTCTGCTTTAGTTGCAGGTGGAACACAAGCATCTATTCTCCCACAGTGTACACAATGTGCACGTCCCCTAATGAACTTGTTCTATAAGAATGGTTTCCCGCGTGGACCGAACTGCCTCAACCATGGCAGGCTCTACTGTGGTCTCTAAGGATTTCTTCTGTGAAAACACGGCACTTTTACACGAAGAACTCTGCTTTAGTGGCAGGTGGAACACAAGCTGCATTTCACCCACACTGTAAATAAAGGGCCCTTCCCCAAATGAATCTTCTTTATGCAAGGTGTCCTGCCTGCAGCAAACTGCCACAACCAAGGCAGGCACTAGTAAGGACTGTAAGCATTTCCTCTCCCAAACACACAGTTTTACCCGAAGAACTCTGCTTTAGTTGCAGGTGGAACACAAGCAGTATTTCTCCCACTGTGTACTCTTTGGTCTCTTCCACGAATGAACATCTATATGCAGCATTTCCCATGTGGAGCGAACTGCCTCAACCACGGCAGGCTGTAGTGAGGACTGTAAGCATTTCCTCTTCAAAACACAGCAGATTACCCAAAGAACTCTGCTTTTGTTGCAGGTGGAACACAAGCATCTTTTCTCCCACAGTGTACTCAATGGGCACTTCCCCTAATGAACTTGTTCTATAAGAATGCTTTCCAGCGTGGAGCGAACTGCCTCAACCATGGCAGGCTCTACTGTGGTCTCTAAGGATTTCCTCTCTGAAAACACGGCACTTTTACCTGAAGAACTCTGCTTTAGTTGCAGGTGGAACACAAGCTCTATTTCACCCACACTGTACACCAAGGGCCCTTCCCCAAATGAATCTTCTATATGCAGGGTGTCCCGCCTGCAGCGAACTGCCACAACCAAGGCAGGCACTAGTAAGGACTGTAAGCATTTCCTATCCCAAAACACGCAGTTTTACCCGAAGAACTCTGCTTTAGTTGCAGGTGGAACACAAGCAGCATTTCTCCCACTGTGTACTCTTTGGTCTCTTCCACGAATGAACTTCTATATGCAGGTTTTCCCACGTGGTGCGAACTGCCCTCAACCACGGAAGGCTGTAGCGAGGACTGTAGGCATTTCCTCTTCCAAACCATGGCAGTTTTACCCAAAGAACTCTGCTGTAGTAGCAGGTGGAACACAAGCAGCATTTCTCCCACTGTGTACTCTCTGAGCTCCTCCACGAATGAACTCTTATATGCAAGGTTTGCCACGTGGAGCGAACTGCCTCAAACAAGGCAGGCTGTTGCGAGGACTGTTAGCAGTTCCTCTCCCTAAACACGCAGTTTTAATGGAAGAACTCTGCTTTAGTTGCAGGTGGAACACTAGCATCTTTTCTCCTACAGTGTACTCAATGGGCACTTCCCCTAATGAACTTGTTCTATAAGAATGCTTTCCAGCGTGGAGCGAACTGCCTCAACCATGGCAGGCTCTACTGTGGTCTCTAAGGATTTCCTCTGTGAAAATACAGCACTTTTATCCGAAGAACTCTGCTATAGTTGCAGATGGAACACAAGCTGCATTTCACCCACACTGTAAACAAAGGGCCCTTCCCCAAATGAATCTTCTTTATGCAAGGTGTCCTGCCTGCAGCAAACTGCCACAACCAAGGCAGGCACTGGTAAGGACTGTAAGCATTTCCTCTCCCAAAACACACAGTTTTACCCGAAGAACTCTGCTTTAGTTGCAGGGGGAACACAAGCAGCATTTCTCCCACTGTGTACTCTTTGGTCTCTTCCTTGAATGAACATCTATATGCAATGTTTCCCACGTGGAGTGAACTGCCTCAACCACGGCAGGCTGTAGCGAGGACTGTAAGCATTTCCTCTTCCAAAACACGGCAGTTTTACCCAAAGAACTCTGCTTTTCTTGCAGGTGGAACACAAGCAGCATTTCTCCCACTGTGTACTCTCTGGGCTCTTCCACGAATGAACTCCTATATGCAGGGTTTCCCACGTGGAGCGAACTGCCTCAAACAAGGCAGGCTGTAGTGAGGACTGTAAGCATTTCCTCTCCCTAAACACGCAGTTTTAATGGAAGAACGCTGCTTTAGTTGCAGGTGGAGCACAAGCAGCTTTTCTCCCACACTGTACACAAAGGGCACTTCCCCTAATGAACATGTCCTATAAGAATGGTTTCCCGCATGGATCGAATTGCCTCAACCATGGCAGGCTCTACTGTGGTATCTAAGGATTTCCTCTCTGAAAACACGGCACTTTTACCCGAAGAACTCTGCTTTAGTTGCAGGTGGAACACAAGCTGCATTTCACCCACACTGTAAACAAAAGGCCCTTCCCCAAATGAATCTTCTATATGCAGGGTGTCCCTCATGCAGCGAACTGCCTCAACCAAGGCAGGCTCTAGTAAGTACTGTAAGCATTTCTTCACCAAATACACGCAGTTTTACCCGAAGAACTCTGCTTTAGTTGCAGGTGGAACACAAGCAGCATTTCTCCCACTGTGTACTCTTTGGTCTCTTCCACGAAGGAACTTCTATATGCAGGTTTTCCCACGTGGTGCGAACTGCTCTCAACGACGGAAGGCTGTAGCGAGGACTGTAGGCATTTCCTCTTCCAAACCATGGCAGTTTTACCCAAAGAACTCTGCTGTAGTAGCAGGTGGAACACAAGCAGCATTTCTCCCACTGTGTACTCTCTGAGCTCCTCCACGAATGAACTCTTATATGCAAGGTTTGCCACGTGGAGCGAACTGCCTCAAACAAGGCAGGCTGTTGTGAGGACTGTTAGCATTTGCTCTCCCTAAACACGCAGTTTTAATGGAAGAAATCTGCTTTAGTTGCAGGTGGAACACAAGCATCTATTCTCCCACAGTGTACACAATGTGCACGTCCCCTAATGAACTTGTTCTATAAGAATGGTTTCCCGCGTGGACCGAACTGCCTCAACCATGGCAGGCTCTACTGTGGTCTCTAAGGATTTCTTCTGTGAAAACACGGCACTTTTACACGAAGAACTCTGCTTTAGTGGCAGATGGAACACAAGCTGCATTTCACCCACACTGTAAATAAAGGGCCCTTCCCCAAATGAATCTTCTTTATGCAAGGTGTCCTGCCTGCAGCAAACTGCCACAACCAAGGCAGGCACTAGTAAGGACTGTAAGCATTTCCTCTCCCAAACACACAGTTTTACCCGAAGAACTCTGCTTTAGTTGCAGGTGGAACACAAGCAGTATTTCTCCCACTGTGTACTCTTGGGTCTCTTCCACGAATGAACATCTATATGCAGCGTTTCCCATGTGGAGCGAACTGCCTCAACCACGGCAGGCTGTAGTGAGGACTGTAAGCATTTCCTCTACAAAACACAGCAGATTACCCAAAGAACTCTGCTTTTGTTGCAGGTGGAACACAAGCAGCATTTCTCCCACTGTGTACTCTCTGGGCTCTTCCACGAATGAACTCTTATATGCAGGGTTTCCCACGTGGAGCGAACTGCCTCAAACAAGGCAGGCTGTAGTGAGGACTGTAAGCATTTCCTCTCCCTAAACACGCAGTTTTAATGGAAGAACTCTGCTTTAGTTGCAGGTGGAACACAAGCAGCTTTTCTCCCACAGTGTACACAAAGGGCACTTCCCCTAATGAACATGTTCTATAAGAATGGTTTCCCGCATGGATTGAATTGCCTCAACCATGGCAGGCTCTACTATGGTATCTAAGGATTTCCTCTCTGAAAACACGGCACTTTTACCAGAAGAACTCTGCTTTAGTTTCAGGTGGAGCACAAGCTGCATTTCACCCACACTGTACACAAAGGGCCCATCCACAAATGAATCTTCTATATGCAGGGTGTCCTGCCTGCAGTGAAATGACACAACCAAGGCAGGCACTAGTAAGGACTGTAAGCATTTCCTCTCCCAAAACACGCAGTTTTACCCAAAGAACTCTGCTTTAGTTGCAGGTGGAACACAAGCAGCATTTCTCCCACTGTGTACTCTTTGGCCTCTTCAACGAATGAACTTCTATATGCAGGGTTTCCCACGTGGAGCGAACTGCCTCAACCATGGCAGGCTGTAGCGAGAACTGTAAGCATTTCCTCTTCCAAACCACGGCAGTTTTACCCAAAGAACTCTGCTTTAGTTGCAGGTGGAACACAAGCAGCATTTCTCCCACTGTGTACTCTTAGGTCTCTTCCACGAATGAAATTCTATATGCAGGGTTTCCCATGTGGAGCGAACTGCCTCAACCACGGCAGGCTGTAGCGAGGACTGTAAGCATTTCCTCTCACAAAACACGCAGTTTTAACGGAAGAACCCTGCTGTAGTTGCAGGTGGAACACAAGCATCTTTTCTCCCACAGTGTACTCAATGGGCACTTCCCCTAATGAACTTGTTCTATAAGAATGCTTTCCAGCGTGGAGAGAACTGCCTCAACCATGGCAGGCTCTACTGTGGTCTCTAAGGATTTCCTCTCTGAAAACACGGCACTTTTACCTGAAGAACTCTGCTTTAGTTGCAGGTGGAACACAAGCTGTATTTCACCCACACTGTACACCAAGGGCCCTTCCCCAAATGAATCTTCTATATGCAGGGTGTCCCGCCTGCAGCGAACTGCCACAACCAAGGCAGGCACTAGTAAGGACTGTAAGCATTTCCTATCCCAAAACACGCAGTTTTACCCGAAGAACTCTGCTTTAGTTGCAGGTGGAACACAAGCAGCATTTCTCCCACTGTGTACTCTTTGGTCTCTTCCACGAATGAACTTCTATATGCAGGTTTTCCCACGTGGTGCGAACTGCCCTCAACCACGGAAGGCTGTAGCGAGGACTGTAGGCATTTCCTCTTCCAAACCATGGCAGTTTTACCCAAAGAACTCTGCTGTAGTAGCAGGTGGAACACAAGCAGCATTTCTCCCACTGTGTACTCTCTGAGCTCCTCCACGAATGAACTCTTATATGCAAGGTTTGCCACGTGGAGCGAACTGCCTCAAACAAGGCAGGCTGTTGTGAGGACTGTTAGCATTTGCTCTCCCTAAACACGCAGTTTTAATGGAAGAAATCTGCTTTAGTTGCAGGTGGAACACAAGCATCTATTCTCCCACAGTGTACACAATGTGCACGTCCCCTAATGAACTTGTTCTATAAGAATGGTTTCCCGCGTGGACCGAACTGCCTCAACCATGGCAGGCTCTACTGTGGTCTCTAAGGATTTCTTCTGTGAAAACACGGCACTTTTACACGAAGAACTCTGCTTTAGTGGCAGATGGAACACAAGCTGCATTTCACCCACACTGTAAATAAAGGGCCCTTCCCCAAATGAATCTTCTTTATGCAAGGTGTCCTGCCTGCAGCAAACTGCCACAACCAAGGCAGGCACTAGTAAGGACTGTAAGCATTTCCTCTCCCAAACACACAGTTTTACCCGAAGAACTCTGCTTTAGTTGCAGGTGGAACACAAGCAGTATTTCTCCCACTGTGTACTCTTGGGTCTCTTCCACGAATGAACATCTATATGCAGCGTTTCCCATGTGGAGCGAACTGCCTCAACCACGGCAGGCTGTAGTGAGGACTGTAAGCATTTCCTCTACAAAACACAGCAGATTACCCAAAGAACTCTGCTTTTGTTGCAGGTGGAACACAAGCAGCATTTCTCCCACTGTGTACTCTCTGGGCTCTTCCACGAATGAACTCTTATATGCAGGGTTTCCCACGTGGAGCGAACTGCCTCAAACAAGGCAGGCTGTAGTGAGGACTGTAAGCATTTCCTCTCCCTAAACACGCAGTTTTAATGGAAGAACTCTGCTTTAGTTGCAGGTGGAACACAAGCAGCTTTTCTCCCACAGTGTACACAAAGGGCACTTCCCCTAATGAACATGTTCTATAAGAATGGTTTCCCGCATGGAGCGAATTGCCTCAACCATGGCAGGCTCTACTATGGTATCTAAGGATTTCCTCTCTGAAAACACGGCACTTTTACCAGAAGAACTCTGCTTTAGTTTCAGGTGGAGCACAAGCTGCATTTCACCCACACTGTACACAAAGGGCCCATCCACAAATGAATATTCTATATGCAGGGTGTCCTGCCTGCAGTGAAATGACACAACCAAGGCAGGCACTAGTAAGGACTGTAAGCATTTCCTCTCCCAAAACACGCAGTTTTACCCAAAGAACTCTGCTTTAGTTGCAGGTGGAACACAAGCAGCATTTCTCCCACTGTGTACTCTTTGGCCTCTTCAACGAATGAACTTCTATATGCAGGTTTTCCCACGTGGTGCGAACTGCCCTCAACCACGGAAGGCTGTAGCGAGGACTGTAGGCATTTCCTCTTCCAAACCATGGCAGTTTTACCCAAAGAACTCTGCTTTAGTTGCAGGTGGAACACAAGCAGCATTTCTCCCACTGTGTACTCTTAGGTCTCTTCCACGAATGAAATTCTATATGCCGGGTTTCCCATGTGGAGCGAACTGTCTCAACCACGGCAGGCTGTAGCGAGGACTGTAAGCATTACCTCTCACAAAACACGCAGTTTTAACGGAAGAACCCTGCTGTAGTTGCAGGTGGAACACAAGTATCTTTTCTCCCACAGTGTACTCAATGGGCACTTCCCCTAATGAACTTGTTCTATAAGAATGCTTTCCAGCGTGGAGAGAACTGTCTCAACCATGGCAGGCTCTACTGTGGTCTCTAAGGATTTCCTCTCTGAAAACACGGCACTTTTACCTGAAGAACTCTGCTTTAGTTGCAGGTGGAACACAAGCTGTATTTCACCCACACTGTACACCAAGGGCCCTTCCCCAAATGAATCTTCTATATGCAGGGTGTCCCGCCTGCAGCGAACTGCCACAACCAAGGCAGGCACTAGTAAGGACTGTAAGCATTTCCTATCCCAAAACACGCAGTTTTACCCGAAGAACTCTGCTTTAGTTGCAGGTGGAACACAAGCAGCATTTCTCCCACTGTGTACTCTTTGGTCTCTTCCACGAATGAACTTCTATATGCAGGTTTTCCCACGTGGTGCGAACTGCCCTCAACCACGGAAGGCTGTAGCGAGGACTGTAGGCATTTCCTCTTCCAAACCATGGCAGTTTTACCCAAAGAACTCTGCTGTAGTAGCAGGTGGAACACAAGCAGCATTTCTCCCACTGTGTACTCTCTGAGCTCCTCCACGAATGAACTCTTATATGCAAGGTTTGCCACGTGGAGCGAACTGCCTCAAACAAGGCAGGCTGTTGCGAGGACTGTTAGCATTTCCTCTCCCTAAACACGCAGTTTTAATGGAAGAACTCTGCTTTAGTTGCAGGTGGAACACTAGCATCTTTTCTCCTACAGTGTACTCAATGGGCACTTCCCCTAATGAACTTGTTCTATAAGAATGCTTTCCAGCGTGGAGCGAACTGCCTCAACCATGGCAGGCTCTACTGTGGTCTCTAAGGATTTCCTCTGTGAAAATACGGCACTTTTATCCGAAGAACTCTGCTATATTTGCAGATGGAACACAAGCTGCATTTCACCCACACTGTAAACAAAGGGCCCTTCCCCAAATGAATCTTCTTTATGCAAGGTGTCCTGCCTGCAGCAAACTGCCACAACCAAGGCAGGCACTAGTAAGGACTGTAAGCATTTCCTCTCCCAAAACACACAGTTTTACCCGAAGAACTCTGCTTTAGTTGCAGGTGGAACACAAGCAGTATTTCTCCCACTGTGTACTCTTGGGTCTCTTCCACGAATGAACATCTATATGCAGCATTTCCCATGTGGAGCGAACTGCCTCAACCACGGCAGGCTGTAGTGAGGACTGTAAGCATTTCCTCTACAAAACACAGCAGATTACCCAAATAACTCTGCTTTTGTTGCAGGTGGAACACAAGCAGCATTTCTCCCACTGTGTACTCTCTGGGCTCTTCCACGAATGAACTCTTATATGCAGGGTTTCCCACGTGGAGCGAACTGCCTCAAACAAGGCAGGCTGTAGTGAGGACTGTAAGCATTTCCTCTCCCTAAACACGCAGTTTTAATGGAAGAACTCTGCTTTAGTTGCAGGTGGAACCCAAGCAGCTTTTCTCCCACAGTGTACACAAAGGGCACTTCCCCTAATGAACATGTTCTATAAGAATGGTTTCCCGCATGGAGCGAATTGCCTCAACCATGGCAGGCTCTACTATGGTATCTAAGGATTTCCTCTCTGAAAACACGGCACTTTTACCAGAAGAACTCTGCTTTAGTTTCAGGTGGAGCACAAGCTGCATTTCACCCACACTGTACACAAAGGGCCCATCCACAAATGAATCTTCTATATGCAGGGTGTCCTGCCTGCAGTGAAATGACACAACCAAGGCAGGCACTAGTAAGGACTGTAAGCATTTCCTCTCACAAAACACGCAGTTTTAACGGAAGAACCCTGCTGTAGTTGCAGGTGGAACACAAGCATCTTTTCTCCCACAGTGTACTCAATGGGCACTTCCCCTAATGAACTTGTTCTATAAGAATGCTTTCCAGCGTGGAGCGAACTGCCTCAACCATGGCAGGCTCTACTGTGGTCTCTAAGGATTTCCTCTCTGAAAACACGGCACTTTTACCTGAAGAACTCTGCTTTAGTTGCAGGTGGAACACAAGCTCTATTTCACCCACACTGTACACCAAGGGCCCTTCCCCAAATGAATCTTCTATATGCAGGGTGTCCCGCCTGCAGCGAACTGCCACAACCAAGGCAGGCACTAGTAAGGACTGTAAGCATTTCCTATCCCAAAACACGCAGTTTTACCCGAAGAACTCTGCTTTAGTTGCAGGTGGAACACAAGCAGCATTTCTCCCACTGTGTACTCTTTGGTCTCTTCCACGAATGAACTTCTATATGCAGGTTTTCCCACGTGGTGCGAACTGCCCTCAACCACGGAAGGCTGTAGCGAGGACTGTAGGCATTTCCTCTTCCAAACCATGGCAGTTTTACCCAAAGAACTCTGCTGTAGTAGCAGGTGGAACACAAGCAGCATTTCTCCCACTGTGTACTCTCTGAGCTCCTCCACGAATGAACTCTTATATGCAAGGTTTGCCACGTGGAGCGAACTGCCTCAAACAAGGCAGGCTGTTGCGAGGACTGTTAGCATTTCCTCTCCCTAAACACGCAGTTTTAATGGAAGAACTCTGCTTTAGTTGCAGGTGGAACACTAGCATCTTTTCTCCTACAGTGTACTCAATGGGCACTTCCCCTAATGAACTTGTTCTATAAGAATGCTTTCCAGCGTGGAGCGAACTGCCTCAACCATGGCAGGCTCTACTGTGGTCTCTAAGGATTTCCTCTGTGAAAATACGGCACTTTTATCCGAAGAACTCTGCTATATTTGCAGATGGAACACAAGCTGCATTTCACCCACACTGTAAACAAAGGGCCCTTCCCCAAATGAATCTTCTTTATGCAAGGTGTCCTGCCTGCAGCAAACTGCCACAACCAAGGCAGGCACTAGTAAGGACTGTAAGCATTTCCTCTCCCAAAACACACAGTTTTACCCGAAGAACTCTGCTTTAGTTGCAGGTGGAACACAAGCAGTATTTCTCCCACTGTGTACTCTTGGGTCTCTTCCACGAATGAACATCTATATGCAGCATTTCCCATGTGGAGCGAACTGCCTCAACCACGGCAGGCTGTAGTGAGGACTGTAAGCATTTCCTCTACAAAACACAGCAGATTACCCAAATAACTCTGCTTTTGTTGCAGGTGGAACACAAGCAGCATTTCTCCCACTGTGTACTCTCTGGGCTCTTCCACGAATGAACTCTTATATGCAGGGTTTCCCACGTGGAGCGAACTGCCTCAAACAAGGCAGGCTGTAGTGAGGACTGTAAGCATTTCCTCTCCCTAAACACGCAGTTTTAATGGAAGAACTCTGCTTTAGTTGCAGGTGGAACCCAAGCAGCTTTTCTCCCACAGTGTACACAAAGGGCACTTCCCCTAATGAACATGTTCTATAAGAATGGTTTCCCGCATGGAGCGAATTGCCTCAACCATGGCAGGCTCTACTATGGTATCTAAGGATTTCCTCTCTGAAAACACGGCACTTTTACCAGAAGAACTCTGCTTTAGTTTCAGGTGGAGCACAAGCTGCATTTCACCCACACTGTACACAAAGGGCCCATCCACAAATGAATCTTCTATATGCAGGGTGTCCTGCCTGCAGTGAAATGACACAACCAAGGCAGGCACTAGTAAGGACTGTAAGCATTTCCTCTCACAAAACACGCAGTTTTAACGGAAGAACCCTGCTGTAGTTGCAGGTGGAACACAAGCATCTTTTCTCCCACAGTGTACTCAATGGGCACTTCCCCTAATGAACTTGTTCTATAAGAATGCTTTCCAGCGTGGAGCGAACTGCCTCAACCATGGCAGGCTCTACTGTGGTCTCTAAGGATTTCCTCTCTGAAAACACGGCACTTTTACCTGAAGAACTCTGCTTTAGTTGCAGGTGGAACACAAGCTCTATTTCACCCACACTGTACACCAAGGGCCCTTCCCCAAATGAATCTTCTATATGCAGGGTGTCCCGCCTGCAGCGAACTGCCACAACCAAGGCAGGCACTAGTAAGGACTGTAAGCATTTCCTATCCCAAAACACGCAGTTTTACCCGAAGAACTCTGCTTTAGTTGCAGGTGGAACACAAGCAGCATTTCTCCCACTGTGTACTCTTTGGTCTCTTCCACGAATGAACTTCTATATGCAGGTTTTCCCACGTGGTGCGAACTGCCCTCAACCACGGAAGGCTGTAGCGAGGACTGTAGGCATTTCCTCTTCCAAACCATGGCAGTTTTACCCAAAGAACTCTGCTGTAGTAGCAGGTGGAACACAAGCAGCATTTCTGCCACTGTGTACTCTCTGAGCTCCTCCACGAATGAACTCTTATATGCAAGGTTTGCCACGTAGAGCGAACTGCCTCAAACAAGGCAGGCTGTTGCGAGGACTGTTAGCAGTTCCTCTCCCTAAACACGCAGTTTTAATGGAAGAACTCTGCTTTAGTTGCAGGTGGAACACTAGCATCTTTTCTCCTACAGTGTACTCAATGGGCACTTCCCCTAATGAACTTGTTCTATAAGAATGCTTTCCAGCGTGGAGCGAACTGCCTCAACCATGGCAGGCTCTACTGTGGTCTCTAAGGATTTCCTCTGTGAAAATACAGCACTTTTATCCGAAGAACTCTGCTATAGTTGCAGATGGAACACAAGCTGCATTTCACCCACACTGTAAACAAAGGGCCCTTCCCCAAATGAATCTTCTTTATGCAAGGTGTCCTGCCTGCAGCAAACTGCCACAACCAAGGCAGGCACTGGTAAGGACTGTAAGCATTTCCTCTCCCAAAACACACAGTTTTACCCGAAGAACTCTGCTTTAGTTGCAGGGGGAACACAAGCAGCATTTCTCCCACTGTGTACTCTTTGGTCTCTTCCTTGAATGAACATCTATATGCAATGTTTCCCACGTGGAGTGAACTGCCTCAACCACGGCAGGCTGTAGCGAGGACTGTAAGCATTTCCTCTTCCAAAACACGGCAGTTTTACCCAAAGAACTCTGCTTTTCTTGCAGGTGGAACACAAGCAGCATTTCTCCCACTGTGTACTCTCTGGGCTCTTCCACGAATGAACTCCTATATGCAGGGTTTCCCACGTGGAGCGAACTGCCTCAAACAAGGCAGGCTGTAGTGAGGACTGTAAGCATTTCCTCTCCCTAAACACGCAGTTTTAATGGAAGAACGCTGCTTTAGTTGCAGGTGGAGCACAAGCAGCTTTTCTCCCACACTGTACACAAAGGGCACTTCCCCTAATGAACATGTCCTATAAGAATGGTTTCCCGCATGGATCGAATTGCCTCAACCATGGCAGGCTCTACTGTGGTATCTAAGGATTTCCTCTCTGAAAACACGGCACTTTTACCCGAAGAACTCTGCTTTAGTTGCAGGTGGAACACAAGCTGCATTTCACCCACACTGTAAACAAAAGGCCCTTCCCCAAATGAATCTTCTATATGCAGGGTGTCCCTCATGCAGCGAACTGCCTCAACCAAGGCAGGCTCTAGTAAGTACTGTAAGCATTTCTTCACCAAATACATGCAGTTTTACCCGAAGAACTCTGCTTTAGTTGCAGGTGGAACACAAGCAGCATTTCTCCCACTGTGTACTCTTTGGTCTCTTCCACGAATGAACTTCTATATGCAGGTTTTCCCACGTGGTGCGAACTGCTCTCAACGACGGAAGGCTGTAGCGAGGACTGTAGGCATTTCCTCTTCCAAACCATGGCAGTTTTACCCAAAGAACTCTGCTGTAGTAGCAGGTGGAACACAAGCAGCATTTCTCCCACTGTGTACTCTCTGAGCTCCTCCACGAATGAACTCTTATATGCAAGGTTTGCCACGTGGAGCGAACTGCCTCAAACAAGGCAGGCTGTTGTGAGGACTGTTAGCATTTGCTCTCCCTAAACACGCAGTTTTAATGGAAGAACTCTGCTTTAGTTGCAGGTGGAACACAAGCATCTATTCTCCCACAGTGTACACAATGTGCACGTCCCCTAATGAACTTGTTCTATAAGAATGGTTTCCCGCGTGAACCGAACTGCCTCAACCATGGCAGGCTCTACTGTGGTCTCTAAGGATTTCTTCTGTGAAAACACGGCACTTTTACACGAAGAACTCTGCTTTAGTGGCAGATGGAACACAAGCTGCATTTCACCCACACTGTAAATAAAGGGCCCTTCCCCAAATGAATCTTCTTTATGCAAGGTGTCCTGCCTGCAGCAAACTGCCACAACCAAGGCAGGCACTAGTAAGGACTGTAAGCATTTCCTCTCCCAAACACACAGTTTTACCCGAAGAACTCTGCTTTAGTTGCAGGTGGAACACAAGCAGTATTTCTCCCACTGTGTACTCTTGGGTCTCTTCCACGAATGAACATCTATATGCAGCGTTTCCCATGTGGAGCGAACTGCCTCAACCACGGCAGGCTGTAGTGAGGACTGTAAGCATTTCCTCTACAAAACACAGCAGATTACCCAAAGAACTCTGCTTTTGTTGCAGGTGGAACACAAGCAGCATTTCTCCCACTGTGTACTCTCTGGGCTCTTCCACGAATGAACTCTTATATGCAGGGTTTCCCACGTGGAGCGAACTGCCTCAAACAAGGCAGGCTGTAGTGAGGACTGTAAGCATTTCCTCTCCCTAAACACGCAGTTTTAATGGAAGAACTCTGCTTTAGTTGCAGGTGGAACACAAGCAGCTTTTCTCCCACAGTGTACACAAAGGGCACTTCCCCTAATGAACATGTTCTATAAGAATGGTTTCCCGCATGGAGCGAATTGCCTCAACCATGGCAGGCTCTACTATGGTATCTAAGGATTTCCTCTCTGAAAACACGGCACTTTTACCAGAAGAACTCTGCTTTAGTTTCAGGTGGAGCACAAGCTGCATTTCACCCACACTGTACACAAAGGGCCCATCCACAAATGAATATTCTATATGCAGGGTGTCCTGCCTGCAGTGAAATGACACAACCAAGGCAGGCACTAGTAAGGACTGTAAGCATTTCCTCTCCCAAAACACACAGTTTTACCCGAAGAACTCTGCTTTAGTTGCAGGTGGAACACAAGCAGCATTTCTCCCACTGTGTACTCTTTGGCCTCTTCAACGAATGAACTTCTATATGCAGGGTTTCCCACGTGGAGCGAACTGCCTCAACCATGGCAGGCTGTAGCGAGGACTGTAAGCATTTCCTCTTCCAAACCACGGCAGTTTTACCCAAAGAACTCTGCTTTAGTTGCAGGTGGAACACAAGCAGCATTTCTCCCACTGTGTACTCTTAGGTCTCTTCCACGAATGAAATTCTATATGCAGGGTTTCCCATGTGGAGCGAACTGTCTCAACCACGGCAGGCTGTAGCGAGGACTGTAAGCATTACCTCTCACAAAACACGCAGTTTTAACGGAAGAACCCTGCTGTAGTTGCAGGTGGAACACAAGTATCTTTTCTCCCACAGTGTACTCAATGGGCACTTCCCCTAATGAACTTGTTCTATAAGAATGCTTTCCAGCGTGGAGAGAACTGTCTCAACCATGGCAGGCTCTACTGTGGTCTCTAAGGATTTCCTCTCTGAAAACACGGCACTTTTACCTGAAGAACTCTGCTTTAGTTGCAGGTGGAACACAAGCTGTATTTCACCCACACTGTACACCAAGGGCCCTTCCCCAAATGAATCTTCTATATGCAGGGTGTCCCGCCTGCAGCGAACTGCCACAACCAAGGCAGGCACTAGTAAGGACTGTAAGCATTTCCTATCCCAAAACATGCAGTTTTACCCGAAGAACTCTGCTTTAGTTGCAGGTGGAACACAAGCAGCATTTCTCCCACTGTGTACTCTTTGGTCTCTTCCACGAATGAACTTCTATATGCAGGTTTTCCCACGTGGTGCGAACTGCCCTCAACCACGGAAGGCTGTAGCGAGGACTGTAGGCATTTCCTCTTCCAAACCATGGCAGTTTTACCCAAAGAACTCTGCTGTAGTAGCAGGTGGAACACAAGCAGCATTTCTCCCACTGTGTACTCTCTGAGCTCCTCCACGAATGAACTCTTATATGCAAGGTTTGCCACGTGGAGCGAACTGCCTCAAACAAGGCAGGCTGTTGCGAGGACTGTTAGCATTTCCTCTCCCTAAACACGCAGTTTTAATGGAAGAACTCTGCTTTAGTTGCAGGTGGAACACTAGCATCTTTTCTCCTACAGTGTACTCAATGGGCACTTCCCCTAATGAACTTGTTCTATAAGAATGCTTTCCAGCGTGGAGCGAACTGCCTCAACCATGGCAGGCTCTACTGTGGTCTCTAAGGATTTCCTCTGTGAAAATACGGCACTTTTATCCGAAGAACTCTGCTATATTTGCAGATGGAACACAAGCTGCATTTCACCCACACTGTAAATAAAGGGCCCTTCCCCAAATGAATCTTCTTTATGCAAGGTGTCCTGCCTGCAGCAAACTGCCACAACCAAGGCAGGCACTAGTAAGGACTGTAAGCATTTCCTCTCCCAAACACACAGTTTTACCCGAAGAACTCTGCTTTAGTTGCAGGTGGAACACAAGCAGTATTTCTCCCACTGTGTACTCTTGGGTCTCTTCCACGAATGAACATCTATATGCAGCATTTCCCATGTGGAGCGAACTGCCTCAACCACGGCAGGCTGTAGTGAGGACTGTAAGCATTTCCTCTACAAAACACAGCAGATTACCCAAATAACTCTGCTTTTGTTGCAGGTGGAACACAAGCAGCATTTCTCCCACTGTGTACTCTCTGGGCTCTTCCACGAATGAACTCTTATATGCAGGGTTTCCCACGTGGAGCGAACTGCCTCAAACAAGGCAGGCTGTAGTGAGGACTGTAAGCATTTCCTCTCCCTAAACACGCAGTTTTAATGGAAGAACTCTGCTTTAGTTGCAGGTGGAACCCAAGCAGCTTTTCTCCCACAGTGTACACAAAGGGCACTTCCCCTAATGAACATGTTTTATAAGAATGGTTTCCCGCATGGAGCGAATTGCCTCAACCATGGCAGGCTCTACTATGGTATCTAAGGATTTCCTCTCTGAAAACACGGCACTTTTACCAGAAGAACTCTGCTTTAGTTTCAGGTGGAGCACAAGCTGCATTTCACCCACACTGTACACAAAGGGCCCATCCACAAATGAATCTTCTATATGCAGGGTGTCCTGCCTGCAGTGAAATGACACAACCAAGGCAGGCACTAGTAAGGACTGTAAGCATTTCCTCTCACAAAACACGCAGTTTTAACGGAAGAACCCTGCTGTAGTTGCAGGTGGAACACAAGCATCTTTTCTCCCACAGTGTACTCAATGGGCACTTCCCCTAATGAACTTGTTCTATAAGAATGCTTTCCAGCGTGGAGCGAACTGCCTCAACCATGGCAGGCTCTACTGTGGTCTCTAAGGATTTCCTCTCTGAAAACACGGCACTTTTACCTGAAGAACTCTGCTTTAGTTGCAGGTGGAACACAAGCTCTATTTCACCCACACTGTACACCAAGGGCCCTTCCCCAAATGAATCTTCTATATGCAGGGTGTCCCGCCTGCAGCGAACTGCCACAACCAAGGCAGGCACTAGTAAGGACTGTAAGCATTTCCTATCCCAAAACACGCAGTTTTACCCGAAGAACTCTGCTTTAGTTGCAGGTGGAACACAAGCAGCATTTCTCCCACTGTGTACTCTTTGGTCTCTTCCACGAATGAACTTCTATATGCAGGTTTTCCCACGTGGTGCGAACTGCCCTCAACCACGGAAGGCTGTAGCGAGGACTGTAGGCATTTCCTCTTCCAAACCATGGCAGTTTTACCCAAAGAACTCTGCTGTAGTAGCAGGTGGAACACAAGCAGCATTTCTGCCACTGTGTACTCTCTGAGCTCCTCCACGAATGAACTCTTATATGCAAGGTTTGCCACGTGGAGCGAACTGCCTCAAACAAGGCAGGCTGTTGCGAGGACTGTTAGCATTTCCTCTCCCTAAACACGCAGTTTTAATGGAAGAACTCTGCTTTAGTTGCAGGTGGAACACTAGCATCTTTTCTCCTACAGTGTACTCAATGGGCACTTCCCCTAATGAACTTGTTCTATAAGAATGCTTTCCAGCGTGGAGCGAACTGCCTCAACCATGGCAGGCTCTACTGTGGTCTCTAAGGATTTCCTCTGTGAAAATACGGCACTTTTATCCGAAGAACTCTGCTATATTTGCAGATGGAACACAAGCTGCATTTCACCCACACTGTAAACAAAGGGCCCTTCCCCAAATGAATCTTCTTTATGCAAGGTGTCCTGCCTGCAGCAAACTGCCACAACCAAGGCAGGCACTAGTAAGGACTGTAAGCATTTCCTCTCCCAAACACACAGTTTTACCCGAAGAACTCTGCTTTAGTTGCAGGTGGAACACAAGCAGTATTTCTCCCACTGTGTACTCTTGGGTCTCTTCCACGAATGAACATCTATATGCAGCATTTCCCATGTGGAGCGAACTGCCTCAACCACGGCAGGCTGTAGTGAGGACTGTAAGCATTTCCTCTACAAAACACAGCAGATTACCCAAATAACTCTGCTTTTGTTGCAGGTGGAACACAAGCAGCATTTCTCCCACTGTGTACTCTCTGGGCTCTTCCACGAATGAACTCTTATATGCAGGGTTTCCCACGTGGAGCGAACTGCCTCAAACAAGGCAGGCTGTAGTGAGGACTGTAAGCATTTCCTCTCCCTAAACACGCAGTTTTAATGGAAGAACTCTGCTTTAGTTGCAGGTGGAACCCAAGCAGCTTTTCTCCCACAGTGTACACAAAGGGCACTTCCCCTAATGAACATGTTCTATAAGAATGGTTTCCCGCATGGAGCGAATTGCCTCAACCATGGCAGGCTCTACTATGGTATCTAAGGATTTCCTCTCTGAAAACACGGCACTTTTACCAGAAGAACTCTGCTTTAGTTTCAGGTGGAGCACAAGCTGCATTTCACCCACACTGTACACAAAGGGCCCATCCACAAATGAATCTTCTATATGCAGGGTGTCCTGCCTGCAGTGAAATGACACAACCAAGGCAGGCACTAGTAAGGACTGTAAGCATTTCCTCTCACAAAACACGCAGTTTTAACGGAAGAACCCTGCTGTAGTTGCAGGTGGAACACAAGCATCTTTTCTCCCACAGTGTACTCAATGGGCACTTCCCCTAATGAACTTGTTCTATAAGAATGCTTTCCAGCGTGGAGCGAACTGCCTCAACCATGGCAGGCTCTACTGTGGTCTCTAAGGATTTCCTCTCTGAAAACACGGCACTTTTACCTGAAGAACTCTGCTTTAGTTGCAGGTGGAACACAAGCTCTATTTCACCCACACTGTACACCAAGGGCCCTTCCCCAAATGAATCTTCTATATGCAGGGTGTCCCGCCTGCAGCGAACTGCCACAACCAAGGCAGGCACTAGTAAGGACTGTAAGCATTTCCTATCCCAAAACACGCAGTTTTACCCGAAGAACTCTGCTTTAGTTGCAGGTGGAACACAAGCAGCATTTCTCCCACTGTGTACTCTTTGGTCTCTTCCACGAATGAACTTCTATATGCAGGTTTTCCCACGTGGTGCGAACTGCCCTCAACCACGGAAGGCTGTAGCGAGGACTGTAGGCATTTCCTCTTCCAAACCATGGCAGTTTTACCCAAAGAACTCTGCTGTAGTAGCAGGTGGAACACAAGCAGCATTTCTGCCACTGTGTACTCTCTGAGCTCCTCCACGAATGAACTCTTATATGCAAGGTTTGCCACGTAGAGCGAACTGCCTCAAACAAGGCAGGCTGTTGCGAGGACTGTTAGCAGTTCCTCTCCCTAAACACGCAGTTTTAATGGAAGAACTCTGCTTTAGTTGCAGGTGGAACACTAGCATCTTTTCTCCTACAGTGTACTCAATGGGCACTTCCCCTAATGAACTTGTTCTATAAGAATGCTTTCCAGCGTGGAGCGAACTGCCTCAACCATGGCAGGCTCTACTGTGGTCTCTAAGGATTTCCTCTGTGAAAATACAGCACTTTTATCCGAAGAACTCTGCTATAGTTGCAGATGGAACACAAGCTGCATTTCACCCACACTGTAAACAAAGGGCCCTTCCCCAAATGAATCTTCTTTATGCAAGGTGTCCTGCCTGCAGCAAACTGCCACAACCAAGGCAGGCACTGGTAAGGACTGTAAGCATTTCCTCTCCCAAAACACACAGTTTTACCCGAAGAACTCTGCTTTAGTTGCAGGGGGAACACAAGCAGCATTTCTCCCACTGTGTACTCTTTGGTCTCTTCCTTGAATGAACATCTATATGCAATGTTTCCCACGTGGAGTGAACTGCCTCAACCACGGCAGGCTGTAGCGAGGACTGTAAGCATTTCCTCTTCCAAAACACGGCAGTTTTACCCAAAGAACTCTGCTTTTCTTGCAGGTGGAACACAAGCAGCATTTCTCCCACTGTGTACTCTCTGGGCTCTTCCACGAATGAACTCCTATATGCAGGGTTTCCCACGTGGAGCGAACTGCCTCAAACAAGGCAGGCTGTAGTGAGGACTGTAAGCATTTCCTCTCCCTAAACACGCAGTTTTAATGGAAGAACGCTGCTTTAGTTGCAGGTGGAGCACAAGCAGCTTTTCTCCCACACTGTACACAAAGGGCACTTCCCCTAATGAACATGTCCTATAAGAATGGTTTCCCGCATGGATCGAATTGCCTCAACCATGGCAGGCTCTACTGTGGTATCTAAGGATTTCCTCTCTGAAAACACGGCACTTTTACCCGAAGAACTCTGCTTTAGTTGCAGGTGGAACACAAGCTGCATTTCACCCACACTGTAAACAAAAGGCCCTTCCCCAAATGAATCTTCTATATGCAGGGTGTCCCTCATGCAGCGAACTGCCTCAACCAAGGCAGGCTCTAGTAAGTACTGTAAGCATTTCTTCACCAAATACACGCAGTTTTACCCGAAGAACTCTGCTTTAGTTGCAGGTGGAACACAAGCAGCATTTCTCCCACTGTGTACTCTTTGGTCTCTTCCACGAATGAACTTCTATATGCAGGTTTTCCCACGTGGTGCGAACTGCTCTCAACGACGGAAGGCTGTAGCGAGGACTGTAGGCATTTCCTCTTCCAAACCATGGCAGTTTTACCCAAAGAACTCTGCTGTAGTAGCAGGTGGAACACAAGCAGCATTTCTCCCACTGTGTACTCTCTGAGCTCCTCCACGAATGAACTCTTATATGCAAGGTTTGCCACGTGGAGCGAACTGCCTCAAACAAGGCAGGCTGTTGTGAGGACTGTTAGCATTTGCTCTCCCTAAACACGCAGTTTTAATGGAAGAACTCTGCTTTAGTTGCAGGTGGAACACAAGCATCTATTCTCCCACAGTGTACACAATGTGCACGTCCCCTAATGAACTTGTTCTATAAGAATGGTTTCCCGCGTGGACCGAACTGCCTCAACCATGGCAGGCTCTACTGTGGTCTCTAAGGATTTCTTCTGTGAAAACACGGCACTTTTACACGAAGAACTCTGCTTTAGTGGCAGATGGAACACAAGCTGCATTTCACCCACACTGTAAATAAAGGGCCCTTCCCCAAATGAATCTTCTTTATGCAAGGTGTCCTGCCTGCAGCAAACTGCCACAACCAAGGCAGGCACTAGTAAGGACTGTAAGCATTTCCTCTCCCAAACACACAGTTTTACCCGAAGAACTCTGCTTTAGTTGCAGGTGGAACACAAGCAGTATTTCTCCCACTGTGTACTCTTGGGTCTCTTCCACGAATGAACATCTATATGCAGCGTTTCCCATGTGGAGCGAACTGCCTCAACCACGGCAGGCTGTAGTGAGGACTGTAAGCATTTCCTCTACAAAACACAGCAGATTACCCAAAGAACTCTGCTTTTGTTGCAGGTGGAACACAAGCAGCATTTCTCCCACTGTGTACTCTCTGGGCTCTTCCACGAATGAACTCTTATATGCAGGGTTTCCCACGTGGAGCGAACTGCCTCAAACAAGGCAGGCTGTAGTGAGGACTGTAAGCATTTCCTCTCCCTAAACACGCAGTTTTAATGGAAGAACTCTGCTTTAGTTGCAGGTGGAACACAAGCAGCTTTTCTCCCACAGTGTACACAAAGGGCACTTCCCCTAATGAACATGTTCTATAAGAATGGTTTCCCGCATGGAGCGAATTGCCTCAACCATGGCAGGCTCTACTATGGTATCTAAGGATTTCCTCTCTGAAAACACGGCACTTTTACCAGAAGAACTCTGCTTTAGTTTCAGGTGGAGCACAAGCTGCATTTCACCCACACTGTACACAAAGGGCCCATCCACAAATGAATATTCTATATGCAGGGTGTCCTGCCTGCAGTGAAATGACACAACCAAGGCAGGCACTAGTAAGGACTGTAAGCATTTCCTCTCCCAAAACACGCAGTTTTACCCAAAGAACTCTGCTTTAGTTGCAGGTGGAACACAAGCAGCATTTCTCCCACTGTGTACTCTTTGGCCTCTTCAACGAATGAACTTCTATATGCAGGGTTTCCCACGTGGAGCGAACTGCCTCAACCATGGCAGGCTGTAGCGAGGACTGTAAGCATTTCCTCTTCCAAACCACGGCAGTTTTACCCAAAGAACTCTGCTTTAGTTGCAGGTGGAACACAAGCAGCATTTCTCCCACTGTGTACTCTTAGGTCTCTTCCACGAATGAAATTCTATATGCAGGGTTTCCCATGTGGAGCGAACTGTCTCAACCACGGCAGGCTGTAGCGAGGACTGTAAGCATTACCTCTCACAAAACACGCAGTTTTAACGGAAGAACCCTGCTGTAGTTGCAGGTGGAACACAAGTATCTTTTCTCCCACAGTGTACTCAATGGGCACTTCCCCTAATGAACTTGTTCTATAAGAATGCTTTCCAGCGTGGAGAGAACTGTCTCAACCATGGCAGGCTCTACTGTGGTCTCTAAGGATTTCCTCTCTGAAAACACGGCACTTTTACCTGAAGAACTCTGCTTTAGTTGCAGGTGGAACACAAGCTGTATTTCACCCACACTGTACACCAAGGGCCCTTCCCCAAATGAATCTTCTATATGCAGGGTGTCCCGCCTGCAGCGAACTGCCACAACCAAGGCAGGCACTAGTAAGGACTGTAAGCATTTCCTATCCCAAAACATGCAGTTTTACCCGAAGAACTCTGCTTTAGTTGCAGGTGGAACACAAGCAGCATTTCTCCCACTGTGTACTCTTTGGTCTCTTCCACGAATGAACTTCTATATGCAGGTTTTCCCACGTGGTGCGAACTGCCCTCAACCACGGAAGGCTGTAGCGAGGACTGTAGGCATTTCCTCTTCCAAACCATGGCAGTTTTACCCAAAGAACTCTGCTGTAGTAGCAGGTGGAACACAAGCAGCATTTCTCCCACTGTGTACTCTCTGAGCTCCTCCACGAATGAACTCTTATATGCAAGGTTTGCCACGTGGAGCGAACTGCCTCAAACAAGGCAGGCTGTTGCGAGGACTGTTAGCATTTCCTCTCCCTAAACACGCAGTTTTAATGGAAGAACTCTGCTTTAGTTGCAGGTGGAACACTAGCATCTTTTCTCCTACAGTGTACTCAATGGGCACTTCCCCTAATGAACTTGTTCTATAAGAATGCTTTCCAGCGTGGAGCGAACTGCCTCAACCATGGCAGGCTCTACTGTGGTCTCTAAGGATTTCCTCTGTGAAAATACGGCACTTTTATCCGAAGAACTCTGATATATTTGCAGATGGAACACAAGCTGCATTTCACCCACACTGTAAACAAAGGGCCCTTCCCCAAATGAATCTTCTTTATGCAAGGTGTCCTGCCTGCAGCAAACTGCCACAACCAAGGCAGGCACTAGTAAGGACTGTAAGCATTTCCTCTCCCAAACACACAGTTTTACCCGAAGAACTCTGCTTTAGTTGCAGGTGGAACACAAGCAGTATTTCTCCCACTGTGTACTCTTGGGTCTCTTCCACGAATGAACATCTATATGCAGCATTTCCCATGTGGAGCGAACTGCCTCAACCACGGCAGGCTGTAGTGAGGACTGTAAGCATTTCCTCTACAAAACACAGCAGATTACCCAAATAACTCTGCTTTTGTTGCAGGTGGAACACAAGCAGCATTTCTCCCACTGTGTACTCTCTGGGCTCTTCCACGAATGAACTCTTATATGCAGGGTTTCCCACGTGGAGCGAACTGCCTCAAACAAGGCAGGCTGTAGTGAGGACTGTAAACATTTCCTCTCCCTAAACACGCAGTTTTAATGGAAGAACTCTGCTTTAGTTGCAGGTGGAACCCAAGCAGCTTTTCTCCCACAGTGTACACAAAGGGCACTTCCCCTAATGAACATGTTCTATAAGAATGGTTTCCCGCATGGAGCGAATTGCCTCAACCATGGCAGGCTCTACTATGGTATCTAAGGATTTCCTCTCTGAAAACACGGCACTTTTACCAGAAGAACTCTGCTTTAGTTTCAGGTGGAGCACAAGCTGCATTTCACCCACACTGTACACAAAGGGCCCATCCACAAATGAATCTTCTATATGCAGGGTGTCCTGCCTGCAGTGAAATGACACAACCAAGGCAGGCACTAGTAAGGACTGTAAGCATTTCCTCTCACAAAACACGCAGTTTTAACGGAAGAACCCTGCTGTAGTTGCAGGTGGAACACAAGCATCTTTTCTCCCACAGTGTACTCAATGGGCACTTCCCCTAATGAACTTGTTCTATAAGAATGCTTTCCAGCGTGGAGCGAACTGCCTCAACCATGGCAGGCTCTACTGTGGTCTCTAAGGATTTCCTCTCTGAAAACACGGCACTTTTACCTGAAGAACTCTGCTTTAGTTGCAGGTGGAACACAAGCTCTATTTCACCCACACTGTACACCAAGGGCCCTTCCCCAAATGAATCTTCTATATGCAGGGTGTCCCGCCTGCAGCGAACTGCCACAACCAAGGCAGGCACTAGTAAGGACTGTAAGCATTTCCTATCCCAAAACACGCAGTTTTACCCGAAGAACTCTGCTTTAGTTGCAGGTGGAACACAAGCAGCATTTCTCCCACTGTGTACTCTTTGGTCTCTTCCACGAATGAACTTCTATATGCAGGTTTTCCCACGTGGTGCGAACTGCCCTCAACCACGGAAGGCTGTAGCGAGGACTGTAGGCATTTCCTCTTCCAAACCATGGCAGTTTTACCCAAAGAACTCTGCTGTAGTAGCAGGTGGAACACAAGCAGCATTTCTCCCACTGTGTACTCTCTGAGCTCCTCCACGAATGAACTCTTATATGCAAGGTTTGCCACGTGGAGCGAACTGCCTCAAACAAGGCAGGCTGTTGCGAGGACTGTTAGCATTTCCTCTCCCTAAACACGCAGTTTTAATGGAAGAACTCTGCTTTAGTTGCAGGTGGAACACTAGCATCTTTTCTCCTACAGTGTACTCAATGGGCACTTCCCCTAATGAACTTGTTCTATAAGAATGCTTTCCAGCGTGGAGCGAACTGCCTCAACCATGGCAGGCTCTACTGTGGTCTCTAAGGATTTCCTCTGTGAAAATACGGCACTTTTATCCGAAGAACTCTGCTATATTTGCAGATGGAACACAAGCTGCATTTCACCCACACTGTAAACAAAGGGCCCTTCCCCAAATGAATCTTCTTTATGCAAGGTGTCCTGCCTGCAGCAAACTGCCACAACCAAGGCAGGCACTAGTAAGGACTGTAAGCATTTCCTCTCCCAAACACACAGTTTTACCCGAAGAACTCTGCTTTAGTTGCAGGTGGAACACAAGCAGTATTTCTCCCACTGTGTACTCTTGGGTCTCTTCCACGAATGAACATCTATATGCAATGTTTCCCACGTGGAGTGAACTGCCTCAACCACGGCAGGCTGTAGCGAGGACTGTAAGCATTTCCTCTTCCAAAACACGGCAGTTTTACCCAAAGAACTCTGCTTTTCTTGCAGGTGGAACACAAGCAGCATTTCTCCCACTGTGTACTCTCTGGGCTCTTCCACGAATGAACTCCTATATGCAGGGTTTCCCACGTGGAGCGAACTGCCTCAAACAAGGCAGGCTGTAGTGAGGACTGTAAGCATTTCCTCTCCCTAAACACGCAGTTTTAATGGAAGAACGCTGCTTTAGTTGCAGGTGGAGCACAAGCAGCTTTTCTCCCACACTGTACACAAAGGGCACTTCCCCTAATGAACATGTCCTATAAGAATGGTTTCCCGCATGGATCGAATTGCCTCAACCATGGCAGGCTCGACTGTGGTATCTAAGGATTTCCTCTCTGAAAACACGGCACTTTTACCCGAAGAACTCTGCTTTAGTTGCAGGTGGAACACAAGCTGCATTTCACCCACACTGTAAACAAAAGGCCCTTCCCCAAATGAATCTTCTATATGCAGGGTGTCCCTCATGCAGCGAACTGCCTCAACCAAGGCAGGCTCTAGTAAGTACTGTAAGCATTTCTTCACCAAATACACGCAGTTTTACCCGAAGAACTCTGCTTTAGTTGCAGGTGGAACACAAGCAGCATTTCTCCCACTGTGTACTCTTTGGTCTCTTCCACGAATGAACTTCTATATGCAGGTTTTCCCACGTGGTGCGAACTGCTCTCAACGACGGAAGGCTGTAGCGAGGACTGTAGGCATTTCCTCTTCCAAACCATGGCAGTTTTACCCAAAGAACTCTGCTGTAGTAGCAGGTGGAACACAAGCAGCATTTCTCCCACTGTGTACTCTCTGAGCTCCTCCACGAATGAACTCTTATATGCAAGGTTTGCCACGTGGAGCGAACTGCCTCAAACAAGGCAGGCTGTTGCGAGTACTGTTAGCATTTCCTCTCCCTAAACACGCAGTTTTAATGGAAGAACTCTGCTTTAGTTGCAGGTGGAACACTAGCATCTTTTCTCCTACAGTGTACTCAATGGGCACTTCCCCTAATGAACTTGTTCTATAAGAATGCTTTCCAGCGTGGAGCGAACTGCCTCAACCATGGCAGGCTCTACTGTGGTCTCTAAGGATTTCCTCTGTGAAAATACGGCACTTTTATCCGAAGAACTCTGCTATAGTTGCAGATGGAACACAAGCTGCATTTCACCCACACTGTAAACAAAGGGCCCTTCCCCAAATGAATCTTCTTTATGCAAGGTGTCCTGCCTGCAGCAAACTGCCACAACCAAGGCAGGCACTAGTAAGGACTGTAAGCATTTCCTCTCCCAAAACACACAGTTTTACCCGAAGAACTCTGCTTTAGTTGCAGGGGGAACACAAGCAGCATTTCTCCCACTGTGTACTCTTTGGTCTCTTCCTTGAATGAACATCTATATGCAATGTTTCCCACGTGGAGTGAACTGCCTCAACCACGGCAGGCTGTAGCGAGGACTGTAAGCATTTCCTCTTCCAAAACACGGCAGTTTTACCCAAAGAACTCTGCTTTTCTTGCAGGTGGAACACAAGCAGCATTTCTCCCACTGTGTACTCTCTGGGCTCTTCCACGAATGAACTCCTATATGCAGGGTTTCCCACGTGGAGCGAACTGCCTCAAACAAGGCAGGCTGTAGTGAGGACTGTAAGCATTTCCTCTCCCTAAACACGCAGTTTTAATGGAAGAACGCTGCTTTAGTTGCAGGTGGAGCACAAGCAGCTTTTCTCCCACACTGTACACAAAGGGCACTTCCCCTAATGAACATGTCCTATAAGAATGGTTTCCCGCATGGATCGAATTGCCTCAACCATGGCAGGCTCGACTGTGGTATCTAAGGATTTCCTCTCTGAAAACACGGCACTTTTACCCGAAGAACTCTGCTTTAGTTGCAGGTGGAACACAAGCTGCATTTCACCCACACTGTAAACAAAAGGCCCTTCCCCAAATGAATCTTCTATATGCAGGGTGTCCCTCATGCAGCGAACTGCCTCAACCAAGGCAGGCTCTAGTAAGTACTGTAAGCATTTCTTCACCAAATACACGCAGTTTTACCCGAAGAACTCTGCTTTAGTTGCAGGTGGAACACAAGCAGCATTTCTCCCACTGTGTACTCTTTGGTCTCTTCCACGAATGAACTTCTATATGCAGGTTTTCCCACGTGGTGCGAACTGCTCTCAACGACGGAAGGCTGTAGCGAGGACTGTAGGCATTTCCTCTTCCAAACCATGGCAGTTTTACCCAAAGAACTCTGCTGTAGTAGCAGGTGGAACACAAGCAGCATTTCTCCCACTGTGTACTCTCTGAGCTCCTCCACGAATGAACTCTTATATGCAAGGTTTGCCACGTGGAGCGAACTGCCTCAAACAAGGCAGGCTGTTGTGAGGACTGTTAGCATTTGCTCTCCCTAAACACGCAGTTTTAATGGAAGAACTCTGCTTTAGTTGCAGGTGGAACACAAGCATCTATTCTCCCACAGTGTACACAATGTGCACGTCCCCTAATGAACTTGTTCTATAAGAATGGTTTCCCGCGTGGACCGAACTGCCTCAACCATGGCAGGCTCTACTGTGGTCTCTAAGGATTTCTTCTGTGAAAACACGGCACTTTTACACGAAGAACTCTGCTTTAGTGGCAGATGGAACACAAGCTGCATTTCACCCACACTGTAAATAAAGGGCCCTTCCCCAAATGAATCTTCTTTATGCAAGGTGTCCTGCCTGCAGCAAACTGCCACAACCAAGGCAGGCACTAGTAAGGACTGTAAGCATTTCCTCTCCCAAACACACAGTTTTACCCGAAGAACTCTGCTTTAGTTGCAGGTGGAACACAAGCAGTATTTCTCCCACTGTGTACTCTTGGGTCTCTTCCACGAATGAACATCTATATGCAGCGTTTCCCATGTGGAGCGAACTGCCTCAACCACGGCAGGCTGTAGTGAGGACTGTAAGCATTTCCTCTACAAAACACAGCAGATTACCCAAATAACTCTGCTTTTGTTGCAGGTGGAACACAAGCAGCATTTCTCCCACTGTGTACTCTCTGGGCTCTTCCACGAATGAACTCTTATATGCAGGGTTTCCCACGTGGAGCGAACTGCCTCAAACAAGGCAGGCTGTAGTGAGGACTGTAAGCATTTCCTCTCCCTAAACACGCAGTTTTAATGGAAGAACTCTGCTTTAGTTGCAGGTGGAACACAAGCAGCTTTTCTCCCACAGTGTACACAAAGGGCACTTCCCCTAATGAACATGTTCTATAAGAATGGTTTCCCGCATGGAGCGAATTGCCTCAACCATGGCAGGCTCTACTATGGTATCTAAGGATTTCCTCTCTGAAAACACGGCACTTTTACCAGAAGAACTCTGCTTTAGTTTCAGGTGGAGCACAAGCTGCATTTCACACACACTGTACACAAAGGGCCCATCCACAAATGAATATTCTATATGCAGGGTGTCCTGCCTGCAGTGAAATGACACAACCAAGGCAGGCACTAGTAAGGACTGTAAGCATTTCCTCTCCCAAAACACGCAGTTTTACCCAAAGAACTCTGCTTTAGTTGCAGGTGGAACACAAGCAGCATTTCTCCCACTGTGTACTCTTTGGCCTCTTCAACGAATGAACTTCTATATGCAGGGTTTCCCACGTGGAGCGAACTGCCTCAACCATGGCAGGCTGTAGCGAGGACTGTAAGCATTTCCTCTTCCAAACCACGGCAGTTTTACCCAAAGAACTCTGCTTTAGTTGCAGGTGGAACACAAGCAGCATTTCTCCCACTGTGTACTCTTAGGTCTCTTCCACGAATGAAATTCTATATGCAGGGTTTCCCATGTGGAGCGAACTGTCTCAACCACGGCAGGCTGTAGCGAGGACTGTAAGCATTACCTCTCACAAAACACGCAGTTTTAACGGAAGAACCCTGCTGTAGTTGCAGGTGGAACACAAGTATCTTTTCTCCCACAGTGTACTCAATGGGCACTTCCCCTAATGAACTTGTTCTATAAGAATGCTTTCCAGCGTGGAGAGAACTGTCTCAACCATGGCAGGCTCTACTGTGGTCTCTAAGGATTTCCTCTCTGAAAACACGGCACTTTTACCTGAAGAACTCTGCTTTAGTTGCAGGTGGAACACAAGCTGTATTTCACCCACACTGTACACCAAGGGCCCTTCCCCAAATGAATCTTCTATATGCAGGGTGTCCCGCCTGCAGCGAACTGCCACAACCAAGGCAGGCACTAGTAAGGACTGTAAGCATTTCCTATCCCAAAACACGCAGTTTTACCCGAAGAACTCTGCTTTAGTTGCAGGTGGAACACAAGCAGCATTTCTCCCACTGTGTACTCTTTGGTCTCTTCCACGAATGAACTTCTATATGCAGGTTTTCCCACGTGGTGCGAACTGCCCTCAACCACGGAAGGCTGTAGTGAGGACTGTAGGCATTTCCTCTTCCAAACCATGGCAGTTTTACCCAAAGAACTCTGCTGTAGTAGCAGGTGGAACACAAGCAGCATTTCTCCCACTGTGTACTCTCTGAGCTCCTCCACGAATGAACTCTTATATGCAAGGTTTGCCACGTGGAGCGAACTGCCTCAAACAAGGCAGGCTGTTGCGAGGACTGTTAGCATTTCCTCTCCCTAAACACGCAGTTTTAATGGAAGAACTCTGCTTTAGTTGCAGGTGGAACACTAGCATCTTTTCTCCTACAGTGTACTCAATGGGCACTTCCCCTAATGAACTTGTTCTATAAGAATGCTTTCCAGCGTGGAGCGAACTGCCTCAACCATGGCAGGCTCTACTGTGGTCTCTAAGGATTTCCTCTGTGAAAATACGGCACTTTTATCCGAAGAACTCTGCTATATTTGCAGATGGAACACAAGCTGCATTTCACCCACACTGTAAACAAAGGGCCCTTCCCCAAATGAATCTTCTTTATGCAAGGTGTCCTGCCTGCAGCAAACTGCCACAACCAAGGCAGGCACTAGTAAGGACTGTAAGCATTTCCTCTCCCAAACACACAGTTTTACCCGAAGAACTCTGCTTTAGTTGCAGGTGGAACACAAGAAGTATTTCTCCCACTGTGTACTCTTTGGTCTCTTCCATGAATGAACATCTATATGCAGCGTTTCCCATGTGGAGCGAACTGCCTCAACCACGGCAGGCTGTAGTGAGGACTGTAAGCATTTCCTCTTCAAAACACAGCAGATTACCCAAAGAACTCTGCTTTTGTTGCAGGTGGAACACAAGCAGCATTTCTCCCACTGTGTACTCTCTGGGCTCTTCCACGAATGAACTCTTATATGCAGGGTTTCCCACGTGGAGCGAACTGCCTCAAACAAGGCAGGCTGTAGTGAGGACTGTAAGCATTTCCTCTCCCTAAACACGCAGTTTTAATGGAAGAACTCTGCTTTAGTTGCAGGTGGAACACAAGCAGCTTTTCTCCCACAGTGTACACAAAGGGCACTACCCCTAATGAACATGTTCTATAACAATGGTTTCCCGCATGGAGCGAATTGCCTCAACCATGGCAGGCTCTTCTATGGTATCTAAGGATTTCCTCTCTGAAAACACGGCACTTTTACCAGAAGAACTCTGCTTTAGTTGCAGGTGGAGCACAAGCTGCATTTCACCCACACTGTACACAAAGGGCCCATCCACAAATGAATCTTCTATATGCAGGGTGTCCTGCCTGCAGTGAAATGACACAACCAAGGCAGGCACTAGTAAGGACTGTAAGCATTTCCTCTCCCAAAACACGCAGTTTTACCCAAAGAACTCTGCTTTAGTTGCAGGTGGAACACAAGCAGCATTTCTCCCACTGTGTACTCTTTGGCCTCTTCAACGAATGAACTTCTATATGCAGGGTTTCCCACGTGGAGCGAACTGCCTCAACCACGGCAGGCTGTAGCGAGGACTGTAAGCATTTCCTCTTCCAAACCACGGCAGTTTTACCCAAAGAACTCTGCTTTAGTTGCAGGTGGAACACAAGCAGCATTTCTCCCACTGTGTACTCTTAGGTCACTTCCACGAATGAAATTCTATATGCAGGTTTTCCCATGTGGAGCGAACTGCCTCAACCACGGCAGGCTGTAGCGAGGACTGTAAGCATTTCCTCTCACAAAACACGCAGTTTTAACGGAAGAACCCTGCTGTAGTCGCAGGTGGAACACAAGCATCTTTTCTCCCACAGTGTACTCAATGGGCACTTCCCCTAATGAACTTGTTCTATAAGAATGCTTTCCAGCGTGGAGCGAACTGCCTCAACCATGGCAGGCTCTACTGTGGTCTCTAAGGATTTCCTCTCTGAAAACACGGCACTTTTACCCGAAGAACTCTGCTTTAGTTGCAGGTGGAACACAAGCTGTATTTCACCCACACTGTACACCAAGGGCCCTTCCCCAAATGAATCTTCTATATGCAGGGTGTCCCGCCTGCAGCGAACTGCCACAACCTAGGCAGGCACTAGTAAGGACTGTAAGCATTTCCTATGCCAAAACACGCAGTTTTACCCGAAGAACTCTGCTTTAGTTGCAGGTGGAACACAAGCAGCATTTCTCCCACTGTGTACTCTTTGGTCTCTTCCACGAATGAACTTCTATATGCAGGTTTTCCCACGTGGTGCGAACTGCCCTCAACCACGGAAGGCTGTAGCGAGGACTGTAGGCATTTCCTCTTCCAAACCATGGCAGTTTTACCCAAAGAACTCTGCTGTAGTAGCAGGTGGAACACAAGCAGCATTTCTCCCACTGTGTACTCTCTGAGCTCCTCCACGTATGAACTCTTATATGCAAGGTTTGCCACGTGGAGCGAACTGCCTCAAACAAGGCAGGCTGTTGCGAGGACTGTTAGCATTTCCTCTCCCTAAACACGCAGTTTTAATGGAAGAACTCTGCTTTAGTTGCAGGTGGAACACTAGCATCTTTTCTCCTACAGTGTACTCAATGGGCACTTCCCCTAATGAACTTGTTCTATAAGAATGCTTTCCAGCGTGGAGCGAACTGCCTCAACCATGGCAGGCTCTACTGTGGTCTCTAAGGATTTCCTCTGTGAAAATACGGCACTTTTATCCGAAGAACTCTGCTATAGTTGCAGATGGAACACAAGCTGCATTTCACCCACACTGTAAACAAAGGGCCCTTCCCCAAATGAATCTTCTTTATGCAAGGTGTCCTGCCTGCAGCAAACTGCCACAACCAAGGCAGGCACTAGTAAGGACTGTAAGCATTTCCTCTCCCAAAACACACAGTTTTACCCGAAGAACTCTGCTTTAGTTGCAGGGGGAACACAAGCAGCATTTCTCCCACTGTGTACTCTTTGGTCTCTTCCTTGAATGAACATCTATATGCAATGTTTCCCACGTGGAGTGAACTGCCTCAACCACGGCAGGCTGTAGCGAGGACTGTAAGCATTTCCTCTTCCAAAACACGGCAGTTTTACCCAAAGAACTCTGCTTTTCTTGCAGGTGGAACACAAGCAGCATTTCTCCCACTGTGTACTCTCTGGGCTCTTCCACGAATGAACTCTTATATGCAGGGTTTCCCACGTGGAGCGAACTGCCTCAAACTAGGCAGGCTGTAGTGAGGACTGTAAGCATTTCCTCTCCCTAAACACGCAGTTTTAATGGAAGAACGCTGCTTTAGTTGCAGGTGGAGCACAAGCAGCTTTTCTCCCACACTGTACACAAAGGGCACTTCCCCTAATGAACATGTCCTATAAGAATGGTTTCCCGCATGGATCGAATTGCCTCAACCATGGCAGGCTCTACTGTGGTATCTAAGGATTTCCTCTCTGAAAACACGGCACTTTTACCCGAAGAACTCTGCTTTAGTTGCAGGTGGAACACAAGCTGCATTTCACCCACACTGTAAACAAAAGGCCCTTCCCCAAATGAATCTTCTATATGCAGGGTGTCCCTCATGCAGAGAACTGCCTCAACCAAGGCAGGCTCTAATAAGTACTGTAAGCATTTCTTCACCAAATACACGCAGTTTTACCCGAAGAACTCTGCTTTAGTTGCAGGTGGAACACAAGCAGCATTTCTCCCACTGTGTACTCTTTGGTCTCTTCCACGAATGAACTTCTATATGCAGGTTTTCCCACGTGGTGCGAACTGCTCTCAACGACGGAAGGCTGTAGCGAGGACTGTAGGCATTTCCTCTTCCAAACCATGGCAGTTTTACCCAAAGAACTCTGCTGTAGTAGCAGGTGGAACACAAGCAGCATTTCTCCCACTGTGTACTCTCTGAGCTCCTCCACGAATGAACTCTTATATGCAAGGTTTGCCACGTGGAGCGAACTGCCTCAAACAAGGCAGGCTGTTGTGAGGACTGTTAGCATTTGCTCTCCCTAAACACGCAGTTTTAATGGAACAAATCTGCTTTAGTTGCAGGTGGAACACAAGCATCTATTCTCCCACAGTGTACACAATGTGCACGTCCCCTAATGAACTTGTTCTATAAGAATGGTTTCCCGCGTGGACCGAACTGCCTCAACCATGGCAGGCTCTACTGTGGTCTCTAAGGATTTCTTCTGTGAAAACACGGCACTTTTACACGAAGAACTCTGCTTTAGTGGCAGGTGGAACACAAGCTGCATTTCACCCACACTGTAAATAAAGGGCCCTTCCCCAAATGAATCATCTTTATGCAAGGTGTCCTGCCTGCAGCAAACTGCCACAACCAAGGCAGGCACTAGTAAGGACTGTAAGCATTTCCTCTCCCAAACACACAGTTTTACCCGAAGAACTCTGCTTTAGTTGCAGGTGGAACACAAGCAGTATTTCTCCCACTGTGTACTCTTTGGTCTCTTCAACGAATGAACATCTATATGCAGCGTTTCCCATGTGGAGCGAACTGCCTCAACCACGGCAGGCTGTAGTGAGGACTGTAAGCATTTCCTCTTCAAAACACAGCAGATTACCCAAAGAACTCTGCTTTTGTTGCAGGTGGAACACAAGCAGCATTTCTCCCACTGTGTACTGCTGGGCTCTTCCACGAATGAACTCTTATATGCAGGGTTTCCCACGTGGAGCGAACTGCCTCAAACAAGGCAGGCTGTAGTGAGGACTGTAAGCATTTCCTCTCCCTAAACACGCAGTTTTAATGGAAGAACTCTGCTTTAGTTGCAGGTGGAACACAAGCAGCTTTTCTCCCACAGTGTACACAAAGGGCACTTCCCCTAATGAACATGTTCTATAAGAATGCTTTCCAGCGTGGAGCGAATTGCCTCAACCATGGCAGGCTCTACTATGGTATCTAAGGATTTCCTCTCTGAAAACACGGCACTTTTACCAGAAGAACTCTGCTTTAGTTGCAGGTGGAGCACAAGCTGCATTTCACCCACACTGTACACAAAGGGCCCATCCACAAATGAATCTTCTATATGCAGGGTGTCCTGCCTGCATCGAAATGACACAACCAAGGCAGGCACTAGTAAGGACTGTAAGCATTTCCTCTCCCAAAACACGCAGTTTTACCCAAAGAACTCTGCTTTAGTTGCAGGTGGAACACAAGCAGCATTTCTCCCACTGTGTACTCTTTGGCCTCTTCAACGAATGAACTTCTATATGCAGGGTTTCCCACGTGGAGCGAACTGCCTCAACCACGGCAGGCTGTAGCGAGGACTGTAAGCATTTCCTCTTCCAAACCACGGCAGTTTTACCCAAAGAACTCTGCTTTAGTTGCAGGTGGAACAAAAGCAGCATTTCTCCCACTGTGTACTCTTAGGTCTCTTCCACGAATGAAATTCTATATGCAGGGTTTCCCATGTGGAGCGAACTGCCTCAACCACGGCAGGCTGTAGCGAGGTCTGTAAGCATTTCCTCTCACAAAACACGAAGTTTTAATCGAAGAACCCTGCTGTAGTTGCAGGTGGAACACAAGCATCTTTTCTCCCACAGTGTACTCAATGGGCACTTCCCCTAATGAACTTGTTCTATAAGAATGCTTTCCAGCGTGGAGCGAACTGCCTCAACCATGGCAGGCTCTACTGTGGTCTCTAAGGATTTCCTCTCTGAAAACACGGCACTTTTACCTGAAGAACTCTGCTTTAGTTGCAGGTGGAACACAAGCTGTATTTCACCCACACTGTACACCAAGGGCCCTTCCCCAAATGAATCTTCTATATGCAGGGTGTCCCGCCTGCAGCGAACTGCCACAACCGAGGCAGGTACTAGTAAGGACTGTAAGCATTTCCTATCCCAAAACACGCAGTTTTACCCGAAGAACTCTGCTTTAGTTGCAGGTGGAACACAAGCAGCATTTCTCCCACTGTGTACTCTTTGGTCTCTTCCACGAATGAACTTCTATATGCAGGTTTTCCCACGTGGTGCGAACTGCCCTCAACCACGGAAGGCTGTAGCGAGGACTGTAGGCATTTCCTCTTCCAAACCATGGCAGTTTTACCCAAAGAACTCTGCTGTAGTAGCAGGTGGAACACAAGCAGCATTTCTCCCACTGTGTACTCTCTGAGCTCCTCCACGAATGAACTCTTATATGCAAGGTTTGCCACGTGGAGCGAACTGCCTCAAACAAGGCAGGCTGTTGCGAGGACTGTTAGCATTTCCTCTCCCTAAACACGCAGTTTTAATGGAAGAACTCTGCTTTAGTTGCAGGTGGAACACTAGCATCTTTTCTCCTACAGTGTACTCAATGGGCACTTCCCCTAATGAACTTGTTCTATAAGAATGCTTTCCAGCGTGGAGCGAACTGCCTCAACCATGGCAGGCTCTACTGTGGTCTCTAAGGATTTCCTCTGTGAAAATACGGCACTTTTATCCGAAGAACTCTGCTATAGTTGCAGATGGAACACAAGCTGCATTTCACCCACACTGTAAACAAAGGGCCCTTCCCCAAATGAATCTTCTTTATGCAAGGTGTCCTGCCTGCAGCAAACTGCCACAACCAAGGCAGGCACTGGTAAGGACTGTAAGCATTTCCTCTCCCAAAACACACAGTTTTACCCGAAGAACTCTGCTTTAGTTGCAGGGGGAACACAAGCAGCATTTCTCCCACTGTGTACTCTTTGGTCTCTTCCTTGAATGAACATCTATATGCAATGTTTCCCACGTGGAGTGAACTGCCTCAACCACGGCAGGCTGTAGCGAGGACTGTAAGCATTTCCTCTTCCAAAACACGGCAGTTTTACCCAAAGAACTCTGCTTTTCTTGCAGGTGGAACACAAGCAGCATTTCTCCCACTGTGTACTCTCTGGGCTCTTCCACAAATGAACTCCTATATGCAGGGTTTCCCACGTGGAGCGAACTGCCTCAAACAAGGCAGGCTGTAGTGAGGACTGTAAGCATTTCCTCTCCCTAAACACGCAGTTTTAATGGAAGAACGCTGCTTTAGTTGCAGGTGGAGCACAAGCAGCTTTTCTCCCACACTGTACACAAAGGGCACTTCCCCTAATGAACATGTCCTATAAGAATGGTTTCCCGCATGGATCGAATTGCCTCAACCATGGCAGGCTCTACTGTGGTATCTAAGGATTTCCTCTCTGAAAACACGGCACTTTTACCCGAAGAACTCTGCTTTAGTTGCAGGTGGAACACAAGCTGCATTTCACCCACACTGTAAACAAAAGGCCCTTCCCCAAATGAATCTTCTATATGCAGGGTGTCCCTCATGCAGCGAACTGCCTCAACCAAGGCAGGCTCTAGTAAGTACTGTAAGCATTTCTTCACCAAATACACGCAGTTTTACCCGAAGAACTCTGCTTTAGTTGCAGGTGGAACACAAGCAGCATTTCTCCCACTGTGTACTCTTTGGTCTCTTCCACGAATGAACTTCTATATGCAGGTTTTCCCACGTGGTGCGAACTGCTCTCAACGACGGAAGGCTGTAGCGAGGACTGTAGGCATTTCCTCTTCCAAACCATGGCAGTTTTACCCAAAGAACTCTGCTGTAGTAGCAGGTGGAACACAAGCAGCATTTCTCCCACTGTGTACTCTCTGAGCTCCTCCACGAATGAACTCTTATATGCAAGGTTTGCCACGTGGAGCGAACTGCCTCAAACAAGGCAGGCTGTTGTGAGGACTGTTAGCATTTGCTCTCCGTAAACACGCAGTTTCAATGGAAGAACTCTGCTTTAGTTGCAGGTGGAACACAAGCATCTATTCTCCCACAGTGTACACAATGTGCACGTCCCCTAATGAACTTGTTCTATAAGAATGGTTTCCCGCGTGGACCGAACTGCCTCAACCAGGGCAGGCTCTACTGTGGTCTCTAAGGATTTCTTCTGTGAAAACACGGCACTTTTACACGAAGAACTCTGCTTTAGTGGCAGGTGGAACACAAGCTGCATTTCACCCACACTGTAAATAAAGGGCCCTTCCCCAAATGAATCTTCTCTATGCAAGGTGTCCTGCCTGCAGCAAACTGCCACAACCAAGGCAGGCACTAGTAAGGACTGTAAGCATTTCCTCTCCCAAACACACAGTTTTACCCGAAGAACTCTGCTTTAGTTGCAGGTGGAACACAAGCAGTATTTCTCCCACTGTGTACTCTTTGGTCTCTTCCACGAATGAACATCTATATGCAGCGTTTCCCATGTGGAGCGAACTGCCTCAACCACGGCAGGCTGTAGTGAGGACTGTAAGCATTTCCTCTTCAAAACACAGCAGATTACCCAAAGAACTCTGCTTTTGTTGCAGGTGGAACACAAGCAGCATTTCTCCCACTGTGTACTCTCTGGGCTCTTCCACGAATGAACTCTTATATGCAGGGTTTCCCACGTGGAGCGAACTGCCTCAAACAAGGCAGGCTGTAGTGAGGACTGTAAGCATTTCCTCTCCCTAAACACGCAGTTTTAATGGAAGAACTCTGCTTTAGTTGCAGGTGGAACACAAGCAGCTTTTCTCCCACAGTGTACACAAAGGGCACTTCCCCTAATGAACATGTTCTATAAGAATGGTTTCCCGCATGGAGCGAATTGCCTCAACCATGGCAGGCTCTACTATGGTATCTAAGGATTTCCTCTCTGAAAACACGGCACTTTTACCAGAAGAACTCTGCTTTAGTTGCAGGTGGAGCACAAGCTGCATTTCACCCACACTGTACACAAAGGGCCCATCCACAAATGAATCTTCTATATGCAGGGTGTCCTGCCTGCAGCGAAATGACACAACCAAGGCAGGCACTAGTAAGGACTGTAAGCATTTCCTCTCCCAAAACACGCAGTTTTACCCAAAGAACTCTGCTTTAGTTGCAGGTGGAACACAAGCAGCATTTCTCCCACTGTGTACTCTTTGGCCTCTTCAACGAATGAACTTCTATATGCACTGTTTCCCACGTGGAGCGAACTGCCTCAACCACGGCAGGCTGTAGCGAGGACTGTAAGCATTTCCTCTTCCAAAACACGGCAGTTTTACCCAAAGAACTCTGCTTTAGTTGCAGGTGGAACACAAGCAGCATTTCTCCCACTGTGTACTCTTAGGTCTCTTCCACGAATGAAATTCTATATGCAGGGTTTCCCATGTGGAGCGAACTGCCTCAACCACGGCAGGCTGTAGCGAGGACTGTAAGCATTTCCTCTCACAAAACACGCAGTTTTAACGGAAGAACCCTGCTGTAGTTGCAGGTGGAACACAAGCATCTTTTCTCCCACAGTGTACTCAATGGGCACTTCCCCTAATGAACTTGTTCTATAAGAATGCTTTCCAGCGTGGAGCGAACTGCCTCAACCATGGCAGGCTCTACTGTGGTCTCTAAGGATTTCCTCTGTGAAAATACGGCACTTTTATCCGAAGAACTCTGCTATAGTTGCAGATGGAACACAAGCTGCATTTCACCCACACTGTAAACAAAGGGCCCTTCCCCAAATGAATCTTCTTTATGCAAGGTGTCCTGCCTGCAGCAAACTGCCACAACCAAGGCAGGCACTAGTAAGGACTGTAAGCATCTCCTCTCCCAAAACACACAGTTTTACCCGAAGAACTCTGCTTTAGTTGCAGTGGGAACACAAGCAGCATTTCTCCCACTGTGTACTCTTTGGTCTCTTCCTTGAATGAACATCTATATGCAATGTTTCCCACGTGGAGTGAACTGCCTCAACCACGGCAGGCTGTAGCGAGGACTGTAAGCATTTCCTCTTCCAAAACACGGCAGTTTTACCCAAAGAACTCTGCTTTTCTTGCAGGTGGAACACAAGCAGCATTTCTCCCACTGTGTACTCTCTGGGCTCTTCCACGAATGAACTCCTATATGCAGGGTTTCCCACGTGGAGCAAACTGCCTCAAACAAGGCAGGCTGTAGTGAGGACTGTAAGCATTTCCTCTCCCTAAACACGCAGTTTTAATGGAAGAACGCTGCTTTAGTTGCAGGTGGAGCACAAGCAGCTTTTCTCCCACACTGTACACAAAGGGCACTTCCCCTAATGAACATGTCCTATAAGAATGGTTTCCCGCATGGGTCGAATTGCCTCAACCATGGCAGGCTCTACTGTGGTATCTAAGGATTTCCTCTCTGAAAACACGGCACTTTTACCCGAAGAACTCTGCTTTAGTTGCAGGTGGAACACAAGCTGCATTTCACCCACACTGTAAACAAAGGGCCCTTCCCCAAATGAATCTTCTATATGCAGGGTGTCCCTCATGCAGCGAACTGCCTCAACCAAGGCAGGCTCTAGTAAGTACTGTAAGCATTTCTTCACCAAATACACGCAGTTTTACCCGAAGAACTCTGCTTTAGTTGCAGGTGGAACACAAGCAGCATTTCTCCCACTGTGTACTCTTTGGTCTCTTCCACGAATGAACTTCTATATGCAGGTTTTCCCACGTGGTGCGAACTGCTCTCAATGACGGAAGGCTGTAGCGAGGACTGTAGGCATTTCCTCTTCCAAACCATGGCAGTTTTACCCAAAGAACTCTGCTGTAGTAGCAGGTGGAACACAAGCAGCATTTCTCCCACTGTGTACTCTCTGAGCTCCTCCACGAATGAACTCTTATATGCAAGGTTTGCCACGTGGAGCGAACTGCCTCAAACAAGGCAGGCTGTTGTGAGGACTGTTAGCATTTGCTCTCCCTAAACACGCAGTTTTAATGGAAGAACTCTGCTTTAGTTGCAGGTGGAACACAAGCATCTATTCTCCCACAGTGTACACAATGTGCACGTCCCCTAATGAACTTGTTCTATAAGAATGGTTTCCCGCGTGGACCGAACTGCCTCAACCATGGCAGGCTCTACTGTGGTCTCTAAGGATTTCTTCTGTGAAAACACGGCACTTTTACACGAAGAACTCTGCTTTAGTGGCAGGTGGAACACAAGCTGCATTTCACCCACACTGTAAATAAAGGGCCCTTCCCCAAATGAATCTTCTTTATGCAAGGTGTCCTGCCTGCAGCAAACTGCCACAACCAAGGCAGGCACTAGTAAGGACTGTAAGCATTTCCTCTCCCAAACACACAGTTTTACCCGAAGAACTCTGCTTTAGTTGCAGGTGGAACACAAGCAGTATTTCTCCCACTGTGTACTCTTTGGTCTCTTCCACGAATGAACATCTATATGCAGCGTTTCCCATGTGGAGCGAACTGCCTCAACCACGGCAGGCTGTAGTGAGGACTGTAAGCATTTCCTCTTCAAAACACAGCAGATTACCCAAAGAACTCTGCTTTTGTTGCAGGTGGAACACAAGCAGCATTTCTCCCACTGTGTACTCTCTGGGCTCTTCCACGAATGAACTCTTATATGCAGGGTTTCCCACGTGGAGCGAACTGCCTCAAACAAGGCAGGCTGTAGTGAGGACTGTAAGCATTTCCTCTCCCTAAACACGCAGTTTTAATGGAAGAACTCTGCTTTAGTTGCAGGCGGAACACAAGCATCTTTTCTCCCACAGTGTACTCAATGGGCACTTCCCCTAATGAACTTGTTCTATAAGAATGCTTTCCAGCGTGGAGAGAACTGCCTCAACCATGGCAGGCTCTACTGTGGTCTCTAAGGATTTCCTCTCTGAAAACACGGCACTTTTACCCGAAGAACTCTGCTTTAGTTGCAGGTGGAACACAAGCTGTATTTCACCCACACTGTACACCAAGGGCCCTTCCCCAAATGAAGCTTCTATATGCAGGGTGTCCCTCATGCAGCGAACTGCCACAACCAAGGCAGGCACTAGTAAGGACTGTAAGCATTTCCTATCCCAAAACACGCAGTTTTACCCGAAGAACTCTGCTTTAGTTGCAGGTGGAACACAAGCAGCATTTCTCCCACTGTGTACTCTTTGGTCTCTTCCACGAATGAACTTCTATATGCAGGTTTTCCCACGTGGTGCGAACTGCCCTCAACCACGGAAGGCTGTAGCGAGGACTGTAGGCATTTCCTCTTCCAAACCATGGCAGTTTTACCCAAAGAACTCTGCTGTAGTAGCAGGTGGAACACAAGCAGCATTTCTCCCACTGTGTACTCTCTGAGCTCCTCCACGAATGAACTCTTATATGCAAGGTTTGCCATGTGGAGCGAACTGCCTCAAACAAGGCAGGCTGTTGCGAGGACTGTTAGCATTTCCTCTCCCTAAACACGCAGTTTTAATGGAAGAACTCTGCTTTAGTTGCAGGTGGAACACTAGCATCTTTTCTCCTACAGTGTACTCAATGGGCACTTCCCCTAATGAACTTGTTCTATAAGAATGCTTTCCAGCGTGGAGCGAACTGCCTCAACCATGGCAGGCTCTACTGTGGTCTCTAAGGATTTCCTCTGTGAAAATACGGCACTTTTATCCGAAGAACTCTGCTATAGTTGCAGATGGAACACAAGCTGCATTTCACCCACACTGTAAACAAAGGGCCCTTCCCCAAATGAATCTTCTTTATGCAAGGTGTCCTGCCTGCAGCAAACTGCCACAACCAAGGCAGGCACTAGTAAGGACTGTAAGCATTTCCTCTCCCAAAACACACAGTTTTACCCGAAGAACTCTGCTTTAGTTGCAGGGGGAACACAAGCAGCATTTCTCCCACTGTGTACTCTTTGGTCTCTTCCTTGAATGAACATCTATATGCAATGTTTCCCACGTGGAGTGAACTGCCTCAACCACGGCAGGCTGTAGCGAGGACTGTAAGCATTTCCTCTTCCAAAACACGGCAGTTTTACCCAAAGAACTCTGCTTTTCTTGCAGGTGGAACACAAGCAGCATTTCTCCCACTGTGTACTCTCTGGGCTCTTCCACGAATGAACTCCTATATGCAGGGTTTCCCACGTGGAGCGAACTGCCTCAAACAAGGCAGGCTGTAGTGAGGACTGTAAGCATTTCCTCTCCCTAAACACACAGTTTTAATGGAAGAACGCTGCTTTAGTTGCAGGTGGAGCACAAGCAGCTTTTCTCCCACACTGTACACAAAGGGCACTTCCCCTAATGAACATGTCCTATAAGAATGGTTTCCCGCATGGATCGAATTGCCTCAACCATGGCAGGCTCTACTGTGGTATCTAAGGATTTCCTCTCTGAAAACACGGCACTTTTACCCGAAGAACTCTGCTTTAGTTGCAGGTGGAACACAAGCTGCATTTCACCCACACTGTAAACAAAGGGCCCTTCCCCAAATGAATCTTCTATATGCAGGGTGTCCCTCATGCAGCGAACTGCCTCAACCAAGGCAGGCTCTAGTAAGTACTGTAAGCATTTCTTCACCAAATACACTCAGTTTTACCCGAAGAACTCTGCTTTAGTTGCAGGTGGAACACAAGCAGCATTTCTCCCACTGTGTACTCTTTGGTCTCTTCCACGAATGAACTTCTATATGCAGGTTTTCCCACGTGGTGCGAACTGCTCTCAACGACGGAAGGCTGTAGCGAGGATTGTAAGCATTTCCTCTTCCAAACCATGGCAGTTTTACCCAAAGAACTCTGCTGTAGTAGCAGGTGGAACACAAGCAGCATTTCTCCCACTGTGTACTCTCTGAGCTCCTCCACGAATGAACTCTTATATGCAAGGTTTGCCACGTGGAGCGAACTGCCTCAAACAAGGCAGGCTGTTGTGAGGACTGTTAGCATTTGCTCTCCATAAACACGCAGTTTTAATGGAAGAACTCTGCTTTAGTTGCAGGTGGAACACAAGCATCTATTCTCCCACAGTGTACACAATGTGCACGTCCCCTAATGAACTTGTTCTATAAGAATGGTTTCCCGCGTGGACCGAACTGCCTCAACCATGGCAGGCTCTACTGTGGTCTCTAAGGATTTCTTCTGTGAAAACACGGCACTTTTACACGAAGAACTCTGCTTTAGTGGCAGATGGAACACAAGCTGCATTTCACCCACACTGTAAATAAAGGGCCCTTCCCCAAATGAATCTTCTCTATGCAAGGTGTCCTGCCTGCAGCAAACTGCCACAACCAAGGCAGGCACTAGTAAGGACTGTAAGCATTTCCTCTCCCAAACACACAGTTTTACCCGAAGAACTCTGCTTTAGTTGCAGGTGGAACACAAGCAGTATTTCTCCCACTGTGTACTCTTTGGTCTCTTCCACGAATGAACATCTATATGCAGCGTTTCCCATGTGGAGCGAACTGCCTCAACCACGGCAGGCTGTAGTGAGGACTGTAAGCATTTCCTCTTCAAAACACAGCAGATTACCCAAAGAACTCTGCTTTTGTTGCAGGTGGAACACAAGCAGCATTTCTCCCACTGTGTACTCTCTGGGCTCTTCCACGAATGAACTCTTATATGCAGGGTTTCCCACGTGGAGCGAACTGCCTCAAACAAGGCAGGCTGTAGTGAGGACTGTAAGCATTTCCTCTCCCTAAACACGCAGTTTTAATGGAAGAACTCTGCTTTAGTTGCAGGTGGAACACAAGCAGCTTTTCTCCCACAGTGTACACAAAGGGCACTTCCCCTAATGAACATGTTCTATAAGAATGGTTTCCCGCATGGAGCGAATTGCCTCAACCATGGCAGGCTCTACTATGGTATCTAAGGATTTCCTCTCTGAAAACACGGCACTTTTACCAGAAGAACTCTGCTTTAGTTGCAGGTGGAGCACAAGGTGCATTTCACCCACACTGTACACAAAGGGCCCATCCACAAATGAATCTTCTATATGCAGGGTGTCCTGCCTGCAGCGAAATGACACAACCAAGGCAGGCACTAGTAAGGACTGTAAGCATTTCCTCTCCCAAAACACGCAGTTTTACCCAAAGAACTCTGCTTTAGTTGCAGGTGGAACACAAGCAGCATTTCTCTCACTGTGTACTCTTTGGCCTCTTCAACGAATGAACTTCTATATGCAGGGTTTCCCACGTGAAGCGAACTGCCTCAACCACGGCAGGCTGTAGCGAGGACTGTAAGCATTTCCTCTTCCAAAACACGGCAGTTTTACCCAAAGAACTCTGCTTTAGTTGCAGGTGGAACACAAGCAGCATTTCTCCCACTGTGTACTCTTAGGTCTCTTCCACGAATGAAATTCTATATGCAGGGTTTCCCATGTGGAGCGAACTGCCTCAACCACGGCAGGCTGTAGCGAGGACTGTAAGCATTTACTCTCACAAAACACGCAGTTTTAACGGAAGAACCCTGCTGTAGTTGCAGGTGGAACACAAGCATCTTTTCTCCCACAGTGTACTCAGTGGGCACTTCCCCTAATGAACTTGTTCTATAAGAATGCTTTCCAGCGTGGAGAGAACTGCCTCAACCATGGCAGGCTCTACTGTGGTCTCTAAGGATTTCCTCTCTGAAAACACGGCACTTTTACCCGAAGAACTCTGCTTTAGTTGCAGGTGGAACACAAGCTGTATTTCACCCACACTGTTCACCAAGGGCCCTTCCCCAAATGAATCTTCTATATGCAGGGTGTCCCGCCTGCAGCGAACTGCCACAACCAAGGCAGGCACTAGTAAGGACTGTAAGCATTTCCTATCCCAAAACACGCAGTTTTACCCGAAGAACTCTGCTTTAGTTGCAGGTGGAACACAAGCAGCATTTCTCCCACTGTGTACTCTTTGGTCTCTTCCACGAATGAACTTCTATATGCAGGTTTTCCCACGTGGTGCGAACTGCCCTCAACCACGGAAGGCTGTAGCGAGGACTGTAGGCATTTCCTCTTCCAAACCATGGCAGTTTTACCCAAAGAACTCTGCTGTAGTAGCAGGTGGAACACAAGCAGCATTTCTCCCACTGTGTACTCTCTGAGCTCCTCCACGAATGAACTCTTATATGCAAGGTTTGCCATGTGGAGCGAACTGCCTCAAACAAGGCAGGCTGTTGCGAGGACTGTTAGCATTTCCTCTCCCTAAACACGCAGTTTTAATGGAAGAACTCTGCTTTAGTTGCAGGTGGAACACTAGCATCTTTTCTCCTACAGTGTACTCAATGGGCACTTCCCCTAATGAACTTGTTCTATAAGAATGCTTTCCAGCGTGGAGCGAACTGCCTCAACCATGGCAGGCTCTACTGTGGTCTCTAAGGATTTCCTCTGTGAAAATACGGCACTTTTATCCGAAGAACTCTGCTATAGTTGCAGATGGAACACAAGCTGCATTTCACCCACACTGTAAACAAAGGGCCCTTCCCCAAATGAATCTTCTTTATGCAAGGTGTCCTGCCTGCAGCAAACTGCCACAACCAAGGCAGGCACTAGTAAGGACTGTAAGCATTTCCTCTCCCAAAACACACAGTTTTACCCGAAGAACTCTGATTTAGTTGCAGGGGGAACACAAGCAGCATTTCTCCCACTGTGTACTCTTTGGTCTCTTCCTTGAATGAACATCTATATGCAATGTTTCCCACGTGGAGTGAACTGCCTCAACCACGGCAGGCTGTAGCGAGGACTGTAAGCATTTCCTCTTCCAAAACACGGCAGTTTTACCCAAAGAACTCTGCTTTTCTTGCAGGTGGAACACAAGCAGCATTTCTCCCACTGTGTACTCTCTGGGCTCTTCCACGAATGAACTCCTATATGCAGGGTTTCCCACGTGGAGCAAACTGCCTCAAACAAGGCAGGCTGTAGTGAGGACTGTAAGCATTTCCTCTCCCTAAACACGCAGTTTTAATGGAAGAACGCTGCTTTAGTTGCAGGTGGAGCACAAGCAGCTTTTCTCCCACACTGTACACAAAGGGCACTTCCCCTAATGAACATGTCCTATAAGAATGGTTTCCCGCATGGGTCGAATTGCCTCAACCATGGCAGGCTCTACTGTGGTATCTAAGGATTTCCTCTCTGAAAACACGGCACTTTTACCAGAAGAACTCTGCTTTAGTTGCAGGTGGAGCACAAGCTGCATTTCACCCACACTGTACACAAAGGGCCCATCCACAAATGAATCTTCTATATGCAGGGTGTCCTGCCTGCAGCGAAATGACACAACCAAGGCAGGCACTAGTAAGGACTGTAAGCATTTCCTCTCCCAAAACACGCAGTTTTACCCAAAGAACTCTGCTTTAGTTGCAGGTGGAACACAAGCAGCATTTCTCCCACTGTGTACTCTTTGGCCTCTTCAACGAATGAACTTCTATATGCAGGGTTTCCCACGTGGAGCGAACTGCCTCAACCACGGCAGGCTGTAGCGAGGACTGTAAGCATTTCCTCTTCCAAAACACGGCAGTTTTACCCAAAGAACTCTGCTTTAGTTGCAGGTGGAACACAAGCAGCATTTCTCCCACTGTGTACTCTTAGGTCTCTTCCACGAATGAAATTCTATATGCAGGGTTTCCCATGTGGAGCGAACTGCCTCAACCACGGCAGGCTGTAGCGAGGACTGTAAGCATTTCCTCTCACAAAACACGCAGTTTTAACGGAAGAACCCTGCTGTAGTTGCAGGTGGAACACAAGCATCTTTTCTCCCACAGTGTACTCAATGGGCACTTCCCCTAATGAACTTGTTCTATAAGAATGCTTTCCAGCGTGGAGCGAACTGCCTCAACCATGGCAGGCTCTACTGTGGTCTCTAAGGATTTCCTCTGTGAAAATACGGCACTTTTATCCGAAGAACTCTGCTATAGTTGCAGATGGAACACAAGCTGCATTTCACCCACACTGTAAACAAAGGGCCCTTCCCCAAATGAATCTTCTTTATGCAAGGTGTCCTGCCTGCAGCAAACTGCCACAACCAAGGCAGGCACTAGTAAGGACTGTAAGCATCTCCTCTCCCAAAACACACAGTTTTACCCGAAGAACTCTGCTTTAGTTGCAGTGGGAACACAAGCAGCATTTCTCCCACTGTGTACTCTTTGGTCTCTTCCTTGAATGAACATCTATATGCAATGTTTCCCACGTGGAGTGAACTGCCTCAACCAAGGCAGGCTGTAGCGAGGACTGTAAGCATTTCCTCTTCCAAAACACGGCAGTTTTACCCAAAGAACTCTGCTTTTCTTGCAGGTGGAACACAAGCAGCATTTCTCCCACTGTGTACTCTCTGGGCTCTTCCACGAATGAACTCCTATATGCAGGGTTTCCCACGTGGAGCAAACTGCCTCAAACAAGGCAGGCTGTAGTGAGGACTGTAAGCATTTCCTCTCCCTAAACACGCAGTTTTAATGGAAGAACGCTGCTTTAGTTGCAGGTGGAGCACAAGCAGCTTTTCTCCCACACTGTACACAAAGGGCACTTCCCCTAATGAACATGTCCTATAAGAATGGTTTCCCGCATGGGTCGAATTGCCTCAACCATGGCAGGCTCTACTGTGGTATCTAAGGATTTCCTCTCTGAAAACACGGCACTTTTACCCGAAGAACTGTGCTTTAGTTGCAGGTGGAACACAAGCTGCATTTCACCCACACTGTAAACAAAGGGCCCTTCCCCAAATGAATCTTCTATATGCAGGGTGTCCCTCATGCAGCAAACTGCCTCAACCAAGGCAGGCTCTAGTAAGTACTGTAAGCATTTCTTCACCAAATACACGCAGTTTTACCCGAGGAACTCTGCTTTAGTTGCAGGTGGAACACAAGCAGCATTTCTCCCACTGTGTACTCTTTGGTCTCTTCCACGAATGAACTTCTATATGCAGGTTTTCCCACGTGGTGCGAACTGCTCTCAATGACGGAAGGCTGTAGCGAGGACTGTAGGCATTTCCTCTTCCAAACCATGGCAGTTTTACCCAAAGAACTCTGCTGTAGTAGCAGGTGGAACACAAGCAGCATTTCTCCCACTGTGTACTCTCTGAGCTCCTCCACGAATGAACTCTTATATGCAAGGTTTGCCACGTGGAGCGAACTGCCTCAAACAAGGCAGGCTGTTGTGAGGACTGTTAGCATTTGCTCTCCCTAAACACGCAGTTTTAATGGAAGAACTGTGCTTTAGTTGCAGGTGGAACACAAGCATCTATTCTCCCACAGTGTACACAATGTGCACGTCCCCTAATGAACTTGTTCTATAAGAATGGTTTCCCGCGTGGACCGAACTGCCTCAACCATGGCAGGCTCTACTGTGGTCTCTAAGGATTTCTTCTGTGAAAACACGGCACTTTTACACGAAGAACTCTGCTTTAGTGGCAGGTGGAACACAAGCTGCATTTCACCCACACTGTAAATAAAGGGCCCTTCCCCAAATGAATCTTCTTTATGCAAGGTGTCCTGCCTGCAGCAAACTGCCACAACCAAGGCAGGCACTAGTAAGGACTGTAAGCATTTCCTCTCCCAAACACACAGTTTTACCCGAAGAACTCTGCTTTAGTTGCAGGTGGAACACAAGCAGTATTTCTCCCACTGTGTACTCTTTGGTCTCTTCCACGAATGAACATCTATATGCAGCGTTTCCCATGTGGAGCGAACTGCCTCAACCACGGCAGGCTGTAGTGAGGACTGTAAGCATTTCCTCTTCAAAACACAGCAGATTACCCAAAGAACTCTGCTTTTGTTGCAGGTGGAACACAAGCAGCATTTCTCCCACTGTGTACTCTCTGGGCTCTTCCACGAATGAACTCTTATATGCAGGGTTTCCCACGTGGAGCGAACTGCCTCAAACAAGGCAGGCTGTAGTGAGGACTGTAAGCATTTCCTCTCCCTAAACACGCAGTTTTAATGGAAGAACTCTGCTTTAGTTGCAGGCGGAACACAAGCATCTTTTCTCCCACAGTGTACTCAATGGGCACTTCCCCTAATGAACTTGTTCTATAAGAATGCTTTCCAGCGTGGAGAGAACTGCCTCAACCATGGCAGGCTCTACTGTGGTCTCTAAGGATTTCCTCTCTGAAAACACGGCACTTTTACCCGAAGAACTCTGCTTTAGTTGCAGGTGGAACACAAGCTGTATTTCACCCACACTGTACACCAAGGGCCCTTCCCCAAATGAAGCTTCTATATGCAGGGTGTCCCTCATGCAGCGAACTGCCACAACCAAGGCAGGCACTAGTAAGGACTGTAAGCATTTCCTATCCCAAAACACGCAGTTTTACCCGAAGAACTCTGCTTTAGTTGCAGGTGGAACACAAGCAGCATTTCTCCCACTGTGTACTCTTTGGTCTCTTCCACGAATGAACTTCTATATGCAGGTTTTCCCACGTGGTGCGAACTGCCCTCAACCACGGAAGGCTGTAGCGAGGACTGTAGGCATTTCCTCTTCCAAACCATGGCAGTTTTACCCAAAGAACTCTGCTGTAGTAGCAGGTGGAACACAAGCAGCATTTCTCCCACTGTGTACTCTCTGAGCTCCTCCACGAATGAACTCTTATATGCAAGGTTTGCCACGTGGAGCGAACTGCCTCAAACAAGGCAGGCTGTTGCGAGGACTGTTAGCATTTCCTCTCCCTAAACACGCAGTTTTAATGGAAGAACTCTGCTTTAGTTGCAGGTGGAACACTAGCATCTTTTCTCCTACAGTGTACTCAATGGGCACTTCCCCTAATGAACTTGTTCTATAAGAATGCTTTCCAGCGTGGAGCGAACTGCCTCAACCATGGCAGGCTCTACTGTGGTCTCTAAGGATTTCCTCTGTGAAAATACGGCACTTTTATCCGAAGAACTCTGCTATAGTTGCAGATGGAACACAAGCTGCATTTCACCCACACTGTAAACAAAGGGCCCTTCCCCAAATGAATCTTCTTTATGCAAGGTGTCCTGCCTGCAGCAAACTGCCACAACCAAGGCAGGCACTAGTAAGGACTGTAAGCATTTCCTCTCCCAAAACACACAGTTTTACCCGAAGAACTCTGCTTTAGTTGCAGTGGGAACACAAGCAGCATTTCTCCCACTGTGTACTCTTTGGTCTCTTCCTTGAATGAACATCTATATGCAATGTTTCCCACGTGGAGTGAACTGCCTCAACCACGGCAGGCTGTAGCGAGGACTGTAAGCATTTCCTCTTCCAAAACACGGCAGTTTTACCCAAAGAACTCTGCTTTTCTTGCAGGTGGAACACAAGCAGCATTTCTCCCACTGTGTACTCTCTGGGCTCTTCCACGAATGAACTCCTATATGCAGGGTTTCCCACGTGGAGCGAACTGCCTCAAACAAGGCAGGCTGTAGTGAGGACTGTAAGCATTTCCTCTCCCTAAACACACAGTTTTAATGGAAGAACGCTGCTTTAGTTGCAGGTGGAGCACAAGCAGCTTTTCTCCCACACTGTACACAAAGGGCACTTCCCCTAATGAACATGTCCTATAAGAATGGTTTCCCGCATGGATCGAATTGCCTCAACCATGGCAGGCTCTACTGTGGTATCTAAGGATTTCCTCTCTGAAAACACGGCACTTTTACCCGAAGAACTCTGCTTTAGTTGCAGGTGGAACACAAGCTGCATTTCACCCACACTGTAAACAAAGGGCCCTTCCCCAAATGAATCTTCTATATGCAGGGTGTCCCTCATGCAGCGAACTGCCTCAACCAAGGCAGGCTCTAGTAAGTACTGTAAGCATTTCTTCACCAAATACACTCAGTTTTACCCGAAGAACTCTGCTTTAGTTGCAGGTGGAACACAAGCAGCATTTCTCCCACTGTGTACTCTTTGGTCTCTTCCACGAATGAACTTCTATATGCAGGTTTTCCCACGTGGTGCGAACTGCTCTCAACGACGGAAGGCTGTAGCGAGGATTGTAGGCATTTCCTCTTCCAAACCATGGCAGTTTTACCCAAAGAACTCTGCTGTAGTAGCAGGTGGAACACAAGCAGCATTTCTCCCACTGTGTACTCTCTGAGCTCCTCCACGAATGAACTCTTATATGCAAGGTTTGCCACGTGGAGCGAACTGCCTCAAACAAGGCAGGCTGTTGTGAGGACTGTTAGCATTTGCTCTCCATAAACACGCAGTTTTAATGGAAGAACTCTGCTTTAGTTGCAGGTGGAACACAAGCATCTATTCTCCCACAGTGTACACAATGTGCACGTCCCCTAATGAACTTGTTCTATAAGAATGGTTTCCCGCGTGGACCGAACTGCCTCAACCATGGCAGGCTCTACTGTGGTCTCTAAGGATTTCTTCTGTGAAAACACGGCACTTTTACACGAAGAACTCTGCTTTAGTGGCAGATGGAACACAAGCTGCATTTCACCCACACTGTAAATAAAGGGCCCTTCCCCAAATGAATCTTCTCTATGCAAGGTGTCCTGCCTGCAGCAAACTGCCACAACCAAGGCAGGCACTAGTAAGGACTGTAAGCATTTCCTCTCCCAAACACACAGTTTTACCCGAAGAACTCTGCTTTAGTTGCAGGTGGAACACAAGCAGTATTTCTCCCACTGTGTACTCTTTGGTCTCTTCCACGAATGAACATCTATATGCAGCGTTTCCCATGTGGAGCGAACTGCCTCAACCACGGCAGGCTGTAGTGAGGACTGTAAGCATTTCCTCTTCAAAACACAGCAGATTACCCAAAGAACTCTGCTTTTGTTGCAGGTGGAACACAAGCAGCATTTCTCCCACTGTGTACTCTCTGGGCTCTTCCACGAATGAACTCTTATATGCAGGGTTTCCCACGTGGAGCGAACTGCCTCAAACAAGGCAGGCTGTAGTGAGTACTGTAAGCATTTCCTCTCCCTAAACACGCAGTTTTAATGGAAGAACTCTGCTTTAGTTGCAGGTGGAACACAAGCAGCTTTTCTCCCACAGTGTACACAAAGGGCACTTCCCCTAATGAACATGTTCTATAAGAATGGTTTCCCGCATGGAGCGAATTGCCTCAACCATGGCAGGCTCTACTATGGTATCTAAGGATTTCCTCTCTGAAAACACGGCACTTTTACCAGAAGAACTCTGCTTTAGTTGCAGGTGGAGCACAAGGTGCATTTCACCCACACTGTACACAAAGGGCCCATCCACAAATGAATCTTCTATATGCAGGGTGTCCTGCCTGCAGCGAAATGACACAACCAAGGCAGGCACTAGTAAGGACTGTAAGCATTTCCTCTCCCAAAACACGCAGTTTTACCCAAAGAACTCTGCTTTAGTTGCAGGTGGAACACAAGCAGCATTTCTCCCACTGTGTACTCTTTGGCCTCTTCAACGAATGAACTTCTATATGCAGGGTTTCCCACGTGAAGCGAACTGCCTCAACCACGGCAGGCTGTAGCGAGGACTGTAAGCATTTCCTCTTCCAAAACACGGCAGTTTTACCCAAAGAACTCTGCTTTAGTTGCAGGTGGAACACAAGCAGCATTTCTCCCACTGTGTACTCTTAGGTCTCTTCCACGAATGAAATTCTATATGCAGGGTTTCCCATGTGGAGCGAACTGCCTCAACCACGGCAGGCTGTAGCGAGGACTGTAAGCATTTCCTCTCACAAAACACGCAGTTTTAACGGAAGAACCCTGCTGTAGTTGCAGGTGGAACACAAGCATCTTTTCTCCCACAGTGTACTCAATGGGCACTTCCCCTAATGAACTTGTTCTATAAGAATGCTTTCCAGCGTGGAGAGAACTGCCTCAACCATGGCAGGCTCTACTGTGGTCTCTAAGGATTTCCTCTCTGAAAACACGGCACTTTTACCCGAAGAACTCTGCTTTAGTTGCAGGTGGAACACAAGCTGTATTTCACCCACACTGTACACCAAGGGCCCTTCCCCAAATGAATCTTCTATATGCAGGGTGTCCCGCCTGCAGCGAACTGCCACAACCAAGGCAGGCACTAGTAAGGACTGTAAGCATTTCCTATCCCAAAACACGCAGTTTTACCCGAAGAACTCTGCTTTAGTTGCAGGTGGAACACAAGCAGCATTTCTCCCACTGTGTACTCTTTGGTCTCTTCCACGAATGAACTTCTATATGCAGGTTTTCCCACGTGGTGCGAACTGCCCTCAACCACGGAAGGCTGTAGCGAGGACTGTAGGCATTTCCTCTTCCAAACCATGGCAGTTTTACCCAAAGAACTCTGCTGTAGTAGCAGGTGGAACACAAGCAGCATTTCTCCCACTGTGTACTCTCTGAGCTCCTCCACGAATGAACTCTTATATGCAAGGTTTGCCATGTGGAGCGAACTGCCTCAAACAAGGCAGGCTGTTGCGAGGACTGTTAGCATTTCCTCTCCCTAAACACGCAGTTTTAATGGAAGAACTCTGCTTTAGTTGCAGGTGGAACACTAGCATCTTTTCTCCTACAGTGTACTCAATGGGCACTTCCCCTAATGAACTTGTTCTATAAGAATGCTTTCCAGCGTGGAGCGAACTGCCTCAACCATGGCAGGCTCTACTGTGGTCTCTAAGGATATCCTCTGTGAAAATACGGCACTTTTATCCGAAGAACTCTGCTATAGTTGCAGATGGAACACAAGCTGCATTTCACCCACACTGTAAACAAAGGGCCCTTCCCCAAATGAATCTTCTTTATGCAAGGTGTCCTGCCTGCAGCAAACTGCCACAACCAAGGCAGGCACTAGTAAGGACTGTAAGCATTTCCTCTCCCAAAACACACAGTTTTACCCGAAGAACTCTGATTTAGTTGCAGGGGGAACACAAGCAGCATTTCTCCCACTGTGTACTCTTTGGTCTCTTCCTTGAATGAACATCTATATGCAATGTTTCCCACGTGGAGTGAACTGCCTCAACCACGGCAGGCTGTAGCGAGGACTGTAAGCATTTCCTCTTCCAAAACACGGCAGTTTTACCCAAAGAACTCTGCTTTTCTTGCAGGTGGAACACAAGCAGCATTTCTCCCACTGTGTACTCTCTGGGCTCTTCCACGAATGAACTCCTATATGCAGGGTTTCCCACGTGGAGCGAACTGCCTCAAACAAGGCAGGCTGTAGTGAGGACTGTAAGCATTTCCTCTCCCTAAACACGCAGTTTTAATGGAAGAACGCTGCTTTAGTTGCAGGTGGAGCACAAGCAGCTTTTCTCCCACACTGTACACAAAGGGCACTTCCCCTAATGAACATGTCCTATAAGAATGGTTTCCCGCATGGATCGAATTGCCTCAACCATGGCAGGCTCTACTGTGGTATCTAAGGATTTCCTCTCTGAAAACACGGCACTTTTACCCGAAGAACTCTGCTTTAGTTGCAGGTGGAACACAAGCTGCATTTCACCCACACTGTAAACAAAGGGCCCTTCCCCAAATGAATCTTCTATATGCAGGGTGTCCCTCATGCAGCGAACTGCCTCAACCAAGGCAGGCTCTAGTAAGTACTGTAAGCATTTCTTCACCAAATACACGCAGTTTTACCCGAAGAACTCTGCTTTAGTTGCAGGTGGAACACAAGCAGCATTTCTCCCACTGTGTACTCTTTGGTCTCTTCCACGAATGAACTTCTATATGCAGGTTTTCCCACGTGGTGCGAACTGCTCTCAACGACGGAAGGCTGTAGCGAGGACTGTAGGCATTTCCTCTTCCAAACCATGGCAGTTTTACCCAAAGAACTCTGCTGTAGTAGCAGGTGGAACACAAGCAGCATTTCTCCCACTGTGTACTCTCTGAGCTCCTCCACGAATGAACTCTTATATGCAAGGTTTGCCACGTGGAGCGAACTGCCTCAAACAAGGCAGGCTGTTGTGAGGACTGTTAGCATTTGCTCTCCCTAAACACGCAGTTTTAATGGAAGAACTCTGCTTTAGTTGCAGGTGGAACACAAGCATCTATTCTCCCACAGTGTACACAATGTGCACGTCCCCTAATGAACTTGTTCTATAAGAATGGTTTCCCGCGTGGACCGAACTGCCTCAACCATGGCAGGCTCTACTGTGGTCTCTAAGGATTTCTTCTGTGAAAACACGGCACTTTTACACGAAGAACTCTGCTTTAGTGGCAGGTGGAACACAAGCTGCATTTCACCCACACTGTAAATAAAGGGCCCTTCCCCAAATGAATCTTCTCTATGCAAGGGGTCCTGCCTGCAGCAAACTGCCACAACCAAGGCAGGCACTAGTAAGGACTGTAAGCATTTCCTCTCCCAAACACACAGTTTTACCCGAAGAACTCTGCTTTAGTTGCAGGTGGAACACAAGCAGTATTTCTCCCACTGTGTACTCTTTGGTCTCTTCCACGAATGAACATCTATATGCAGCGTTTCCCATGTGGAGCGAACTGCCTCAACCACGGCAGGCTGTAGTGAGGACTGTAAGCATTTCCTCTTCAAAACACAGCAGATTACCCAAAGAACTCTGCTTTTGTTGCAGGTGGAACACAAGCAGCATTTCTCCCACTGTGTACTCTCTGGGCTCTTCCACGAATGAACTCTTATATGCAGGGTTTCCCACGTGGAGCGAACTGCCTCAAACAAGGCAGGCTGTAGTGAGGACTGTAAGCATTTCCTCTCCCTAAACACGCAGTTTTAATGGAAGAACTCTGCTTTAGTTGCAGGTGGAACACAAGCAGCTTTTCTCCCACAGTGTACACAAAGGGCACTGCCCCTAATGAACATGTTCTATAAGAATGGTTTCCCGCATGGAGGGAATTGCCTCAACCATGGCAGGCTCTACTATGGTATCTAAGGATTTCCTCTCTGAAAACACGGCACTTTTACCAGAAGAACTCTGCTTTAGTTTCAGGTGGAGCACAAGCTGCATTTCACCCACATTGTACACAAAGGGCCCATCCACAAATGAATCTTCTATATGCAGGGTGTCCTGCCTGCAGTGAAATGACACAACCAAGGCAGGCACTAGTAAGGACTGTAAGCATTTCCTCTCCCAAAACACGCAGTTTTACCCAAAGAACTCTGCTTTAGTTGCAGGTGGAACACAAGCAGCATTTCTCCCACTGTGTACTCTTTGGCCTCTTCAACGAATGAACTTCTATATGCAGGGTTTCCCACGTGGAGCGAACTGCCTCAACCACGGCAGGCTGTAGCGAGGACTGTAAGCATTTCCTCTTCCAAACCACGGCAGTTTTACCCAAAGAACTCTGCTTTAGTTGCAGGTGGAACACAAGCAGCATTTCTCCCACTGTGTACTCTTAGGTCTCTTCCACGAATGAAATTCTATATGCAGGGTTTCCCATGTGGAGCGAACTGCCTCAACCACGGCAGGCTGTAGCGAGGACTGTAAGCATTTCCTCTCACAAAACACGCAGTTTTAACGGAAGAACCCTGCTGTAGTTGCAGGTGGAACACAAGCATCTTTTCTCCCACAGTGTACTCAATGGGCACTTCCCCTAATGAACTTGTTCTATAAGAATGCTTTCCAGCGTGGAGCGAACTGCCTCAACCATGGCAGGCTCTACTGTGGTCTCTAAGGATTTCCTCTCTGAAAACACGGCACTTTTACCTGAAGAACTCTGCTTTAGTTGCAGGTGGAACACAAGCTGTATTTCACCCACACTGTACACCAAGGGCCCTTCCCCAAATGAATCTTCTATATGCAGGGTGTCCCGCCTGCAGCGAACTGCCACAACCAAGGCAGGCACTAGTAAGGACTGTAAGCATTTCCTATCCCAAAACACGCAGTTTTACCCGAAGAACTCTGCTTTAGTTGCAGGTGGAACACAAGCAGCATTTCTCCCACTGTGTACTCTTTGGTCTCTTCCACGAATGAACTTCTATATGCAGGTTTTCCCACGTGGTGCGAACTGCCCTCAACCACGGAAGGCTGTAGCGAGGACTGTAGGCATTTCCTCTTCCAAACCATGGCAGTTTTACCCAAAGAACTCTGCTGTAGTAGCAGGTGGAACACAAGCAGCATTTCTCCCACTGTGTACTCTCTGAGCTCCTCCACGAATGAACTCTTATATGCAAGGTTTGCCACGTGGAGCGAACTGCCTCAAACAACGCAGGCTGTTGCGAGGACTGTTAGCATTTCCTCTCCCTAAACACGCAGTTTTAATGGAAGAACTCTGCTTTAGTTGCAGGTGGAACACTAGCATCTTTTCTCCTACAGTGTACTCAATGGGCACTTCCCCTAATGAACTTGTTCTATAAGAATGCTTTCCAGCGTGGAGCGAACTGCCTCAACCATGGCAGGCTCTACTGTGGTCTCTAAGGATTTCCTCTGTGAAAATACGGCACTTTTATCCGAAGAACTCTGCTATAGTTGCAGATGGAACACAAGCTGCATTTCACCCACACTGTAAACAAAGGGCCCTTCCCCAAATGAATCTTCTTTATGCAAGGTGTCCTGCCTGCAGCAAACTGCCACAACCAAGGCAGGCACTAGTAAGGACTGTAAGCATTTCCTCTCCCAAAACACACAGTTTTACCCGAAGAACTCTGCTTTAGTTGCAGGGGGAACACAAGCAGCATTTCTCCCACTGTGTACTCTTTGGTCTCTTCCTTGAATGAACATCTATATGCAATGTTTCCCACGTGGAGTGAACTGCCTCAACCACGGCAGGCTGTAGCGAGGACTGTAAGCATTTCCTCTTCCAAAACACGGCAGTTTTACCCAAAGAACTCTGCTTTTCTTGCAGGTGGAACACAAGCAGCATTTCTCCCACTGTGTACTCTCTGGGCTCTTCCACGAATGAACTCCTATATGCAGGGTTTCCCACGTGGAGCGAACTGCCTCAAACAAGGCAGGCTGTAGTGAGGACTGTAAGCATTTCCTCTCCCTAAACACGCAGTTTTAATGGAAGAACGCTGCTTTAGTTGCAGGTGGAGCACAAGCAGCTTTTCTCCCACACTGTACACAAAGGGCACTTCCCCTAATGAACATGTCCTATAAGAATGGTTTCCCGCATGGATCGAATTGCCTCAACCATGGCAGGCTCTACTGTGGTATCTAAGGTTTTCCTCTCTGAAAACACGGCACTTTTACCCGAAGAACTCTGCTTTAGTTGCAGGTGGAACACAAGCTGCATTTCACCCACACTGTAAACAAAGGGCCCTTCCCCAAATGAATCTTCTATATGCAGGGTGTCCCTCATGCAGCGAACTGCCTCAACCAAGGCAGGCTCTAGTAAGTACTGTAAGCATTTCTTCACCAAATACACGCAGTTTTACCCGAAGAACTCTGCTTTAGTTGCAGGTGGAACACAAGCAGCATTTCTCCCACTGTGTACTCTTTGGTCTCTTCCACGAATGAACTTCTATATGCAGGTTTTCCCACGTGGTGCGAACTGCTCTCAACGACGGAAGGCTGTAGCGAGGACTGTAGGCATTTCCTCTTCCAAACCATGGCAGTTTTACCCAAAGAACTCTGCTGTAGTAGCAGGTGGAACACAAGCAGCATTTCTCCCACTGTGTACTCTCTGAGCTCCTCCACGAATGAACTCTTATATGCAAGGTTTGCCACGTGGAGCGAACTGCCTCAAACAAGGCAGGCTGTTGTGAGGACTGTTAGCATTTGCTCTCCCTAAACACGCAGTTTTAATAGAAGAACTCTGCTTTAGTTGCAGGTGGAACACAAGCATCTATTCTCCCACAGTGTACACAATGTGCACGTCCCCTAATGAACTTGTTCTATAAGAATGGTTTCCCGCGTGGACCGAACTGCCTCAACCATGGCAGGCTCTACTGTGGTCTCTAAGGATTTCTTCTGTGAAAACACGGCACTTTTACACGAAGAACTCTGCTTTAGTGGCAGGTGGAACACAAGCTGCATTTCACCCACACTGTAAATAAAGGGCCCTTCCCCAAATGAATCTTCTCTATGCAAGGTGTCCTGCCTGCAGCAAACTGCCACAACCAAGGCAGGCACTAGTAAGGACTGTAAGCATTTCCTCTCCCAAACACACAGTTTTACCCGAAGAACACTGCTTTAGTTGCAGGTGGAACACAAGCAGTATTTCTCCCACTGTGTACTCTTGGGTCTCTTCCACGAATGAACATCTATATGCAGCGTTTCCCATGTGGAGCGAACTGCCTCAACCACGGCAGGCTGTAGTGAAGACTGTAAGCATTTCCTCTTCAAAACACAGCAGATTACCCAAAGAACTCTGCTTTTGTTGCAGGTGGAACACAAGCAGCATTTCTCCCACTGTGTACTCTCTGGGCTCTTCCACGAATGAACTCTTATATGCAGGGTTTCCCACGTGGAGCGAACTGCCTCAAACAAGGCAGGCTGTAGTGAGGACTGTAAGCATTTCCTCTCCCTAAACACGCAGTTTTAATGGAAGAACTCTGCTTTAGTTGCAGGTGGAACACAAGCAGCTTTTCTCCCACAGTGTACACAAAGGGCACTGCCCCTAATGAACATGTTCTATAAGAATGGTTTCCCGCATGGAGCGAATTGCCTCAACCATGGCAGGCTCTACTATGGTATCTAAGGATTTCCTCTCTGAAAACACGGCACTTTTACCAGAAGAACTCTGCTTTAGTTTCAGGTGGAGCACAAGCTGCATTTCACCCACATTGTACACAAAGGGCAAATCCACAAATGAATCTTCTATATGCAGGGTGTCCTGCCTGCAGTGAAATGACACAACCAAGGCAGGCACTAGTAAGGACTGTAAGCATTTCCTCTCCCAAAACACGCAGTTTTACCCAAAGAACTCTGCTTTAGTTGCAGGTGGAACACAAGCAGCATTTCTCCCACTGTGTACTCTTTGGCCTCTTCAACGAATGAACTTCTATATGCAGGGTTTCCCACGTGGAGCGAACTGCCTCAACCACGGCAGGCTGTAGCGAGGACTGTAAGCATTTCCTCTTCCAAAACACGGCAGTTTTACCCAAAGAACTCTGCTTTAGTTGCAGGTGGAACACAAGCAGCATTTCTCCCACTGTGTACTCTTAGGTCTCTTCCACGAATGAAATTCTATATGCAGGGTTTCCCATGTGGAGCGAACTGCCTCAACCACGGCAGGCTGTAGCGAGGACTGTAAGCATTTCCTCTCACAAAACACGCAGTTTTAACGGAAGAACCCTGCTGTAGTTGCAGGTGGAACACAAGCATCTTTTCTCCCACAGTGTACTCAATGGGCACTTCCCCTAATGAACTTGTTCTATAAGAATGCTTTCCAGCGTGGAGCGAACTGCCTCAACCATGGCAGGCTCTACTGTGGTCTCTAAGGATTTCCTCTCTGAAAACACGGCACTTTTACCTGAAGAACTCTGCTTTAGTTGCAGGTGGAACACAAGCTGTATTTCACCCACACTGTACACCAAGGGCCCTTCCCCAAATGAATCTTCTATATGCAGGGTGTCCCGCCTGCAGCGAACTGCCACAACCAAGGCAGGCACTAGTAAGGACTGTAAGCATTTCCTATCCCAAAACACGCAGTTTTACCCGAAGAACTCTGCTTTAGTTGCAGGTGGAACACAAGCAGCATTTCTCCCACTTTGTACTCTTTGGTCTCTTCCACGAATGAACTTCTATATGCAGGTTTTCCCACGTGGTGCGAACTGCCCTCAACCACGGAAGGCTGTAGCGAGGACTGTAGGCATTTCCTCTTCCAAACCATGGCAGTTTTACCCAAAGAACTCTGCTGTAGTAGCAGGTGGAACACAAGCAGCATTTCTCCCACTGTGTACTCTCTGAGCTCCTCCACGAATGAACTCTTATATGCAAGGTTTGCCACGTGGAGCGAACTGCCTCAAACAAGGCAGGCTGTTGCGAGGACTGTTAGCATTTCCTCTCCCTAAACACGCAGTTTTAATGGAAGAACTCTGCTTTAGTTGCAGGTGGAACACTAGCATCTTTTCTCCTACAGTGTACTCAATGGGCACTTCCCCTAATGAACTTGTTCTATAAGAATGCTTTCCAGCGTGGAGCGAACTGCCTCAACCATGGCAGGCTCTACTGTGGTCTCTAAGGATTTCCTCTGTGAAAATACGGCACTTTTATCCGAAGAACTCTGCTATAGTTGCAGATGGAACACAAGCTGCATTTCACCCACACTGTAAACAAAGGGCCCTTCCCCAAATGAATCTTCTTTATGCAAGGTGTCCTGCCTGCAGCAAACTGCCACAACCAAGGCAGGCACTAGTAAGGACTGTAAGCATTTCCTCTCCCAAAACACACAGTTTTACCCGAAGAACTCTGCTTTAGTTGCAGGGGGAACACAAGCAGCATTTCTCCCACTGTGTACTCTTTGGTCTCTTCCTTGAATGAACATCTATATGCAATGTTTCCCACGTGGAGCGAACTGCCTCAACCACGGCAGGCTGTAGCGAGGACTGTAAGCATTTCCTCTTCCAAACCACGGCAGTTTTACCCAAAGAACTCTGCTTTAGTTGCAGGTGGAACACAAGCAGCATTTCTCCCACTGTGTACTCTTAGGTCTCTTCCACGAATGAAATTCTATATGCAGGGTTTCCCATGTGGAGCGAACTGCCTCAACCACGGCAGGCTGTAGCGAGGACTGTAAGCATTTCCTCTCACAAAACACGCAGTTTTAACAGAAGAACCCTTCTGTAGTTGCAGGTGGAACACAAGCATCTTTTCTCCCACAGTGTACTCAATGGGCACTTCCCCTAATGAACTTGTTCTATAAGAATGCTTTACAGCGTGGAGCGAACTGCCTCAACCATGGCAGGCTCTACTGTGGTCTCTAAGGATTTCCTCTCTGAAAACACGGCATTTTACCTGAAGACATCTGCTTTAGTTGCAGGTGGAACACAAGCTGTATTTCACCCACACTGTACACCAAGGGCCCTTCCCCAAATGAATCTTCTATATGCAGGGTGTCCCGCCTGCAGCGAACTGCCACAACCAAGGCAGGCACTAGTAAGGACTGTAAGCATTTCCTATCCCAAAACACGCAGTTTTACCCGAAGAACTCTGCTTTAGTTGCAGGTGGAACACAAGCAGCATTTCTCCCACTGTGTACTCTTTGGTCTCTTCCACGAATGAACTTCTATATGCAGGTTTTCCCACGTGGTGCGAACTGCCCTCAACCACGGAAGGCTGTAGCGAGGACTGTAGGCATTTCCTCTTCCAAACCATGGCAGTTTTACCCAAAGAACTCTGCTGTAGTAGCAGGTGGAACACAAGCAGCATTTCTCCCACTGTGTACTCTCTGAGCTCCTCCACGAATGAACTCTTATATGCAAGGTTTGCCACGTGGAGCGAACTGCCTCAAACAAGGCAGGCTGTTGCGAGGACTGTTAGCATTTCCTCTCCCTAAACACGCAGTTTTAATGGAAGAACTCTGCTTTAGTTGCAGGTGGAACACTAGCATCTTTTCTCCTACAGTGTACTCAATGGGCACTTCCCCTAATGAACTTGTTCTATAAGAATGCTTTCCAGCGTGGAGCGAACTGCCTCAACCATGGCAGGCTCTACTGTGGTCTCTAAGGATTTCCTCTGTGAAAATACGGCACTTTTATCCGAAGAACGCTGCTATAGTTGCAGATGGAACACAAGCTGCATTTCACCCACACTGTAAATAAAGGGCCCTTCCCCAAATGAATCTTCTTTATGCAAGGTGTCCTGCCTGCAGCAAACTGCCACAACCAAGGCAGGCACTAGTAAGGACTGTAAGCATTTCCTCTCCCAAAACACACAGTTTTACCCGAAGAACTCTGCTTTAGTTGCAGGGGGAACACAAGCAGCATTTCTCCCACTGTGTACTCTTTGGTCTCTTCCTTGAATGAACATCTATATGCAATGTTTCCACGTGGAGTAAACTGCCTCAACCACGGCAGGCTGTAGCGAGGACTGTAAGCATTTCCTCTTCCAAAACACGGCAGTTTTACCCAAAGAACTCTGCTTTTCTTGCAGGTGGAACACAAGCAGCATTTCTCCCACTGTGTACTCTCTGGGCTCTTCCACGAATGAACTCCTTTATGCAGGGTTTCCCACGTGGAGTGAACTGCCTCAAACAAGGCAGGCTGTAGTGAGGACTGTAAGCATTTCCTCTCCCTAAACACGCAGTTTTAATGGAAGAACGCTGCTTTAGTTGCAGGTGGAGCACAAGCAGCTTTTCTCCCACACTGTACACAAAGGGCACTTCCCCTAATGAACATGTCCTATAAGATTGGTTTCCCGCATGGATCGAATTGCCTCAACCATGGCAGGCTCTACTGTGGTATCTAAGGATTTCCTCTCTGAAAACACGGCACTTTTACCCGAAGAACTCTGCTTTTGTTGCAGGTGGAACACAAGCAGCATTTCTCCCACTGTGTACTCTCTGGGCTCTTCCACGAATGAACTCTTATATGCAGGGTTTCCCACGTGGAGCGAACTGCCTCAAACAAGGCAGGCTGTAGTGAGGACTGTAAGCATATCCTCTCCCTAAACACGCAGTTTTAATGGAAGAACGCTGCTTTAGTTGCAGGTGGAGCACAAGCAGCTTTTCTCCCACACTGTACACAAAGGGCACTTCCCCTAATGAACATGTCCTATAAGAATGGTTTCCCGCATGGATCGAATTGCCTCAACCATGGCAGGCTCTACTGTGGTATCTAAGGATTTCCTCTCTGAAAACACGGCACTTTTACCCGAAGAACTCTGCTTTAGTTGCAGGTGGAACACAAGCTGCATTTCACCCACACTGTAAACAAAAGGCCCTTCCCCAAATGAATCTTCTATATGCAGGGTGTCCCTCATGCAGCGAACTGCCTCAACCAAGGCAGGCTCTAGTAAGTACTGTAAGCATTTCTTCACCAAATACACGCAGTTTTACCCGAAGAACTCTGCTTTAGTTGCAGGTGGAACACAAGCAGCATTTCTCCCACTGTGTACTCTTTGGTCTCTTCCACGAATGAACTTCTATATGCAGGTTTTCCCACGTGGTGCGAACTGCTCTCAACGACGGAAGGCTGTAGCGAGGACTGTAGGCATTTCCTCTTCCAAACCATGGCAGTTTTACCCAAAGAACTCTGCTGTAGTAGCAGGTGGAACACAAGCAGCATTTCTCCCACTGTGTACTCTCTGAACTCCACCACGAATGAACTCTTATATGCAAGGTTTGCCACGTGGAGCGAACTGCCTCAAACAAGGCAGGCTGTTGTGAGGACTGTTAGCATTTGCTCTCCCTAAACACGCAGTTTTAATGGAAGAACTCTGCTTTAGTTGCAGGTGGAACACAAGCATCTATTCTCCCACAGTGTACACAATGTGCACGTCCCCTAATGAACTTGTTCTATAAGAATGGTTTCCCGCGTGGACCGAACTGCCTCAACCATGGCAGGCTCTACTGTGGTCTCTAAGGATTTCTTCTGTGAAAACACGGCACTTTTACACGAAGAACTCTGCTTTAGTGGCAGGTGGAACACAAGCTGCATTTCACCCACACTGTAAATAAAGGGCCCTTCCCCAAATGAATCATCTTTATGCAAGGTGTCCTGCCTGCAGCAAACTGCCACAACCAAGGCAGGCACTAGTAAGGACTGTAAGCATTTCCTCTCCCAAACACACAGTTTTACCCGAAGAACTCTGCTTTAGTTGCAGGTGGAACACAAGCAGTATTTCTCCCACTGTGTACTCTTTGGTCTCTTCCACGAATGAACATCTATATGCAGCGTTTCCCATGTGGAGCGAACTGCCTCAACCACGGCAGGCTGTAGTGAGGACTGTAAGCATTTCCTCTTCAAAACACAGCAGATTACCCAAAGAACTCTGCTTTTGTTGCAGGTGGAACACAAGCAGCATTTCTCCCACTGTGTACTCTCTGGGCTCTTCCACGAATGAACTCTTATATGCAGGGTTTCCCACGTGGAGCGAACTGCCTCAAACAAGGCAGGCTGTAGTGAGGACTGTAAGCATTTCCTCTCCCTAAACACGCAGTTTTAATGGAAGAACTCTGCTTTAGTTGCAGGTGGAACACAAGCAGCTTTTCTCCCACAGTGTACACAAAGGGCACTTCCCCTATTGAACATGTTCTATAAGAATGCTTTCCAGCGTGGAGCGAATTGCCTCAACCATGGCAGGCTCTACTATGGTATCTAAGGATTTCCTCTCTGAAAACACGGCACTTTTACCAGAAGAACTCTGCTTTAGTTGCAGGTGGAGCACAAGCTGCATTTCACCACACTGTACACAAAGGGCCCATCCACAAATGAATCTTCTATATGCAGGGTGTCCTGCCTGCATCGAAATGACACAACCAAGGCAGGCACTAGTAAGGACTGTAAGCATTTCCTCTCCCAAAACACACAGTTTTACCCAAAGAACTCTGATTTAGTTGCAGGTGGAACACAAGCAGCATTTCTCCCACTGTGTACTCTTTGGCCTCTTCAACGAATGAACTTCTATATGCAGGGTTTCCCACGTGGAGCGAACTGCCTCAACCACGGCAGGCTGTAGCGAGGACTGTAAGCATTTCCTCTTCCAAACCACGGCAGTTTTACCCAAAGAACTCTGCTTTAGTTGCAGGTGGAACACAAGCAGCATTTCTCCCACTGTGTACTCTTAGGTCTCTTCCACGAATGAAATTCTATATGCAGGGTTTCCCATGTGGAGCGAACTGCCTCAACCACGGCAGGCTGTAGCGAGGTCTGTAAGCATTTCCTCTCACAAAACACGCAGTTTTAATCGAAGAACCCTGCTGTAGTTGCAGGTGGAACACAAGCATCTTTTCTCCCACAGTGTACTCAATGGGCACTTCCCCTAATGAACTTGTTCTATAAGAATGCTTTCCAGCGTGGAGCGAACTGCCTCAACCATGGCAGGCTCTACTGTGGTCTCTAAGGATTTCCTCTCTGAAAACACGGCACTTTTACCTGAAGAACTCTGCTTTAGTTGCAGGTGGAACACAAGCTGTATTTCACCCACACTGTACACCAAGGGCCCTTCCCCAAATGAATCTTCTATATGCAGGGTGTCCCGCCTGCAGCGAACTGCCACAACCAAGGCAGGCACTAGTAAGGGCTGTAAGCATTTCCTATCCCAAAACACGCAGTTTTACCCGAAGAACTCTGCTTTAGTTGCAGGTGGAACACAAGCAGCATTTCTCCCACTGTGTACTCTTTGGTCTCTTCCACGAATGAACTTCTATATGCAGGTTTTCCCACGTGGTGCGAACTGCCCTCAACCACGGAAGGCTGTAGCGAGGACTGTAGGCATTTCCTCTTCCAAACCATGGCAGTTTTACCCAAAGAACTCTGCTGTAGTAGCAGGTGGAACACAAGCAGCATTTCTCCCACTGTGTACTCTCTGAGCTGCTCCACGAATGAACTCTTATATGCAAGGTTTGCCACGTGGAGCGAACTGCCTCAAACAAGGCAGGCTGTTGCGAGGACTGTTAGCATTTCCTCTCCCTAAACACGCAGTTTTAATGGAAGAACTCTGCTTTAGTTGCAGGTGGAACACTAGCATCTTTTCTCCTACAGTGTACTCAATGGGCACTTCCCCTAATGAACTTGTTCTATAAGAATGCTTTCCAGCGTGGAGCGAACTGCCTCAACCATGGCAGGCTCTACTGTGGTCTCTAAGGATTTCCTCTGTGAAAATACGGCACTTTTATCTGAAGAACTCTGCTATAGTTGTAGATGGAACACAAGCTGCATTTCACCCACACTGTAAACAAAGGGCCCTTCCCCAAATGAATCTTCTTTATGCAAGGTGTCCTGCCTGCAGCAAACTGCCACAACCAAGGCAGGCACTAGTAAGGACTGTAAGCATTTCCTCTCCCAAAACACACAGTTTTACCCGAAGAACTCTGCTTTAGTTGCAGGGGGAACACAAGCAGCATTTCTCCCACTGTGTACTCTTTGGTCTCTTCCTTGAATGAACATCTATATGCAATGTTTCCCACGTGGAGTGAACTGCCTCAACCACGGCAGGCTGTAGCGAGGACTGTAAGCATTTCCTCTTCCAAAACACGGCAGTTTTACCCAAAGAACTCTGCTTTTCTTGCAGGTGGAACACAAGCAGCATTTCTCCCACTGTGTACTCTCTGGGCTCTTCCACGAATGAACTCCTATATGCAGGGTTTCCCACGTGGAGCGAACTGCCTCAAACAAGGCAGGCTGTAGTGAGGACTGTAAGCATTTCCTCTCCCTAAACACGCAGTTTTAATGGAAGAACGCTGCTTTAGTTGCAGGTGGAGCACAAGCAGCTTTTCTCCCACACTGTACACAAAGGGCACTTCCCCTAATGAACATGTCCTATAAGAATGGTTTCCCGCATGGATCGAATTGCCTCAACCATGGCAGGCTCTACTGTGGTATCTAAGGATTTCCTCTCTGAAAACACGGCACTTTTACCCGAAGAACTCTGCTTTTGTTGCAGGTGGAACACAAGCAGCATTTCTCCCACTGTGTACTCTCTGGGCTCTTCCACGAATGAACTCTTATATGCAGGGTTTCCCACGTGGAGCGAACTGCCTCAAACAAGGCAGGCTGTAGTGAGGACTGTAAGCATTTCCTCTCCCTAAACACGCAGTTTTAATGGAAGAACGCTGCTTTAGTTGCAGGTGGAGCACAAGCAGCTTTTCTCCCACACTGTACACAAAGGGCACTTCCCCTAATGAACATGTCCTATAAGAATGGTTTCCCGCATGGATCGAATTGCCTCAACCATGGCAGGCTCTACTGTGGTATCTAAGGATTTCCTCTCTGAAAACTCGGCACTTTTACCCGAAGAACTCTGCTTTAGTTGCAGGTGGAACACAAGCTGCATTTCACCCACACTGTAAACAAAAGGCCCTTCCCCAAATGAATCTTCTATATGCAGGGTGTCCCTCATGCAGCGAACTGCCTCAACCAAGGCAGGCTCTAGTAAGTACTGTAAGCATTTCTTCACCAAATACACGCAGTTTTACCCGAAGAACTCTGCTTTAGTTGCAGGTGGAACACAAGCAGCATTTCTCCCACTGTGTACTCTTTGGTCTCTTCCACGAATGAACTTCTATATGCAGGTTTTCCCACGTGGTGCGAACTGCTCTCAACGACGGAAGGCTGTAGCGAGGACTGTAGGCATTTCCTCTTCCAAACCATGGCAGTTTTACCCAAAGAACTCTGCTGTAGTAGCAGGTGGAACACAAGCAGCATTTCTCCCACTGTGTACTCTCTGAGCTCCTCCACGAATGAACTCTTATATGCAAGGTTTGCCACGTGGAGTGAACTGCCTCAAACAAGGCAGGCTGTTGTGAGGACTGTTAGCATTTGCTCTCCCTAAAAACGCAGTTTTAATGGAAGAACTCTGCTTTAGTTGCAGGTGGAACACAAGCATCTATTCTCCCACAGTGTACACAATGTGCACGTCCCCTAATGAACTTGTTCTATAAGAATGGTTTCCTGCGTGGACCGAACTGCCTCAACCATGGCAGGCTCTACTGTGGTCTCTAAGGATTTCTTCTGTGAAAAAACGGCACTTTTACACGAAGAACTCTGCCTTAGTGGCAGGTGGAACATAAGCTGCATTTCACCCACACTGTAAATAAAGGGCCCTTCCCCAAATGAATCATCTTTATGCAAGGTGTCCTGCCTGCAGCAAACTGCCACAACCAAGGCAGGGACTAGTAAGGACTGTAAGCATTTCCTCTCCCAAGCACACAGTTTTACCCGAAGAACTCTGCTTTAGTTGCAGGTGGAACACAAGCAGTATTTCTCCCACTGTGTACTCTTTGGTCTCTTCCACGAATGAACATCTATATGCAGCGTTTCCCATGTGGAGCGAACTGCCTCAACCACGGCAGGCTGTAGTGAGGACTGTAAGCATTTCCTCTTCAAAACACAGCAGATTACCCAAAGAACTCTGCTTTTGTTGCAGGTGGAACACAAGCAGCATTTCTCCCACTGTGTACTCTCTGGGCTCTTCCACGAATGAACTCTTATATGCAGGGTTTCCCACGTGGAGCGAACTGCCTCAAACAAGGCAGGCTGTAGTGAGGACTGTAAGCATTTCCTCTCCCTAAACACGCAGTTTTAATGGAAGAACTCTGCTTTAGTTGCAGGTGGAACACAAGCAGCTTTTCTCCCACAGTGTACACAAAGGGCACTTCCCCTAATGAACATGTCCTATAAGAATGGTTTCCCGCATGGAGCGAATTGCCTCAACCATGGCAGGCTCTACTATGGTATCTAAGGATTTCCTCTCTGAAAACACGGCACTTTTACCAGAAGAACTCTGCTTTAGTTGCAGGTGGAGCACAAGGTGCATTTCACCCACACTGTACACAAAGGGCCCATCCACAAATGAATCTTCTATATGCAGGGTGTCCTTCCTGCAGCGAAATGACACAACCAAGGCAGGCACTAGTAAGGACTGTAAGCATTTCCTCTCCCAAAACACGCAGTTTTACCCAAAGAACTCTGCTTTAGTTGCAGGTGGAACACAAGCAGCATTTCTCCCACTGTGTACTCTTTGGCCTCTTCAACGAATGAACTTCTATATGCAGGGTTTCCCACGTGGAGCGAACTGCCTCAACCACGGCAGGCTGTAGCGAGGACTGTAAGCATTTCCTCTTCCAAAACACGGCAGTTTTACCCAAAGAACTCTGCTTTAGTTGCAGGTGGAACACAAGCAGCATTTCTCCCACTGTGTACTCTTAGGTCTCTTCCACGAATGAAATTCTATATGCAGGGTTTCCCATGTGGAGCGAACTGCCTCAACCACGGCAGGCTGTAGCGAGGACTGTAAGCATTTCCTCTCACAAAACACGCAGTTTTAACGGAAGAACCCTGCTGTAGTTGCAGGTGGAACACAAGCATCTTTTCTCCCACAGTGTACTCAATGGGCACTTCCCCTAATGAACTTGTTCTATAAGAATGCTTTCCAGCGTGGAGCGAACTGCCTCAACCATGGCAGGCTCTACTGTGGTCTCTAAGGATTTCCTCTCTGAAAACACGGCACTTTTACCTGAAGAACTCTGCTTTAGTTGCAGGTGGAACTCAAGCTGTATTTCACCCACACTGTACACCAAGGGCCCTTCCCCAAATGAATCTTCTATATGCAGGGTGTCCCGCCTGCAGCGAACTGCCACAACCAAGGCAGGCACTAGTAAGGACTGTAAGCATTTCCTATCCCAAAACACGCAGTTTTACCCGAAGAACTCTGCTTTAGTTGCAGGTGGAACACAAGCAGCGTTTCTCCCACTGTGTACTCTTTGGTCTCTTCCACGAATGAACTTCTATATGCAGGTTTTCCCACGTGGTGCGAACTGCCCTCAACCACGGAAGGCTGTAGCGAGGACTGTAGGCATTTCCTCTTCCAAACCATGGCAGTTTTACCCAAAGAACTCTGCTGTAGTAGCAGGTGGAACACAAGCAGCATTTCTCCCACTGTGTACTCTCTGAGCTCCTCCACGAATGAACTCTTATATGCAAGGTTTGCCACGTGGAGCGAACTGCCTCAAACAAGGCAGGCTGTTGCGAGGACTGTTAGCATTTCCTCTCCCTAAACACGCAGTTTTAATGGAAGAACTCTGCTTTAGTTGCAGGTGGAACACTAGCATCTTTTCTCCTACAGTGTACTCAATGGGCACTTCCCCTAATGAACTTGTTCTATAAGAATGCTTTCCAGCGTGGAGCGAACTGCCTCAACCCTGGCAGGCTCTACTGTGGTCTCTAAGGATTTCCTCTGTGAAAATACGGCACTTTTATCCGAAGAACTCTGCTATAGTTGCAGATGGAACACAAGCTGCATTTCACCCACACTGTAAACAAAGGGCCCTTCCCCAAATGAATCTTCTTTATGCAAGGTGTCCTGCCTGCAGCAAACTGCCACAACCAAGGCAGGCACTAGTAAGGACTGTAAGCATTTCCTCTCCCAAAACACACAGTTGTACCCGAAGAACTCTGCTTTAGTTGCAGGGGGAACACAAGCAGCATTTCTCCCACTGTGTACTCTTTGGTCTCTTCCTTGAATGAACATCTATATGCAATGTTTCCCACGTGGAGTGAACTGCCTCAACCACGGCAGGCTGTAGCGAGGACTGTAAGCATTTCCTCTTCCAAAACACGGCAGTGTTACCCAAAGAACTCTGCTTTTCTTGCAGGTGGAACACAAGCAGCATTTCTCCCACTGTGTACTCTCTGGGCTCTTCCACGAATGAACTCCTATATGCAGGGTTTCCCACGTGGAGCGAACTGCCTCAAACAAGGCAGGCTGTAGTGAGGACTGTAAGCATTTCCTCTCCCTAAACACGCAGTTTTAATGGAAGAACGTTGCTTTAGTTGCAGGTGGAGCACAAGCAGCTTTTCTCCCACACTGTACACAAAGGGCACTTCCCCTAATGAACATGTCCTATAAGAATGGTTTCCCGCATGGATCGAATTGCCTCAACGATGGCAGGCTCTACTGTGGTATCTAAGGATTTCCTCTCTGAAAACACAGCACTTTTACCCGAAGAACTCTGCTTTTGTTGCAGGTGGAACACAAGCAGCATTTCTCCCACTGTGTACTCTCTGGGCTCTTCCACGAATGAACTCTTATATGCAGGTTTTCCCACGTGGAGCGAACTGCCTCAAACAAGGCAGGCTGTAGTGAGGACTGTAAGCATTTCCTCTCCCTAAACACGCAGTTTTAATGGAAGAACGCTGCTTTAGTTGCAGGTGGAGCACAAGCAGCTTTTCTCCCACACTGTACACAAAGGGCACTTCCCCTAATGAACATGTCCTATAAGAATGGTTTCCCGCATTGATCGAATTGCCTCAACCATGGCAGGCTCTACTGTGGTATCTAAGGTTTTCCTCTCTGAAAACACGGCACTTTTACCCGAAGAACTCTGCTTTAGTTGCAGGTGGAACACAAGCTGCATTTCACCCACACTGTAAACAAAAGGCCCTTCCCCAAATGAATCTTCTATATGCAGGGTGTCCCTCATGCAGCGAACTGCCTCAACCAAGGCAGGCTCTAGTAAGTACTGTAAGCATTTCTTCACCAAATACACGCAGTTTTACCCGAAGAACTCTGCTTTAGTTGCAGGTGGAACACAAGCAGCATTTCTCCCACTGTGTACTCTTTGGTCTCTTCCACGAATGAACTTCTATATGCAGGTTTTCCCACGTGGTGCGAACTGCTCTCAACGACGGAAGGCTGTAGCGAGGACTGTAGGCATTTCCTCTTCCAAACCATGGCAGTTTTACCCAAAGAACTCTGCTGTAGTAGCAGGTGGAACACAAGCAGCATTTCTCCCACTGTGTACTCTCTGAGCTCCTCCACGAATGAACTCTTATATGCAAGGTTTGCCACGTGGAGTGAACTGCCTCAAACAAGGCAGGCTGTTGTGAGGACTGTTAGCATTTGCTCTCCCTAAACACGCAGTTTTAATGGAAGAACTCTGCTTTAGTTGCAGGTGGAACACAAGCATCTATTCTCCCACAGTGTACACAATGTGCACGTTCCCTAATGAACTTGTTCTATAAGAATGGTTTCCTGCGTGGACCGAACTGCCTCAACCATGGCAGGCTCTACTGTGGTCTCTAAGGATTTCTTCTGTGAAAAAACGGCACTTTTACACGAAGAACTCTGCTTTAGTGGCAGGTGGAACACAAGCTGCATTTCACCCACACTGTAAATAAAGGGCCCTTCCCCAAATGAATCTTCTTTATGCAAGGTGTCCTGCCTGCAGCAAACTGCCACAACCAAGGCAGGCACTAGTAAGGACTGTAAGCATTTCCTCTCCCAAAACACACAGTTTTACCCGAAGAACTCTGCTTTAGTTGCAGGGGGAACACAAGCAGCATTTCTCCCACTGTGTACTCTTTGGTCTCTTCCTTGAATGAACATCTATATGCAATGTTTCCCACGTGGAGTGAACTGCCTCAACCACGGCAGGCTGTAGCGAGGACTGTAAGCATTTCCTCTTCCAAAACACGGCAGTTTTACCCAAAGAACTCTGCTTTTCTTGCAGGTGGAACACAAGCAGCATTTCTCCCACTGTGTACTCTCTGGGCTCTTCCACGAATGAACTCCTATATGCAGGGTTTCCCACGTGGAGCGAACTGCCTCAAACAAGGCAGGCTGTAGTGAGGACTGTAAGCATTTCCTCTCCCTAAACACGCAGTTTTAATGGAAGAACGCTGCTTTAGTTGCAGGTGGAGCACAAGCAGCTTTTCTCCCACACTGTACACAAAGGGCACTTCCCCTAATGAACATGTCCTATAAGAATGGTTTCCCGCATGGATCGAATTGCCTCAACGATGGCAGGCTCTACTGTGGTATCTAAGGATTTCCTCTCTGAAAACACGGCACTTTTACCCGAAGAACTCTGCTTTTGTTGCAGGTGGAACACAAGCAGCATTTCTCCCACTGTGTACTCTCTGGGCTCTTCCACGAATGAACTCTTATATGCAGGTTTTCCCACGTGGAGCGAACTGCCTCAAACAAGGCAGGCTGTAGTGAGGACTGTAAGCATTTCCTCTCCCTAAACACGCAGTTTTAATGGAAGAACGCTGCTTTAGTTGCAGGTGGAGCACAAGCAGCTTTTCTCCCACACTGTACACAAAGGGCACTTCCCCTAATGAACATGTCCTATAAGAATGGTTTCCCGCATGGATCGAATTGCCTCAACCATGGCAGGCTCTACTGTGGTATCTAAGGATTTCCTCTCTGAAAACACGGCACTTTTACCCGAAGAACTCTGCTTTTGTTGCAGGTGGAACACAAGCAGCATTTCTCCCACTGTGTACTCTCTGGGCTCTTCCACGAATGAACTCTTATATGCAGGTTTTCCCACGTGGAGCGAACTGCCTCAAACAAGGCAGGCTGTAGTGAGGACTGTAAGCATTTCCTCTCCCTAAACACGCAGTTTTAATGGAAGAACGCTGCTTTAGTTGCAGGTGGAGCACAAGCAGCTTTTCTCCCACACTGTACACAAAGGGCACTTCCCCTAATGAACATGTCCTATAAGAATGGTTTCCCGCATGGATCGAATTGCCTCAACCATGGCAGGCTCTACTGTGGTATCTAAGGATTTCCTCTCTGAAAACACGGCACTTTTACCCGAAGAACTCTGCTTTAGTTGCAGGTGGAACACAAGCTGCATTTCACCCACACTGTAAACAAAGGGCCCTTCCCCAAATGAATCTTCTATATGCAGGGTGTCCCTCATGCAGCGAACTGCCTCAACCAAGGCAGGCTCTAGTAAGTACTGTAAGCATTTCTTCACCAAATACACGCAGTTTTACCCGAAGAACTCTGCTTTAGTTGCAGGTGGAACACAAGCAGCATTTCTCCCACTGTGTACTCTTTGGTCTCTTCCACGAATGAACTTCTATATGCAGGTTTTCCCACGTGGTGCGAACTGCTCTCAACGACGGAAGGCTGTAGCGAGGACTGTAGGCATTTCCTCTTCCAAACCATGGCAGTTTTACCCAAAGAACTCTGCTGTAGTAGCAGGTGGAACACAAGCAGCATTTCTCCCACTGTGTACTCTCTGAGCTCCTCCACGAATGAACTCTTATATGCAAGGTTTGCCACGTGGAGCGAACTGCCTCAAACAAGGCAGGCTGTTGTGAGGACTGTTAGCATTTGCTCTCCATAAACACGCAGTTTCAATGGAAGAACTCTGCTTTAGTTGCAGGTGGAACACAAGCATCTATTCTCCCACAGTGTACACAATGTGCACGTCCCCTAATGAACTTGTTCTATAAGAATGGTTTCCCGCGTGGACCGAACTGCCTCAACCATGGCAGGCTCTACTGTGGTCTCTAAGGATTTCTTCTGTGAAAACACGGCACTTTTACACGAAGAACTCTGCTTTAGTGGCAGGTGGAACACAAGCTGCATTTCACCCACACTGTAAATAAAGGGCCCTTCCCCAAATGAATCTTCTCTATGCAAGGTGTCCTGCCTGCAGCAAACTGCCACAACCAAGGCAGGCACTAGTAAGGACTGTAAGCATTTCCTCTCCCAAACACACAGTTTTACCCGAAGAACTCTGCTTTAGTTGCAGGTGGAACACAAGCAGTATTTCTCCCACTGTGTACTCTTTGGTCTCTTCCACGAATGAACATCTATATGCAGCGTTTCCCATGTGGAGCGAACTGCCTCAACCACGGCAGGCTGTAGTGAGGACTGTAAGCATTTCCTCTTCAAAACACAGCAGATTACCCAAAGAACTCTGCTTTTGTTGCAGGTGGAACACAAGCAGCATTTCTCCCACTGTGTACTCTCTGGGCTCTTCCACGAATGAACTCTTATATGCAGGGTTTCCCACGTGGAGCGAACTGCCTCAAACAAGGCAGGCTGTAGTGAGGACTGTAAGCATTTCCTCTCCCTAAACACGCAGTTTTAATGGAAGAACTCTGCTTTAGTTGCAGGTGGAACACAAGCAGCTTTTCTCCCACAGTGTACACAAAGGGCACTTCCCCTAATGAACATGTTCTATAAGAATGGTTTCCCGCATGGAGCGAATTGCCTCAACCATGGCAGGCTCTACTATGGTATCTAAGGATTTCCTCTCTGAAAACACGGCACTTTTACCAGAAGAACTCTGCTTTAGTTGCAGGGGGAGCACAAGCTGCATTTCACCCACACTGTACACAAAGGGCCCATCCACAAATGAATCTTCTATATGCAGGGTGTCCTGCCTGCAGCGAAATGACACAACCAAGGCAGGCACTAGTAAGGACTGTAAGCATTTCCTCTCCCAAAACACGCAGTTTTACCCAAAGAACTCTGCTTTAGTTGCAGGTGGAACACAAGCAGCATTTCTCCCACTGTGTAGTCTTAGGTCTCTTCCACGAATGAAATTCTATATGCAGGGTTTCCCATGTGGAGCGAACTGCCTCAACCACGGCAGGCTGTAGCGAGGACTGTAAGCATTTCCTCTCACAAAACACGCAGTTTTAACGGAAGAACCCTGCTGTAGTTGCAGGTGGAACACAAGCATCTTTTCTCCCACAGTGTACTCAATGGGCACTTCCCCTAATGAACTTGTTCTATAAGAATGCTTTCCAGCGTGGAGAGAACTGCCTCAACCATTGCAGGCTCTACTGTGGTCTCTAAGGATTTCCTCTCTGAAAACACGGCACTTTTACCCGAAGAACTCTGCTTTAGTTGCAGGTGGAACACAAGCTGTATTTCACCCACACTGTACACCAAGGGCCCTTCCCCAAATGAATCTTCTATATGCAGGGTGTCCCGCCTGCAGCGAACTGCCACAACCAAGGCAGGCACTAGTAAGGACTGTAAGCATTTCCTATCCCAAAACACGCAGTTTTACCCGAAGAACTCTGCTTTAGTTGCAGGTGGAACACAAGCAGCATTTCTCCCACTGTGTACTCTTTGGCCTCTTCAACGAATGAACTTCTATATGCAGGGTTTCCCACGTGGAGCGAACTGCCTCAACCACGGCAGGCTGTAGCGAGGACTGTAAGCATTTCCTCTTCAAAAACACGGCAGTTTTACCCAAAGAACTCTGCTTTAGTTGCAGGTGGAACACAAGCAGCATTTCTCCCACTGTGTAGTCTTAGGTCTCTTCCACGAATGAAATTCTATATGCAGGGTTTCCCATGTGGAGCGAACTGCCTCAACCACGGCAGGCTGTAGCGAGGACTGTAAGCATTTCCTCTCACAAAACACGCAGTTTTAACGGAAGAACCCTGCTGTAGTTGCAGGTGGAACACAAGCATCTTTTCTCCCACAGTGTACTCAATGGGCACTTCCCCTAATGAACTTGTTCTATAAGAATGCTTTCCAGCGTGGAGAGAACTGCCTCAACCATTGCAGGCTCTACTGTGGTCTCTAAGGATTTCCTCTCTGAAAACACGGCACTTTTACCCGAAGAACTCTGCTTTAGTTGCAGGTGGAACACAAGCTGTATTTCACCCACACTGTACACCAAGGGCCCTTCCCCAAATGAATCTTCTATATGCAGGGTGTCCCGCCTGCAGCGAACTGCCACAACCAAGGCAGGCACTAGTAAGGACTGTAAGCATTTCCTATCCCAAAACACGCAGTTTTACCCGAAGAACTCTGCTTTAGTTGCAGGTGGAACACAAGCAGCATTTCTCCCACTGTGTACTCTTTGGTCTCTTCCACGAATGAACTTCTATATGCAGGTTTTCCCACGTGGTGCGAACTGCCCTCAACCACGGAAGGCTGTAGCGAGGACTGTAGGCATTTCCTCTTCCAAACCATGGCAGTTTTACCCAAAGAACTCTGCTGTAGTAGCAGGTGGAACACAAGCAGCATTTCTCCCACTGTGTACTCTCTGAGCTCCTCCACGAATGAACTCTTATATGCAAGGTTTGCCATGTGGAGCGAACTGCCTCAAACAAGGCAGGCTGTTGCGAGGACTGTTAGCATTTCCTCTCCCTAAACACGCAGTTTTAATGGAAGAACTCTGCTTTAGTTGCAGGTGGAACACTAGCATCTTTTCTCCTACAGTGTACTCAATGGGCACTTCCCCTAATGAACTTGTTCTATAAGAATGCTTTCCAGCGTGGAGCGAACTGCCTCAACCATGGCAGGCTCTACTGTGGTCTCTAAGGATTTCCTCTGTGAAAATACGGCACTTTTATCCGAAGAACTCTGCTATAGTTGCAGATGGAACACAAGCTGCATTTCACCCACACTGTAAACAAAGGGCCCTTCCCCAAATGAATCTTCTTTATGCAAGGTGTCCTGCCTGCAGCAAACTGCCACAACCAAGGCAGGCACTAGTAAGGACTGTAAGCATTTCCTCTCCCAAAACACACAGTTTTACCCGAAGAACTCTGCTTTAGTTGCAGGGGGAACACAAGCAGCATTTCTCCCACTGTGTACTCTTTGGTCTCTTCCTTGAATGAACATCTATATGCAATGTTTCCCACGTGGAGTGAACTGCCTCACCACGGCAGGCTGTAGCGAGGACTGTAAGCATTTCCTCTTCCAAAACACGGCAGTTTTACCCAAAGAACTCTGCTTTTCTTGCAGGTGGAACACAAGCAGCATTTCTCCCACTGTGTACTCTCTGGGCTCTTCCACGAATGAACTCCTATATGCAGGGTTTCCCACGTGGAGCGAACTGCCTCAAACAAGGCAGGCTGTAGTGAGGACTGTAAGCATTTCCTCTCCCTACACACGCAGTTTTAATGGAAGAACGCTGCTTTAGTTGCAGGTGGAGCACAAGCAGCTTTTCTCCCACACTGTACACAAAGGGCACTTCCCCTAATGAACATGTCCTATAAGAATGGTTTCCCGCATGGATCGAATTGCCTCAACCATGGCAGGCTCTACTGTGGTATCTAAGGATTTCCTCTCTGAAAACACGGCACTTTTACCCGAAGAACTCTGCTTTAGTTGCAGGTGGAACACAAGCTGCATTTCACCCACACTGTAAACAAAGGGCCCTTCCCCAAATGAATCTTCTATATGCAGGGTGTCCCTCATGCAGCGAACTGCCTCAACCAAGGCAGGCTCTAGTAAGTACTGTAAGCATTTCTTCACCAAATACACGCAGTTTTACCCGAAGAACTCTGCTTTAGTTGCAGGTGGAACACAAGCAGCATTTCTCCCACTGTGTACTCTTTGGTCTCTTCCACGAATGAACTTCTATATGCAGGTTTTCCCACGTGGTGCGAACTGCTCTCAACGACGGAAGGCTGTAGCGAGGACTGTAGGCATTTCCTCTTCCAAACCATGGCAGTTTTACCCAAAGAACTCTGCTGTAGTAGCAGGTGGAACACAAGCAGCATTTCTCCCACTGTGTACTCTCTGAGCTCCTCCACGAATGAACTCTTATATGCAAGGTTTGCCACGTGGAGCGAACTGCCTCAAACAAGGCAGGCTGTTGTGAGGACTGTTAGCATTTGCTCTCCCTAAACACGCAGTTTTAATGGAAGAACTCTGCTTTAGTTGCAGGTGGAACACAAGCATCTATTCTCCCACAGTGTACACAATGTGCACGTCCCCTAATGAACTTGTTCTATAAGAATGGTTTCCCGCGTGGACCGAACTGCCTCAACCATGGCAGGCTCTACTGTGGTCTCTAAGGATTTCTTCTGTGAAAAAACGGCACTTTTACACAAAGAACTCTGCTTTAGTGGCAGGTGGAACACAAGGTGCATTTCACCCACACTGTAAATAAAGGGCCCTTCCCCAAATGAATCTTCTTTATGCAAGTTGTCCTGCCTGCAGCTCACTGCCACAACCAAGGCAGGCACTAGTAAGGACTGTAAGCATTTCCTCTCCCAAACACACAGGTTTACCCGAAGAACTCTGCTTTAGTTGCAGGTGGAACACAAGCAGTATTTCTCCCACTGTGTACTCTTTGGTCTCTTCCACGAATGAACATCTATATGCAGCGTTTCCCATGTGGAGCGAACTGCCTCAACCACGGCAGGCTGTAGTGAGGACTGTAAGCATTTCCTCTTCAAAACACAGCAGATTACCCAAAGAACTCTGCTTTTGTTGCAGGTGGAACACAAGCAGCATTTCTCCCACTGTGTACTCTCTGGGCTCTTCCACGAATGAACTCTTATATGCAGGGTTTCCCACGTGGAGCGAACTGCCTCAAACAAGGCAGGCTGTAGTGAGGACTGTAAGCATTTCCTCTCCCTAAACACGCAGTTTTAATGGAAGAACTCTGCTTTAGTTGCAGGTGGAACACAAGCAGCTTTTCTCCCACAGTGTACACAAAGGGCACTTCCCCTAATGAACATGTTCTATAAGAATGCTTTCCAGCGTGGAGCGAATTGCCACAACCATGGCAGGCTCTACTATGGTATCTAAGGATTTCCTCTCTGAAAACACGGCACTTTTACCAGAAGAACTCTGCTTTAGTTGCAGGTGGAGCACAAGCTGCATTTCACCCACACTGTACCCAAAGGGCCCATCCACAAATGAATATTCTATATGCACGGTGTCCTGCCTGTAGCGAAATGAAACAACCAAGGCAGGCACTAGTGAGGACTGTAAGCATTTCCTCTCCCAAAACACGCAGTTTTACTCAAAGAACTCTGCTTTAGTTGCAGGGGGAACACAAGCAGCATTTCTCCCACTGTGTACTCTTTGGCCTCTTCAACGAATGAACTTCTATATGCAGGGTTTCCCACGTGGAGCGAACTGCCTCAACCACGGCAGGCTGTAGCGAGGACTGTAAGCATTTCCTCTTCCAAAACACGGCAGTTTTACCCAAAGAACTCTGCTTTAGTTGCAGGTGGAACACAAGCAGCATTTCTCCCACTGTGTACTCTTAGGTCTCTTCCACGAATGAAATTCTATATGCAGGGTTTCCCATGTGGAGCGAACTGCCTCAACCACGGCACGCTGTAGCGAGGACTGTAAGCATTTCCTCTCACAAAACACGCAGTTTTAACGGAAGAACCCTGCTGTAGTTGCAGGTGGAACACAAGCATCTTTTCTCCCACAGTGTACTCAATGGGCACTTCCCCTAATGAACTTGTTCTATAAGAATGCTTTCCAGCGTGGAGCGAACTGCCTCAACCATGGCAGGCTCTACTGTGGTCTCTAAGGATTTCCTCTCTGAAAACACGGCACTTTTACCTGAAGAACTCTGCTTTAGTTGCAGGTGGAACACAAGCTGTATTTCACCCACACTGTACACCAAGGGCCCTTCCCCAAATGAATCTTCTATATGCAGGGTGTCCCGCCTGCAGCGAACTGCCACAACCAAGGCAGGCACTAGTAAGGACTGTAAGCATTTCCTATCCCAAAACACGCAGTTTTACCCGAAGAACTCTGCTTTAGTTGCAGGTGGAACACAAGCAGCATTTCTCCCACTGTGTACTCTTTGGTCTCTTCCACGAATGAACTTCTATATGCAGGTTTTCCCACGTGGTGCGAACTGCCCTCAACCACGGAAGGCTGTAGCGAGGACTGTAGGCATTTCCTCTTCCAAACCATGGCAGTTTTACCCAAAGAACTCTGCTGTAGTAGCAGGTGGAACACAAGCAGCATTTCTCCCACTGTGTACTCTCTGAGCTCCTCCACGAATGAACTCTTATATGCAAGGTTTGCCACGTGGAGCGAACTGCCTCAAACAAGGCAGGCTGTTGCGAGGACTGTTAGCATTTCCTCTCCCTAAACACGCAGTTTTAATGGAAGAACTCTGCTTTAGTTGCAGGTGGAACACTAGCATCTTTTCTCCTACAGTGTACTCAATGGGCACTTCCCCTAATGAACTTGTTCTATAAGAATGCTTTCCAGCGTGGAGCGAACTGCCTCAACCATGGCAGGCTCTACTGTGGTCTCTAAGGATTTCCTCTGTGAAAATATGGCACTTTTATCCGAAGAACTCTGCTATAGTTGCAGATGGAACACAAGCTGCATTTCACCCACACAGTAAACAAAGGGCCCTTCCCCAAATGAATCTTCTTTATGCAAGGTGTCCTGCCTGCAGCAAACTGCCACAACCAAGGCAGGCACTAGTAAGGACTGTAAGCATTTCCTCTCCCAAAACACACAGTTTTACCCGAAGAACTCTGCTTTAGTTGCAGGGGGAACACAAGCAGCATTTCTCCCACTGTGTACTCTTTGGTCTCTTCCTTGAATGAACATCTATATGCAATGTTTCCCACGTGGAGTGAACTGCCTCAACCACGGCAGGCTGTAGCGAGGACTGTAAGCATTTCCTCTTCCAAAACACGGCAGTTTTACCCAAAGAACTCTGCTTTTCTTGCAGGTGGAACACAAGCAGCATTTCTCCCACTGTGTACTCTCTGGGCTCTTCCACGAATGAACTCCTATATGCAGGGTTTCCCACGTGGAGCGAACTGCCTCAAACAAGGCAGGCTGTAGTGAGGACTGTAAGCATTTCCTCTCCCTAAACACGCAGTTTTAATGGAAGAACGCTGCTTTAGTTGCAGGTGGAGCACAAGCAGCTTTTCTCCCACACTGTACACAAAGGGCACTTCCCCTAATGAACATGTCCTATAAGAATGGTTTCCCGCATGGATCGAATTGCCTCAACCATGGCAGGCTCTACTGTGGTATCTAAGGATTTCCTCTCTGAAAACACGGCACTTTTACCCGAAGAACTCTGCTTTAGTTGCAGGTGGAACACAAGCTGCATTTCACCCACAGTGTAAACAAAGGGCCCTTCCCCAAATGAATCTTCTATATGCAGGGTGTCCCTCATGCAGCGAACTGCCTCAACCAAGGCAGGCTCTAGTAAGTACTGTAAGCATTTCTTCACCAAATACACGCAGTTTTACCCGAAGAACTCTGCTTTAGTTGCAGGTGGAACACAAGCAGCATTTCTCCCACTGTGTACTCTTTGGTCTCTTCCACGAATGAACTTCTATATGCAGGTTTTCCCACGTGGTGCGAACTGCTCTCAACGACGGAAGGCTGTAGCGAGGACTGTAGGCATTTCCTCTTCCAAACCATGGCAGTTTTACCCAAAGAACTCTGCTGTAGTAGCAGGTGGAACACAAGCAGCATTTCTCCCACTGTGTACTCTCTGAGCTCCTCCACGAATGAACTCTTATATGCAAGGTTTGCCACGTGGAGCGAACTGCCTCAAACAAGGCAGGCTGTTGTGAGGACTGTTAGCATTTGCTCTCCCTAAACACGCAGTTTTAATGGAAGAACTCTGCTTTAGTTGCAGGTGGAACACAAGCATCTATTCTCCCACAGTGTACACAATGTGCACGTCCCCTAATGAACTTGTTCTATAAGAATGGTTTCCCACGTGGACCGAACTGCCTCAACCATGGCAGGCTCTACTGTGGTCTCTAAGGATTTCTTCTGTGAAAAAACGGCACTTTTACACAAAGAACTCTGCTTTAGTGGCAGGTGGAACACAAGGTGCATTTCACCCACACTGTAAATAAAGGGCCCTTCCCCAAATGAATCTTCTTTATGCAAGTTGTCCTGCCTGCAGCTCACTGCCACAACCAAGGCAGGCACTAGTAAGGACTGTAAGCATTTCCTCTCCCAAACACACAGGTTAACCCGAAGAACTCTGCTTTAGTTGCAGGTGGAACACAAGCAGTATTTCTCCCACTGTGTACTCTTTGGTCTCTTCCACGAATGAACATCTATATGCAGCGTTTCCCATGTGGAGCGAACTGCCTCAACCACGGCAGGCTGTAGTGAGGACTGTAAGCATTTCCTCTTCAAAACACAGCAGATTACCCAAAGAACTCTGCTTTTGTTGCAGGTGGAACACAAGCAGCATTTCTCCCACTGTGTACTCTCTGGGCTCTTCCACGAATGAACTCTTATATGCAGGGTTTCCCACGTGGAGCGAACTGCCTCAAACAAGGCAGGCTGTAGTGAGGACTGTAAGCATTTCCTCTCCCTAAACACGCAGTTTTAATGGAAGAACTCTGCTTTAGTTGCAGGTGGAACACAAGCAGCTTTTCTCCCACAGTGTACACAAAGGGCACTTCCCCTAATGAACATGTTCTATAAGAATGCTTTCCAGCGTGGAGCGAATTGCCTCAACCATGGCAGGCTCTACTATGGTATCTAAGGATTTCCGCTCTGAAAACACGGCACTTTTACCAGAAGAACTCTGCTTTAGTTGCAGGTGGAGCACAAGCTGAATTTCACCCACACTGTACCCAAAGGGCCCATCCACAAATGAATCTTCTATATGCACGGTGTCCTGCCTGTAGCGAAATGACACAACCAAGGCAGGCACTAGTGAGGACTGTAAGCATTTCCTCTCCCAAAACACGCAGTTTTACTCAAAGAACTCTGCTTTAGTTGCAGGGGGAACACAAGCAGCATTTCTCCCACTGTGTACTCTTTGGCCTCTTCAACGAATGAACTTTTATATGCAGGGTTTCCCACGTGGAGCGAACTGCCTCAACCACGGCAGGCTGTAGCGAGGACTGTAAGCATTTCCTCTTCCAAAACACGGCAGTTTTACCCAAAGAACTCTGCTTTAGTTGCAGGTGGAACACAAGCAGCATTTCTCCCACTGTGTACTCTTAGGTCTCTTCCACGAATGAAATTCTATATGCAGGGTTTCCCATGTGGAGCGAACTGCCTCAACCACGGCAGGCTGTAGCGAGGACTGTAAGCATTTCCTCTCACAAAACACGCAGTTTTAACGGAAGAACCCTGCTGTAGTTGCAGGTGGAACACAAGCATCTTTTCTCCCACAGTGTACTCAATGGGCACTTCCCCTAATGAACTTGTTCTATAAGAATGCTTTCCAGCGTGGAGCGAACTGCCTCAACCATGGCAGGCTCTACTGTGGTCTCTAAGGATTTCCTCTCTGAAAACACGGCACTTTTACCTGAAGAACTCTGCTTTAGTTGCAGGTGGAACACAAGCTGTATTTCACCCACACTGTACACCAAGGGCCCTTCCCCAAATGAATCTTCTATATGCAGGGTGTCCCGCCTGCAGCGAACTGCCACAACCAAGGCAGGCACTAGTAAGGACTGTAAGCATTTCCTATCCCAAAACATGCAGTTTTACCCGAAGAACTCTGCTTTAGTTGCAGGTGGAACACAAGCAGCATTTCTCCCACTGTGTACTCTTTGGTCTCTTCCACGAATGAACTTCTATATGCAGGTTTTCCCACGTGGTGCGAACTGCCCTCAACCATGGAAGGCTGTAGCGAGGACTGTAGGCATTTCCTCTTCCAAACCATGGCAGTTTTACCCAAAGAACTCTGCTGTAGTAGCAGGTGGAACACAAGCAGCATTTCTCCCACTGTGTACTCTCTGAGCTCCTCCACGAATGAACTCTTATATGCAAGGTTTGCCACGTGGAGCGAACTGCCTCAAACAAGGCAGGCTGTTGCGAGGACTGTTGGCATTTCCTCTCCCTAAACACGCAGTTTTAATGGAAGAACTCTGCTTTAGTTGCAGGTGGAACACTAGCATCTTTTCTCCTACAGTGTACTCAATGGGCACTTCCCCTAATGAACTTGTTCTATAAGAATGCTTTCCAGCGTGGAGCGAACTGCCTCAACCATGGCAGGCTCTACTGTGGTCTCTAAGGATTTCCTCTGTGAAAATACGGCACTTTTATCCGAAGAACTCTGCTATAGTTGCAGATGGAACACAAGCTGCATTTCACCCACACTGTAAACAAAGGGCCCTTCCCCAAATGAATCTTCTTTATGCAAGGTGTCCTGCCTGCAGCAAACTGCCACAACCAAGGCAGGCACTAGTAAGGACTGTAAGCATTTCCTCTCCCAAAACACACAGTTTTACCCGAAGAACTCTGCTTTAGTTGCAGGGGGAACACAAGCAGCATTTCTCCCACTGTGTACTCTTTGGTCTCTTCCTTGAATGAACATCTATATGCAATGTTTCCCACGTGGAGTGAACTGCCTCAACCACGGCAGGCTGTAGCGAGGACTGTAAGCATTTCCTCTTCCAAAACACGGCAGTTTTACCCAAAGAACTCTGCTTTTCTTGCAGGTGGAACACAAGCAGCATTTCTCCCACTGTGTACTCTCTGGGCTCTTCCACGAATGAACTCCTATATGCAGGGTTTCCCACGTGGAGCGAACTGCCTCAAACAAGGCAGGCTGTAGTGAGGATTGTAAGCATTTCCTCTCCCTAAACACACAGTTTTAATGGAAGAACGCTGCTTTAGTTGCAGGTGGAGCACAAGCAGCTTTTCTCCCACACTGTACACAAAGGGCACTTCCCCTAATGAACATGTCCTATAAGAATGGTTTCCCGCATGGATCGAATTGCCTCAACGATGGCAGGCTCTACTGTGGTATCTAAGGATTTCCTCTCTGAAAACACGGCACTTTTACCCGAAGAACTCTGCTTTAGTTGCAGGTGGAACACAAGCTGCATTTCACCCACACTGTAAACAAAAGGCCCTTCCCCAAATGAATCTTCTATATGCAGGGTGTCCCTCATGCAGCGAACTGCCTCAACCAAGGCAGGCTCTAGTAAGTACTGTAAGCATTTCTTCACCAAATACACGCAGTTTTACCCGAAGAACTCTGCTTTAGTTGCAGGTGGAACACAAGCAGCATTTCTCCCACTGTGTACTCTTTGGTCTCTTCCACGAATGAACTTCTATATGCAGGTTTTCCCACGTGGTGCGAACTGCTCTCAACGACGGAAGGCTGTAGCGAGAATTGTAGGCATTTCCTCTTCCAAACCATGGCAGTTTTACCCAAAGAACTCTGCTGTAGTAGCAGGTGGAACACAAGCAGCATTTCTCCCACTGTGTACTCTCTGAGCTCCTCCACGAATGAACTCTTATATGCAAGGTTTGCCACGTGGAGCGAACTACCTCAAACAAGGCAGGCTGTTGTGAGGACTGTTAGCATTTGCTCTCCATAAACACGCAGTTTCAATGGAAGAACTCTGCTTTAGTTGCAGGTGGAACACAAGCATCTATTCTCCCACAGTGTACACAATGTGCACGTCCCCTAATGAACTTGTTCTATAAGAATGGTTTCCCGCGTGGACCGAACTGCCTCAACCATGGCAGGCTCTACTGTGGTCTCTAAGGATTTCTTCTGTGAAAACACGGCACTTTTACACGAAGAACTCTGCTTTAGTGGCAGGTGGAACACAAGCTGCATTTCACCCACACTGTAAATAAAGGGCCCTTCCCCAAATGAATCTTCTCTATGCAAGGTGTCCTGCCTGCAGCAAACTGCCACAACCAAGGCAGGCACTAGTAAGGACTGTAAGCATTTCCTCTCCCAAACACACAGTTTTACCCGAAGAACTCTGCTTTAGTTGCAGGTGGAACACAAGCAGTATTTCTCCCACTGTGTACTCTTTGGTCTCTTCCACGAATGAACATCTATATGCAGCGTTTCCCATGTGGAGCGAACTGCCTCAACCACGGCAGGCTGTAGTGAGGACTGTAAGCATTTCCTCTTCAAAACACAGCAGATTACCCAAAGAACTCTGCTTTTGTTGCAGGTGGAACACAAGCAGCATTTCTCCCACTGTGTACTCTCTGGGCTCTTCCACGAATGAACTCTTATATGCAGGGTTTCCCACGTGGAGCGAACTGCCTCAAACAAGGCAGGCTGTAGTGAGGACTGTAAGCATTTCCTCTCCCTAAACACGCAGTTTTAATGGAAGAACTCTGCTTTAGTTGCAGGTGGAACACAAGCAGCTTTTCTCCCACAGTGTACACAAAGGGCACTTCCCCTAATGAACATGTTCTATAAGAATGGTTTCCCGCATGGAGCGAATTGCCTCAACCATGGCAGGCTCTACTATGGTATCTAAGGATTTCCTCTCTGAAAACACGGCACTTATACCAGAAGAACTCTGCTTTAGTTGCAGGTGGAGCACAAGCTGCATTTCACCCACACTGTACACAAAGGGCCCATCCACAAATGAATCTTCTATATGCAGGGTGTCCTGCCTGCAACGAAATGACACAACCAAGGCAGGCACTAGTAAGGACTGTAAGCATTTCCTCTCCCAAAACACGCAGTTTTACCCAAAGAACTCTGCTTTAGTTGCAGGTGGAACACAAGCAGCATTTTTCCCACTGTGTCCTCTTTGGCCTCTTCAACGAATGAACTTCTATATGCAGGGTTTCCCACGTGGAGCGAACTGCCTCAACCACGGCAGGCTGTAGCGAGGACTGTAAGCATTTCCTCTTCCAAAACACGGCAGTTTTACCCAAAGAACTCTGCTTTAGTTGCAGGTGGAACACAAGCAGCATTTCTCCCACTGTGTACTCTTAGGTCTCTTCCACGAATGAAATTCTATATGCAGGGTTTCCCATGTGGAGCGAACTGCCTCAACCACGGCAGGCTGTAGCGAGGACTGTAAGCATTTCCTCTCACAAAACACGCAGTTTTAACGGAAGAACCCTGCTGTAGTTGCAGGTGGAACACAAGCATCTTTTCTCCCACAGTGTACTCAATGGGCACTTCCCCTAATGAACTTGTTCTATAAGAATGCTTTCCAGCGTGGAGCGAACTGCCTCAACCATGGCAGGCTCTACTGTGGTCTCTAAGGATTTCCTCTCTGAAAACACGGCACTTTTACCTGAAGAACTCTGCTTTAGTTGCAGGTGGAACACAAGCTGTATTTCACCCACACTGTACACCAAGGGCCCTTCCCCAAATGAATCTTCTATATGCAGGGTGTCCCGCCTGCAGCGAACTGCCACAACCAAGGCAGGCACTAGTAAGGACTGTAAGCATTTCCTATCCCAAAACATGCAGTTTTACCCGAAGAACTCTGCTTTAGTTGCAGGTGGAACACAAGCAGCATTTCTCCCACTGTGTACTCTTTGGTCTCTTCCACGAATGAACTTCTATATGCAGGTTTTCCCACGTGGTGCGAACTGCCCTCAACCACGGAAGGCTGTAGCGAGGACTGTAGGCATTTCCTCTTCCAAACCATGGCAGTTTTACCCAAAGAACTCTGCTGTAGTAGCAGGTGGAACACAAGCAGCATTTCTCCCACTGTGTACTCTCTGAGCTCCTCCACGAATGAACTCTTATATGCAAGGTTTGCCACGTGGAGCGAACTGCCTCAAACAAGGCAGGCTGTTGCGAGGACTGTTAGCATTTCCTCTCCCTAAACACGCAGTTTTAATGGAAGAACTCTGCTTTAGTTGCAGGTGGAACACTAGCATCTTTTCTCCTACAGTGTACTCAATGGGCACTTCCCCTAATGAACTTGTTCTATAAGAATGCTTTCCAGCGTGGAGAGAACTGCCTCAACCATGGCAGGCTCTACTGTGGTCTCTAAGGATTTCCTCTGTGAAAATACGGCACTTTTATCCGAAGAACTCTGCTATAGTTGCAGATGGAACACAAGCTGCATTTCACCCACACTGTAAACAAAGGGCCCTTCCCCAAATGAATCTTCTTTATGCAAGGTGTCCTGCCTGCAGCAAACTGCCACAACCAAGGCAGGCACTAGTAAGGACTGTAAGCATTTCCTCTCCCAAAACACACAGTTTTACCTGAAGAACTCTGCTTTAGTTGCAGGGGGAACACAAGCAGCATTTCTCCCACTGTGTACTCTTTGGTCTCTTCCTTGAATGAACATCTATATGCAATGTTTCCCACGTGGAGTGAACTGCCTCAACCACGGCAGGCTGTAGCGAGGACTGTAAGCATTTCCTCTTCCAAAACACGGCAGTTTTACCCAAAGAACTCTGCTTTTCTTGCAGGTGGAACACAAGCAGCATTTCTCCCACTGTGTACTCTCTGGGCTCTTCCACGAATGAACTCCTATATGCAGGGTTTCCCACGTGGAGCGAACTGCCTCAAACAAGGCAGGCTGTAGTGAGGATTGTAAGCATTTCCTCTCCCTAAACACACAGTTTTAATGGAAGAACGCTGCTTTAGTTGCAGGTGGAGCACAAGCAGCTTTTCTCCCACACTGTACACAAAGGGCTCTTCCCCTAATGAACATGTCCTATAAGAATGGTTTCCCGCATGGATCGAATTGCCTCAACGATGGCAGGCTCTACTGTGGTATCTAAGGATTTCCTCTCTGAAAACACGGCACTTTTACCCGAAGAACTCTGCTTTAGTTGCAGGTGGAACACAAGCTGCATTTCACCCACACTGTAAACAAAAGGCCCTTCCCCAAATGAATCTTCTATATGCAGGGTGTCCCTCATGCAGCGAACTGCCTCAACCAAGGCAGGCTCTAGTAAGTACTGTAAGCATTTCTTCACCAAATACACGCAGTTTTACCCGAAGAACTCTGCTTTAGTTGCAGGTGGAACACAAGCAGCATTTCTCCCACTGTGTACTCTTTGGTCTCTTCCACGAATGAACTTCTATATGCAGGTTTTCCCACGTGGTGCGAACTGCTCTCAACGACGGAAGGCTGTAGCGAGAATTGTAGGCATTTCCTCTTCCAAACCATGGCAGTTTTACCCAAAGAACTCTGCTGTAGTAGCAGGTGGAACACAAGCAGCATTTCTCCCACTGTGTACTCTCTGAGCTCCTCCACGAATGAACTCTTATATGCAAGGTTTGCCACGTGGAGCGAACTGCCTCAAACAAGGCAGGCTGTTGTGAGGACTGTTAGCATTTGCTCTCCATAAACACGCAGTTTCAATGGAAGAACTCTGCTTTAGTTGCAGGTGGAACACAAGCATCTATTCTCCCACAGTGTACACAATGTGCACGTCCCCTAATGAACTTGTTCTATAAGAATGGTTTCCCGCGTGGACCGAACTGCCTCAACCATGGCAGGCTCTACTGTGGTCTCTAAGGATTTCTTCTGTGAAAACACGGCACTTTTACACGAAGAACTCTGCTTTAGTGGCAGGTGGAACACAAGCTGCATTTCACCCACACTGTAAATAAAGGGCCCTTCCCCAAATGAATCTTCTCTATGCAAGGTGTCCTGCCTGCAGCAAACTGCCACAACCAAGGCAGGCACTAGTAAGGACTGTAAGCATTTCCTCTCCCAAACACACAGTTTTACCCGAAGAACTCTGCTTTAGTTGCAGGTGGAACACAAGCAGTATTTCTCCCACTGTGTACTCTTTGGTCTCTTCCACGAATGAACATCTATATGCAGCGTTTCCCATGTGGAGCGAACTGCCTCAACCACGGCAGGCTGTAGTGAGGACTGTAAGCATTTCCTCTTCAAAACACAGCAGATTACCCAAAGAACTCTGCTTTTGTTGCAGGTGGAACACAAGCAGCATTTCTCCCACTGTGTACTCTCTGGGCTCTTCCACGAATGAACTCTTATATGCAGGGTTTCCCACGTGGAGCGAACTGCCTCAAACAAGGAAGGCTGTAGTGAGGACTGTAAGCATTTCCTCTCCCTAAACACGCAGTTTTAATGGAAGAACTCTGCTTTAGTTGCAGGTGGAACACAAGCAGCTTTTCTCCCACAGTGTACACAAAGGGCACTTCCCCTAATGAACATGTTCTATAAGAATGGTTTCCCGCATGGAGCGAATTGCCTCAACCATGGCAGGCTCTACTATGGTATCTAAGGATTTCCTCTCTGAAAACACGGCACTTTTACCAGAAGAACTCTGCTTTAGTTGCAGGTGGAGCACAAGCTGCATTTCACCCACACTGTACACAAAGGGCCCATCCACAAATGAATCTTCTATATGCAGGGTGTCCTGCCTGCAGCGAAATGACACAACCAAGGCAGGCACTAGTAAGGACTGTAAGCATTTCCTCTCCCAAAACACGCAGTTTTACCCAAAGAACTCTGCTTTAGTTGCAGGTGGAACACAAGCAGCATTTTTCCCACTGTGTCCTCTTTGGCCTCTTCAACGAATGAACTTCTATATGCAGGGTTTCCCACGTGGAGCGAACTGCCTCAACCACGGCAGGCTGTAGCGAGGACTGTAAGCATTTCCTCTTCCAAAACACGGCAGTTTTACCCAAAGAACTCTGCTTTAGTTGCAGGTGGAACACAAGCAGCATTTCTCCCACTGTGTACTCTTAGGTCTCTTCCACGAATGAAATTCTATATGCATGGTTTCCCATGTGGAGCGAACTGCCTCAACCACGGCAGGCTGTAGCGAGGACTGTAAGCATTTCCTCTCACAAAACACGCAGTTTTAACGGAAGAACCCTGCTGTAGTTGCAGGTGGAACACAAGCATCTTTTCTCCCACAGTGTACTCAATGGGCACTTCCCCTAATGAACTTGTTCTATAAGAATGCTTTCCAGCGTGGAGAGAACTGCCTCAACCATGGCAGGCTCTACTGTGGTCTCTAAGGATTTCCTCTCTGAAAACACGGCACTTTTACCCGAAGAACTCTGCTTTAGTTGCAGGTGGAACACAAGCTGTATTTCACCCACACTGTACACCAAGGGCCCTTCCCCAAATGAATCTTCTATATGCAGGGTGTCCCTCATGCAGCGAACTGCCACAACCAAGGCAGGCACTAGTAAGGACTGTAAGCATTTCCTATCCCAAAACACGCAGTTTTACCCGAAGAACTCTGCTTTAGTTGCAGGTGGAACACAAGCAGCATTTCTCCCACTGTGTACTCTTTGGTCTCTTCCACGAATGAACTTCTATATGCAGGTTTTCCCACGTGGTGCGAACTGCCCTCAACCACGGAAGGCTGTAGCGAGGACTGTAGGCATTTCCTCTTCCAAACCATGGCAGTTTTACCCAAAGAACTCTGCTGTAGTAGCAGGTGGAACACAAGCAGCATTTCTCCCACTGTGTACTCTCTGAGCTCCTCCACGAATGAACTCTTATATGCAAGGTTTGCCATGTGGAGCGAACTGCCTCAAACAAGGCAGGCTGTTGCGAGGACTGTTAGCATTTCCTCTCCCTAAACACGCAGTTTTAATGGAAGAACTCTGCTTTAGTTGCAGGTGGAACACTAGCATCTTTTCTCCTACAGTGTACTCAATGGGCACTTCCCCTAATGAACTTGTTCTATAAGAATGCTTTCCAGCGTGGAGCGAACTGCCTCAACCATGGCAGGCTCTACTGTGGTCTCTAAGGATTTCCTCTGTGAAAATACGGCACTTTTATCCGAAGAACTCTGCTATAGTTGCAGATGGAACACAAGCTGCATTTCACCCACACTGTAAACAAAGGGCCCTTCCCCAAATGAATCTTCTTTATGCAAGGTGTCCTGCCTGCAGCAAACTGCCACAACCAAGGCAGGCACTAGTAAGGACTGTAAGCATTTCCTCTCCCAAAACACACAGTTTTACCCGAAGAACTCTGCTTTAGTTGCAGGGGGAACACAAGCAGCATTTCTCCCACTGTGTACTCTTTGGTCTCTTCCTTGAATGAACATCTATATGCAATGTTTCCCATGTGGAGTGAACTGCCTCAACCACGGCAGGCTGTAGCGAGGACTGTAAGCATTTCCTCTTCCAAAACACGGCAGTTTTACCCAAAGAACTCTGCTTTTCTTGCAGGTGGAACACAAGCAGCATTTCTCCCACTGTGTACTCTCTGGGCTCGTCCACGAATGAACTCCTATATGCAGGGTTTCCCACGTGGAGCGAACTGCCTCAAACAAGGCAGGCTGTAGTGAGGACTGTAAGCATTTCCTCTCCCTACACACGCAGTTTTAATGGAAGAACGCTGCTTTAGTTGCAGGTGGAGCACAAGCAGCTTTTCTCCCACACTGTACACAAAGGGCACTTCCCCTATTGAACATGTCCTATAAGAATGGTTTCCCGCATGGATCGAATTGCCTCAACCATGGCAGGCTCTACTGTGGTATCTAAGGATTTCCTCTCTGAAAACACGGCACTTTTACCCGAAGAACTCTGCTTTAGTTGCAGGTGGAACACAAGCTGCATTTCACCCACACTGTAAACAAAGGGCCCTTCCCCAAATGAATCTTCTATATGCAGGGTGTCCCTCATGCAGCGAACTGCCTCAACCAAGGCAGGCTCTAGTAAGTACTGTAAGCATTTCTTCACCAAATACACGCAGTTTTACCCGAAGAACTCTGCTTTAGTTGCAGGTGGAACACAAGCAGCATTTCTCCCACTGTGTACTCTTTGGTCTCTTCCACGAATGAACTTCTATATGCAGGTTTTCCCACGTGGTGCGAACTGCTCTCAACGACGGAAGGCTGTAGCGAGGACTGTAGGCATTTCCTCTTCCAAACCATGGCAGTTTTACCCAAAGAACTCTGCTGTAGTAGCAGGTGGAACACAAGCAGCATTTCTCCCACTCTGTACTCTCTGAGCTCCTCCACGAATGAACTCTTATATGCAAGGTTTGCCACGTGGAGCGAACCGCCTCAAACAAGGCAGGCTGTTGTGAGGACTGTTAGCATTTGCTCTCCCTAAACACGCAGTTTTAATGGAAGAACTCTGCTTTAGTTGCAGGTGGAACACAAGCATCTATTCTCCCACAGTGTACACAATGTGCACGTCCCCTAATGAACTTGTTCTATAAGAATGGTTTCCCGCGTGGACCGAACTGCCTCAACCATGGCAGGCTCTACTGTGGTCTCTAAGGATTTCTTCTGTGAAAACACGGCACTTTTACACGAAGAACTCTGCTTTAGTGGCAGGTGGAACACAAGCTGCATTTCACCCACACTGTAAATAAAGGGCCCTTCCCCAAATGAATCTTCTTTATGCAAGGTGTCCTGCCTGCAGCAAACTGCCACAACCAAGGCAGGCACTAGTAAGGACTGTAAGAATTTCCTCTCCCAAACACACAGTTTTACCCGAAGAACTCTGCTTTAGTTGCAGGTGGAACACAAGCAGTATTTCTCCCACTGTGTACTCTTTGGTCTCTTCCACGAATGAACATCTATATGCAGCGTTTCCCATGTGGAGCGAACTGCCTCAACCACGGCAGGCTGTAGTGAGGACTGTAAGCATTTCCTCTTCAAAACACAGCAGATTACCCAAAGAACTCTGCTTTTGTTGCAGGTGGAACACAAGCAGCATTTCTCCCACTGTGTACTCTCTGGGCTCTTCCACGAATGAACTCTTATATGCAGGGTTTCCCACGTGGAGCGAACTGCCTCAAACAAGGCAGCCTGTAGTGAGGACTGTAAGCATTTCCTCTCCCTAAACACGCAGTTTTAATGGAAGAACTCTGCTTTAGTTGCAGGTGGAACACAAGCATCTTTTCTCCCACAGTGTACTCAATGTGCACTTCCCCTAATGAACTTGTTCTATAAGAATGCTTTCCAGCGTGGAGAGAACTGCCTCAACCATGGCAGGCTCTACTGTGGTCTCTAAGGATTTCCTCTCTGAAAACACGGCACTTTTACCCGAAGAACTCTGCTTTAGTTGCAGCTGGAACACAAGCTGTATTTCACCCACACTGTACACCAAGGGCCCTTCCCCAAATGAATCTTCTATATGCAGGGTGTCCCTCATGCAGCGAACTGCAACAACCAAGGCAGGCACTAGTAAGGACTGTAAGCATTTCCTATCCCAAAACACGCAGTTTTACCCGAAGAACTCTGCTTTAGTTGCAGGTGGAACACAAGCAGCATTTCTCCCACTGTGTACTCTTTGGTCTCTTCCACGAATGAACTTCTATATGCAGGTTTTCCCACGTGGTGCGAACTGCCCTCAACCACGGAAGGCTGTAGCGAGGACTGTAGGCATTTCCTCTTCCAAACCATGGCAGTTTTACCCAAAGAACTCTGCTGTAGTAGCAGGTGGAACACAAGCAGCATTTCTCCCACTGTGTACTCTCTGAGCTCCTCCACGAATGAACTCTTATATGCAAGGTTTGCCATGTGGAGCGAACTGCCTCAAACAAGGCAGGCTGTTGCGAGGACTGTTAGCATTTCCTCTCCCTAAACACGCAGTTTTAATGGAAGAACTCTGCTTTAGTTGCAGGTGGAACACTAGCATCTTTTCTCCTACAGTGTACTCAATGGGCACTTCCCCTAATGAACTTGTTCTATAAGAATGCTTTCCAGCGTGGAGCGAACTGCCTCAACCATGGCAGGCTCTACTGTGGTCTCTAAGGATTTCCTCTGTGAAAATACGGCACTTTTATCCGAAGAACTCTGCTATAGTTGCAGATGGAACACAAGCTGCATTTCACCCACACTGTAAACAAAGGGCCCTTCCCCAAATGAATCTTCTTTATGCAAGGTGTCCTGCCTGCAGCAAACTGCCACAACCAAGGCAGGCACTAGTAAGGACTGTAAGCATTTCCTCTCCCAAAACACACAGTTTTACCCGAAGAACTCTGCTTTAGTTGCAGGGGGAACACAAGCAGCATTTCTCCCACTGTGTACTCTTTGGTCTCTTCCTTGAATGAACATCTATATGCAATGTTTCCCACGTGGAGTGAACTGCCTCAACCACGGCAGGCTGTAGCGAGGACTGTAAGCATTTCCTCTTCCAAAACACGGCAGTTTTACCCAAAGAACTCTGCTTTTCTTGCAGGTGGAACACAAGCAGCATTTCTCCCACTGTGTACTCTCTGGGCTCGTCCACGAATGAACTCCTATATGCAGGGTTTCCCACGTGGAGCGAACTGCCTCAAACAAGGCAGGCTGTAGTGAGGACTGTAAGCATTTCCTCTCCCTACACACGCAGTTTTAATGGAAGAACGCTGCTTTAGTTGCAGGTGGAGCACAAGCAGCTTTTCTCCCACACTGTACACAAAGGGCACTTCCCCTATTGAACATGTCCTATAAGAATGGTTTCCCGCATGGATCGAATTGCCTCAACCATGGCAGGCTCTACTGTGGTATCTAAGGATTTCCTCTCTGAAAACACGGCACTTTTACCCGAAGAACTCTGCTTTAGTTGCAGGTGGAACACAAGCTGCATTTCACCCACACTGTAAACAAAGGGCCCTTCCCCAAATGAATCTTCTATATGCAGGGTGTCCCTCATGCAGCGAACTGCCTCAACCAAGGCAGGCTCTAGTAAGTACTGTAAGCATTTCTTCACCAAATACACGCAGTTTTACCCGAAGAACTCTGCTTTAGTTGCAGGTGGAACACAAGCAGCATTTCTCCCACTGTGTACTCTTTGGTCTCTTCCACGAATGAACTTCTATATGCAGGTTTTCCCACGTGGTGCGAACTGCTCTCAACGACGGAAGGCTGTAGCGAGGACTGTAGGCATTTCCTCTTCCAAACCATGGCAGTTTTACCCAAAGAACTCTGCTGTAGTAGCAGGTGGAACACAAGCAGCATTTCTCCCACTCTGTACTCTCTGAGCTCCTCCACGAATGAACTCTTATATGCAAGGTTTGCCACGTGGAGCGAACCGCCTCAAACAAGGCAGGCTGTTGTGAGGACTGTTAGCATTTGCTCTCCCTAAACACGCAGTTTTAATGGAAGAACTCTGCTTTAGTTGCAGGTGGAACACAAGCATCTATTCTCCCACAGTGTACACAATGTGCACGTCCCCTAATGAACTTGTTCTATAAGAATGGTTTCCCGCGTGGACCGAACTGCCTCAACCATGGCAGGCTCTACTGTGGTCTCTAAGGATTTCTTCTGTGAAAACACGGCACTTTTACACGAAGAACTCTGCTTTAGTGGCAGGTGGAACACAAGCTGCATTTCACCCACACTGTAAATAAAGGGCCCTTCCCCAAATGAATCTTCTTTATGCAAGGTGTCCTGCCTGCAGCAAACTGCCACAACCAAGGCAGGCACTAGTAAGGACTGTAAGAATTTCCTCTCCCAAACACACAGTTTTACCCGAAGAACTCTGCTTTAGTTGCAGGTGGAACACAAGCAGTATTTCTCCCACTGTGTACTCTTTGGTCTCTTCCACGAATGAACATCTCTATGCAGCGTTTCCCATGTGGAGCGAACTGCCTCAACCACGGCAGGCTGTAGTGAGGACTGTAAGCATTTCCTCTTCAAAACACAGCAGATTACCCAAAGAACTCTGCTTTTGTTGCAGGTGGAACACAAGCAGCATTTCTCCCACTGTGTACTCTCTGGGCTCTTCCACGAATGAACTCTTATATGCAGGGTTTCCCACGTGGAGCGAACTGCCTCAAACAAGGCAGCCTGTAGTGAGGACTGTAAGCATTTCCTCTCCCTAAACACGCAGTTTTAATGGAAGAACTCTGCTTTAGTTGCAGGTGGAACACAAGCATCTTTTCTCCCACAGTGTACTCAATGTGCACTTCCCCTAATGAACTTGTTCTATAAGAATGCTTTCCAGCGTGGAGAGAACTGCCTCAACCATGGCAGGCTCTACTGTGGTCTCTAAGGATTTCCTCTCTGAAAACACGGCACTTTTACCCGAAGAACTCTGCTTTAGTTGCAGGTGGAACACAAGCTGTATTTCACCCACACTGTACACCAAGGGCCCTTCCCCAAATGAATCTTCTATATGCAGGGTGTCCCTCATGCAGCGAACTGCCACAACCAAGGCAGGCACTAGTAAGGACTGTAAGCATTTCCTATCCCAAAACACGCAGTTTTACCCGAAGAACTCTGCTTTAGTTGCAGGTGGAACACAAGCAGCATTTCTCCCACTGTGTACTCTTTGGTCTCTTCCACGAATGAACTTCTATATGCAGGTTTTCCCACGTGGTGCGAACTGCCCTCAACCACGGAAGGCTGTAGCGAGGACTGTAGGCATTTCCTCTTCCAAACCATGGCAGTTTTACCCAAAGAACTCTGCTGTAGTAGCAGGTGGAACACAAGCAGCATTTCTCCCACTGTGTACTCTCTGAGCTCCTCCACGAATGAACTCTTATATGCAAGGTTTGCCATGTGGAGCGAACTGCCTCAAACAAGGCAGGCTGTTGCGAGGACTGTTAGCATTTCCTCTCCCTAAACACGCAGTTTTAATGGAAGAACTCTGCTTTAGTTGCAGGTGGAACACTAGCATCTTTTCTCCTACAGTGTACTCAATGGGCACTTCCCCTAATGAACTTGTTCTATAAGAATGCTTTCCAGCGTGGAGCGAACTGCCTCAACCATGGCAGGCTCTACTGTGGTCTCTAAGGATTTCCTCTGTGAAAATACGGCACTTTTATCCGAAGAACTCTGCTATAGTTGCAGATGGAACACAAGCTGCATTTCACCCACACTGTAAACAAAGGGCCCTTCCCCAAATGAATCTTCTTTATGCAAGGTGTCCTGCCTGCAGCAAACTGCCACAACCAAGGCAGGCACTAGTAAGGACTGTAAGCATTTCCTCTCCCAAAACACACAGTTTTACCCGAAGAACTCTGCTTTAGTTGCAGGGGGAACACAAGCAGCATTTCTCCCACTGTGTACTCTTTGGTCTCTTCCTTGAATGAACATCTATATGCAATGTTTCCCACGTGGAGTGAACTGCCTCAACCACGGCAGGCTGTAGCGAGGACTGTAAGCATTTCCTCTTCCAAAACACGGCAGTTTTACCCAAAGAACTCTGCTTTTCTTGCAGGTGGAACACAAGCAGCATTTCTCCCACTGTGTACTCTCTGGGATCTTCCACGAATGAACTCCTATATGCAGGGTTTCCCACGTGGAGCGAACTGCCTCAAACAAGGCAGGCTGTAGTGAGGACTGTAAGCATTTCCTCTCCCTAAACACGCAGTTTTAATGGAAGAACGCTGCTTTAGTTGCAGGTGGAGCACAAGCAGCTTTTCTCCCACACTGTACACAAAGGGCACTTCCCCTAATGAACATGTCCTATAAGAATGGTTTCCCGCATGGATCGAATTGCCTCAACCATGGCAGGCTCTACTGTGGTATCTAAGGATTTCCTCTCTGAAAACACGGCACTTTTACCCGAAGAACTCTGCTTTAGTTGCAGGTGGAACACAAGCTGCATTTCACCCACACTGTAAACAAAGGGCCCTTCCCCAAATGAATCTTCTATATGCAGGGTGTCCCTCATGCAGCGAACTGCCTCAACCAAGGCAGGCTCTAGTAAGTACTGTAAGCATTTCTTCACCAAATACACGCAGTTTTACCCGAAGAACTCTGCTTTAGTTGCAGGTGGAACACAAGCAGCATTTCTCCCACTGTGTACTCTTTGGTCTCTTCCACGAATGAACTTCTATATGCAGGTTTTCCCACGTGGTGCGAACTGCTCTCAACGACGGAAGGCTGTAGCGAGGACTGTAGGCATTTCCTCTTCCAAACCATGGCAGTTTTACCCAAAGAACTCTGCTGTAGTAGCAGGTGGAACACAAGCAGCATTTCTCCCACTGTGTACTCTCTGAGCTCCTCCACGAATGAACTCTTATATGCAAGGTTTGCCACGTGGAGCGAACTGCCTCAAACAAGGCAGGCTGTTGTGAGGACTGTTAGCATTTGCTCTCCGTAAACACGCAGTTTTAATGGAAGAACTCTGCTTTAGTTGCAGGTGGAACACAAGCATCTATTCTCCCACAGTGTACACAATGTGCACGTCCCCTAATGAACTTGTTCTATAAGAATGGTTTCCCGCGTGGACCGAACTGCCTCAACCATGGCAGGCTCTACTGTGGTCTCTAAGGATTTCTTCTGTGAAAACACGGCACTTTTACACGAAGAACTCTGCTTTAGTGGCAGGTGGAACACAAGCTGCATTTCACCCACACTGTAAATAAAGGGCCCTTCCCCAAATGAATCTTCTTTATGCAAGGTGTCCTGCCTGCAGCAAAATGCCACAACCAAGGCAGGCACTAGTAAGGACTGTAAGCATTTCCTCTCCCAAACACACAGTTTTACCCGAAGAACTCTGCTTTAGTTGCAGGTGGAACACAAGCAGTATTTCTCCCACTGTGTACTCTTTGGTCTCTTCCACGAATGAACATCTATATGCAGCGTTTCCCATGTGGAGCGAACTGCCTCAACCACGGCAGGCTGTAGTGAGGACTGTAAGCATTTCCTCTTCAAAACACAGCAGATTACCCAAAGAACTCTGCTTTTGTTGCAGGTGGAACACAAGCAGCATTTCTCCCACTGTGTACTCTCTGGGCTCTTCCACGAATGAACTCTTATATGCAGGGTTTCCCACGTGGAGCGAACTGCCTCAAACAAGGCAGGCTGTAGTGAGGACTGTAAGCATTTCCTCTCCCTAAACACGCAGTTTTAATGGAAGAACTCTGCTTTAGTTGCAGGTGGAACACAAGCAGCTTTTCTCCCACAGTGTACACAAAGGGCACTTCCCCTATTGAACATGTTCTATAAGAATGCTTTCCAGCGTGGAGCGAATTGCCTCAACCATGGCAGGCTCTACTGTGGTCTCCAAGGATTTCTTCTGTGAAAACACGGCACTTTTACACGAAGAACTCTGCTTTAGTGGCAGGTGGAACACAAGCTGCATTTCACCCACACTGTAAATAAAGGGCCCTTCCCCAAATGAATCTTCTTTATGCAAGGTGTCCTGCCTGCAGCAAACTGCCACAACCAAGGCAGGCACTAGTAAGGACTGTAAGCATTTCCTCTCCCAAACACAGAGTTTTACCCGAAGAACTCTGCTTTAGTTGCAGGTGGAACACAAGCAACATTTCTCCCACTGTGTACTCTTTGGTCTCTTCCACGAATGAACTTCTATATGCAGGTTTTCCCACGTGGTGCGAACTGCTTTCAACGACGGAAGGCTGTAGCGAGGACTGTAGGCATTTCCTCTTCAAACCATGGCAGTTTTACCCAAAGAACTCTGCTGTAGTAGCAGGTGGAACACAAGCAGCATTTCTCCCACTGTGTACTCTCTGAGCTCCTCCACGAATGAACTCTTATATGCAAGGTTTGCCACGTGGAGCGAACTGCCTCAAACAAGGCAGGCTGTTGTGAGGTCTGTTAGCATTTGCTCTCCCTAAACACGCAGTTTTAATGGAAGAACTCTGCTTTAGTTGCAGGTGGAACACAAGCATCTATTCTCCCACAGTGTACACAATGTGCACGTCCCCTAATGAACTTGTTCTATAAGAATGGTTTCCCGCGTGGACCGAACTGCCTCAACCATGGCAGGCTCTACTGTGGTCTCTAAGGATTTCTTCTGTGAAAACACGGCACTTTTACACGAAGAACTCTGCTTTAGTGGCAGGTGGAACACAAGCTGCATTTCACCCACACTGTAAATAAAAGGCCCTTCCCCAAATGAATCTTCTTTATGCAAGGTGTCCTGCCTGCAGCAAACTGCCACAACCAAGGCAGGCACTAGTAAGGACTGTAAGCATTTCCTCTCCCAAACACAGAGTTTTACCCGAAGAACTCTGCTTTAGTTGCAGGTGGAACACAAGCAGTATTTCTCCCACTGTGTACTCTTTGGTCTCTTCCACGAATGAACATCTATATGCAGCGTTTCCCATGTGGAGCGAACTGCCTCAACCACGGCAGGCTGTAGTGAGGACTGTAAGCATTTCCTCTTCAAAACACAGCAGATTACCCAAAGAACTCGGCTTTTGTTGCAGGTGGAACACAAGCAGCATTTCTCCCACTGTGTACTCTCTGGGCTCTTCCACGAATGAACTCTTATATGCAGGGTTTCCCACATGGAGCGAACTGCCTCAAACAAGGCAGGCTGTAGTGAGGACTGTAAGCATTTCCTCTCCCTAAACACGCAGTTTTAATGGAAGAACTCTGCTTTAGTTGCAGGTGGAACACAAGCAACTTTTCTCCCACAGTGTACTCAATGGGCACTTCCCCTAATGAACTTGTTCTATAAGAATGCTTTCCAGCGTGGAGAGAACTGCCTCAACCATGGCAGGCTCTACTGTGGTCTCTAAGGATTTCCTCTCTGAAAACACGGCACTTTTACCCGAAGAACTCTGCTTTAGTTGCAGGTGGAACACAAGCTGTATTTCACCCACACTGTACACCAAGGGCCCTTCCCCAAATGAATCTTCTATATGCAGGGTGTCCCGCCTGCAGCGAACTGCCACAACCAAGGCAGGCACTAGTAAGGACTGTAAGCATTTCCTATCCCAAAACACGCAGTTTTACCCGAAGAACTCTGCTTTAGTTGCAGGTGGAACACAAGCAGCATTTCTCCCACTGTGTACTCTTTGGTCTCTTCCACGAATGAACTTCTATATGCAGGTTTTCCCACGTGGTGCGAACTGCCCTCAACCACGGAAGGCTGTAGCGAGGACTGTAGGCATTTCCTCTTCCAAACCATGGCAGTTTTACCCAAAGAACTCTGCTGTAGTAGCAGGTGGAACACAAGCAGCATTTCTCCCACTGTGTACTCTCTGAGCTCCTCCACGAATGAACTCTTATATGCAAGGTTTGCCATGTGGAGCGAACTGCCTCAAACAAGGCAGGCTGTTGCGAGGACTGTTAGCATTTCCTCTCCCTAAACACGCAGTTTTAATGGAAGAACTCTGCTTTAGTTGCAGGTGGAACACTAGCATCTTTTCTCCTACAGTGTACTCAATGGGCACTTCCCCTAATGAACTTGTTCTATAAGAATGCTTTCCAGCGTGGAGCGAACTGCCTCAACCATGGCAGGCTCTACTGTGGTCTCTAAGGATTTCCTCTGTGAAAATACGGCACTTTTATCCGAAGAACTCTGCTATAGTTGCAGATGGAACACAAGCTGCATTTCACCCACACTGTAAACAAAGGGCCCTTCCCCAAATGAATCTTCTTTATGCAAGGTGTCCTGCCTGCAGCAAACTGCCACAACCAAGGCAGGCACTAGTAAGGACTGTAAGCATTTCCTCTCCCAAAACACACAGTTTTACCCGAAGAACTCTGCTTTAGTTGCAGGGGGAACACAAGCAGCATTTCTCCCACTGTGTACTCTTTGGTCTCTTCCTTGAATGAACATCTATATGCAATGTTTCCCACGTGGAGTGAACTGCCTCAACCACGGCAGGCTGTAGCGAGGACTGTAAGCATTTCCTCTTCCAAAACACGGCAGTTTTACCCAAAGAACTCTGCTTTTCTTGCAGGTGGAACACAAGCAGCATTTCTCCCACTGTGTACTCTCTGGGCTCTTCCACGAATGAACTCCTATATGCAGGGTTTCCCACGTGGAGCGAACTGCCTCAAACAAGGCAGGCTGTAGTGAGGACTGTAAGCATTTCCTCTCCCTAAACACGCAGTTTTAATGGAAGAACGCTGCTTTAGTTGCAGGTGGAGCACAAGCAGCTTTTCTCCCACACTGTACACAAAGGGCACTTCCCCTAATGAACATGTCCTATAAGAATGGTTTCCCGCATGGATCGAATTGCCTCAACCATGGCAGGCTCTACTGTGGTATCTAAGGATTTCCTCTCTGAAAACACGGCACTTTTACCCGAAGAACTCTGCTTTAGTTGCAGGTGGAACACAAGCTGCATTTCACCCACACTGTAAACAAAGGGCCCTTCCCCAAATGAATCTTCTATATGCAGGGTGTCCCTCATGCAGCGAACTGCCTCAACCAAGGCAGGCTCTAGTAAGTACTGTAAGCATTTCTTCACCAAATACACGCAGTTTTACCCGAAGAACTCTGCTTTACTTGCAGGTGGAACACAAGCAGCATTTCTCCCACTGTGTACTCTTTGGTCTCTTCCACGAATGAACTTCTATATGCAGGTTTTCCCACGTGGTGCGAACTGCTCTCAACGACGGAAGGCTGTAGCGAGGACTGTAGGCATTTCCTCTTCAAACCATGGCAGTTTTACCCAAAGAACTCTGCTGTAGTAGCAGGTGGAACACAAGCAGCATTTCTCCCACTGTGTACTCTCTGAGCTCCTCCACGAATGAACTCTTATATGCAAGGTTTGCCACGTGGAGCGAACTGCCTCAAACAAGGCAGGCTGTTGTGAGGACTGTTAGCATTTGCTCTCCCTAAACACGCAGTTTTAATGGAAGAACTCTGCTTTAGTTGCAGGTGGAACACAAGCATCTATTCTCCCACAGTGTACACAATGTGCACGTCCCCTAATGAACTTGTTCTATAAGAATGGTTTCCCGCGTGGACCGAACTGCCTCAACCATGGCAGGCTCTACTGTGGTCTCTAAGGATTTCTTCTGTGAAAACACGGCACTTTTACACGAAGAACTCTGCTTTAGTGGCAGGTGGAACACAAGCTGCATTTCACCCACACTGTAAATAAAGGGCCCTTCCCCAAATGAATCTTCTTTATGCAAGGTGTCCTGCCTGCAGCAAACTGCCACAACCAAGGCAGGCACTAGTAAGGACTGTAAGCATTTCCTCTCCCAAACACAGAGTTTTACCCGAAGAACTCTGCTTTAGTTGCAGGTGGAACACAAGCAGTATTTCTCCCACTGTGTACTCTTTGGTCTCTTCCACGAAAGAATATCTATATGCAGCGTTTCCCATGTGGAGCGAACTGCCTCAACCACGGCAGGCTGTAGTGAGGACTGTAAGCATTTCCTCTTCAAAACACAGCAGATTACCCAAAGAACTCTGCTTTTGTTGCAGGTGGAACACAAGCAGCATTTCTCCCACTGTGTACTCTCTGGGCTCTTCCACGAATGAACTCTTATATGCAGTGTTTCCCCCGTGGAGCGAACTGCTTCAAACAAGGCAGGCTGTAGTGAGGACTGTAAGCATTTCCTCTCCCTAAACACGCAGTTTTAATGGAAGAACTCTGCTTTAGTTGCAGGTGGAACACAAGCAGCTTTTCTCCCACAGTGTACACAAAGGGCACTTCCCCTAATGAACATGTTCTATAAGAATGCTTTCCAGCGTGGAGCGAATTGCCTCAACCATGGCAGGCTCTACTATGGTATCTAAGGATTTCCTTTCTGAAAACACGGCACTTTTACCAGAAGAACTCTGCTTTAGTTGCAGGTGGAACACAAGCTGCATTTCACCCACACTACACAAAGGGCCCATCCACAAATGAATCTTCTATATGCAGGGTGTCCTGCCTGCAGCGAAATGACACAACCAAGGCAGGCACTAGTAAGGACTGTAAGCATTTCCTCTCCCAAAACACGCAGTTTTACCCAAAGAACTCTGCTTTAGTTGCAGGTGGAACACAAGCAGCATTTCTCCCACTGTGTACACTTTGGCCTCTTCAACGAATGAACTTCTATATGCAGGGTTTCCCATGTGGAGCGAACTGCCTCAACCACGGCAGGCTGTAGCGAGGACTGTAAGCATTTCCTCTCACAAAACACGCAGTTTTAACGGAAGAACCCTGCTGTAGTTGCAGGTGGAACACAAGCATCTTTTCTCCCACAGTGTACTCAATGGGCACTTCCCCTAATGAACTTGTTCTATAAGAATGCTTTCCAGCGTGGAGCGAACTGCCTCAACCATGGCAGGCTCTACTGTGGTCTCTAAGGATTTCCTCTCTGAAAACACGGCACTTTTACCTGAAGAACTCTGCTTTAGTTGCAGGTGGAACACAAGCTGTATTTCACCCACACTGTACACCAAGGGCCCTTCCCCAAATGAATCTTCTATATGCAGGGTGTCTCGCCTGCAGCGAACTGCCACAACCAAGGCAGGCACTAGTAAGGACTGTAAGCATTTACTATCCCAAAACACGCAGTTTTACCCGAAGAACTCTGCTTTAGTTGCAGGTGGAACACAAGCAGCATTTCTCCCACTGTGTACTCTCTGAGCTCCTCCACGAATGAACTCTTATATGCAAGGTTTGCCACGTGGAGCGAACTGCCTCAAACAAGGCAGGCTGTTGTGAGGACTGTTAGCATTTGCTCTCCCTAAACACGCAGTTTTAATGGAAGAACTCTGCTTTAGTTGCAGGTGGAACACAAGCATCTATTCTCCCACAGTGTACACAATGTGCACGTCCCCTAATGAACTTGTTCTATAAGAATGGTTTCCCGCGTGGACCGAACTGCCTCAACCATGGCAGGCTCTACTGTGGTCTCTAAGGATTTCTTCTGTGAAAACACGGCACTTTTACACGAAGAACTCTGCTTTAGTGGCAGGTGGAACACAAGCTGCATTTCACCCACACTGTAAATAAAGGGCCCTTCCCCAAATGAATCTTCTTTATGCAAGGTGTCCTGCCTGCAGCAAACTGCCACAACCAAGGCAGGCACTAGTAAGGACTGTAAGCATTTCCTCTCCCAAACACAGAGTTTTACCCGAAGAACTCTGCTTTAGTTGCAGGTGGAACACAAGCAGTATTTCTCCCACTGTGTACTCTTTGGTCTCTTCCACGAAAGAATATCTATATGCAGCGTTTCCCATGTGGAGCGAACTGCCTCAACCACGGCAGGCTGTAGTGAGGACTGTAAGCATTTCCTCTTCAAAACACAGCAGATTACCCAAAGAACTCTGCTTTTGTTGCAGGTGGAACACAAGCAGCATTTCTCCCACTGTGTACTCTCTGGGCTCTTCCACGAATGAACTCTTATATGCAGGGTTTCCCCCGTGGAGCGAACTGCTTCAAACAAGGCAGGCTGTAGTGAGGACTGTAAGCATTTCCTCTCCCTAAACACGCAGTTTTAATGGAAGAACTCTGCTTTAGTTGCAGGTGGAACACAAGCAGCTTTTCTCCCACAGTGTACACAAAGGGCACTTCCCCTAATGAACATGTTCTATAAGAATGCTTTCCAGCGTGGAGCGAATTGCCTCAACCATGGCAGGCTCTAGTATGGTATCTAAGGATTTCCTTTCTGAAAACACGGCACTTTTACCAGAAGAACTCTGCTTTAGTTGCAGGTGGAACACAAGCTGCATTTCACCCACACTACACAAAGGGCCCATCCACAAATGAATCTTCTATATGCAGGGTGTCCTGCCTGCAGCGAAATGACACAACCAAGGCAGGCACTAGTAAGGACTGTAAGCATTTCCTCTCCCAAAACACGCAGTTTTACCCAAAGAACTCTGCTTTAGTTGCAGGTGGAACACAAGCAGCATTTCTCCCACTGTGTACTCTTTGGCCTCTTCAACGAATGGACTTCTATATGCAGGGTTTCCCATGTGGAGCGAACTGCCTCAACCACGGCAGGCTGTAGCGAGGACTGTAAGCATTTCCTCTCACAAAACACGCAGTTTTAACGGAAGAACCCTGCTGTAGTTGCAGGTGGAACACAAGCATCTTTTCTCCCACAGTGTACTCAATGGGCACTTCCCCTAATGAACTTGTTCTATAAGAATGCTTTCTAGCGTGGAGCGAACTGCCTCAACAATGGCAGGCTCTACTGTGGTCTCTAAGGATTTCCTCTCTGAAAACACGGCACTTTTACCTGAAGAACTCTGCTTTAGTTGCAGGTGGAACACAAGCTGTATTTCACCCACACTGTACACCAAGGGCCCTTCCCCAAATGAATCTTCTATATGCAGGGTGTCTCGCCTGCAGCGAACTGCCACAACCAAGGCAGGCACTAGTAAGGACTGTAAGCATTTCCTATCCCAAAACACGCAGTTTTACCCGAAGAACTCTGCTTTAGTTGCAGGTGGAACACAAGCAGCATTTCTCCCACTGTGTACTCTTTGGTCTCTTCCACGAATGAACTTCTATATGCAGGTTTTCCCACGTGGTGCGAACTGCCCTCAACCACGGAAGGCTGTAGCGAGGACTGTAGGCATTTCCTCTTCCAAACCATGGCAGTTTTACCCAAAGAACTCTGCTGTAGTAGCAGGTGGAACACAAGCAGCATTTCTCCCACTGTGTACTCTCTGAGCTCCTCCACGAATGAACTCTTATATGCAAGGTTTGCCACGTGAAGCGAACTGCCTCGAACAAGGCAGGCTGTTGCGAGGACTGTTAGCATTTCCTCTCCCTAAACACGCAGTTTTAATGGAAGAACTCTGCTTTAGTTGCAGGTGGAACACTAGCATCTTTTCTCCTACAGTGTACTCAATGGGCACTTCCCCTAATGAACTTGTTCTATAAGAATGCTTTCCAGCGTGGAGCGAACTGCCTCAACCATGGCAGGCTCTACTGTGGTCTCTAAGGATTTCCTCTCTGAAAATACGGCACTTTTATCCGAAGAACTCTGCTATAGTTGCAGATGGAACACAAGCTGCATTTCACCCACACTGTAAACAAAGGTCCCTTCCCCAAATGAATCTTCTTTATGCAAGGTGTCCTGCCTGCAGCAAACTGCCACAACCAAGGCAGGCACTAGTAAGGACTGTAAGCATTTCCTCTCCCAAAACACACAGTTTTACCCGAAGAACTCTGCTTTAGTTGCAGGGGGAACACAAGCAGCATTTCTCCCACTGTGTACTCTTTGGTCTCTTCCTTGAATGAACATCTATATGCAATGTTTCCCACGTGGAGTGAACTGCCTCAACCACGGCAGGCTGTAGCGAGGACTGTAAGCATTTCCTCTTCCAAAACACGGCAGTTGTACCCAAAGAACTCTGCTTTTCTTGCAGGAGGAACACAAGCAGCATTTCTCCCACTGTGTACTCTCTGGGCTCTTCCACGAATGAACTCCTATATGCAGGGTTTCCCACGTGGAGCGAACTGCCTCAAACAAGGCAGGCTGTAGTGAGGACTGTAAGCAATTCCTCTCCCTAAACACGCAGTTTTAATGGAAGAACGCTGCTTTAGTTGCAGGTGGAGCACAAGCAGCTTTTCTCCCACACTGTACACAAAGGGCACTTCCCCTAATGAACATGTCCTATAAGAATGGTTTCCCGCATGGATCGAATTGCCTCAACCATGGCAGGCTCTACTGTGGTATCTAAGGATTTCCTCTCTGAAAACACGGCACTTTTACCCGAAGAACTCTGCTTTAGTTGCAGGTGGAACACAAGCTGCATTTCACCCACACTGTAAACAAAAGGCCCTTCCCCAAATGAATCTTCTATATGCAGGGTGTCCCTCATGCAGCGAACTGCCTCAACCAAGGCAGGCTCTAGTAAGTACTGTAAGCATTTCTTCACCAAATACACGCAGTTTTACCCGAAGAACTCTGCTTTAGTTGAAGGTGGAACACAAGCAGCATTTCTCCCACTGTGTACTCTTTGGTCTCTTCCACGAAGCAACTTCTATATGCAGGTTTTCCCACGTGGTGCGAACTGCTCTCAACGACGGAAGGCTGTAGCGAGGACTGTAGGCATTTCCTCTTCCAAACCATGGGAGTTTTACCCAAAGAACTCTGCTGTAGTAGCAGGTGGAACACAAGCAGCATTTCTCCCACTGTGTACTCTCTGAGCTCCTCCACGAATGAACTCTTATATGCAAGGTTTGCCACGTGGAGCGAACTGCCTCAAACAAGGCAGGCTGTTGTGAGGACTGTTAGCATTTGCTCTCCCTAAACACGCAGTTTTAATGGAAGAACTCTGCTTTAGTTGCAGGTGGAACACAAGCATCTATTCTCCCACAGTGTACACAATGTGCACGTCCCCTAATGAACTTGTTCTATAAGAATGGTTTCCCGCGTGGACCGAACTGCCTCAACCATGGCAGGCTCTACTGTGGTCTCTAAGGATTTCTTCTGTGAAAACACGGCACTTTTACACGAAGAACTCTGCTTTAGTGGCAGGTGGAACACAAGCTGCATTTCACCCACACTGTAAATAAAGGGCCCTTCCCCAAATGAATCTTCTTTATGCAAGGTGTCCTGCCTGCAGCAAACTGCCACAACCAAGGCAGGCACTAGTAAGGACTGTAAGCATTTCCTCTCCCAAACACACAGTTTTACCCGAAGAACTCTGCTTTAGTTGCAGGTGGAACACAAGCAGTATTTCTCCCACTGTGTACTCTTTGGTCTCTTCCACGAATGAACATCTATATGCAGCGTTTCCCATGTGGAGCGAACTGCCTCAACCACGGCAGGCTGTAGTGAGGACTGTAAGCATTTCCTCTTCAAAACACAGCAGATAACCCAAAGAACTCTGCTTTTGTTGCAGGTGGAACACAAGCAGCATTTCTCCCACTGTGTACTCTCTGGGCTCTTCCACGAATGAACTCTTATATGCAGGGTTTCCCACGTGGAGCGAACTGCCTCAAACAAGGCAGGCTGTAGTGAGGACTGTAAGCATTTCCTCTCCCTAAACACGCAGTTTTAATGGAAGAACTCTGCTTTAGTTGCAGGTGGAACACAAGCAGCTTTTCTCCCACAGTGTACACAAAGGGCACTTCCCCTAATGAACATGTTCTATAAGAATGGTTTCCCGCATGGAGCGAATTGCCTCAACCATGGCAGGCTCTACTATGGTATCTAAGGATTTCCTCTCTGAAAACACGGCACTTTTACCAGAAGAACTCTGCTTTAGTTGCAGGTGGAGCACAAGCTGCATTTCACCCACACTGTACACAAAGGTCCCTTCCCCAAATGAATCTTCTTTATGCAAGGTGTCCTGCCTGCAGCGAAATGACACAACCAAGGCAGGCACTAGTAAGGACTGTAAGCATTTCCTCTCCCAAAACACGCAGTTTTACCCAAAGAACTCTGCTTTAGTTGCAGGTGGAACACAAGCAGCATTACTCCCACTGTGTACTCTTTGGCCTCTTCAACGAATGAACTTCTATATGCAGGGTTTCCCACGTGGAGCGAACTGCCTCAACCACGGCAGGCTGTAGCGAGGACTGTAAGCATTTCCTCTTCCAAAACACGGCAGTTTTACCCAAAGAACTCTGCTTTAGTTGCAGGTGGAACACAAGCAGCATTTCTCCCACTGTGTACTCTTTGGCCTCTTCAACGAATGAACTTCTATATGCAGGGTTTCCCACGTGGAGCGAACTGCCTCAACCACGGCAGGCTGTAGCGAGGACTGTAAGCATTTCCTCTTCCAAAACACGGCAGTTTTACCCAAAGAACTCTGCTTTAGTTGCAGGTGGAACACAAGCAGCATTTCTCCCACTGTGTACTCTTAGGTCTCTTCCACGAATGAAATTCTATATGCAGGGTTTCCCATGTGGAGCGAACTGCCTCAACCACGGCAGGCTGTAGCGAGGACTGTAAGCATTTCCTCTCACAAAACACGCAGTTTTAACGGAAGAACCCTGCTGTAGTTGCAGGTGGAACACAAGCATCTTTTCTCCCACAGTGTACTCAATGGGCACTTCCCCTAATGAACTTGTTCTATAAGAATGCTTTCCAGCGTGGAGCAAACTGCCTCAACCATGGCAGGCTCTACTGTGGTCTCTAAGGATTTCCTCTCTGAAAACATGGCACTTTTACCTGAAGAACTCTGCTTTAGTTGCAGGTGGAACACAAGCAGCATTTCTCCCACTGTGTACTCTTTGGTCTCTTCCACGAATGAACTTCTATATGCAGGTTTTCCCACGTGGTGCGAACTGCCCTCAACCACGGAAGGCTGTAGCGAGGACTGTAGGCATTTCCTCTTCCAAACCATGGCAGTTTTACCCAAAGAACTCTGCTGTAGTAGCAGGTGGAACACAAGCAGCATTTCTCCCACTGTGTACTCTCTGAGCTCCTCCACGAATGAACTCTTATATGCAGGGTTTGCCACGTGGAGCGAACTGCCTCAAACAAGGCAGGCTGTTGCGAGGACTGTTAGCATTTCCTCTCCCTAAACACGCAGTTTTAATGGAAGAACTCTGCTTTAGTTGCAGGTGGAACACTAGCATCTTTTCTCCTACAGTGTACTCAATGGGCACTTCCCCTAATGAACTTGTTCTATAAGAATGCTTTCCAGCGTGGAGCGAACTGCCTCAACCATGGCAGGCTCTACTGTGGTCTCTAAGGATTTCCTCTGTGAAAATACGGCACTTTTATCCGAAGAACTCTGCTATAGTTGCAGATGGAACACAAGCTGCATTTCACCCACACTGTAAACAAAGGGCCCTTCCCCAAATGAATCTTCTTTATGCAAGGTGTCCTGCCTGCAGCAAACTGCCACAACCAAGGCAGGCACTAGTAAGGACTGTAAGCATTTCCTCTCCCAAAACACACAGTTTTACCCGAAGAACTCTGCTTTAGTTGCAGGGGGAACACAAGCAGCATTTCTCCCACTGTGTACTCTTTGGTCTCTTCCTTGAATGAACATCTATATGCAATGTTTCCCACGTGGAGTGAACTGCCTCAACCACGGCAGGCTGTAGCGAGGACTGTAAGCATTTCCTCTTCCAAAACACGGCAGTTTTACCCAAAGAACTCTGCTTTTCTTGCAGGTGGAACACAAGCAGCATTTCTCCCACTGTGTACTCTCTGGGCTCTTCCACGAATGAACTCCTATATGCAGGGTTTCCCACGTGGAGCGAACTGCCTCAAACAAGGCAGGCTGTAGTGAGGACTGTAAGCATTTCCTCTCCCTAAACACGCAGTTTTAATGGAAGAATGCTGCTTTAGTTGCAGGTGGAGCACAAGCAGCTTTTCTCCCACACTGTACACAAAGGGCACTTCCCCTAATGAACATGTCCTATAAGAATGGTTTCCCGCATGGATCGAATTGCCTCAACCATGGCAGGCTCTACTGTGGTATCTAAGGATTTCCTCTCTGAAAACACGGCACTTTTACCCGAAGAACTCTGCTTTAGTTGCAGGTGGAACACAAGCTGCATTTCACCCACACTGTAAACAAAGGGCCCTTCCCCAAATGAATCTTCTATATGCAGGGTGTCCCTCATGCAGCGAACTGCCTCAACCAAGGCAGGCTCTAGTAAGTACTGTAAGCATTTCTTCACCAAATACACGCAGTTTTACCCGAAGAACTCTGCTTTAGTTGCAGGTGGAACACAAGCAGCATTTCTCCCACTGTGTACTCTTTGGTCTCTTCCACGAATGAACTTCTATATGCAGGTTTTCCCACGTGGTGCGAACTGCTCTCAACGACGGAAGGCTGTAGCGAGGACTGTAGGCATTTCCTCTTCACACCATGGCAGTTTTACCCAAAGAACTCTGCTGTAGTAGCAGGTGGAACACAAGCAGCATTTCTCCCACTGTGTACTCTCTGAGCTCCTCCACGAATGAACTCTTATATGCAAGGTTTGCCACGTGGAGCGAACTGCCTCAAACAAGGCAGGCTGTTGTGAGGACTGTTAGCATTTGCTCTCCCTAAACACGCAGTTTTAATGGAAGAACTCTGCTTTAGTTGCAGGTGGAACACAAGCATCTTTTCTCCCACAGTGTACTCAATGGGCACTTCCCCTAATGAACTTGTTCTATAAGAATGCTTTCCAGCGTGGAGAGAACTGCCTCAACCATGGCAGGCTCTACTGTGGTCTCTAAGGATTTCCTCTCTGAAAACACGGCACTTTTACCCGAAGAACTCTGCTTTAGTTGCAGCTGGAACACAAGCTGTATTTCACCCACACTGTACACCAAGGGCCCTTCCCCAAATGAATCTTCTATATGCAGGGTGTCCCGCCTGCAGCGAACTGCCACAACCAAGGCAGGCACTAGTAAGGACTGTAAGCATTTCCTATCCCAAAACACGCAGTTTTACCCGAAGAACTCTGCTTTAGTTGCAGGTGGAACACAAGCAGCATTTCTCCCACTGTGTACTCTTTGGTCTCTTCCACGAATGAACTTCTATATGCAGGTTTTCCCACGTGGTGCGAACTGCCCTCAACCACGGAAGGCTGTAGCGAGGACTGTAGGCATTTCCTCTTCCAAACCATGGCAGTTTTACCCAAAGAACTCTGCTGTAGTAGCAGGTGGAACACAAGCAGCATTTCTCCCACTGTGTACTCTCTGAGCTCCTCCACGAATGAACTCTTATATGCAAGGTTTGCCATGTGGAGCGAACTGCCTCAAACAAGGCAGGCTGTTGCGAGGACTGTTAGCATTTCCTCTCCCTAAACACGCAGTTTTAATGGAAGAACTCTGCTTTAGTTGCAGGTGGAACACTAGCATCTTTTCTCCTACAGTGTACTCAATGGGCACTTCCCCTAATGAACTTGTTCTATAAGAATGCTTTCCAGCGTGGAGCGAACTGCCTCAACCATGGCAGGCTCTACTGTGGTCTCTAAGGATTTCCTCTGTGAAAATACGGCACTTTTATCCGAAGAACTCTGCTATAGTTGCAGATGGAACACAAGCTGCATTTCACCCACACTGTAAACAAAGGGCCCTTCCCCAAATGAATCTTCTTTATGCAAGGTGTCCTGCCTGCAGCAAACTGCCACAACCAAGGCAGGCACTAGTAAGGACTGTAAGCATTTCCTCTCCCAAAACACACAGTTTTACCCGAAGAACTCTGCTTTAGTTGCAGGGGGAACACAAGCAGCATTTCTCCCACTGTGTACTCTTTGGTCTCTTCCTTGAATGAACATCTATATGCAATGTTTCCCACGTGGAGTGAACTGCCTCAACCACGGCAGGCTGTAGCGAGGACTGTAAGCATTTCCTCTTCCAAAACACGGCAGTTTTACCCAAAGAACTCTGCTTTTCTTGCAGGTGGAACACAAGCAGCATTTCTCCCACTGTGTACTCTCTGGGCTCTTCCACGAATGAACGCCTATATGCAGGGTTTCCCACGTGGAGCGAACTGCTTCAAACAAGGCAGGCTGTAGTGAGGACTGTAAGCATTTCCTCTCCCTACACACGCAGTTTTAATGGAAGAACTCTGCTTTAGTTGCAGGTGGAGCACAAGCAGCTTTTCTCCCACACTGTACACAAAGGGCACTTCCCCTAATGAACATGTCCTATAAGAATGGTTTCCCGCATGGATCGAATTGCCTCAACCATGGCAGGCTCTACTGTGGTATCTAAGGATTTCCTCTCTGAAAACAAGGCACTTTTACCCGAAGAACTCTGCTTTAGTTGCAGGTGGAACACAAGCTGCATTTCACCCACACTGTAAACAAAGGGCCCTTCCCCAAATGAATCTTCTATATGCAGGGTGTCCCTCATGCAGCGAACTGCCTCAACCAAGGCAGGCTCTAGTAAGTACTGTAAGCATTTCTTCACCAAATACACGCAGTTTTACCCGAAGAACTCTGCTTTAGTTGCAGGTGGAACACAAGCAGCATTTCTCCCACTGTGTACTCTTTGGTCTCTTCCACGAATGAACTTCTATATGCAGGTTTTCCCACGTGGTGCGAACTGCTCTCAACGACGGAAGGCTGTAGCGAGGACTGTAGGCATTTCCTCTTCCAAACCATGGCAGTTTTACCCAAAGAACTCTGCTGTAGTAGCAGGTGGAACACAAGCAGCATTTCTCCCACTCTGTACTCTCTGAGCTCCTCCACGAATGAACTCTTATATGCAAGGTTTGCCACGTGGAGCGAACTGCCTCAAACAAGGCAGGCTGTTGTGAGGACTGTTAGCATTTGCTCTCCCTAAACACGCAGTTTTAATGGAAGAACTCTGCTTTAGTTGCAGGTGGAACACAAGCATCTATTCTCCCACAGTGTACACAATGTGCACGTCCCCTAATGAACTTGTTCTATAAGAATGGTTTCCCGCGTGGACCGAACTGCCTCAACCATGGCAGGCTCTACTGTGGTCTCTAAGGATTTCTTCTGTGAAAACACGGCACTTTTACACGAAGAACTCTGCTTTAGTGGCAGGTGGAACACAAGCTGCATTTCACCCACACTGTAAATAAAGGGCCCTTCCCCAAATGAATCTTCTTTATGCAAGGTGTCCTGCCTGCAGCAAACTGCCACAACCAAGGCAGGCACTAGTAAGGACTGTAAGCATTTCCTCTCCCAAACACACAGTTTTACCCGAAGAACTCTGCTTTAGTTGCAGGTGGAACACAAGCAGTATTTCTCCCACTGTGTACTCTTTGGTCTCTTCCACGAATGAACATCTATATGCAGCGTTTCCCATGTGGAGCGAACTGCCTCAACCACGGCAGGCTGTAGTGAGGACTGTAAGCATTTCCTCTTCAAAACACAGCAGATTACCCAAAGAACTCTGCTTTTGTTGCAGGTGGAACACAAGCAGCATTTCTCCCACTGTGTACTCTCTGGGCTCTTCCACGAATGAACTCTTATATGCAGGGTTTCCCACGTGGAGCGAACTGCCTCAAACAAGGCAGGCTGTAGTGAGGACTGTAAGCATTTCCTCTCCCTAAACACGCAGTTTTAATGGAAGAACTCTGCTTTAGTTGCAGGTGGAACACAAGCATCTTTTCTCCCACAGTGTACTCAATGGGCACTTCCCCTAATGAACTTGTTCTATAAGAATGCTTTCCAGCGTGGAGAGAACTGCCTCAACCATGGCAGGCTCTACTGTGGTCTCTAAGGATTTCCTCTCTGAAAACACGGCACTTTTACCCGAAGAACTCTGCTTTAGTTGCAGGTGGAACACAAGCTGTATTTCACCCACACTGTACACCAAGGGCCCTTCCCCAAATGAATCTTCTATATGCAGGGTGTCCCTCATGCAGCGAACTGCCACAACCAAGGCAGGCACTAGTAAGGACAGTAAGCATTTCCTATCCCAAAACACGCAGTTTTACCCGAAGAACTCTGCTTTAGTTGCAGGTGGAACACAAGCAGCATTTCTCCCACTGTGTACTCTTTGGTCTCTTCCACGAATGAACTTCTATATGCAGGTTTTCCCACGTGGTGCGAACTGCTCTCAACGACGGAAGGCTGTAGCGAGGACTGTAGGCATTTCCTCTTCACACCATGGCAGTTTTACCCAAAGAACTCTGCTGTAGTAGCAGGTGGAACACAAGCAGCATTTCTCCCACTGTGTACTCTCTGAGCTCCTCCACGAATGAACTCTTATATGCAAGGTTTGCCACGTGGAGCGAACTGCCTCAAACAAGGCAGGCTGTTGTGAGGACTGTTAGCATTTGCTCTCCCTAAACACGCAGTTTTAATGGAAGAACTCTGCTTTAGTTGCAGGTGGAACACAAGCATCTTTTCTCCCACAGTGTACTCAATGGGCACTTCCCCTAATGAACTTGTTCTATAAGAATGCTTTCCAGCGTGGAGAGAACTGCCTCAACCATGGCAGGCTCTACTGTGGTCTCTAAGGATTTCCTCTCTGAAAACACGGCACTTTTACCCGAAGAACTCTGCTTTAGTTGCAGCTGGAACACAAGCTGTATTTCACCCACACTGTACACCAAGGGCCCTTCCCCAAATGAATCTTCTATATGCAGGGTGTCCCGCCTGCAGCGAACTGCCACAACCAAGGCAGGCACTAGTAAGGACTGTAAGCATTTCCTATCCCAAAACACGCAGTTTTACCCGAAGAACTCTGCTTTAGTTGCAGGTGGAACACAAGCAGCATTTCTCCCACTGTGTACTCTTTGGTCTCTTCCACGAATGAACTTCTATATGCAGGTTTTCCCACGTGGTGCGAACTGCCCTCAACCACGGAAGGCTGTAGCGAGGACTGTAGGCATTTCCTCTTCCAAACCATGGCAGTTTTACCCAAAGAACTCTGCTGTAGTAGCAGGTGGAACACAAGCAGCATTTCTCCCACTGTGTACTCTCTGAGCTCCTCCACGAATGAACTCTTATATGCAAGGTTTGCCATGTGGAGCGAACTGCCTCAAACAAGGCAGGCTGTTGCGAGGACTGTTAGCATTTCCTCTCCCTAAACACGCAGTTTTAATGGAAGAACTCTGCTTTAGTTGCAGGTGGAACACTAGCATCTTTTCTCCTACAGTGTACTCAATGGGCACTTCCCCTAATGAACTTGTTCTATAAGAATGCTTTCCAGCGTGGAGCGAACTGCCTCAACCATGGCAGGCTCTACTGTGGTCTCTAAGGATTTCCTCTGTGAAAATACGGCACTTTTATCCGAAGAACTCTGCTATAGTTGCAGATGGAACACAAGCTGCATTTCACCCACACTGTAAACAAAGGGCCCTTCCCCAAATGAATCTTCTTTATGCAAGGTGTCCTGCCTGCAGCAAACTGCCACAACCAAGGCAGGCACTAGTAAGGACTGTAAGCATTTCCTCTCCCAAAACACACAGTTTTACCCGAAGAACTCTGCTTTAGTTGCAGGGGGAACACAAGCAGCATTTCTCCCACTGTGTACTCTTTGGTCTCTTCCTTGAATGAACATCTATATGCAATGTTTCCCACGTGGAGTGAACTGCCTCAACCACGGCAGGCTGTAGCGAGGACTGTAAGCATTTCCTCTTCCAAAACACGGCAGTTTTACCCAAAGAACTCTGCTTTTCTTGCAGGTGGAACACAAGCAGCATTTCTCCCACTGTGTACTCTCTGGGCTCTTCCACGAATGAACGCCTATATGCAGGGTTTCCCACGTGGAGCGAACTGCTTCAAACAAGGCAGGCTGTAGTGAGGACTGTAAGCATTTCCTCTCCCTACACACGCAGTTTTAATGGAAGAACTCTGCTTTAGTTGCAGGTGGAGCACAAGCAGCTTTTCTCCCACACTGTACACAAAGGGCACTTCCCCTAATGAACATGTCCTATAAGAATGGTTTCCCGCATGGATCGAATTGCCTCAACCATGGCAGGCTCTACTGTGGTATCTAAGGATTTCCTCTCTGAAAACAAGGCACTTTTACCCGAAGAACTCTGCTTTAGTTGCAGGTGGAACACAAGCTGCATTTCACCCACACTGTAAACAAAGGGCCCTTCCCCAAATGAATCTTCTATATGCAGGGTGTCCCTCATGCAGCGAACTGCCTCAACCAAGGCAGGCTCTAGTAAGTACTGTAAGCATTTCTTCACCAAATACACGCAGTTTTACCCGAAGAACTCTGCTTTAGTTGCAGGTGGAACACAAGCAGCATTTCTCCCACTGTGTACTCTTTGGTCTCTTCCACGAATGAACTTCTATATGCAGGTTTTCCCACGTGGTGCGAACTGCTCTCAACGACGGAAGGCTGTAGCGAGGACTGTAGGCATTTCCTCTTCCAAACCATGGCAGTTTTACCCAAAGAACTCTGCTGTAGTAGCAGGTGGAACACAAGCAGCATTTCTCCCACTCTGTACTCTCTGAGCTCCTCCACGAATGAACTCTTATATGCAAGGTTTGCCACGTGGAGCGAACTGCCTCAAACAAGGCAGGCTGTTGTGAGGACTGTTAGCATTTGCTCTCCCTAAACACGCAGTTTTAATGGAAGAACTCTGCTTTAGTTGCAGGTGGAACACAAGCATCTATTCTCCCACAGTGTACACAATGTGCACGTCCCCTAATGAACTTGTTCTATAAGAATGGTTTCCCGCGTGGACCGAACTGCCTCAACCATGGCAGGCTCTACTGTGGTCTCTAAGGATTTCTTCTGTGAAAACACGGCACTTTTACACGAAGAACTCTGCTTTAGTGGCAGGTGGAACACAAGCTGCATTTCACCCACACTGTAAATAAAGGGCCCTTCCCCAAATGAATCTTCTTTATGCAAGGTGTCCTGCCTGCAGCAAACTGCCACAACCAAGGCAGGCACTAGTAAGGACTGTAAGCATTTCCTCTCCCAAACACACAGTTTTACCCGAAGAACTCTGCTTTAGTTGCAGGTGGAACACAAGCAGTATTTCTCCCACTGTGTACTCTTTGGTCTCTTCCACGAATGAACATCTATATGCAGCGTTTCCCATGTGGAGCGAACTGCCTCAACCACGGCAGGCTGTAGTGAGGACTGTAAGCATTTCCTCTTCAAAACACAGCAGATTACCCAAAGAACTCTGCTTTTGTTGCAGGTGGAACACAAGCAGCATTTCTCCCACTGTGTACTCTCTGGGCTCTTCCACGAATGAACTCTTATATGCAGGGTTTCCCACGTGGAGCGAACTGCCTCAAACAAGGCAGGCTGTAGTGAGGACTGTAAGCATTTCCTCTCCCTAAACACGCAGTTTTAATGGAAGAACTCTGCTTTAGTTGCAGGTGGAACACAAGCATCTTTTCTCCCACAGTGTACTCAATGGGCACTTCCCCTAATGAACTTGTTCTATAAGAATGCTTTCCAGCGTGGAGAGAACTGCCTCAACCATGGCAGGCTCTACTGTGGTCTCTAAGGATTTCCTCTCTGAAAACACGGCACTTTTACCCGAAGAACTCTGCTTTAGTTGCAGGTGGAACACAAGCTGTATTTCACCCACACTGTACACCAAGGGCCCTTCCCCAAATGAATCTTCTATATGCAGGGTGTCCCTCATGCAGCGAACTGCCACAACCAAGGCAGGCACTAGTAAGGACAGTAAGCATTTCCTATCCCAAAACACGCAGTTTTACCCGAAGAACTCTGCTTTAGTTGCAGGTGGAACACAAGCAGCATTTCTCCCACTGTGTACTCTTTGGTCTCTTCCACGAATGAACTTCTATATGCAGGTTTTCCCACGTGGTGCGAACTGCTCTCAACGACGGAAGGCTGTAGCGAGGATTGTAGGCATTTCCTCTTCCAAACCATGGCAGTTTTACCCAAAGAACTCTGCTGTAGTAGCAGGTGGAACACAAGCAGCATTTCTCCCACTGTGTACTCTCTGAGCTCCTCCACGAATGAACTCTTATATGCAAGGTTTGCCACGTGGAGCGAACTGCCTCAAACAAGGCAGGCTGCTGTGAGGACTGTTAGCATTTGCTCTCCATAAACACGCAGTTTTAATGGAAGAACTCTGCTTTAGTTGCAGGTGGAACACAAGCATCTATTCTCCCACAGTGTACACAATGTGCACGTCCCCTAATGAACTTGTTCTATAAGAATGGTTTCCCGCGTGGACCGAACTGCCTCAACCATGGCAGGCTCTACTGTGGTCTCTAAGGATTTCTTCTGTGAAAACACGGCACTTTTACACGAAGAACTCTGCTTTAGTGGCATATGGAACACAAGCTGCATTTCACCCACACTGTAAATAAAGGGCCCTTCCCCAAATGAATCTTCTCTATGCAAGGTGTCCTGCCTGCAGCAAACTGCCACAACCAAGGCAGGCACTAGTAAGGACTGTAAGCATTTCCTCTCCCAAACACACAGTTTTACCCGAAGAACTCTGCTTTAGTTGCAGGTGGAACACAAGCAGTATTTCTCCCACTGTGTACTCTTTGGTCTCTTCCACGAATGAACATCTATATGCAGCGTTTCCCATGTGGAGCGAACTGCCTCAACCACGGCAGGCTGTAGTGAGGACTGTAAGCATTTCCTCTTCAAAACACAGCAGATTACCCAAAGAACTCTGCTTTTGTTGCAGGTGGAACACAAGCAGCATTTCTCCCACTGTGTACTCTCTGGGCTCTTCCACGAATGAACTCTTATATGCAGGGTTTCCCACGTGGAGCGAACTGCCTCAAACAAGGCAGGCTGTAGTGAGGACTGTAAGCATTTCCTCTCCCTAAACACGCAGTTTTCATGGAAGAACTCTGCTTTAGTTGCAGGTGGAACACAAGCAGCTTTTCTCCCACAGTGTACACAAAGGGCACTTCCCCTAATGAACATGTTCTATAAGAATGGTTTCCCGCATGGAGCGAATTGCCTCAACCATGGCAGGCTCTACTATGGTATCTAAGGATTTCCTCTCTGAAAACACAGCACTTTTACCAGAAGAACTCTGCTTTAGTTGCAGGTGGAGCACAAGCTGCATTTCACCCACACTGTACACAAAGGGCCCATCCACAAATGAATCTTCTATATGCAGGGTGTCCTGCCTGCAGCGAAATGACACAACCAAGGCAGGCACTAGTAAGGACTGTAAGCATTTCCTCTCCCAAAACACGCAGTTTTACCCAAAGAACTCTGCTTTAGTTGCAGGTGGAACACAAGCAGCATTTCTCCCACTGTGTACTCTTTGGCCTCTTCAACGAATGAACTTCTATATGCAGGGTTTCCCACGTGGAGCGAACTGCCTCAACCACGGCAGGCTGTAGCGAGGACTGTAAGCATTTCCTCTTCCAAAACACGGCAGTTTTACCCAAAGAACTCTGCTTTAGTTGCAGGTGGAACACAAGCAGCATTTCTCCCACTGTGTACTCTTAGGTCTCTTCCACGAATGAAATTCTATATGCAGGGTTTCCCATGTGGAGCGAACTGCCTCAACCACGGCAGGCTGTAGCGAGGACTGTAAGCATTTCCTCTCACAAAACACGCAGTTTTAACGGAAGAACCCTGCTGTAGTTGCAGGTGGAACACAAGCATCTTTTCTCCCACAGTGTACTCAATGGGCACTTCCCCTAATGAACTTGTTCTATAAGAATGCTTTCCAGCGTGGAGAGAACTGCCTCAACCATGGCAGGCTCTACTGTGGTCTCTAAGGATTTCCTCTCTGAAAACACGGCACTTTTACCCGAAGAACTCTGCTTTAGTTGCAGGTGGAACACAAGCTGTATTTCACCCACACTGTACACCAAGGGCCCTTCCCCAAATGAATCTTCTATATGCAGGGTGTCCCGCCTGCAGCGAACTGCCACAACCAAGGCAGGCACTAGTAAGGACTGTAAGCATTTCCTATCCCAAAACACGCAGTTTTACCCGAAGAACTCTGCTTTAGTTGCAGGTGGAACACAAGCAGCATTTCTCCCACTGTGTACTCTTTGGTCTCTTCCACGAATGAACTTCTATATGCAGGTTTTCCCACGTGGTGCGAACTGCCCTCAACCACGGAAGGCTGTAGCGAGGACTGTAGGCATTTCCTCTTCCAAACCATGGCAGTTTTACCCAAAGAACTCTGCTGTAGTAGCAGGTGGAACACAAGCAGCATTTCTCCCACTGTGTACTCTCTGAGCTCCTCCACGAATGAACTCTTATATGCAAGGTTTGCCATGTGGAGCGAACTGCCTCAAACAAGGCAGGCTGTTGCGAGGACTGTTAGCATTTCCTCTCCCTAAACACGCAGTTTTAATGGAAGAACTCTGCTTTAGTTGCAGGTGGAACACTAGCATCTTTTCTCCTACAGTGTACTCAATGGGCACTTCCCCTAATGAACTTGTTCTATAAGAATGCTTTCCAGCGTGGAGCGAACTGCCTCAACCATGGCAGGCTCTACTGTGGTCTCTAAGGATTTCCTCTGTGAAAATACGGCACTTTTATCCGAAGAACTCTGCTATAGTTGCAGATGGAACACAAGCTGCATTTCACCCACACTGTAAACAAAGGGCCCTTCCCCAAATGAATCTTCTTTATGCAAGGTGTCCTGCCTGCAGCAAACTGCCACAACCAAGGCAGGCACTAGTAAGGACTGTAAGCATTTCCTCTCCCAAAACACACAGTTTTACCCGAAGAACTCTGCTTTAGTTGCAGGGGGAACACAAGCAGCATTTCTCCCACTGTGTACTCTTTGGTCTCTTCCTTGAATGAACATCTATATGCAATGTTTCCCACGTGGAGTGAACTGCCTCAACCACGGCAGGCTGTAGCGAGGACTGTAAGCATTTCCTCTTCCAAAACACGGCAGTTTTACCCAAAGAACTCTGCTTTTCTTGCAGGTGGAACACAAGCAGCATTTCTCCCACTGTGTACTCTCTGGGCTCTTCCACGAATGAACTCCTATATGCAGGGTTTCCCACGTGGAGCGAACTGCCTCAAACAAGGCAGGCTGTAGTGAGGACTGTAAGCATTTCCTCTCCCTAAACACGCAGTTTTAATGGAAGAACGCTGCTTTAGTTGCAGGTGGAGCACAAGCAGCTTTTCTCCCACACTGTACACAAAGGGCACTTCCCCTAATGAACATGTCCTATAAGAATGGTTTCCCGCATGGATCGAATTGCCTCAACCATGGCAGGCTCTACTGTGGTATCTAAGGATTTCCTCTCTGAAAACACGGCACTTTTACCCGAAGAACTCTGCTTTAGTTGCAGGTGGAACACAAGCTGCATTTCACCCACACTGTAAACAAAGGGCCCTTCCCCAAATGAATCTTCTATATGCAGGGTGTCCCTCATGCAGCGAACCGCCTCAACCAAGGCAGGCTCTAGTAAGTACTGTAAGCATTTCTTCACCAAATACACGCAGTTTTACCCGAAGAACTCTGCTTTAGTTGCAGGTGGAACACAAGCAGCATTTCTCCCACTGTGTACTCTTTGGTCTCTTCCACGAATGAACTTCTATATGCAGGTTTTCCCACGTGGTGCGAACTGCTCTCAACGACGGAAGGCTGTAGCGAGGACTGTAGGCATTTCCTCTCCAAACCATGGCAGTTTTACCCAAAGAACTCTGCTGTAGTAGCAGGTGGAACACAAGCAGCATTTCTCCCACTGTGTACTCTCTGAGCTCCTCCACGAATGAACTCTTATATGCAAGGTTTGCCACGTGGAGCGAACTGCCTCAAACAAGGCAGGCTGTTGTGAGGACTGTTAGCATTTGCTCTCCCTAAACACGCAGTTTTAATGGAAGAACTCTGCTTTAGTTGCAGGTGGAACACAAGCATCTATTCTCCCACAGTGTACACAATGTGCACGTCCCCTAATGAACTTGTTCTATAAGAATGGTTTCCCGCGTGGACCGAACTGCCTCAACCATGGCAGGCTCTACTGTGGTCTCTAAGGATTTCTTCTGTGAAAACACGGCACTTTTACACGAAGAACTCTGCTTTAGTGGCAGGTGGAACACAAGCTGCATTTCACCCACACTGTAAATAAAGGGCCCTTCCCCATATGAATCTTCTTTATGCAAGGTGTCCTGCCTGCAGCAAACTGCCACAACCAAGGCAGGCACTAGTAAGGACTGTAAGCATTTCCTCTCCCAAACACAGAGTTTTACCCGAAGAACTCTGCTTTAGTTGCAGGTGGAACACAAGCAGTATTTCTCCCACTGTGTACTCTTTGGTCTCTTCCACGAAAGAATATCTATATGCAGCGTTTCCCATGTGGAGCGAACTGCCTCAACCACGGCAGGCTGTAGTGAGGACTGTAAGCATTTCCTCTTCAAAACACAGCAGATTACCCAAAGAACTCTGCTTTTGTTGCAGGTGGAACACAAGCAGCATTTCTCCCACTGTGTACTCTCTGGGCTCTTCCACGAATGAACTCTTATATGCAGGGTTTCCCCCGTGGAGCGAACTGCTTCAAACAAGGCAGGCTGTAGTGAGGACTGTAAGCATTTCCTCTCCCTAAACACGCAGTTTTAATGGAAGAACTCTGCTTTAGTTGCAGGTGGAACACAAGCAGCTTTTCTCCCACAGTGTACACAAAGGGCACTTCCCCTAATGAACATGTTCTATAAGAATGCTTTCCAGCGTGGAGCGAATTGCCTCAACCATGGCAGGCTCTACTATGGTATCTAAGGATTTCCTTTCTGAAAACACGGCACTTTTACCAGAAGAACTCTGCTTTAGTTGCAGGTGGAACACAAGCTGCATTTCACCCACACTACACAAAGGGCCCATCCACAAATGAATCTTCTATATGCAGGGTGTCCTGCCTGCAGCGAAATGACACAACCAAGGCAGGCACTAGTAAGGACTGTAAGCATTTCCTCTCCCAAAACACGCAGTTTTACCCAAAGAACTCTGCTTTAGTTGCAGGTGGAACACAAGCAGCATTTCTCCCACTGTGTACTCTTTGGCCTCTTCAACGAATGAACTTCTATATGCAGGGTTTCCCATGTGGAGCGAACTGCCTCAACCACGGCAGGCTGTAGCGAGGACTGTAAGCATTTCCTCTCACAAAACACGCAGTTTTAACGGAAGAACCCTGCTGTAGTTGCAGGTGGAACACAAGCATCTTTTCTCCCACAGTGTACTCAATGGGCACTTCCCCTAATGAACTTGTTCTATAAGAATGCTTTCCAGCGTGGAGCGAACTGCCTCAACCATGGCAGGCTCTACTGTGGTCTCTAAGGATTTCCTCTCTGAAAACACGGCAATTTTACCTGAAGAACTCTGCTTTAGTTGCAGGTGGAACACAAGCTGTATTTCACCCACACTGTACACCAAGGGCCCTTCCCCAAATGAATCTTCTATATGCAGGGTGTCTCGCCTGCAGCGAACTGCCACAACCAAGGCAGGCACTAGTAAGGACAGTAAGCATTTACTATCCCAAAACACGCAGTTTTACCCGAAGAACTCTGCTTTAGTTGCAGGTGGAACACAAGCAGCATTTCTCCCACTGTGTACTCTCTGAGCTCCTCCACGAATGAACTCTTATATGCAAGGTTTGCCACGTGGAGCGAACTGCCTCAAACAAGGCAGGCTGTTGTGAGGACTGTTAGCATTTGCTCTCCCTAAACACGCAGTTTTAATGGAAGAACTCTGCTTTAGTTGCAGGTGGAACACAAGCATCTATTCTCCCACAGTGTACACAATGTGCACGTCCCCTAATGAACTTGTTCTATAAGAATGGTTTCCCGCGTGGACCGAACTGCCTCAACCATGGCAGGCTCTACTGTGGTCTCTAAGGATTTCTTCTGTGAAAACACGGCACTTTTACACGAAGAACTCTGCTTTAGTGGCAGGTGGAACACAAGCTGCATTTCACCCACACTGTAAATAAAGGGCCCTTCCCCAAATGAATCTTCTTTATGCAAGGTGTCCTGCCTGCAGCAAACTGCCACAACCAAGGCAGGCACTAGTAAGGACTGTAAGCATTTCCTCTCCCAAACACAGAGTTTTACCCGAAGAACTCTGCTTTAGTTGCAGGTGGAACACAAGCAGTATTTCTCCCACTGTGTACTCTTTGGTCTCTTCCACGAAAGAATACCTATATGCAGCGTTTCCCATGTGGAGCGAACTGCCTCAACCACGGCAGGCTGTAGTGAGGACTGTAAGCATTTCCTCTTCAAAACACAGCAGATTACCCAAAGAACTCTGCTTTTGTTGCAGGTGGAACACAAGCAGCATTTCTCCCACTGTGTACTCTTTGGTCTCTTCCACGAATGAACTTCTATATGCAGGTTTTCCAACGTGGTGCGAACTGCCCTCAACCACGGAAGGCTGTAGCGAGGACTGTAGGCAATTCCTCTTCCAAACCATGGCAGTTTTACCCAAAGAACTCTGCTGTAGTAGCAGGTGGAACACAAGCAGCATTCCTCCCACTGTGTACTCTCTGAGCTCCTCCACGAATGAACTCTTATATGCAAGGTTTGCCACGTGAAGCGAACTGCCTCGAACAAGGCAGGCTGTTGCGAGGACTGTTAGCATTTCCTCTCCCTAAACACGCAGTTTTAATGGAAGAACTCTGCTTTAGTTGCAGGTGGAACACTAGCATCTTTTCTCCTACAGTGTACTCAATGGGCACTTCCCCTAATGAACTTGTTCTATAAGAATGCTTTCCAGCGTGGAGCGAACTGCCTCAACCATGGCAGGCTCTACTGTGGTCTCTAAGGATTTCCTCTGTGAAAATACGGCACTTTTATCCGAAGAACTCTGCTATAGTTGCAGATGGAACACAAGCTGCATTTCACCCACACTGTAAACAAAGGTCCCTTCCCCAAATGAATCTTCTTTATGCAAGGTGTCCTGCCTGCAGCAAACTGCCACAACCAAGGCAGGCACTAGTAAGGACTGTAAGCATTTCCTCTCCCAAAACACACAGTTTTACCCGAAGAACTCTGCTTTAGTTGCAGGGGGAACACAAGCAACATTTCTCCTACTGTGTACTCTTTGGTCTCTTCCTTGAATGAACATCTATATGCAATGTTTCCCACGTGGAGTGAACTGCCTCAACCACGGCAGGCTGTAGCGAGGACTGTAAGCATTTCCTCTTCCAAAACACGGCAGTTTTACCCAAAGAACTCTGCTTTTCTTGCAGGTGGAACACAAGCAGCATTTCTCCCACTGTGTACTCTCTGGGCTCTTCCACGAATGAACTCCTATATGCAGGGTTTCCCACGTGGAGCGAACTGCCTCAAACAAGGCAGGCTGTAGTGAGGACTGTAAGCAATTCCTCTCCCTAAACACGCAGTTTTAATGGAAGAACGCTGCTTTAGTTGCAGGTGGAGCACAAGCAGCTTTTCTCCCACACTGTACACAAAGGGCACTTCCCCTAATGAACATGTCCTATAAGAATGGTTTCCCGCATGGATCGAATTGCCTCAACCATGGCAGGCTCTACTGTGGTATCTAAGGATTTCCTCTCTGAAAACACGGCACTTTTACCCGAAGAACTCTGTTTTAGTTGCAGGTGGAACACAAGCTGCATTTCACCCACACTGTAAACAAAAGGCCCTTCCCCAAATGAATCTTCTATATGCTGGGTGTCCCTCATGCAGCGAACTGCCTCAACCAAGGCAGGCTCTAGTAAGTACTGTAAGCATTTCTTCACCAAATACACGCAGTTTTACCCGAAGAACTCTGCTTTAGTTGCAGGTGGAACACAAGCAGCATTTCTCCCACTGTGTACTCTTTGGTCTCTTCCACGAAGGAACTTCTATATGCAGGTTTTCCCACGTGGTGCGAACTGCTCTCAACGACGGAAGGCTGTAGCGAGGACTGTAGGCATTTCCTCTTCCAAACCATGGGAGTTTTACCCAAAGAACTCTGCTGTAGTAGCAGGTGGAACACAAGCAGCATTTCTCCCACTGTGTACTCTCTGAGCTCCTCCACGAATGAACTCTTATATGCAAGGTTTGCCACGTGGAGCGAACTGCCTCAAACAAGGCAGGCTGTTGTGAGGACTGTTAGCATTTGCTCTCCCTAAACACGCAGTTTTAATGGAAGAACTCTGCTTTAGTTGCAGGTGGAACACAAGCATCTATTCTCCCACAGTGTACACAATGTGCACGTCCCCTAATGAACTTGTTCTATAAGAATGGTTTCCCGAGTGGACCGAACTGCCTCAACCATGGCAGGCTCTACTGTGGTCTCTAAGGATTTCTTCTGTGAAAACACGGCACTTTTACACGAAGAACTCTGCTTTAGTGGCAGGTGGAACACAAGCTGCATTTCACCCACACTGTAAATAAAGGGCCCTTCCCCAAATGAATCATCTTTATGCAAGGTGTCCTGCCTGCAGCAAACTGCCACAACCAAGGCAGGCACTAGTAAGGACTGTAAGCATTTCCTCTCCCAAACACACAGTTTTACCCGAAGAACTCTGCTTTAGTTGCAGGTGGAACACAAGCAGTATTTCTCCCACTGTGTACTCTTTGGTCTCTTCCACGAATGAACATCTATATGCAGCGTTTCCCATGTGGAGCGAACTGCCTCAACCACGGCAGGCTGTAGTGAGGACTGTAAGCATTTCCTCTTCAAAACACAGCAGATAACCCAAAGAACTCTGCTTTTGTTGCAGGTGGAACACAAGCAGCATTTCTCCCACTGTGTACTCTCTGGGCTCTTCCACGAATGAACTCTTATATGCAGGGTTTCCCACGTGGAGCGAACTGCCTCAAACAAGGCAGGCTGTAGTGAGGACTGTAAGCATTTCCTCTCCCTAAACACGCAGTTTTAATGGAAGAACTCTGCTTTAGTTGCAGGTGGAACACAAGCAGCTTTTCTCCCACAGTGTACACAAAGGGCACTTCCCCTAATGAACATGTTCTATAAGAATGGTTTCCCGCATGGAGCGAATTGCCTCAACCATGGCAGGCTCTACTATGGTATCTAAGGATTTCCTCTCTGAAAACACGGCACTTTTACCAGAAGAACTCTGCTTTAGTTGCAGGTGGAGCACAAGCTGCATTTCACCCACACTGTACACAAAGGGCCCATCCACAAATGAATCTTCTATATGCAGGGTGTCCTGCCTGCAGCGAAATGACACAACCAAGGCAGGCACTAGTAAGGACTGTAAGCATTTCCTCTCCCAAAACACGCAGTTTTACCCAAAGAACTCTGCTTTAGGTGCAGGTGGAACACAAGCACCATTTCTCCCACTGTGTACACTTTGGCCTCTTCAACGAATGAACTTCTATATGCAGGGTTTCCCACGTGGAGCGAACTGCCTCAACCACGGCAGGCTGTAGCGAGGACTGTAAGCATTTCCTCTTCCAAAACACGGCAGTTTTACCCAAAGAACTCTGCTTTAGTTGCAGGTGGAACACAAACAGCATTTCTCCCACTGTGTACTCTTAGGTCTCTTCCACGAATGAAATTCTATATGCAGGGTTTCCCATGTGGAGCGAACTGCCTCAACCAAGGCAGGCTGTAGCGAGGACAGTAAGCATTTCCTCTCACAAAACACGCAGTTTTAACGGAAGAACCCTGCTGTAGTTGCAGGTGGAACACAAGCATCTTTTCTCCCACAGTGTACTCAATGGGCACTTCCCCTAATGAACTTGTTCTATAAGAATGCTTTCCACCGTGGAGCGAACTGCCTCAACCATGGCAGGCTCTACTGTGGTCTCTAAGGATTTCCTCTCTGAAAACACGGCACTTTTACCTGAAGAACTCTGCTTTAGTTGCAGGTGGAACACAAGCAGCATTTCTCCCACTGTGTACTCTTTGGTCTCTTCCACGAATGAACTTCTATATGCAGGTTTTCCCACGTGGTGCGAACTGCCCTCAACCACGGAAGGCTGTAGCGAGGACTGTAGGCATTTCCTCTTCCAAACCATGGCAGTTTTACCCAAAGAACTCTGCTGTAGTAGCAGGTGGAACACAAGCAGCATTTCTCCCACTGTGTACTCTCTGAGCTCCTCCACGTATGAACTCTTATATGCAGGGTTTGCCACGTGGAGCGAACTGCCTCAAACAAGGCAGGCTGTTGCGAGGACTGTTAGCATTTCCTCTCCCTAAACACGCAGTTTTAATGGAAGAACTCTGCTTTAGTTGCAGGTGGAACACTAGCATCTTTTCTCCTACAGTGTACTCAATGGGCACTTCCCCTAATGAACCTGTTCTATAAGAATGCTTTCCAGCGTGGAGCGAACTGCCTCAACCATGGCAGGCTCTACTGTGGTCTCTAAGGATTTCCTCTGTGAAAATACGGCACTTTTATCCGAAGAACTCTGCTATAGTTGCAGATGGAACACAAGCTGCATTTCACCCACACTGTAAACAAAGGGCCCTTCCCCAAATGAATCTTCTTTATGCAAGGTGTCCTGCCTGCAGCAAACTGCCACAACCAAGGCAGGCACTAGTAAGGACTGTAAGCATTTCCTCTCCCAAAACACACAGTTTTACCCGAAGAACTCTGCTTTAGTTGCAGGGGGAACACAAGCAGCATTTCTCCCACTGTGTACTCTTTGGTCTCTTCCTTGAATGAACATCTATATGCAATGTTTCCCACGTGGAGTGAACTGCCTCAACCACGGCAGGCTGTAGCGAGGACTGTAAGCATTTCCTCTTCCAAAACACGGCAGTTTTACCCAAAGAACTCTGCTTTTCTTGCAGGTGGAACACAAGCAGCATTTCTCCCACTGTGTACTCTCTGGGCTCTTCCACGAATGAACTCCTATATGCAGGGTTTCCCACGTGGAGCGAACTGCCTCAAACAAGGCAGGCTGTAGTGAGGACTGTAAGCATTTCCTCTCCCTAAACACGCAGTTTTAATGGAAGAACGCTGCTTTAGTTGCAGGTGGAGCACAAGCAGCTTTTCTCCCACACTGTACACAAAGGGCACTTCCCCTAATGAACATGTCCTATAAGAATGGTTTCCCGCATGGATCGAATTGCCTCAACCATGGCAGGCTCGACTGTGGTATCTAAGGATTTCCTCTCTGAAAACACGGCACTTTTACCCGAAGAACTCTGCTTTAGTTGCAGGTGGAACACAAGCTGCATTTCACCCACACTGTAAACAAAAGGCCCTTCCCCAAATGAATCTTCTATATGCAGGGTGTCCCTCATGCAGCGAACTGCCTCAACCAAGGCAGGCTCTAGTAAGTACTGTAAGCATTTCTTCACCAAATACATGCAGTTTTACCCGAAGAACTTTGCTTTAGTTGCAGGTGGAACACAAGCAGCATTTCTCCCACTGTGTACTCTTTGGTCTCTTCCACGAATGAACTTCTATATGCAGGTTTTCCCACATGGTGCGAACTGCTCTCAACGACGGAAGGCTGTAGCGAGGACTGTAGGCATTTCCTCTTCCAAACCATGGCAGTTTTACCCAAAGAACTCTGCTGTAGTAGCAGGTGGAACACAAGCAGCATTTCTCCCACTGTGTCCTCTCTGAGCTCCTCCACGAATGAACTCTTATATGCAAGGTTTGCCACGTGGAGCGAACTGCCTCAAACAAGGCAGGCTGTTGTGAGGACTGTTAGCATTTGCTCTCCCTAAACACGCAGTTTTAATGGAAGAACTCTGCTTTAGTTGCAGGTGGAACACAAGCATCTCTTCTCCCACAGTGTACACAATGTGCACGTCCCCTAATGAACTTGTTCTATAAGAATGGTTTCCCGCGTGGACCGAACTGCCTCAACCATGGCAGGCTCTACTGTGGTCTCTAAGGATTTCTTCTGTGAAAACACGGCACTTTTACACGAAGAACTCTGCTTTAGTGGCAGGTGGAACACAAGCTGCATTTCACCCACACTGTAAATAAAGGGCCCTTCCCCAAATGAATCTTCTCTATGCAAGGTGTCCTGCCTGCAGCAAACTGCCACAACCAAGGCAGGCACTAGTAAGGACTGTAAGCATTTCCTCTCCCAAACACACAGTTTTACCCGAAGAACTCTGCTTTAGTTGCAGGTGGAACACAAGCAGTATTTCTCCCACTGTGTACTCTTTGGTCTCTTCCACGAATGAACATCTATATGCAGCGTTTCCCATGTGGAGCGAACTGCCTCAACCACGGCAGGCTGTAGTGAGGACTGTAAGCATTTCCTCTTCAAAACACAGCAGATTACCCAAAGAACTCTGCTTTTGTTGCAGGTGGAACACAAGCAGCATTTCTCCCACTGTGTACTCTCTGGGCTCTTCCACGAATGAACTCTTATATGCAGGGTTTCCCACGTGGAGCGAACTGCCTCAAACAAGGCAGGCTGTAGTGAGGACTGTAAGCATTTCCTCTCCTTAAACACGCAGTTTTAATGGAAGAACTCTGCTTTAGTTGCAGGTGGAACACAAGCAGCTTTTCTCCCACAGTGTACACAAAGGGCACTTCCCCTAATGAACATGTTCTATAAGAATGCTTTCCAGCGTGGAGCGAATTGCCTCAACCATGGCTGGCTCTACTATGGTATCTAAGGATTTCCTCTCTGAAAACACGGCACTTTTACCAGAAGAACTCTGCTTTAGTTGCAGGTGGAGCACAAGCTGCATTTCACCCACACTGTACACAAAGGGCCCATCCACAAATGAATCTTCTATATGCAGGGTGTCCTGCCTGCAGTGAAATGACACAACCAAGGCAGGCACTAGTAAGGACTGTAAGCATTTCCTCTCCCAAAACACGCAGTTTTACCCAAAGAACTCTGCTTTAGTTGCAGGTGGAACACAAGCAGCATTTCTCCCACTGTGTACTCTTTGGCCTCTTCAACGAATGAACCTCTATATGCAGGGTTTCCCACGTGGAGCGAACTGCCTCAACCACGGCAGGCTGTAGCGAGGACTGTAAGCATTTCCTCTTCCAAAACACGGCAGTTTTACCCAAAGAACTCTGCTTTAGTTGCAGGTGGAACACAAGCAGCATTTCTCCCACTGTGTACTCTTAGGTCTCTTCCACGAATGAAATTCTATATGCAGGGTTTCCCATGTGGAGCGAACTGCCTCAACCACGGCAGGCTGTAGCGAGGACTGTAAGCATTTCCTCTCACAAAACACGCAGTTTTAACGGAAGAACCCTGCTGTAGTTGCAGGTGGAACACAAGCATCTTTTCTCCCACAGTGTACTCAATGGGCACTTCCCCTAATGAACTTGTTCTATAAGAATGCTTTCCAGCGTGGAGCGAACTGCCTCAACCATGGCAGACTCTACTGTGGTCTCTAAGGATTTCCTCTCTGAAAACACGGCACTTTTACCTGAAGAACTCTGCCTTAGTTGCAGGTGGAACACAAGCTGTATTTCACCCACACTGTACACCAAGGGCCCTTCCCCAAATGAATCTTCTTTATGCAAGGTGTCCTGCCTGCAGCAAACTGCCACAACCAAGGCAGGCACTAGTAAGGACTGTAAGCATTTCCTCTCCCAAAACACACAGTTTTACCCGAAGAACTCTGCTTTAGTTGCAGGGGGAACACAAGCAGCATTTCTCCCACTGTGTACTCTTTGGTCTCTTCCTTGAATGAACATCTATATGCAATGTTTCCCACGTGGAGTGAACTGCCTCAACCACGGCAGGCTGTAGCGAGGACTGTAAGCATTTCCTCTTCCAAAACACGGCAGTTTTACCCAAAGAACTCTGCTTTTCTTGCAGGTGGAACACAAGCAGCATTTCTCCCACTGTGTACTCTCTGGGCTCTTCCACGAATGAACTCCTATATGCAGGGTTTCCCACGTGGAGCGAACTGCCTCAAACAAGGCAGGCTGTAGTGAGGACTGTAAGCAATTCCTCTCCCTAAACACGCAGTTTTAATGGAAGAACGCTGCTTTAGTTGCAGGTGGAGCACAAGCAGCTTTTCTCCCACACTGTACACAAAGGGCACTTCCCCTAATGAACATGTCCTATAAGAATGGTTTCCCGCATGGATCGAATTGCCTCAACCATGGCAGGCTCTACTGTGGTATCTAAGGATTTCCTCTCTGAAAACACGGCACTTTTACCCGAAGAACTCTGCTTTAGTTGCAGGTGGAACACAAGCTGCATTTCACCCACACTGTAAACAAAGGGCCCTTCCCCAAATGAATCTTCTATATGCAGGGTGTCCCTCATGCAGCGAACTGCCTCAACCAAGGCAGGGTCTAGTAAGTACTGTAAGCATTTCTTCACCAAATACACGCAGTTTTACCCGAAGAACTCTGCGTTAGTTGCAGGTGGAACACAAGCAGCATTTCTCCCACTGTGTACTCTTTGGTCTCTTCCACGAATGAACTTCTATATGCAGGTTTTCCCACGTGGTGCGAACTGCTCTCAACGACGGAAGGCTGTAGCGAGGACTGTAGGCATTTCCTCTTCAAACCATGGCAGTTTTACCCAAAGAACTCTGCTGTAGTAGCAGGTGGAACACAAGCAGCATTTCTCCCACTGTGTACTCTCTGAGCTCCTCCACGAATGAACTCTTATATGCAAGGTTTGCCACGTGGAGCGAACTGCCTCAAACAAGGCAGGCTGTTGTGAGGACTGTTAGCATTTGCTCTCCCTAAACACGCAGTTTTAATGGAAGAACTCTGCTTTAGTTGCAGGTGGAACACAAGCATCTATTCTCCCACAGTGTACACAATGTGCACGTCCCCTAATGAACTTGTTCTATAAGAATGGTTTCCCGCGTGGACCGAACTGCCTCAACCATGGCAGGCTCTACTGTGGTCTCTAAGGATTTCTTCTGTGAAAACACGGCACTTTTACACGAAGAACTCTGCTTTAGTGGCAGGTGGAACACAAGCTGCATTTCACCCACACTGTAAATAAAGGGCCCTTCCCCAAATGAATCTTCTTTATGCAAGGTGTCCTGCCTGCAGCAAACTGCCACAACCAAGGCAGGCACTAGTAAGGACTGTAAGCATTTCCTCTCCCAAACACAGAGTTTTACCCGAAGAACTCTGCTTTAGTTGCAGGTGGAACACAAGCAGTATTTCTCCCACTGTGTACTCTTTGGTCTCTTCCACGAAAGAACATCTATATGCAGCGTTTCCCATGTGGAGCGAACTGCCTCAACCACGGCAGGCTGTAGCGAGGACTGTAAGCATTTCCTCTTCCAAAACACGGCAGTTTTACCCAAAGAACTCTGCTTTTCTTGCAGGTGGAACACAAGCAGCATTTCTCCCACTGTGTACTCTCTGGGCTCTTCCACGAATGAACTCCTATATGCAGGGTTTCCCACGTGGAGCGAACTGCCTCAAACAAGGCAGGCTGTAGTGAGGACTGTAAGCAATTCCTCTCCCTAAACACGCAGTTTTAATGGAAGAACGCTGCTTTAGTTGCAGGTGGAGCACAAGCAGCTTTTCTCCCACACTGTACACAAAGGGCACTTCCCCTAATGAACATGTCCTATAAGAATGGTTTCCCGCATGGATCGAATTGCCTCAACCATGGCAGGCTCTACTGTGGTATCTAAGGATTTCCTCTCTGAAAACACGGCACTTTTACCCGAAGAACTCTGCTTTAGTTGCAGGTGGAACACAAGCTGCATTTCACCCACACTGTAAACAAAGGGCCCTTCCCCAAATGAATCTTCTATATGCAGGGTGTCCCTCATGCAGCGAACTGCCTCAACCAAGGCAGGCTCTAGTAAGTACTGTAAGCATTTCTTCACCAAATACACGCAGTTTTACCCGAAGAACTCTGCTTTAGTTGCAGGTGGAACACAAGCAGCATTTCTCCCACTGTGTACTCTTTGGTCTCTTCCACGAATGAACTTCTATATGCAGGTTTTCCCACGTGGTGCGAACTGCTCTCAACGACGGAAGGCTGTAGCGAGGACTGTAGGCATTTCCTCTCCAAACCATGGCAGTTTTACCCAAAGAACTCTGCTGTAGTAGCAGGTGGAACACAAGCAGCATTTCTCCCACTGTGTACTCTCTGAGCTCCTCCACGAATGAACTCTTATATGCAAGGTTTGCCACGTGGAGCGAACTGCCTCAAACAAGGCAGGCTGTTGTGAGGACTGTTAGCATTTGCTCTCCCTAAACACGCAGTTTTAATGGAAGAACTCTGCTTTAGTTGCAGGTGGAACACAAGCATCTATTCTCCCTCAGTGTACACAATGTGCACGTCCCCTAATGAACTTGTTCTATAAGAATGGTTTCCCGCGTGGACCGAACTGCCTCAACCATGGCAGGCTCTACTGTGGTCTCTAAGGATTTCTTCTGTGAAAACACGGCACTTTTACACGAAGAACTCTGCTTTAGTGGCAGGTGGAACACAAGCTGCATTTCACCCACACTGTAAATAAAGGGCCCTTCCCCAAATGAATCTTCTTTATGCAAGGTTTCCTGCCTGCAGCAAACTGCCACAACCAAGGCAGGCACTAGTAAGGACTGTAAGCATTTCCTCTCCCAAACACACAGTTTTACCCGAAGAACTCTGCTTTAGTTGCAGGTGGAACACAAGCAGTATTTCTCCCACTGTGTACTCTTTGGTCTCTTCCACGAAAGAACATCTATATGCAGCGTTTCCCATGTGGAGCGAACTGCCTCAACCACGGCAGGCTGTAGTGAGGACTGTAAGCATTTCCTCTTCAAAACACAGCAGATTACCCAAAGAACTCTGCTTTTGTTGCAGGTGGAACACAAGCAGCATTTCTCCCACTGTGTACTCTCTGGGCTCTTCCACGAATGAACTCTTATATGCAGGGTTTCCCCCGTGGAGCGAACTGCTTCAAACAAGGCAGGCTGTAGTGAGGACTGTAAGCATTTCCTCTCCCTAAACACGCAGTTTTAATGGAAGAACTCTGCTTTAGTTGCAGGTGGAACACAAGCAGCTTTTCTCCCACAGTGTACACAAAGGGCACTTCCCCTAATGAACATGTTCTATAAGAATGCTTTCCAGCGTGGAGCGAATTGCCTCAACCATGGCAGGCTCTACTATGGTATGTAAGGATTTCCTCTCTGAAAACACGGGACTTTTACCAGAAGAACTCTGCTTTAGTTGCAGGTGGAACACAAGCTGCATTTCACCCACACTACACAAAGGGCCCATCCACAAATGAATCTTCTATATGCAGGGTGTCCTGCCTGCAGCGAAATGACACAACCAAGGCAGGCACTAGTATGGACTGTAAGCATTTCCTCTCCGAAAACACGCAGTTTTACCCAAAGAACTCTGCTTTAGTTGCAGGTGGAACACAAGCAGCATTTCTCCCACTGTGTACTCTTTGGCCTCTTCAACGAATGAACTTCTATATGCAGGGTTTCCCATGTGGAGCGAACTGCCTCAACCACGGCAGGCTGTAGCGAGGACTGTAAGCATTTCCTCTCACAAAACACGCAGTTTTAACGGAAGAACCCTGCTGTAGTTGCAGGTGGAACACAAGCATCTTTTCTCCCACAGTGTACTCAATGGGCACTTCCCCTAATGAACTTGTTCTATAAGAATGCTTTCCAGCGTGGAGCGAACTGCCTCAACCATGGCAGGCTCTACTGTGGTCTCTAAGGATTTCCTCTCTGAAAACACGGCACTTTTACCTGAAGAACTCTGCTTTAGTTGCAGGTGGAACACAAGCTGTATTTCACCCACACTGTACACCAAGGGCCCTTCCCCAAATGAATCTTCTATATGCAGGGTGTCCCGCCTGCAGCGAACTGCCACAACCAAGGCAGGCACTAGTAAGGACTGTAAGCATTTCCTATCCCCAAACACGCAGTTTTACCCGAAGAACTCTGCTTTAGTTGCAGGTGGAACACAAGCAGCATTTCTCCCACTGTGTACTCTTTGGTCTCTTCCACGAATGAACTTCTATATGCAGGTTTTCCAACGTGGTGCGAACTGCCCTCAACCACGGAAGGCTGTAGCGAGGACTGTAGGCATTTCCTCTTCCAAACCATGGCAGTTTTACCCAAAGAACTCTGCTGTAGTAGCAGGTGGAACACAAGCAGCATTCCTCCCACTGTGTACTCTCTGAGCTCCTCCACGAATGAACTCTTATATGCAAGGTTTGCCACGTGAAGCGAACTGCCTCGAACAAGGCAGGCTGTTGCGAGGACTGTTAGCATTTCCTCTCCCTAAACACGCAGTTTTAATGGAAGAACTCTGCTTTAGTTGCAGGTGGAACACTAGCATCTTTTCTCCTACAGTGTACTCAATGGGCACTTCCCCTAATGAACTTGTTCTATAAGAATGCTTTCCAGCGTGGAGCGAACTGCCTCAACCATGGCAGGCTCTACTGTGGTCTCTAAGGATTTCCTCTGTGAAAATACGGCACTTTTATCCGAAGAACTCTGCTATAGTTGCAGATGGAACACAAGCTGCATTTCACCCACACTGTAAACAAAGGTCCCTTCCCCAAATGAATCTTCTTTATGCAAGGTGTCCTGCCTGCAGCAAACTGCCACAACCAAGGCAGGCACTAGTAAGGACTGTAAGCATTTCCTCTCCCAAAACACACAGTTTTACCCGAAGAACTCTGCTTTAGTTGCAGGGGGAACACAAGCAACATTTCTCCCACTGTGTACTCTTTGGTCTCTTCCTTGAATGAACATCTATATGCAATGTTTCCCACGTGGAGTGAACTGCCTCAACCACGGCAGGCTGTAGCGAGGACTGTAAGCATTTCCTCTTCCAAAACACGGCAGTTTTACCCAAAGAACTCTGCTTTTCTTGCAGGTGGAACACAAGCAGCATTTCTCCCACTGTGTACTCTCTGGGCTCTTCCACGAATGAACTCCTATATGCAGGGTTTCCCACGTGGAGCGAACTGCCTCAAACAAGGCAGGCTGTAGTGAGGACTGTAAGCAATTCCTCTCCCTAAACACGCAGTTTTAATGGAAGAACGCTGCTTTAGTTGCAGGTGGAGCACAAGCAGCTTTTCTCCCACACTGTACACAAAGGGCACTTCCCCTAATGAACATGTCCTATAAGAATGGTTTCCCGCATGGATCGAATTGCCTCAACCATGGCAGGCTCTACTGTGGTATCTAAGGATTTCCTCTCTGAAAACACGGCACTTTTACCCGAAGAACTCTGCTTTAGTTGCAGGTGGAACACAAGCTGCATTTCACCCACACTGTAAACAAAAGGCCCTTCCCCAAATGAATCTTCTATATGCAGGGTGTCCCTCATGCAGCGAACTGCCTCAACCAAGGCAGGCTCTAGTAAGTACTGTAAGCATTTCTTCACCAAATACACGCAGTTTTACCCGAAGAACTCTGCTTTAGTTGCAGGTGGAACACAAGCAGCATTTCTCCCACTGTGTACTCTTTGGTCTCTTCCACGAATGAACTTCTATATGCAGGTTTTCCCACGTGGTGCGAACTGCTCTCAACGACGGAAGGCTGTAGCGAGGAATGTAGGCATTTCCTCTTCCAAACCATGGCAGTTTTACCCAAAGAACTCTGCTGTAGTAGCAGGTGGAACACAAGCAGCATTTCTCCCACTGTGTACTCTCTGAGCTCCTCCACGAATGAACTCTTATATGCAAGGTTTGCCACGTGGAGCGAACTGCCTCAAACAAGGCAGGCTGTTGTGAGGACTGTTAGCATTTGCTCTCCCTAAACACGCAGTTTTAATGGAAGAACTCTGCTTTAGTTACAGGTGGAACACAAGCATCTATTCTCCCACAGTGTACACAATGTGCACGTCCCCTAATGAACTTGTTCTATAAGAATGGTTTCCCGAGTGGACCGAACTGCCTCAACCATGGCAGGCTCTACTGTGGTCTCTAAGGATTTCTTCTGTGAAAACACGGCACTTTTACACGAAGAACTCTGCTTTAGTGGCAGGTGGAACACAAGCTGCATTTCACCCACACTGTAAATAAAGGGCCCTTCCCCAAATGAATCATCTTTATGCAAGGTGTCCTGCCTGCAGCAAACTGCCACAACCAAGGCAGGCACTAGTAAGGACTGTAAGCATTTCCTCTCCCAAACACACAGTTTTACCCGAAGAACTCTGCTTTAGTTGCAGGTGGAACACAAGCAGTATTTCTCCCACTGTGTACTCTTTGGTCTCTTCCACGAATGAACATCTATATGCAGCGTTTCCCATGTGGAGCGAACTGCCTCAACCACGGCAGGCTGTAGTGAGGACTGTAAGCATTTCCTCTTCAAAACACAGCAGATAACCCAAAGAACTCTGCTTTTGTTGCAGGTGGAACACAAGCAGCATTTCTCCCACTGTGTACTCTCTGGGCTCTTCCACGAATGAACTCTTATATGCAGGGTTTCCCACGTGGAGCGAACTGCCTCAAACAAGGCAGGCTGTAGTGAGGACTGTAAGCATTTCCTCTCCCTAAACACGCAGTTTTAATGGAAGAACTCTGCTTTAGTTGCAGGTGGAACACAAGCAGCTTTTCTCCCACAGTGTACACAAAGGGCACTTCCCCTAATGAACATGTTCTATAAGAATGCTTTCCAGCGTGGAGCGAATTGCCTCAACCATGGCAGGCTCTACTATGGTATGTAAGGATTTCCTCTCTGAAAACACGGCACTTTTACCAGAAGAACTCTGCTTTAGTTGCAGGTGGAACACAAGCTGCATTTCACCCACACTACACAAAGGGCCCATCCACAAATGAATCTTCTATATGCAGGGTGTCCTGCCTGCAGCGAAATGACACAACCAAGGCAGGCACTAGTATGGACTGTAAGCATTTCCTCTCCGAAAACACGCAGTTTTACCCAAAGAACTCTGCTTTAGTTGCAGGTGGAACACAAGCAGCATTTCTCCCACTGTGTACTCTTTGGCCTCTTCAACGAATGAACTTCTATATGCAGGGTTTCCCATGTGGAGCGAACTGCCTCAACCACGGCAGGCTGTAGCGAGGACTGTAAGCATTTCCTCTCACAAAACACGCAGTTTTAACGGAAGAACCCTGCTGTAGTTGCAGGTGGAACACAAGCATCTTTTCTCCCACAGTGTACTCAATGGGCACTTCCCCTAATGAACTTGTTCTATAAGAATGCTTTCCAGCGTGGAGCGAACTGCCTCAACCATGGCAGGCTCTACTGTGGTCTCTAAGGATTTCCTCTCTGAAAACACGGCACTTTTACCTGAAGAACTCTGCTTTAGTTGCAGGTGGAACACAAGCTGTATTTCACCCACACTGTACACCAAGGGCCCTTCCCCAAATGAATCTTCTATATGCAGGGTGTCCCGCCTGCAGCGAACTGCCACAACCAAGGCAGGCACTAGTAAGGACTGTAAGCATTTCCTATCCCCAAACACGCAGTTTTACCCGAAGAACTCTGCTTTAGTTGCAGGTGGAACACAAGCAGCATTTCTCCCACTGTGTACTCTTTGGTCTCTTCCACGAATGAACTTCTATATGCAGGTTTTCCAACGTGGTGCGAACTGCCCTCAACCACGGAAGGCTGTAGCGAGGACTGTAGGCATTTCCTCTTCCAAACCATGGCAGTTTTACCCAAAGAACTCTGCTGTAGTAGCAGGTGGAACACAAGCAGCATTCCTCCCACTGTGTACTCTCTGAGCTCCTCCACGAATGAACTCTTATATGCAAGGTTTGCCACGTGAAGCGAACTGCCTCAAACAAGGCAGGCTGTTGCGAGGACTGTTAGCATTTCCTCTCCCTAAACACGCAGTTTTAATGGAAGAACTCTGCTTTAGTTGCAGGTGGAACACTAGCATCTTTTCTCCTACAGTGTACTCAATGGGCACTTCCCCTAATGAACTTGTTCTATAAGAATGCTTTCCAGCGTGGAGCGAACTGCCTCAACCATGGCAGGCTCTACTGTGGTCTCTAAGGATTTCCTCTGTGAAAATACGGCACTTTTATCCGAAGAACTCTGCTATAGTTGCAGATGGAACACAAGCTGCATTTCACCCACACTGTAAACAAAGGGCCCTTCCCCAAATGAATCTTCTTTATGCAAGGTGTCCTGCCTGCAGCAAACTGCCACAACCAAGGCAGGCACTAGTAAGGACTGTAAGCATTTCCTCTCCCAAAACACACAGTTTTACCCGAAGAACTCTGCTTTAGTTGCAGGGGGAACACAAGCAACATTTCTCCCACTGTGTACTCTTTGGTCTCTTCCTTGAATGAACATCTATATGCAATGTTTCCCACGTGGAGTGAACTGCCTCAACCACGGCAGGCTGTAGCGAGGACTGTAAGCATTTCCTCTTCCAAAACACGGCAGTTTTACCCAAAGAACTCTGCTTTTCTTGCAGGTGGAACACAAGCAGCATTTCTCCCACTGTGTACTCTCTGGGCTCTTCCACGAATGAACTCCTATATGCAGGGTTTCCCACGTGGAGCGAACTGCCTCAAACAAGGCAGGCTGTAGTGAGGACTGTAAGCAATTCCTCTCCCTAAACACGCAGTTTTAATGGAAGAACGCTGCTTTAGTTGCAGGTGGAGCACAAGCAGCTTTTCTCCCACACTGTACACAAAGGGCACTTCCCCTAATGAACATGTCCTATAAGAATGGTTTCCCGCATGGATCGAATTGCCTCAACCATGGCAGGCTCTACTGTGGTATCTAAGGATTTCCTCTCTGAAAACACGGCACTTTTACCCGAAGAACTCTGCTTTAGTTGCAGGTGGAACACAAGCTGCATTTCACCCACACTGTAAACAAAAGGCCCTTCCCCAAATGAATCTTCTATATGCAGGGTGTCCCTCATGCAGCGAACTGCCTCAACCAAGGCAGGCTCTAGTAAGTACTGTAAGCATTTCTTCACCAAATACACGCAGTTTTACCCGAAGAACTCTGCTTTAGTTGCAGGTGGAACACAAGCAGCATTTCTCCCACTGTGTACTCTTTGGTCTCTTCCACGAAGGAACTTCTATATGCAGGTTTTCCCACGTGGTGCGAACTGCTCTCAACGACGGAAGGCTGTAGCGAGGAATGTAGGCATTTCCTCTTCCAAACCATGGGAGTTTTACCCAAGGAACTCTGCTGTAGTAGCAGGTGGAACACAAGCAGCATTTCTCCCACTGTGTACTCTCTGAGCTCCTCCACGAATGAACTCTTATATGCAAGGTTTGCCACGTGGAGCGAACTGCCTCAAACAAGGCAGGCTGTTGTGAGGACTGTTAGCATTTGCTCTCCCTAAACACGCAGTTTTAATGGAAGAACTCTGCTTTAGTTGCAGGTGGAACACAAGCATCTATTCTCCCACAGTGTACACAATGTGCACGTCCCCTAATGAACTTGTTCTATAAGAATGGTTTCCCGAGTGGACCGAACTGCCTCAACCATGGCAGGCTCTACTGTGGTCTCTAAGGATTTCTTCTGTGAAAACACGGCACTTTTACACGAAGAACTCTGCTTTAGTGGCAGGTGGAACACAAGCTGCATTTCACCCACACTGTAAATAAAGGGCCCTTCCCCAAATGAATCATCTTTATGCAAGGTGTCCTGCCTGCAGCAAACTGCCACAACCAAGGCAGGCACTAGTAAGGACTGTAAGCATTTCCTCTCCCAAACACACAGTTTTACCCGAAGAACTCTGCTTTAGTTGCAGGTGGAACACAAGCAGTATTTCTCCCACTGTGTACTCTTTGGTCTCTTCCACGAATGAACATCTATATGCAGCGTTTCCCATGTGGAGCGAACTGCCTCAACCACGGCAGGCTGTAGTGAGGACTGTAAGCATTTCCTCTTCAAAACACAGCAGATAACCCAAAGAACTCTGCTTTTGTTGCAGGTGGAACACAAGCAGCATTTCTCCCACTGTGTACTCTCTGGGCTCTTCCACGAATGAACTCTTATATGCAGGGTTTCCCACGTGGAGCGAACTGCCTCAAACAAGGCAGGCTGTAGTGAGGACTGTAAGCATTTCCTCTCCCTAAACACGCAGTTTTAATGGAAGAACTCTGCTTTAGTTGCAGGTGGAACACAAGCAGCTTTTCTCCCACAGTGTACACAAAGGGCACTTCCCCTAATGAACATGTTCTATAAGAATGGTTTCCCGCATGGAGCGAATTGCCTCAACCATGGCAGGCTCTACTATGGTATCTAAGGATTTCCTCTCTGAAAACACGGCACTTTTACCAGAAGAACTCTGCTTTAGTTGCAGGTGGAGCACAAGCTGCATTTCACCCACACTGTACACAAAGGGCCCATCCACAAATGAATCTTCTATATGCAGGGTGTCCTGCCTGCAGCGAAATGACACAACCAAGGCAGGCACTAGTAAGGACTGTAAGCATTTCCTCTCCCAAAACACGCCATTTTACCCAAAGAACTCTGCTTTAGGTGCAGGTGGAACACAAGCACCATTTCTCCCACTGTGTACACTTTGGCCTCTTCAACGAATGAACTTCTATATGCAGGGTTTCCCACGTGGAGCGAACTGCCTCAACCACGGCAGGCTGTAGCGAGGACTGTAAGCATTTCCTCTTCCAAAACACGGCAGTTTTAACCAAAGAACTCTGCTTTAGTTGCAGGTGGAACACAAACAGCATTTCTCCCACTGTGTACTCTTAGGTCTCTTCCACGAATGAAATTCTATATGCAGGGTTTCCCATGTGGAGCGAACTGCCTCAACCACGGCAGGCTGTAGCGAGGACTGTAAGCATTTCCTCTCACAAAACACGCAGTTTTAACGGAAGAACCCTGCTGTAGTTGCAGGTGGAACACAAGCATCTTTTCTCCCACAGTGTACTCAATGGGCACTTCCCCTAATGAACTTGTTCTATAAGAATGCTTTCCACCGTGGAGCGAACTGCCTCAACCATGGCAGGCTCTACTGTGGTCTCTAAGGATTTCTTCTGTGAAAACACGGCACTTTTACACGAAGAACTCTGCTTTAGTGGCAGGTGGAACACAAGCAGCATTTCTCCCACTGTGTACTCTTTGGTCTCTTCCACGAATGAACTTCTATATGCAGATTTTCCCACGTGGTGCGAACAGCCCTCAACCACGGAAGGCTGTAGCGAGGACTGTAGGCATTTCCTCTTCCAAACCATGGCAGTTTTACCCAAAGAACTCTGCTGTAGTAGCAGGTGGAACACAAGCAGCATTTCTCCCACTGTGTACTCTCTGAGCTCCTCCACGTATGAACTCTTATATGCAGGGTTTGCCACGTGGAGTGAACTGCCTCAAACAAGGCAGGCTGTAGTGAGGACTGTAAGCATTTCCTCTCCCTAAACACGCAGTTTTAATGGAAGAACTCTGCTTTAGTTGCAGGTGGAACACGAGCAGCTTTTCTCCCACAGTGTACACAAAGGGCACTTCCCCTAATGAACATGTTCTATAAGAATGCTTTCCAGCGTGGAGTGAACTGCCTCAACCATGGCAGGCTCTACTGTGGTCTCTAAGGATTTCCTCTCTGAAAACACGGCACTTTTACCTGAAGAACTCTGCTTTAGTTGCAGGTGGAACACAAGCTGTATTTCACCCACACTGTACACCAAGGGCCCTTCCCCAAATGAATCTTCTATATGCAGGGTGTCCCGCCTGCAGCGAACTGCCACAACCAAGGCAGGCACTAGTAAGGACTGTAAGCATTTCCTATCCCAAAACACGCAGTTTTACCCGAAGAACTCTGCTTTAGTTGCAGGTGGAACACAAGCAGCATTTCTCCCACTGTGTACTCTTTGGTCTCTTCCACGAATGAACTTCTATATGCAGGTTTTCCCACGTGGTGCGAACTGCCCTCAACCACGGAAGGCTGTAGCGAGGACTGTAGGCATTTCCTCTTCCAAACCATGGCAGTTTTACCCAAAGAACTCTGCTGTAGTAGCAGGTGGAACACAAGCAGCATTTCTCCCACTGTGTACTCTCTGAGCTCCTCCACGTATGAACTCTTATATGCAGGGTTTGCCACGTGGAGCGAACTGCCTCAAACAAGGCAGGCTGTTGCGAGGACTGTTAGCATTTCCTCTCCCTAAACACGCAGTTTTAATGGAAGAACTCTGCTTTAGTTGCAGGTGGAACACTAGCATCTTTTCTCCTACAGTGTACTCAATGGGCACTTCCCCTAATGAACTTGTTCTATAAGAATGCTTTCCAGCGTGGAGCGAACTGCCTCAACCATGGCAGGCTCTACTGTGGTCTCTAAGGATTTCCTCTGTGAAAATACGGCACTTTTATCCGAAGAACTCTGCTATAGTTGCAGATGGAACACAAGCTGCATTTCACCCACACTGTAAACAAAGGGCCCTTCCCCAAATGAATCTTCTTTATGCAAGGTGTCCTGCCTGCAGCAAACTGCCACAACCAAGGCAGGCACTAGTAAGGACTGTAAGCATTTCCTCTCCCAAAACACACAGTTTTACCCGAAGAACTCTGCTTTAGTTGCAGGGGGAACACAAGCAGCATTTCTCCCACTGTGTACTCTTTGGTCTCTTCCTTGAATGAACATCTATATGCAATGTTTCCCACGTGGAGTGAACTGCCTCAACCACGGCAGGCTGTAGCGAGGACTGTAAGCATTTCCTCTTCCAAAACACGGCAGTTTTACCCAAAGAACTCTGCTTTTCTTGCAGGTGGAACACAAGCAGCATTTCTCCCACTGTGTACTCTCTGGGCTCTTCCACGAATGAACTCCTATATGCAGGGTTTCCCACGTGGAGCGAACTGCCTCAAACAAGGCAGGCTGTAGTGAGGACTGTAAGCATTTCCTCTCCCTAAACACGCAGTTTTAATGGAAGAACGCTGCTTTAGTTGCAGGTGGAGCACAAGCAGCTTTTCTCCCACACTGTACACAAAGGGCACTTCCCCTAATGAACATGTCCTATAAGAATGGTTTCCCGCATGGATCGAATTGCCTCAACCATGGCAGGCTCTACTGTGGTATCTAAGGATTTCCTCTCTGAAAACACGGCACTTTTACCCGAAGAACTCTGCTTTAGTTGCAGGTGGAACACAAGCTGCATTTCACCCACACTGTAAACAAAAGGCCCTTCCCCAAATGAATCTTCTATATGCAGGGTGTCCCTCATGCAGCGAACTGCCTCAACCAAGGCAGGCTCTAGTAAGTACTGTAAGCATTTCTTCACCAAATACATGCAGTTTTACCCGAAGAACTCTGCTTTAGTTGCAGGTGGAACACAAGCAGCATTTCTCCCACTGTGTACTCTTTGGTCTCTTCCACGAATGAACTTCTATATGCAGGTTTTCCCACGTGGTGCGAACTGCCCTCAACCACGGAAGGCTGTAGCGAGGACTGTAGGCATTTCTTCTTCCAAACCATGGCAGTTTTACCCAAAGAACTCTGCTGTAGTAGCAGGTGGAACACAAGCAGCATTTCTCCCACTGTGTACTCTCTGAGCTCCTCCACGAATGAACTCTTATATGCAAGGTTTGCCACGTGGAGCGAACTGCCTCAAACAAGGCAGGCTGTTGCGAGGACTGTTAGCATTTCCTCTCCCTAAACACGCAGTTTTAATGGAAGAACTCTGCTTTAGTTGCAGGTGGAACACTAGCATCTTTTCTCCTACAGTGTACTCAATGGGCACTTCCCCTAATGAACTTGTTCTATAAGAATGCTTTCCAGCGTGGAGCGAACTGCCTCAACCATGGCAGGCTCTACTGTGGTCTCTAAGGATTTCCTCTGTGAAAATATGGCACTTTTATCCGAAGAACTCTGCTATAGTTGCAGATGGAACACAAGCTGCATTTCACCCACACTGTAAACAAAGGGCCCTTCCCCAAATGAATCTTCTTTATGCAAGGTGTCCTGCCTGCAGCAAACTGCCACAACCAAGGCAGGCACTAGTAAGGACTGTAAGCATTTCCTCTCCCAAAACACACAGTTTTACCCGAAGAACTCTGCTTTAGTTGCAGGGGGAACACAAGCAGCATTTCTCCCACTGTGTACTCTTTGGTCTCTTCCTTGAATGAACATCTATATGCAATGTTTCCCACGTGGAGTGAACTGCCTCAACCACGGCAGGCTGTAGCGAGGACTGTAAGCATTTCCTCTTCCAAAACACGGCAGTTTTACCCAAAGAACTCTGCTTTTCTTGCAGGTGGAACACAAGCAGCATTTCTCCCACTGTGTACTCTCTGGGCTCTTCCACGAATGAACTCCTATATGCAGGGTTTCCCACGTGGAGCGAACTGCCTCAAACAAGGCAGGCTGTAGTGAGGACTGTAAGCATTTCCTCTCCCTAAACACGCAGTTTTAATGGAAGAACGCTGCTTTAGTTGCAGGTGGAGCACAAGCAGCTTTTCTCCCACACTGTACACAAAGGGCACTTCCCCTAATGAACATGTCCTATAAGAATGGTTTCCCGCATGGATCGAATTGCCTCAACCATGGCAGGCTCTACTGTGGTATCTAAGGATTTCCTCTCTGAAAACACGGCACTTTTACCCGAAGAACTCTGCTTTAGTTGCAGGTGGAACACAAGCTGCATTTCACCCACACTGTAAACAAAAGGCCCTTCCCCAAATGAATCTTCTATATGCAGGGTGTCCCTCATGCAGCGAACTGCCTCAACCAAGGCAGGCTCTAGTAAGTACTGTAAGCATTTCTTCACCAAATACATGCAGTTTTACCCGAAGAACTCTGCTTTAGTTGCAGGTGGAACACAAGCAGCATTTCTCCCACTGTGTACTCTTTGGTCTCTTCCACGAATGAACTTCTATATGCAGGTTTTCCCACATGGTGCGAACTGCTCTCAACGACGGAAGGCTGTAGCGAGGACTGTAGGCATTTCCTCTTCCAAACCATGGCAGTTTTACCCAAAGAACTCTGCTGTAGTAGCAGGTGGAACACAAGCAGCATTTCTCCCACTGTGTCCTCTCTGAGCTCCTCCACGAATGAACTCTTATATGCAAGGTTTGCCACGTGGAGCGAACTGCCTCAAACAAGGCAGGCTGTTGTGAGGACTGTTAGCATTTGCTCTCCCTAAACACGCAGTTTTAATGGAAGAACTCTGCTTTAGTTGCAGGTGGAACACAAGCATCTCTTCTCCCACAGTGTACACAATGTGCACGTCCCCTAATGAACTTGTTCTAAAGGAATGGTTTCCCGCGTGGACCGAACTGCCTCAACCATGGCAGGCTCTACTGTGGTCTCTAAAGATTTCTTCTGTGAAAACACGGCACTTTTACACGAAGAACTCTGCTTTAGTGGCAGGTGGAACACAAGCTGCATTTCACCCACACTGTAAATAAAGGGCCCTTCCCCAAATGAATCTTCTCTATGCAAGGTGTCCTGCCTGCAGCAAACTGCCACAACCAAGGCAGGCACTAGTAAGGACTGTAAGCATTTCCTCTCCCAAACACACAGTTTTACCCGAAGAACTCTGCTTTAGTTGCAGGTGGAACACAAGCAGTATTTCTCCCACTGTGTACTCTTTGGTCTCTTCCACGAATGAACATCTATATGCAGCGTTTCCCATGTGGAGCGAACTGCCTCAACCACGGCAGGCTGTAGTGAGGACTGTAAGCATTTCCTCTTCAAAACACAGCAGATTACCCAAAGAACTCTGCTTTTGTTGCAGGTGGAACACAAGCAGCATTTCTCCCACTGTGTACTCTCTGGGCTCTTCCACGAATGAACTCTTATATGCAGGGTTTCCCACGTGGAGCGAACTGCCTCAAACAAGGCAGGCTGTAGTGAGGACTGTAAGCATTTCCTCTCCTTAAACACGCAGTTTTAATGGAAGAACTCTGCTTTAGTTGCAGGTGGAACACAAGCAGCTTTTCTCCCACAGTGTACACAAAGGGCACTTCCCCTAATGAACATGTTCTATAAGAATGCTTTCCAGCGTGGAGCGAATTGCCTCAACCATGGCTGGCTCTACTATGGTATCTAAGGATTTCCTCTCTGAAAACACGGCACTTTTACCAGAAGAACTCTGCTTTAGTTGCAGGTGGAGCACAAGCTGCATTTCACCCACACTGTACACAAAGGGCCCATCCACAAATGAATCTTCTATATGCAGGGTGTCCTGCCTGCAGTGAAATGACACAACCAAGGCAGGCACTAGTAAGGACTGTAAGCATTTCCTCTCCCAAAACACGCAGTTTTACCCAAAGAACTCTGCTTTAGTTGCAGGTGGAACACAAGCAGCATTTCTCCCACTGTGTACTCTTTGGCCTCTTCAACGAATGAACCTCTATATGCAGGGTTTCCCACGTGGAGCGAACTGCCTCAACCACGGCAGGCTGTAGCAAGGACTGTAAGCATTTCCTCTTCCAAAACACGGCAGTTTTACCCAAAGAACTCTGCTTTAGTTGCAGGTGGAACACAAGCAGCATTTCTCCCACTGTGTACTCTTAGGTCTCTTCCACGAATGAAATTCTATATGCAGGGTTTCCCATGTGGAGCGAACTGCCTCAACCACGGCAGGCTGTAGCGAGGACTGTAAGCATTTCCTCTCACAAAACACGCAGTTTTAACGGAAGAACCCTGCTGTAGTTGCAGGTGGAACACAAGCATCTTTTCTCCCACAGTGTACTCAATGGGCACTTCCCCTAATGAACTTGTTCTATAAGAATGCTTTCCAGCGTGGAGCGAACTGCCTCAACCATGGCAGACTCTACTGTGGTCTCTAAGGATTTCCTCTCTGAAAACACGGCACTTTCACCTGAAGAACTCTGTCTTAGTTGCAGGTGGAACACAAGCTGTATTTCACCCACACTGTACACCAAGGGCCCTTCCCCAAATGAATCTTCTATATGCAGGGTGTCCCGCCTGCAGCGAACTGCCACAACCAAGGCATGCACTAGTAAGGACTGTAAGCATTTCCTCTCCCAAAACACACAGTTTTACCCGAAGAACTCTGCTTTAGTTGCAGGGGGAACACAAGCAGCATTTCTCCCACTGTGTACTCTTTGGTCTCTTCCACGAATGAACTTCTATATGCAGGTTTTCCCACGTGGTGCGAACTGCCCTCAACCACGGAAGGCTGTAGCGAGGACTGTAGGCATTTCTTCTTCCAAACCATGGCAGTTTTACCCAAAGAACTCTGCTGTAGTAGCAGGTGGAACACAAGCAGCATTTCTCCCACTGTGTACTCTCTGAGCTCCTCCACGAATGAACTCTTATATGCAAGGTTTGCCACGTGGAGCGAACTGCCTCAAACAAGGCAGGCTGTTGCGAGGACTGTTAGCATTTCCTCTCCCTAAACACGCAGTTTTAATGGAAGAACTCTGCTTTAGTTGCAGGTGGAACACTAGCATCTTTTCTCCTACAGTGTACTCAATGGGCACTTCCCCTAATGAACTTGTTCTATAAGAATGCTTTCCAGCGTGGAGCGAACTGCCTCAACCATGGCAGGCTCTACTGTGGTCTCTAAGGATTTCCTCTGTGAAAATATGGCACTTTTATCCGAAGAACTCTGCTATAGTTGCAGATGGAACACAAGCTGCATTTCACCCACACTGTAAACAAAGGGCCCTTCCCCAAATGAATCTTCTTTATGCAAGGTGTCCTGCCTGCAGCAAACTGCCACAACCAAGGCAGGCACTAGTAAGGACTGTAAGCATTTCCTCTCCCAAAACACACAGTTTTACCCGAAGAACTCTGCTTTAGTTGCAGGGGGAACACAAGCAGCATTTCTCCCACTGTGTACTCTTTGGTCTCTTCCTTGAATGAACATCTATATGCAATGTTTCCCACGTGGAGTGAACTGCCTCAACCACGGCAGGCTGTAGCGAGGACTGTAAGTATTTCCTCTTCCAAAACACGGCAGTTTTACCCAAAGAACACTGCTTTTCTTGCAGGTGGAACACAAGCAGCATTTCTCCCACTGTGTACTCTCTGGGCTCTTCCACGAATGAACCCCTATATGCAGGGTTTCCCACGTGGAGCGAACTGCCTCAAACAAGGCAGGCTGTAGTGAGGACTGTAAGCATTTCCTCTCCCTAAACACGCAGTTTTAATGGAAGAACGCTGCTTTAGTTGCAGGTGGAGCACAAGCAGCTTTTCTCCCACACTGTACACAAAGAGCACTTCCCCTAATGAACATGTCCTATAAGAATGGTTTCCCGCATGGATCGAATTGCCTCAACCATGGCAGGCTCTACTGTGGTATCTAAGGATTTCCTCTCTGAAAACACGGCACTTTTACCCGAAGAACTCTGCTTTAGTTGCAGGTGGAACACAAGCTGCATTTCACCCACACTGTAAACAAAAGGCCCTTCCCCAAATGAATCTTCTATATGCAGGGTGTCCCTCATGCAGCGAACTGCCTCAACCAAGGCAGGCTCTAGTAAGTACTGTAAGCATTTCTTCACCAAATACACGCAGTTTTACCCGAAGAACTCTGCTTTAGTTGCAGGTGGAACACAAGCAGCATTTCTCCCACTGTGTACTCTTTGGTCTCTTCCACGAATGAACTTCTATATGCAGGTTTTCCCACGTGGTGCGAACTGCTCTCAACGACGGAAGGCTGTAGCGAGGACTGTAGGCATTTCCTCTTCCAAACCATGGCAGTTTTACCCAAAGAACTCTGCTGTAGTAGCAGGTGGAACACAAGCAGCATTTCTCCCACTGTGTACTCTCTGAGCTCCTCCACGAATGAAATCTTATATGCAAGGTTTGCCACGTGGAGCGAACTGCCTCAAACAAGGCAGGCTGTTGTGAGGACTGTTAGCATTTGCTCTCCCTAAACACGCAGTTTTAATGGAAGAACTCTGCTTTAGTTGCAGGTGGAACACAAGCATCTATTCTCCCACAGTGTACACAATGTGCACGTCCCCTAATGAACTTGTTCTATAAGAATGGTTTCCCGCGTGGACCGAACTGCCTCAACCATGGCAGGCTCTACTGTGGTCTCTAAGAATTTCTTCTGTGAAAACACGGCACTTTTACACGAAGAACTCTGCTTTAGTGGCAGGTGGAACACAAGCTGCATTTCACCCACACTGTAAATAAAGGGCCCTTCCCCAAATGAATCTTCTTTATGCAAGGTGTCCTGCCTGCAGCAAACTGCCACAACCAAGGCAAGCACTAGTAAGGACTGTAAGCATTTCCTCTCCCAAACACACAGTTTTACCCGAAGAACTCTGCTTTAGTTGCAGGTGGAACACAAGCAGTATTTCTCCCACTGTGTACTCTTTGGTCTCTTCCACGAATGAACATCTATATGCAGCGTTTCCCATGTGGAGCGAACTGTCTCAAACACGGCAGGCTGTAGTGAGGACTGTAAGCATTTCCTCTTCAAAACACAGCAGATTACCCAAAGAACTCTGCTTTTGTTGCAGGTGGAACACAAGCAGCATTTCTCCCACTGTGTACTCTCTGGGCTCTTCCACGAATGAACTCTTATATGCAGGGTTTCCCACGTGGAGCGAACTGCCTCAAACAAGGCAGGCTTTAGTGAGGACTGTAAGCATTTCCTCTCCCTAAACACGCAGTTTTAATGGAAGAACTCTGCTTTAGTTGCAGGTGGAACACAAGCAGCTTTTCTCCCACAGTGTACACAAAGGGCACTTCCCCTAATGAACATGTTCTATAAGAATGCTTTCCAGCGTGGAGCGAATTGCCTCAACCATGGCAGGCTCTACTATGGTATCTAAGGATTTCCTCTCTGAAAACACGGCACTTTTACCAGAAGAACTCTGCTTTAGTTGCAGGTGGAGCACAAGCTGCATTTCACCCACACTGTACACAAAGGGCCCATCCACAAATGAATCTTCTATATGCAGGGTGTCCTGCCTGCAGTGAAATGACACAACCAAGGCAGGCACTAGTAAGGACTGTAAGCATTTCCTCTCCCAAAACACGCAGTTTTACCCAAAGAACTCTGCTTTAGTTGCAGGTGGAACACAAGCAGCATTTCTCCCACTGTGTACTCTTTGGCCTCTTCAACGAATGAACTTCTATATGCAGGTTTTCCCACGTGGTGCGAACTGCCCTCAAACACAGAAGGCTGTAGCGAGGACTGTAGGCATTTCCTCTTCCAAACCATGGCAGTTTTACCCAAAGAACTCTGCTGTAGTAGCAGGTGGAACACAAGCAGCATTTCTCCCACTGTGTACTCTCTGAGCTCCTCCACGAATGAACTCTTATATGCAAGGTTTGCCACGTGGAGCGAACTGCCTCAAACAAGGCAGGCTGTTGCGAGGACTGTTAGCATTTCCTCTCCCTAAACACGCAGTTTTAATGGAAGAACTCTGCTTTAGTTGCAGGTGGAACACTAGCATCTTTTCTCCTACAGTGTACTCAATGGGCACTTCCCCTAATGAACTTGTTCTATAAGAATGCTTTCCAGCGTGGAGCGAACTGCCTCAACCATGGCAGGCTCTACTGTGGTCTCTAAGGATTTCCTCTGTGAAAATACGGCACTTTTATCCGAAGAACTCTGCTATAGTTGCAGATGGAACACAAGCTGCATTTCACCCACACTGTAAACAAAGGGCCCTTCCCCAAATGAATCTTCTTTATGCAAGGTGTCCTGCCTGCAGCAAACTGCCACAACCAAGGCAGGCACTAGTAAGGACTGTAAGCATTTCCTCTCCCAAAACACACAGTTTTACCCGAAGAACTCTGCTTTAGTTGCAGGGGGAACACAAGCAGCATTTCTCCCACTGTGTACTCTTTGGTCTCTTCCTTGAATGAACATCTATATGCAATGTTTCCCACGTGGAGTGAACTGCCTCAACCACGGCAGGCTGTAGCGAGGACTGTAAGCATTTCCTCTTCCAAAACACGGCAGTTTTACCCAAAGAACTCTGCTTTTCTTGCAGGTGGAACACAAGCAGCATTTCTCCCACTGTGTACTCTCTGGGCTCTTCCACGAATGAACTCCTATATGCAGGGTTTCCCACGTGGAGCGAACTGCCTCAAACAAGGCAGGCTGTAGTGAGGACTGTAAGCATTTCCTCTCCCTAAACACGCAGTTTTAATGGAAGAACGCTGCTTTAGTTGCAGGTGGAGCACAAGCAGCTTTTCTCCCACACTGTACACAAAGGGCACTTCCCCTAATGAACAGGTCCTATAAGAATGGTTTCCCGCATGGATCGAATTGCCTCAACCATGGCAGGCTCGACTGTGGTATCTAAGGATTTCCTCTCTGAAAACACGGCACTTTTACCCGAAGAACTCTGCTTTAGTTGCAGGTGGAACACAAGCTGCATTTCACCCACACTGTAAACAAAAGGCCCTTCCCCAAATGAATCTTCTATATGCAGGGTGTCCCTCATGCAGGGAACTGCCTCAACCAAGGCAGGCTCTAGTAAGTACTGTAAGCATTTCTTCACCAAATACACGCAGTTTTACCCGAAGAACTCTGCTTTAGTTGCAGGTGGAACACAAGCAGCATTTCTCCCACTGTGTACTCTTTGGTCTCTTCCACGAATGAACTTCTATATGCAGGTTTTCCCACGTGGTGCGAACTGCTCTCAACGACGGAAGGCTGTAGCGAGGACTGTAGGCATTTCCTCTTCCAAACCATGGCAGTTTTACCCAAAGAACTCTGCTGTAGTAGCAGGTGGAACACAAGCAGCATTTCTCCCACTGTGTACTCTCTGAGCTCCTCCACGAATGAAATCTTATATGCAAGGTTTGCCACGTGGAGCGAACTGCCTCAAACAAGGCAGGCTGTTGTGAGGACTGTTAGCATTTGCTCTCCCTAAACACGCAGTTTTAATGGAAGAACTCTGCTTTAGTTGCAGGTGGAACACAAGCATCTATTCTCCCACAGTGTACACAATGTGCACATCCCCTAATGAACTTGTTCTATAAGAATGGTTTCCCGCGTGGACCGAACTGCCTCAACCATGGCAGGCTCTACTGTGGTCTCTAAGGATTTCTTCTGTGAAAACACGGCACTTTTACACGAAGAACTCTGCTTTAGTGGCAGGTGGAACACAAGCTGCATTTCACCCACACTGTAAATAAAGGGCCCTTCCCCAAATGAATCTTCTTTATGCAAGGTGTCCTGCCTGCAGCAAACTGCCACAACCAAGGCAGGCACTAGTAAGGACTGTAAGCATTTCCTCTCCCAAACACACAGTTTTACCTGAAGAACTCTGCTTTAGTTGCAGGTGGAATACAAGCAGCATTTCTCCCACTGTGTACTCTCTGGGCTCTTCCACGAATGAACTCTTATATGCAGGGTTTCCCACGTGGAGCGAACTGCCTCAAACAAGGCAGGCTGTAGTGAGGACTGTAAGCATTTCCTCTCCCTAAACACGCAGTTTTAATGGAAGAACTCTGCTTTAGTTGCAGGTGGAACACAAGCAGCTTTTCTCCCACAGTGTACACAAAGGGCACTTCCCCTAATGAACATGTTCTATAAGAATGGTTTCCCGCATGGAGCGAATTGCCTCAACCATGGCAGGCTCTACTATGGTATCTAAGGATTTCCTCTCTGAAAACACGGCACTTTTACTAGAAGAACTCTGCTTTAGTTGCAGGTGGAGCACAAGCTGCATTTCACCCACACTGTACACAAAGGGCCCATCCACAAATGAATCTTCTATATGCAGGGTGTCCTGCCTGCAGCGAAATGACACAACCAAGGCAGGCACTAGTAAGGACTGTAAGCATTTCCTCTCCCAAAACACGCAGTTTTACCCAAAGAACTCTGCTTTAGTTGCAGGTGGAACACACGCAGCATTTCTCCCACTGTGTACTCTTTGGCCTCTTCAATGAATGAAGTTCTATATGCAGGGTTTCCCACGTGGAGCGAACTGCCTCAACCACGGCAGGCTGTAGCGAGGACTGTAAGCATTTTCTCTTCCAAAACACGGCAGTTTTACCCAAAGAACTCTGCTTTAGTTGCAGGTGGAACACAAGCAGCATTTCTCCCACTGTGTACTCTTAGGTCTCTTCCACGAATGAAATTCTATATGCAGGGTTTCCCATGTGGAGCGAACTGCCTCAACCACGGCAGGCTGTAGCGAGGAGTGTAAGCATTTCCTCTCACAAAACACGCAGTTTTAACGGAAGAACCCTGCTGTATTTGCAGGTGGAACACAAGCATCTTTTCTCCCACAGTGTACTCAATGGGCACTTCCCCTAATGAACTTGTTCTATAAGAATGCTTTCCAGCGTGGAGCGAACTGCCTCAACCATGGCAGGCTCTACTGTGGTCTCTAAGGATTTCCTCTCTGAAAACACGGCACTTTTACCTGAAGAACTCTGCTTTAGTTGCAGGTGGAACACAAGCTGTATTTCACCCACACTGTACACCAAGGGCCCTTCCCCAAATGAATCTTCTATATGCAGGGTGTCCCGCCTGCAGCGAACTGCCACAACCAAGGCAGGCACTAGTAAGGACTGTAAGCATTTCCTATCCCAAAACACGCAGTTTTACCCGAAGAACTCTGCTTTAGTTGCAGGTGGAACACAAGCAGCATTTCTCCCACTGTGTACTCTTTGGTCTCTTCCACGAATGAACTTCTATATGCAGGTTTTCCCACGTGGTGCGAACTGCCCTCAACCACGGAAGGCTGTAGCGAGGACTGTAGGCATTTCCTCTTCCAAACCATGGCAGTTTTACCCAAAGAACTCTGCTGTAGTAGCAGGTGGAACACAAGCAGCATTTCTCCCACTGTGTACTCTCTGAGCTCCTCCACGAATGAACTCTTATATGCAGGGTTTGCCACGTGGAGCGAACTGCCTCAAACAAGGCAGGCTGTTGCGAGGACTGTTAGCATTTCCTCTCCCTAATCACGCAGTTTTAATGGAAGAACTCTGCTTTAGTTGCAGGTGGAAGACTAGCATCTTTTCTCCTACAGTGTACTCAATGGGCACTTCCCCTAATGAACTTGTTCTATAAGAATGCTTTCCAGCGTGGAGCGAACTGCCTCAACCATGGCAGGCTCTACTGTGGTCTCTAAGGATTTCCTCTGTGAAAATACGGCACTTTTATCCGAAGAACTCTGCTATAGTTGCAGATGGAACACAAGCTGCATTTCACCCACACAGTAAACAAAGGGCCCTTCCCCAAATGAATCTTCTTTATTCAAGGTGTCCTGCCTGCAGCAAACTGCCACAACCAAGGCAGGCACTAGTAAGGACTGTAAGCATTTCCTCTCCCAAAACACACAGTTTTACCCGAAGAACTCTGCTTTAGTTGCAGGGGGAACACAAGCAGCATTTCTCCCACTGTGTACTCTTTGGTCTCTTCCACGAATGAACTTCTATATGCAGGTTTTCCCACATGGTGCGAACTGCTCTCAACGACGGAAGGCTGTAGCGAGGACTGTAGGCATTTCCTCTTCCAAACCATGGCAGTTTTACCCAAAGAACTCTGCTGTAGTAGCAGGTGGAACACAAGCAGCATTTCTCCCACTGTGTACTCTCTGAGCTCCTCCACGAATGAACTCTTATATGCAAGGTTTGCCACGTGGAGCGAACTGCCTCAAACAAGGCAGGCTGTTGTGAGGACTGTTAGCATTTGCTCTCCCTAAACACGCAGTTTTAATGGAAGAACTCTGCTTTAGTTGCAGGTGGAACACAAGCATCTATTCTCCCACAGTGTACACAATGTGCACGTCCCCTAATGAACTTGTTCTATAAGAATGGTTTCCCGCGTGGACCGAACTGCCTCAACCATGGCAGGCTCTACTGTGGTCTCTAAGGATTTCTTCTGTGAAAACACGGCACTTTTACACGAAGAACTCTGCTTTAGTGGCAGGTGGAACACAAGCTGCATTTCACCCACACTGTAAATAAAGGGCCCTTCCCCAAATGAATCTTCTCTATGCAAGGTGTCCTGCCTGCAGCAAACTGCCACAACCAAGGCAGGCACTAGTAAGGACTGTAACCATTTCCTCTCCCAAACACACAGTTTTACCCGAAGAACTCTGCTTTAGTTGCAGGTGGAACACAAGCAGTATTTCTCCCACTGTGTACTCTTTGGTCTCTTCCACGAATGAACATCTATATGCAGCGTTTCCCATGTGGAGCGAACTGCCTCAACCACGGCAGGCTGTAGTGAGGACTGTAAGCATTTCCTCTTCAAAACACAGCAGATTACCCAAAGAACTCTGCTTTTGTTGCAGGTGGAACACAAGCAGCATTTCTCCCACTGTGTACTCTCTGGGCTCTTCCACGAATGAACTCTTATATGCAGGGTTTCCCACGTGGAGCGAACTGCCTCAAACAAGGCAGGCTGTAGTGAGGACTGTAAGCATTTCCTCTCCCTAAACACGCAGTTTTAATGGAAGAACTCTGCTTTAGTTGCAGGTGGAACACAAGCAGCTTTTCTTCCACAGTGTACACAAAGGGCACTTCCCCTAATGAACATGTTCTATAAGAATGCTTTCCAGCGTGGAGCGAATTGCCTCAACCATGGCAGGCTCTACTATGGTATCTAAGGATTTCCTCTCTGAAAACACGGCACTTTTACCAGAAGAACTCTGCTTTAGTTGCAGGTGGAGCACAAGCTGCATTTCACCCACACTGTACACAAAGGGCCCATCCACAAATGAATCTTCTATATGCAGGGTGTCCTGCCTGCAGTGAAATGACACAACCAAGGCAGGCACTAGTAAGGACTGTAAGCATTTCCTCTCCCAAAACACGCAGTTTTACCCAAAGAACTCTGCTTTAGTTGCAGGTGGAACACAAGCAGCATTTCTCCCACTGTGTACTCTTTGGCCTCTTCAACGAATGAACTTCTATATGCAGGGTTTCCCACGTGGAGCGAACTGCCTCAACCACGGCAGGCTGTAGCGAGGACTGTAAGCATTTCCTCTTCCAAAACACGGCAGTTTTACCCAAAGAACTCTGCTTTAGTTGCAGGTGGAACACAAGCAGCATTTCTCCCACTGTGTACTCTTAGGTCTCTTCCACGAATGAAATTCTATATGCAGGGTTTCCCATGTGGAGCGAACTGCCTCAACCACGGCAGGCTGTAGCGAGGACTGTAAGCATTTCCTCTCACAAAACACGCAGTTTTAACGGAAGAACCCTGCTGTAGTTGCAGGTGGAACACAAGCATCTTTTCTCCCACAGTGTACTCAATGGGCACTTCCCCTAATGAACTTGTTCTATAAGAATGCTTTCCAGCGTGGAGCGAACTGCCTCAACCATGGCAGGCTCTACTGTGGTCTCTAAGGATTTCCTCTCTGAAAACACGGCACTTTTACCTGAAGAACTCTGCTTTAGTTGCAGGTGGAACACAAGCTGTATTTCACCCACACTGTACACCAAGGGCCCTTCCCCAAATGAATCTTCTATATGCAGGGTGTCCCGCCTGCAGCGAACTGCCACAACCAAGGCAGGCACTAGTAAGGACTGTAAGCATTTCCTATCCCAAAACACGCAGTTTTACCCAAAGAACTCTGCTTTAGTTGCAGGTGGAACACAAGCAGCATTTCTCCCACTGTGTACTCTTTGGTCTCTTCCACGAATGAACTTGTATATGCAGGTTTTCCCACGTGGTGCGAACTGCCCTCAACCACGGAAGGCTGTAGCGAGGACTGTAGGCATTTCCTCTTCCAAACCATGGCAGTTTTACCCAAAGAACTCTGCTGTAGTAGCAGGTGGAACACAAGCAGCATTTCTCCCACTGTGTACTCTCTGAGCTCCTCCACGAATGAACTCTTATATGCAAGGTTTGCCACGTGGAGCGAACTGCCTCAAACAAGGCAGGCTGTTGTGAGGACTGTTAGCATTTCCTCTCCCTAAACACGCAGTTTTAATGGAAGAACTCTGCTTTAGTTGCAGGTGGAACACTAGCATCTTTTCTCCTACAGTGTACTCAATGGGCACTTCCCCTAATGAACTTGTTCTATAAGAATGCTTTCCAGCGTGGAGCGAACTGCCTCAACCATGGCAGGCTCTACTGTGGTCTCTAAGGATTTCCTCTGTGAAAATATGGCACTTTTATCCGAAGAACTCTGCTATAGTTGCAGATGGAACACAAGCTGCATTTCACCCACACTGTAAACAAAGGGCCCTTCCCCAAATGAATCTTCTTTATGCAAGGTGTCCTGCCTGCAGCAAACTGCCACAACCAAGGCAGGCACTAGTAAGGACTGTAAGCATTTCCTCTCCCAAAACACACAGTTTTACCCGAAGAACTCTGCTTTAGTTGCAGGTGGAACACAAGCAGCATTTCTCCCACTGTGTACTCTTTGGTCTCTTCCTTGAATGAACATCTATATGCAATGTTTCCCACGTGGAGTGAACTGCCTCAACCACGGCAGGCTGTAGCGAGGACTGTAAGCATTTCCTCTTCCAAAACACGGCAGTTTTACCCAAAGAACTCTGCTTTTCTTGCAGGTGGAACACAAGCAGCATTTCTCCCACTGTGTACTCTCTGGGCTCTTCCACGAATGAACTCCTATATGCAGGGTTTCCCACGTGGAGCGAACTGCCTCAAACAAGGCAGGCTGTAGTGAGGACTGTAAGCATTTCCTCTCCCTAAACACGCAGTTTTAATGGAAGAACGCTGCTTTAGTTGCAGGTGGAGCACAAGCAGCTTTTCTCCCACACTGTACACAAAGGGCACTTCCCCTAATGAACATGTCCTATAAGAATGGTTTCCCGCATGGATCGAATTGCCTCAACCATGGCAGGCTCGACTGTGGTATCTAAGGATTTCCTCTCTGAAAACACGGCACTTTTACCCGAAGAACTCTGCTTTAGTTGCAGGTGGAACACAAGCTGCATTTCACCCACACTGTAAACAAAAGGCCCTTCCCCAAATGAATCTTCTATATGCAGGGTGTCCCTCATGCAGCGAACTGCCTCAACCAAGGCAGGCTCTAGTAAGTACTGTAAGCATTTCTTCACCAAATACATGCAGTTTTACCCGAAGAACTCTGCTTTAGTTGCAGGTGGAACACAAGCAGCATTTCTCCCACTGTGTACTCTTTGGTCTCTTCCACGAATGAACTTCTATATGCAGGTTTTCACACGTGGTGCGAACTGCTCTCAACGACGGAAGGCTGTAGCGAGGACTGTAGGCATTTCCTCTTCCAAACCATGGCAGTTTTACCCAAAGAACTCTGCTGTAGTAGCAGGTGGAACACAAGCAGCATTTCTCCCACTGTGTACTCTCTGAGCTCCTCCACGAATGAACTCTTATATGCAAGGTTTGCCATGTGGAGCGAACTGCCTCAAACAAGGCAGGCTGTTGTGAGGACTGTTAGCATTTGCTCTCCCTAAACACGCAGTTTTAATGGAAGAACTCTGCTTTAGTTGCAGGTGGAACACAAGCATCTATTCTCCCACAGTGTACACAATGTGCACGTCCCCTAATGAACTTGTTCTATAAGAATGGTTTCCCGCGTGGACCGAACTGCCTCAACCATGGCAGGCTCTACTGTGGTCTCTAAGGATTTCTTCTGTGAAAACACGGCACTTTTACACGAAGAACTCTGCTTTAGTGGCAGTTGGAACACAAGCTGCATTTCACCCACACTGTAAATAAAGGGCCCTTCCCCAAATGAATCATCTTTATGCAAGGTCTCCTGCCTGCAGCAAACTGCCACAACCAAGGCAGGCACTAGTAAGGACTGTAAGCATTTCCTCTCCCAAACACACAGTTCTACCCGAAGAACTCTGCTTTAGTTGCAGGTGGAACACAAGCAGTATTTCTCCCACTGTGTACTCTTTGGTCTTTTCCACGAATGAACATCTATATGCAGCGTTTCCCATGTGGAGCGAACTGCCTCAACCACGGCAGGCTGTAGTGAGGACTGTAAGCATTTCCTCTTCCAAAACACAGCAGATAACCCAAAGAACTCTGCTTTTGTTGCAGGTGGAACACAAGCAGCATTTCTCCCACTGTGTACTCTCTGGGCTCTTCCACGAATGAACTCTTATATGCAGGGTTTCCCACGTGGAGCGAACTGCCTCAAACAAGGCAGGCTGTAGTGAGGACTGTAAGCATTTCCTCTCCCTAAACACGCAGTTTTAATGGAAGAACTCTGCTTTAGTTGCAGGTGGAACACAAGCAGCTTTTCTCCCACAGTGTACACAAAGGGCACTTCCCCTAATGAACATGTTCTATAAGAATGGTTTCCCGCATGGAGCGAATTGCCTCAACCATGGCAGGCTCTACTATGGTATCTAAGGATTTCCTCTCTGAAAACACGGCACTTTTACCAGAAGAACTCTGCTTTAGTTGCAGGTGGAGCACAAGCTGCATTTCACCCACACTGTACACAAAGGGCCCATCCACAAATGAATCTTCTATATGCAGGGTGTCCTGCCTGCAGCGAAATGACACAACCAAGGCAGGCACTAGTAAGGACTGTAAGCATTTCCTCTCCCAAAACACGCAGTTTTACCCAAAGAACTCTGCTTTAGTTGCAGGTGGAACACAAGCAGCATTTCTCCCACTGTGTACTCTTTGGCCTCTTCAACGAATGAACTTCTATATGCAGGGTTTCCCACGTGGAGCGAACTGCCTCAACCACGGCAGGCTGTAGCGAGGACTGTAAGCATTTCCTCTTCCAAAACACGGCAGTTTTACCCAAAGAACTCTGCTTTAGTTGCAGGTGGAACACAAGCATCTTTTCTCCCACAGTGTACTCAATGGGCACTTCCCCTAATGAACTTGTTCTATAAGAATGCTTTCCAGCGTGGAGCGAACTGCCTCAACCATGGCAGGCTCTACTGTGGTCTCTAAGGATTTCCTCTCTGAAAACACGGCACTTTTACCTGAAGAACTCTGCTTTAGTTGCAGGTGGAACACAAGCTGTATTTCACCCACACTGTACACCAAGGGCCCTTCCCCAAATGAATCTTCTATATGCAGGGTGTCCCGCCTGCAGCGAACTGCCACAACCAAGGCAGGCACTAGTAAGGACTGTAAGCATTTCCTATCCCAAAACACGCAGTTTTACCCGAAGAACTCTGCTTTAGTTGCAGGTGGAACACAAGCAGCATTTCTCCCACTGTGTACTCTTTGGTCTCTTCCACGAATGAACTTCTATATGCAGGTTTTCCCACGTGGTGCGAACTGCCCTCAACCACGGAAGGCTGTAGCGAGGACTGTAGGCATTTCCTCTTCCAAACCATGGCAGTTTTACCCAAAGAACTCTGCTGTAGTAGCAGGTGGAACACAAGCAGCATTTCTCCCACTGTGTACTCTCTGAGCTCCTCCACGTATGAACTCTTATATGCAGGGTTTGCCACGTGGAGCGAACTGCCTCAAACAAGGCAGGCTGTTGCGAGGACTGTTAGCATTTCCTCTCCCTAAACACGCAGTTTTAATGGAAGAACTCTGCTTTAGTTGCAGGTGGAACACTAGCATCTTTTCTCCTACAGTGTACTCAATGGGCACTTCCCCTAATGAACTTGTTCTATAAGAATGCTTTCCAGCGTGGAGCGAACTGCCTCAACCATGGCAGGCTCTACTGTGGTCTCTAAGGATTTCCTCTGTGAAAATATGGCACTTTTATCCGAAGAACTCTGCTATAGTTGCAGATGGAACACAAGCTGCATTTCACCCACACTGTAAACAAAGGGCCCTTCCCCAAATGAATCTTCTTTATGCAACGTGTCCTGCCTGCAGCAAACTGCCACAACCAAGGCAGGCACTAGTAAGGACTGTAAGCATTTCCTCTCCCAAAACACACAGTTTTACCCGAAGAACTCTGCTTTAGTTGCAGGGGGAACACAAGCAGCATTTCTCCCACTGTGTACTCTTTGGTCTCTTCCTTGAATGAACATCTATATGCAATGTTTCCCACGTGGAGTGAACTGACTCAACCACGGCAGGCTGTAGCGAGGACTGTAAGCATTTCCTCTTCCAAAACACGGCAGTTTTACCCAAAGAACTCTGCTTTTCTTGCAGGTGGAACACAAGCAGCATTTCTCCCACTGTGTACTCTCTGGGCTCTTCCACGAATGAACTCCTATATGCAGGGTTTCCCACGTGGAGCGAACTCCCTCAAACAAGGCAGGCTGTAGTGAGGACTGTAAGCATTTCCTCTCCCTAAACACGCAGTTTTAATGGAAGAACGCTGCTTTAGTTGCAGGTGGAGCACAAGCAGCTTTTCTCCCACACTGTACACAAAGGGCACTTCCCCTAATGAACATGTCCTATAAGAATGGTTTCCCGCATGGATCGAATTGCCTCAACCATGGCAGGCTCGACTGTGGTATCTAAGGATTTCCTCTCTGAAAACACGGCACTTTTACCCGAAGAACTCTGCTTTAGTTGCAGGTGGAACACAAGCTGCATTTCACCCACACTGTAAACAAAAGGCCCTTCCCCAAATGAATCTTCTATATGCAGGGTGTCCCTCATGCAGCGAACTGCCTCAACCAAGGCAGGCTCTAGTAAGTACTGTAAGCATTTCTTCACCAAATACATGCAGTTTTACCCGAAGAACTCTGCTTTAGTTGCAGGTGGAACACAAGCAGCATTTCTCCCACTGTGTACTCTTTGGTCTCTTCCACGAATGAACTTCTATATGCAGGTTTTCCCACGTGGTGCGAACTGCTCTCAACGACGGAAGGCTGTAGCGAGGACTGTAGGCATTTCCTCTTCCAAACCATGGCAGTTTTACCCAAAGAACTCTGCTGTAGTAGCAGGTGGAACACAAGCAGCATTTCTCCCACTGTGTACTCTCTGAGCTCCTCCACGAATGAACTCTTATATGCAAGGTTTGCCACGTGGAGCGAACTGCCTCAAACAAGGCAGGCTGTTGTGAGGACTGTTAGCATTTGCTCTCCCTAAACACGCAGTTTTAATGGAAGAACTCTGCTTTAGTTGCAGGTGGAACACAAGCATCTATTCTCCCACAGTGTACACAATGTGCACGTCCCCTAATGAACTTGTTCTATAAGAATGGTTTCCCGCGTGGACCGAACTGCCTCAACCATGGCAGGCTCTACTGTGGTCTCTAAGGATTTCTTCTGTGAAAACACGGCACTTTTACACGAAGAACTCTGCTTTAGTGGCAGGTGGAACACAAGCTGCATTTCACCCACACTGTAAATAAAGGGCCCTTCCCCAAATGAATCATCTTTATGCAAGGTCTCCTGCCTGCAGCAAACTGCCACAACCAAGGCAGGCACTAGTAAGGACTGTAAGCATTTCCTCTCCCAAACACACAGTTCTACCCGAAGAACTCTGCTTTAGTTGCAGGTGGAACACAAGCAGTATTTCTCCCACTGTGTACTCTTTGGTCTTTTCCACGAATGAACATCTATATGCAGCGTTTCCCATGTGGAGCGAACTGCCTCAACCACGGCAGGCTGTAGTGAGGACTGTAAGCATTTCCTCTTCCAAAACACAGCAGATAACCCAAAGAACTCTGCTTTTGTTGCAGGTGGAACACAAGCAGCATTTCTCCCACTGTGTACTCTCTGGGCTCTTCCACGAATGAACTCTTATATGCAGGGTTTCCCACGTGGAGCGAACTGCCTCAAACAAGGCAGGCTGTAGTGAGGACTGTAAGCATTTCCTCTCCCTAAACACGCAGTTTTAATGGAAGAACTCTGCTTTAGTTGCAGGTGGAACACAAGCAGCTTTTCTCCCACAGTGTACACAAAGGGCACTTCCCCTAATGAACATGTTCTATAAGAATGGTTTCCCGCATGGAGCGAATTGCCTCAACCATGGCAGGCTCTACTATGGTATCTAAGGATTTCCTCTCTGAAAACACGGCACTTTTACCAGAAGAACTCTGCTTTAGTTGCAGGTGGAGCACAAGCTGCATTTCACCCACACTGTACACAAAGGGCCCATCCACAAATGAATCTTCTATATGCAGGGTGTCCTGCCTGCAGCGAAATGACACAACCAAGGCAGGCACTAGTAAGGACTGTAAGCATTTCCTCTCCCAAAACACGCAGTTTTACCCAAAGAACTCTGCTTTAGTTGCAGGTGGAACACAAGCAGCATTTCTCCCACTGTGTACTCTTTGGCCTCTTCAACGAATGAACTTCTATATGCAGGGTTTCCCACGTGGAGCGAACTGCCTCAACCACGGCAGGCTGTAGCGAGGACTGTAAGCATTTCCTCTTCCAAAACACGGCAGTTTTACCCAAAGAACTCTGCTTTAGTTGCAGGTGGAACACAAGCATCTTTTCTCCCACAGTGTACTCAATGGGCACTTCCCCTAATGAACTTGTTCTATAAGAATGCTTTCCAGCGTGGAGCGAACTGCCTCAACCATGGCAGGCTCTACTGTGGTCTCTAAGGATTTCCTCTCTGAAAACACAGCACTTTTACCTGAAGAACTCTGCTTTAGTTGCAGGTGGAACACAAGCTGTATTTCACCCACACTGTACACCAAGGGCCCTTCCCCAAATGAATCTTCTATATGCAGGGTGTCCCGCCTGCAGCGAACTGCCACAACCAAGGCAGGCACTAGTAAGGACTGTAAGCATTTCCTATCCCAAAACACGCAGTTTTACCCGAAGAACTCTGCTTTAGTTGCAGGTGGAACACAAGCAGCATTTCTCCCACTGTGTACTCTTTGGTCTCTTCCACGAATGAACTTCTATATGCAGGTTTTCCCACGTGGTGCGAACTGCCCTCAACCACGGAAGGCTGTAGCGAGGACTGTAGGCATTTCCTCTTCCAAACCATGGCAGTTTTACCCAAAGAACTCTGCTGTAGTAGCAGGTGGAACACAAGCAGCATTTCTCCCACTGTGTACTCTCTGAGCTCCTCCACGTATGAACTCTTATATGCAGGGTTTGCCACGTGGAGCGAACTGCCTCAAACAAGGCAGGCTGTTGCGAGGACTGTTAGCATTTCCTCTCCCTAAACACGCAGTTTTAATGGAAGAACTCTGCTTTAGTTGCAGTTGGAACACTAGCATCTTTTCTCCTACAGTGTACTCAATGGGCACTTCCCCTAATGAACTTGTTCTATAAGAATGCTTTCCAGCGTGGAGCGAACTGCCTCAACCATGGCAGGCTCTACTGTGGTCTCTAAGGATTTCCTCTGTGAAAATATGGCACTTTTATCCGAAGAACTCTGCTATAGTTGCAGATGGAACACAAGCTGCATTTCACCCACACTGTAAACAAAGGGCCCTTCCCCAAATGAATCTTCTTTATGCAAGGTGTCCTGCCTGCAGCAAACTGCCACAACCAAGGCAGGCACTAGTAAGGACTGTAAGCATTTCCTCTCCCAAAACACACAGTTTTACCCGAAGAACTCTGCTTTAGTTGCAGGGGGAACACAAGCAGCATTTCTCCCACTGTGTACTCTTTGGTCTCTTCCTTGAATGAACATCTATATGCAATGTTTCCCACGTGGAGTGAACTGCCTCAACCACGGCAGGCTGTAGCGAGGACTGTAAGCATTTCCTCTTCCAAAACACGGCAGTTTTACCCAAAGAACTCTGCTTTTCTTGCAGGTGGAACACAAGCAGCATTTCTCCCACTGTGTACTCTCTGGGCTCTTCCACGAATGAACTCCTATATGCAGGGTTTCCCACGTGGAGCGAACTCCCTCAAACAAGGCAGGCTGTAGTGAGGACTGTAAGCATTTCCTCTCCCTACACACGCAGTTTTAATGGAAGAACGCTGCTTTAGTTGCAGGTGGAGCACAAGCAGCTTTTCTCCCACACTGTACACAAAGGGCACTTCCCCTAATGAACATGTCCTATAAGAATGGTTTCCCGCATGGATCGAATTGCCTCAACCATGGCAGGCTCGACTGTGGTATCTAAGGATTTCCTCTCTGAAAACACGGCACTTTTACCCGAAGAACTCTGCTTTAGTTGCAGGTGGAACACAAGCTGCATTTCACCCACACTGTAAACAAAAGGCCCTTCCCCAAATGAATCTTCTATATGCAGGGTGTCCCTCATGCAGCGAACTGCCTCAACCAAGGCAGGCTGTAGTAAGTACTGTAAGCATTTCTTCACCAAATACATGCAGTTTTACCCGAAGAACTCTGCTTTAGTTGCAGGTGGAACACAAGCAGCATTTCTCCCACTGTGTACTCTTTGGTCTCTTCCACGAATGAACTTCTATATGCAGGTTTTCCCACATGGTGCGAACTGCTCTCAACGACGGAAGGCTGTAGCGAGGACTGTAGGCATTTCCTCTTCCAAACCATGGCAGTTTTACCCAAAGAACTCTGCTGTAGTAGCAGGTGGAACACAAGCAGCATTTCTCCCACTGTGTACTCTCTGAGCTCCTCCACGAATGAACTCTTATATGCAAGGTTTGCCACGTGGAGCGAACTGCCTCAAACAAGGCAGGCTGTTGTGAGGACTGTTAGCATTTGCTCTCCCTAAACACGCAGTTTTAATGGAAGAACTCTGCTTTAGTTGCAGGTGGAACACAAGCATCTATTCTCCCACAGTGTACACAATGTGCACGTCCCCTAATGAACTTGTTCTATAAGAATGGTTTCCCGCGTGGACCGAACTGCCTCAACCATGGCAGGCTCTACTGTCGTCTCTAAGGATTTCTTCTGTGAAAACACGGCACTTTTACACGAAGAACTCTGCTTTAGTGGCAGGTGGAACACAAGCTGCATTTCACCCACACTGTAAATAAAGGGCCCTTCCCCAAATGAATCATTTTATGCAATGTGTCCTGCCTGCAGCAAACTGCCACAACCAAGGCAGGCACTAGTAAGGACTGTAAGCATTTCCTATCCCAAAACACGCAGTTTTACCCGAAGAACTCTGCTTTAGTTGCACGTGGAACACAAGCAGTATTTCTCCCACTGTGTACTCTTTGGTCTTTTCCACGAATGAACATTTATATGCAGCGTTTCCCATGTGGAGCGAACTGCCTCAACCACGGCAGGCTGTAGTGAGGACTGTAAGCATTTCCTCTTCCAAAACACAGCAGATAACCCAAAGAACTCTGCTTTTGTTGCAGGTGGAACACAAGCAGCATTTCTCCCACTGTGTACTCTCTGGGCTCTTCCACGAATGAACTCTTATATGCAGGGTTTCCCACGTGGAGCGAACTGCCTCAAACAAGGCAGGCTGTAGTGAGGACTGTAAGCATTTCCTCTCCCTAAACACGCAGTTTTAATGGAAGAACTCTGCTTTAGTTGCAGGTGGAACACAAGCAGCTTTTCTCCCACAGTGTACACAAAGGGCACTTCCCCTAATGAACATGTTCTATAAGAATGGTTTCCCGCATGGAGCGAATTGCCTCAACCATGGCAGGCTCTACTATGGTATCTAAGGATTTCCTCTCTGAAAACACGGCACTTTTACCAGAAGAACTCTGCTTTAGTTGCAGGTGGAGCACAAGCTGCATTTCACCCACACTGTACACAAAGGGCCCATCCACAAATGAATCTTCTATATGCAGGGTGTCCTGCCTGCAGCGAAATGACACAACCAAGGCAGGCACTAGTAAGGACTGTAAGCATTTCCTCTCCCAAAACACGCAGTTTTACCCAAAGAACTCTGCTTTAGTTGCAGGTGGAACACAAGCAGCATTTCTCCCACTGTGTACTCTTTGGCCTCTTCAACGAATGAACTTCTATATGCAGGGTTTCCCACGTGGAGCGAACTGCCTCAACCACGGCAGGCTGTAGCGAGGACTGTAAGCATTTCCTCTTCCAAAACACGGCAGTTTTACCCAAAGAACTCTGCTTTAGTTGCAGGTGGAACACAAGCATCTTTTCTCCCACAGTGTACTCAATGGGCACTTCCCCTAATGAACTTGTTCCATAAGAATGCTTTCCAGCGTGGAGCGAACTGCCTCAACCATGGCAGGCTCTACTGTGGTCTCTAAGGATTTCCTCTCTGAAAACACGGCACTTTTACCTGAAGAACTCTGCTTTAGTTGCAGGTGGAACACAAGCTGTATTTCACCCACACTGTACACCAAGGGCCCTTCCCCAAATGAATCTTCTATATGCAGGGTGTCCCGCCTGCAGCGAACTGCCACAACCAAGGCAGGCACTAGTAAGGACTGTAAGCATTTCCTATCCCAAAACACGCAGTTTTACCCGAAGAACTCTGCTTTAGTTGCAGGTGGAACACAAGCAGCATTTCTCCCACTGTGTACTCTTTGGTCTCTTCCACGAATGAACTTCTATATGCAGGTTTTCCCACGTGGTGCGAACTGCCCTCAACCACGGAAGGCTGTAGCGAGGACTGTAGGCATTTCCTCTTCCAAACCATGGCAGTTTTACCCAAAGAACTCTGCTGTAGTAGCAGGTGGAACACAAGCAGCATTTCTCCCACTGTGTACTCTCTGAGCTCCTCCACGTATGAACTCTTATATGCAAGGTTTGCCACGTGGAGCGAACTGCCTCAAACAAGGCAGGCTGTTGCGAGGACTGTTAGCATTTCCTCTCCCTAAACACGCAGTTTTAATGGAAGAACTCTGCTTTAGTTGCAGGTGGAACACTAGCATCTTTTCTCCTACAGTGTACTCAATGGGCACTTCCCCTAATGAACTTGTTCTATAAGAATGCTTTCCAGCGTGGAGCGAACTGCCTCAACCATGGCAGGCTCTACTGTGGTCTCTAAGGATTTCCTCTGTGAAAATACGGCACTTTTATCCGAAGAACTCTGCTATAGTTGCAGATGGAACACAAGCTGCATTTCACCCACACTGTAAACAAAGGGCCCTTCCCCAAATGAATCTTCTTTATTCAAGGTGTCCTGCCTGCAGCAAACTGCCACAACCAAGGCAGGCACTAGTAAGGACTGTAAGCATTTCCTCTCCCAAAACACACAGTTTTACCCGAAGAACTCTGCTTTAGTTGCAGGGGGAACACAAGCAGCATTTCTCCCACTGTGTACTCTTTGGTCTCTTCCACGAATGAACTTCTATATGCAGGTTTTCCCACATGGTGCGAACTGCTCTCAACGACGGAAGGCTGTAGCGAGGACTGTAGGCATTTCCTCTTCCAAACCATGGCAGTTTTACCCAAAGAACTCTGCTGTAGTAGCAGGTGGAACACAAGCAGCATTTCTCCCACTGTGTACTCTCTGAGCTCCTCCACGAATGAACTCTTATATGCAAGGTTTGCCACGTGGAGCGAACTGCCTCAAACAAGGCAGGCTGTTGTGAGGACTGTTAGCATTTGCTCTCCCTAAACACGCAGTTTTAATGGAAGAACTCTGCTTTAGTTGCAGGTGGAACACAAGCATCTATTCTCCCACAGTGTACACAATGTGCACGTCCCCTAATGAACTTGTTCTATAAGCATGGTTTCCCGCGTGGACAGAACTGCCTCAACCATGGCAGGCCCTACTGTGGACTCTAAGGATTTCTTCTGTGAAAACACGGCACTTTTACACGAAGAACTCTGCTTTAGTGGCAGGTGGAACACAAGCTGCATTTCACCCACACTGTAAATAAAGGGCCCTTCCCCAAATGAATCTTCTCTATGCAAGGTGTCCTGCCTGCAGCAAACTGCCACAACCAAGGCAGGCACTAGTAAGGACTGTAAGCATTTCCTCTCCCAAACACACAGTTTTACCCGAAGAACTCTGCTTTAGTTGCAGGTGGAACACAAGCAGTATTTCTCCCACTGTGTACTCTTTGGTCTCTTCCACGAATGAACATCTATATGCAGCGTTTCCCATGTGGAGCGAACTGCCTCAACCACGGCAGGCTGTAGTGAGGACTGTAAGCATTTCCTCTTCAAAACACAGCAGATTACCCAAAGAACTCTGCTTTTGTTGCAGGTGGAACACAAGCAGCATTTCTCCCACTGTGTACTCTCTGGGCTCTTCCACGAATGAACTCTTATATGCAGGGTTTCCCACGTGGAGCGAACTGCCTCAAACAAGGCAGGCTGTAGTGAGGACTGTAAGCATTTCCTCTCCCTAAACACGCAGTTTTAATGGAAGAACTCTGCTTTAGTTGCAGGTGGAACACAAGCAGCTTTTCTCCCACAGTGTACACAAAGGGCACTTCCCCTAATGAACATGTTCTATAAGAATGCTTTCCAGCGTGGAGCGAATTGCCTCAACCATGGCAGGCTCTACTATGGTATCTAAGGATTTCCTCTCTGAAAACACGGCACTTTTACCAGAAGAACTCTGCTTTAGTTGCAGGTGGAGCACAAGCTGCATTTCACCCACACTGTACACAAAGGGCCCATCCACAAATGAATCTTCTATATGCAGGGTGTCCTGCCTGCAGTGAAATGACACAACCAAGGCAGGCACTAGTAAGGACTGTAAGCATTTCCTCTCCCAAAACACGCAGTTTTACCCAAAGAACTCTGCTTTAGTTGCAGGTGGAACACAAGCAGCATTTCTCCCACTGTGTACTCTTTGGCCTCTTCAACGAATGAACTTCTATATGCAGGGTTTCCCACGTGGAGCGAACTGCCTCAACCACGGCAGGCTGTAGCGAGGACTGTAAGCATTTCCTCTTCCAAAACACGGCAGTTTTACCCAAAGAACTCTGCTTTAGTTGCAGGTGGAACACAAGCAGCATTTCTCCCACTGTGTACTCTTACGTCTCTTCCACGAATGAAATTCTATATGCAGGGTTTCCCATGTGGAGCGAACTGCCTCAACCACGGCAGGCTGTAGCGAGGACTGTAAGCATTTCCTCTCACAAAACACGCAGTTTTAACGGAAGAACCCTGCTGTAGTTGCAGGTGGAACACAAGCATCTTTTCTCCCACAGTGTACTCAATGGGCACTTCCCCTAATGAACTTGTTCTATAAGAATGCTTTCCAGCGTGGAGCGAACTGCCTCAACCATGGCAGGCTCTACTGTGGTCTCTAAGGATTTCCTCTCTGAAAACACGGCACTTTTACCTGAAGAACTCTGCTTTAGTTGCAGGTGGAACACAAGCTGTATTTCACCCACACTGTACACCAAGGGCCCTTCCCCAAATGAATCTTCTATATGCAGGGTGTCCCGCCTGCAGCGAACTGCCACAACCAAGGCAGGCACTAGTAAGGACTGTAAGCATTTCCTATCCCAAAACACGCAGTTTTACCCGAAGAACTCTGCTTTAGTTGCAGGTGGAACACAAGCAGCATTTCTCCCACTGTGTACTCTTTGGTCTCTTCCACGAATGAACTTCTATATGCAGGTTTTCCCACGTGGTGCGAACTGCCCTCAACCACGGAAGGCTGTAGCGAGGACTGTAGGCATTTCCTCTTCCAAACCATGGCAGTTTTACCCAAAGAACTCTGCTGTAGTAGCAGGTGGAACACAAGCAGCATTTCTCCCACTGTGTACTCTCTGAGCTCCTCCACGAATGAACTCTTATATGCAAGGTTTGCCACGTGGAGCGAACTGCCTCAAACAAGGCAGGCTGTTGCGAGGACTGTTAGCATTTCCTCTCCCTAAACACGCAGTTTTAATGGAAGAAATCTGCTTTAGTTGCAGGTGGAACACTAGCATCTTTTCTCCTACAGTGTACTCAATGGGCACTTCCCCTAATGAACTTGTTCTATAAGAATGCTTTCCAGCGTGGAGCGAACTGCCTCAACCATGGCAGGCTCTACTGTGGTCTCTAAGGATTTCCTCTGTGAAAATACGGCACTTTTATCCGAAGAACTCTGCTATAGTTGCAGATGGAACACAAGCTGCATTTCACCCACACAGTAAACAAAGGGCCCTTCCCCAAATGAATCTTCTTTATTCAAGGTGTCCTGCCTGCAGCAAACTGCCACAACCAAGGCAGGCACTAGTAAGGACTGTAAGCATTTCCTCTCCCAAAACACACAGTTTTACCCGAAGAACTCTGCTTTAGTTGCAGGGGGAACACAAGCAGCATTTCTCCCACTGTGTACTCTTTGGTCTCTTCCACGAATGAACTTCTATATGCAGGTTTTCCCACATGGTGCGAACTGCTCTCAACGACGGAAGGCTGTAGCGAGGACTGTAGGCATTTCCTCTTCCAAACCATGGCAGTTTTACCCAAAGAACTCTGCTGTAGTAGCAGGTGGAACACAAGCAGCATTTCTCCCACTGTGTACTCTCTGAGCTCCTCCACGAATGAACTCTTATATGCAAGGTTTGCCACGTGGAGCGAACTGCCTCAAACAAGGCAGGCTGTTGTGAGGACTGTTAGCATTTGCTCTCCCTAAACACGCAGTTTTAATGGAAGAACTCTGCTTTAGTTGCAGGTGGAACACAAGCATCTATTCTCCCACAGTGTACACAATGTGCACGTCCCCTAATGAACTTGTTCTATAAGAATGGTTTCCCGCGTGGACCGAACTGCCTCAACCATGGCAGGCTCTACTGTGGTCTCTAAGGATTTCTTCTGTGAAAACACGGCACTTTTACACGAAGAACTCTGCTTTAGTGGCAGATGGAACACAAGCTGCATTTCACCCACACTGTAAATAAAGGGCCCTTCCCCAAATGAATCTTCTTTATGCAAGGTGTCCTGCCTGCAGCAAACTGCCACAACCAAGGCAGGCACTAGTAAGGACTGTAAGCATTTCCTCTCCCAAACACACAGTTTTACCCGAAGAACTCTGCTTTAGTTGCAGGTGGAACACAAGCAGTATTTCTCCCACTGTGTACTCTTTGGTCTCTTCCACGAATGAACATCTATATGCAGCGTTTCCCATGTGGAGCGAACTGCCTCAACCACGGCAGGCTGTAGTGAGGACTGTAAGCATTTCCTCTTCAAAACACAGCAGATTACCCAAAGAACTCTGCTTTTGTTGCAGGTGGAACACAAGCAGCATTTCTCCCACTGTGTACTCTCTGGGCTCTTCCACGAATGAACTCTTATATGCAGGGTTTCCCACGTGGAGCGAACTGCCTCAAACAAGGCAGGCTGTAGTGAGGACTGTAAGCATTTCCTCTCCCTAAACACGCAGTTTTAATGGAAGAACTCTGCTTTAGTTGCAGGTGGAACACAAGCAGCTTTTCTCCCACAGTGTACACAAAGGGCACTTCCCCTAATGAACATGATCTATAAGAATGCTTTACAGCGTGGAGCGAATTGCCTCAACCATGGCAGGCTCTACTATGGTATCTAAGGATTTCCTCTCTGAAAACACGGCACTTTTACCAGAAGAACTCCGCTTTAGTTGCAGGTGGAGCACAAGCTGCATTTCACCCACACTGTACACAAAGGGCCCATCCACAAATGAATCTTCTATATGCAGGGTGTCCTGCCTGCAGTGAAATGACACAACCAAGGCAGGCACTAGTAAGGACTGTAAGCATTTCCTCTCCCAAAACAAGCAGTTTTACCCAAAGAACTCTGCTTTAGTTGCAGGTGGAACACAAGCAGCATTTCTCCCACTGTGTACTCTTTGGCCTCTTCAACGAATGAAATTCTATATGCAGGGTTTCCCACGTGGAGCGAACTGCCTCAACCACGGCAGGCTGTAGCGAGGACTGTAAGCATTTCCTCTTCCAAAACACGGCAGTTTTACCCATAGAACTCTGCTTTAGTTGCAGGTGGAACACAAGCATCTTTTCTCCCACAGTGTACTCAATGAGCACTTCCCCTAATGAACTTGTTCTATAAGAATGCTTTCCAGCGTGGAGCGAACTGCCTCAACCATGGCAGGCTCTACTGTGGTCTCTAAGGATTTCCTCTCTGAAAACACGGCACTTTTACCTGAAGAACTCTGCTTTAGTTGCAGGTGGAACACAAGCTGTATTTCACCCACACTGTACACCAAGGGCCCTTCCCCAAATGAATCTTCTATATGCAGGGTGTCCCGCCTGCAGCGAACTGCCACAACCAAGGCAGGCACTAGTAAGGACTGTAAGCATTTCCTATCCCAAAACACGCAGTTTTACCCGAAGAACTCTGCTTTAGTTGCAGGTGGAACACAAGCAGCATTTCTCCCACTGTGTACTCTTTGGTCTCTTCCACGAATGAACTTCTATATGCAGGTTTTCCCACGTGGTGCGAACTGCCCTCAACCACGGAAGGCTGTAGCGAGGACTGTAGGCATTTCCTCTTCCAAACCATGGCAGTTTTACCCAAAGAACTCTGCTGTAGTAGCAGGTGGAACACAAGCAGCATTTCTCCCACTGTGTACTCTCTGAGCTCCTCCACGAATGAACTCTTATATGCAAGGTTTGCCACGTGGAGCGAACTGCCTCAAACAAGGCAGGCTGTTGCGAGGACTGTTAGCATTTCCTCTCCCTAAACACGCAGTTTTAATGGAAGAACTCTGCTTTAGTTGCAGGTGGAACACTAGCATCTTTTCTCCTACAGTGTACTCAATGGGCACTTCCCCTAATGAACTTGTTCTATAAGAATGCTTTCCAGCGTGGAGCGAACTGCCTCAACCATGGCAGGCTCTACTGTGGTCTCTAAGGATTTCCTCTGTGAAAATACGGCACTTTTATCCGAAGAACTCTGCTATAGTTGCAGATGGAACACAAGCTGCATTTCACCCACACTGTAAACAAAGGGCCCTTCCCCAAATGAATCTTCTTTATGCAAGGTGTCCTGCCTGCAGCAAACTGCCACAACCAAGGCAGGCACTAGTAAGGACTGTAAGCATTTCCTCTCCCAAAACACACAGTTTTACCCGAAGAACTCTGCTTTAGTTGCAGGGGGAACACAAGCAGCATTTCTCCCACTGTGTACTCTTTGGTCTCTTCCTTGAATGAACATCTATATGCAATGTTTCCCACGTGGAGTGAACTGCCTCAACCACGGCAGGCTGTAGCGAGGACTGTAAGCATTTCCTCTTCCAAAACACGGCAGTTTTACCCAAAGAACTCTGCTTTTCTTGCAGGTGGAACACAAGCAGCATTTCTCCCACTGTGTACTCTCTGGGCTCTTCCACGAATGAACTCCTATATGCAGGGTTTCCCACGTGGAGCGAACTGCCTCAAACAAGGCAGGCTGTAGTGAGGACTGTAAGCATTTCCTCTCCCTAAACACGCAGTTTTAATGGAAGAACGCTGCTTTAGTTGCAGGTGGAGCACAAGCAGCTTTTCTCCCACACTGTACACAAAGGGCACTTCCCCTAATGAACATGTCCTATAAGAATGGTTTCCCGCATGGATCGAATTGCCTCAACCATGGCAGGCTCTACTGTGGTATCTACGGATTTCCTCTCTGAAAACACGGCACTTTTACCCGAAGAACTCTGCTTTAGTTGCAGGTGGAACACAAGCTGCATTTCACCCACACTGTAAACAAAAGGCCCTTCCCCAAATGAATCTTCCATATGCAGGGTGTCCCTCATGCAGCGAACTGCCTCAACCAAGGCAGGCTCTAGTAAGTACTGTAAGCATTTCTTCACCAAATACATGCAGTTTTACCCGAAGAAATCTGCTTTAGTTGCAGGTGGAACACAAGCAGCATTTCTCCCACTGTGTACTCTTTGGTCTCTTCCACGAATGAACTTCTATATGCAGGTTTTCCCACGTGGTGTGAACTGCCCTCAACCACGGAAGGCTGTAGCGAGGACTGTAGGCATTTCCTCTTCCAAACCATGGCAGTTTTACCCAAAGAACTCTGCTGTAGTAGCAGGTGGAACACAAGCAGCATTTCTCCCACTGTGTACTCTCTGAGCTCCTCCACGAATGAACTCTTATATGCAAGGTTTGCCACGTGGAGCGAACTGCCTCAAACAAGGCAGGCTGTTGTGAGGACTGTTAGCATTTGCTCTCCCTAAACACGCAGTTTTAATGGAAGAACTCTGCTTTAGTTGCAGGTGGAACACAAGCATCTATTCTCCCACAGTGTACACAATGTGCACGTCCCCTAATGAACTTGTTCTATAAGAATGGTTTCCCGCGTGGACCGAACTGCCTCAACCATGGCAGGCTCTACTGTGGTCTCTAAGGATTTCTTCTGTGAAAACACGGCACTTTTACACGAAGAACTCTGCTTTAGTGGCAGGTGGAACACAAGCTGCATTTCACCCACACTGTAAATAAAGGGCCCTTCCCCAAATGAATCTTCTCTATGCAAGGTGTCCTGCCTGCAGCAAACTGCCACAACCAAGGCAGGCACTAGTAAGGACTGTAAGCATTTCCTCTCCCAAACACACAGTTTTACCCGAAGAACTCTGCTTTAGTTGCAGGTGGAACACAAGCAGTATTTCTCCCACTGTGTACTCTTTGGTCTCTTCCACGAATGAACATCTATATGCAGCGTTTCCCATGTGGAGCGAACTGCCTCAACCACGGCAGGCTGTAGTGAGGACTGTAAGCATTTCCTCTTCAAAACACAGCAGATTACCCAAAGAACTCTGCTTTTGTTGCAGGTGGAACACAAGCAGCATTTCTCCCACTGTGTACTCTCTGGGCTCTTCCACGAATGAACTCTTATATGCAGGGTTTCCCACGTGGAGCGAACTGCCTCAAACAAGGCAGGCTGTAGTGAGGACTGTAAGCATTTCCTCTCCCTAAACACGCAGTTTTAATGGAAGAACTCTGCTTTAGTTGCAGGTGGAACACAAGCAGCTTTTCTCCCACAGTGTACACAAAGGGCACTTCCCCTAATGAACATGTTCTATAAGAATGCTTTCCAGCGTGGAGCGAATTGCCTCAACCATGGCAGGCTCTACTATGGTATCTAAGGATTTCCTCTCTGAAAACACGGCACTTTTACCAGAAGAACTCTGCTTTAGTTGCAGGTGGAGCACAAGCTGCATTTCACCCACACTGTACACAAAGGGCCCATCCACAAATGAATCTTCTATATGCAGGGTGTCCTGCCTGCAGTGAAATGACACAACCAAGGCAGGCACTAGTAAGGACTGTAAGCATTTCCTCTCCCAAAACACGCAGTTTTACCCAAAGAACTCTGCTTTAGTTGCAGGTGGAACACAAGCAGCATTTCTCCCACTGTGTACTCTTTGGCCTCTTCAACGAATGAACTTCTATATGCAGGGTTTCCCACGTGGAGCGAACTGCCTCAACCACGGCAGGCTGTAGCGAGGACTGTAAGCATTTCCTCTTCCAAAACACGGCAGTTTTACCCAAAGAACTCTGCTTTAGTTGCAGGTGGAACACAAGCAGCATTTCTCCCACTGTGTACTCTTAGGTCTCTTCCACGAATGAAATTCTATATGCAGGGTTTCCCATGTGGAGCGAACTGCCTCAACCACGGCAGGCTGTAGCGAGGACTGTAAGCATTTCCTCTCACAAAACACGCAGTTTTAACGGAAGAACCCTGCTGTAGTTGCAGGTGGAACACAAGCATCTTTTCTCCCACAGTGTACTCAATGGGCACTTCCCCTAATGAACTTGTTCTATAAGAATGCTTTCCAGCGTGGAGCGAACTGCCTCAACCATGGCAGGCTCTACTGTGGTCTCTAAGGATTTCCTCTCTGAAAACACGGCACTTTTACCTGAAGAACTCTGCTTTAGTTGCAGGTGGAACACAAGCTGTATTTCACCCACACTGTACACCAAGGGCCCTTCCCCAAATGAATCTTCTATATGCAGGGTGTCCCGCCTGCAGCGAACTGCCACAACCAAGGCAGGCACTAGTAAGGACTGTAAGCATTTCCTATCCCAAAACACGCAGTTTTACCCGAAGAACTCTGCTTTAGTTGCAGGTGGAACACAAGCAGCATTTCTCCCACTGTGTACTCTTTGGTCTCTTCCACGAATGAACTTCTATATGCAGGTTTTCCCACGTGGTGCGAACTGCCCTCAACCACGGAAGGCTGTAGCGAGGACTGTAGGCATTTCCTCTTCCAAACCATGGCAGTTTTACCCAAAGAACTCTGCTGTAGTAGCAGGTGGAACACAAGCAGCATTTCTCCCACTGTGTACTCTCTGAGCTCCTCCACGAATGAACTCTTATATGCAAGGTTTGCCACGTGGAGCGAACTGCCTCAAACAAGGCAGGCTGTTGCGAGGACTGTTAGCATTTCCTCTCCCTAAACACGCAGTTTTAATGGAAGAAATCTGCTTTAGTTGCAGGTGGAACACTAGCATCTTTTCTCCTACAGTGTACTCAATGGGCACTTCCCCTAATGAACTTGTTCTATAAGAATGCTTTCCAGCGTGGAGCGAACTGCCTCAACCATGGCAGGCTCTACTGTGGTCTCTAAGGATTTCCTCTGTGAAAATATGGCACTTTTATCCGAAGAACTCTGCTATAGTTGCAGATGGAACACAAGCTGCATTTCACCCACACTGTAAACAAAGGGCCCTTCCCCAAATGAATCTTCTTTATGCAAGGTGTCCTGCCTGCAGCAAACTGCCACAACCAAGGCAGGCACTAGTAAGGACTGTAAGCATTTCCTCTCCCAAAACACACAGTTTTACCCGAAGAACTCTGCTTTAGTTGCAGGGGGAACACAAGCAGCATTTCTCCCACTGTGTACTCTTTGGTCTCTTCCTTGAATGAACATCTATATGCAATGTTTCCCACGTGGAGTGAACTGCCTCAACCACGGCAGGCTGTAGCGAGGACTGTAAGCATTTCCTCTTCCAAAACATGGCAGTTTTACCCAAAGAACTCTGCTTTTCTTGCAGGTGGAACACAAGCAGCATTTCTCCCACTGTGTACTCTCTGAGCTCCTCCACGAATGAACTCTTATATGCAAGGTTTGCCACGTGGAGCGAACTGCCTCAAACAAGGCAGGCTGTTGTGAGGACTGTTAGCATTTGCTCTCCCTAAACACGCAGTTTTAATGGAAGAACTCTGCTTTAGTTGCAGGTGGAACACAAGCATCTATTCTCCCACAGTGTACACAATGTGCACGTCCCCTAATGAACTTGTTCTATAAGAATGGTTTCCCGCGTGGACAGAACTGCCTCAACCATGGCAGGCCCTACTGTGGACTCTAAGGATTTCTTCTGTGAAAACACGGCACTTTTACCCGAAGAACTCTGCTTTAGTGGCAGGTGGAACACAAGCTGCATTTCACCCACACTGTAAATAAAGGGCCCTTCCCCAAATGAATCTTCTCTATGCAAGGTGTCCTGCCTGCAGCAAACTGCCACAACCAAGGCAGGCACTAGTAAGGACTGTAAGCATTTCCTCTCCCAAACACACAGTTTTACCCGAAGAAATCTGCTTTAGTTGCAGGTGGAACACAAGCAGTATTTCTCCCACTGTGTACTCTTTGGTCTCTTCCACGAATGAACATCTATATGCAGCGTTTCCCATGTGGAGCGAACTGCCTCAACCACGGCAGGCTGTAGTGAGGACTGTAAGCATTTCCTCTTCAAAACACAGCAGATTACCCAAAGAACTCTGCTTTTGTTGCAGGTGGAACACAAGCAGCATTTCTCCCACTGTGTACTCTCTGGGCTCTTCCATGAATGAACTCTTATATGCAGGGTTTCCCACGTGGAGCGAACTGCCTCAAACAAGGCAGGCTGTAGTGAGGACTGTAAGCATTTCCTCTCCCTAAACACGCAGTTTTAATGGAAGAACTCTGCTTTAGTTGCAGGTGGAACACAAGCAGCTTTTCTCCCACAGTGTACACAAAGGGCACTTCCCCTAATGAACATGTTCTATAAGAATGCTTTCCAGCGTGGAGCGAATTGCCTCAACCATGGCAGGCTCTACTATGGTATCTAAGGATTTCCTCTCTGAAAACACGGCACTTTTACCAGAAGAACTCTGCTTTAGTTGCAGGTGGAGCACAAGCTGCATTTCACCCACACTGTACACAAAGGGCCCATCCACAAATGAATCTTCTATATGCAGGGTGTCCTGCCTGCAGTGAAATGACACAACCAAGGCAGGCACTAGTAAGGACTGTAAGCATTTCCTCTCCCAAAACACGCAGTTTTACCCAAAGAACTCTGCTTTAGTTGCAGGTGGAACACAAGCAGCATTTCTCCCACTGTGTACTCTTTGGCCTCTTCAACGAATGAACTTCTATATGCAGGGTTTCCCACGTGGAGCGAACTGCCTCAACCACGGCAGGCTGTAGCGAGGACTGTAAGCATTTCCTCTTCCAAAACACGGCAGTTTTACCCAAAGAACTCTGCTTTAGTTGCAGGTGGAACACAAGCAGCATTTCTCCCACTGTGTACTCTTAGGTCTCTTCCACGAATGAAATTCTATATGCAGGGTTTCCCATGTGGAGCGAACTGCCTCAACCACGGCAGGCTGTAGCGAGGACTGTAAGCATTTCCTCTCACAAAACACGCAGTTTTAACGGAAGAACCCTGCTGTAGTTGCAGGTGGAACACAAGCATCTTTTCTCCCACAGTGTACTCAATGGGCACTTCCCCTAATGAACTTGTTCTATAAGAATGCTTTCCAGCGTGGAGCGAACTGCCTCAACCATGGCAGGCTCTACTGTGGTCTCTAAGGATTTCCTCTCTGAAAACACGGCACTTTTACCTGAAGAACTCTGCTTTAGTTGCAGGTGGAACACAAGCTGTATTTCACCCACACTGTACACCAAGGGCCCTTCCCCAAATGAATCTTCTATATGCAGGGTGTCCCGCCTGCAGCGAACTGCCACAACCAAGGCAGGCACTAGTAAGGACTGTAAGCATTTCCTATCCCAAAACACGCAGTTTTACCCGAAGAACTCTGCTTTAGTTGCAGGTGGAACACAAGCAGCATTTCTCCCACTGTGTACTCTTTGGTCTCTTCCACGAATGAACTTCTATATGCAGGTTTTCCCACGTGGTGCGAACTGCCCTCAACCACGGAAGGCTGTAGCGAGGACTGTAGGCATTTCCTCTTCCAAACCATGGCAGTTTTACCCAAAGAACTCTGCTGTAGTAGCAGGTGGAACACAAGCAGCATTTCTCCCACTGTGTACTCTCTGAGCTCCTCCACGAATGAACTCTTATATGCAAGGTTTGCCACGTGGAGCGAACTGCCTCAAACAAGGCAGGCTGTTGCGAGGACTGTTAGCATTTCCTCTCCCTAAACACGCAATTTTAATGGAAGAAATCTGCTTTAGTTGCAGGTGGAACACTAGCATCTTTTCTCCTACAGTGTACTCAATGGGCACTTCCCCTAATGAACTTGTTCTATAAGAATGCTTTCCAGCGTGGAGCGAACTGCCTCAACCATGGCAGGCTCTACTGTGGTCTCTAAGGATTTCCTCTGTGAAAATACGGCACTTTTATCCGAAGAACTCTGCTATAGTTGCAGATGGAACACAAGCTGCATTTCACCCACACAGTAAACAAAGGGCCCTTCCCCAAATGAATCTTCTTTATTCAAGGTGTCCTGCCTGCAGCAAACTGCCACAACCAAGGCAGGCACTAGTAAGGACTGTAAGCATTTCCTCTCCCAAAACACACAGTTTTACCCGAAGAACTCTGCTTTAGTTGCAGGGGGAACACAAGCAGCATTTCTCCCACTGTGTACTCTTTGGTCTCTTCCACGAATGAACTTCTATATGCAGGTTTTCCCACATGGTGCGAACTGCTCTCAACGACGGAAGGCTGTAGCGAGGACTGTAGGCATTTCCTCTTCCAAACCATGGCAGTTTTACCCAAAGAACTCTGCTGTAGTAGCAGGTGGAACACAAGCAGCATTTCTCCCACTGTGTACTCTCTGAGCTCCTCCACGAATGAACTCTTATATGCAAGGTTTGCCACGTGGAGCGAACTGCCTCAAACAAGGCAGGCTGTTGTGAGGACTGTTAGCATTTGCTCTCCCTAAACACACAGTTTTAATGGAAGAACTCTGCTTTAGTTGCAGGTGGAACACAAGCATCTATTCTCCCACAGTGTACACAATGTGCACGTCCCCTAATGAACTTGTTCTATAAGAATGGTTTCCCGCGTGGACAGAACTGCCTCAACCATGGCAGGCCCTACTGTGGACTCTAAGGATTTCTTCTGTGAAAACACCGCACTTTTACCCGAAGAACTCTGCTTTAGTGGCAGGTGGAACACAAGCTGCATTTCACCCACACTGTTAATAAAGGGCCCTTCCCCAAATGAATCTTCTCTATGCAAGGTGTCCTGCCTGCAGCAAACTGCCACAACCAAGGCAGGCACTAGTAAGGACTGTAAGCATTTCCTCTCCCAAACACACAGTTTTACCCGAAGAACTCTGCTTTAGTTGCAGGTGGAACACAAGCAGTATTTCTCCCACTGTGTACTCTTTGGTCTCTTCCACGAATGAACATCTATATGCAGCGTTTCCCATGTGGAGCGAACTGCCTCAACCACGGCAGGCTGTAGTGAGGACTGTAAGCATTTCCTCTTCAAAACACAGCAGATTACCCAAAGAACTCTGCTTTTGTTGCAGGTGGAACACAAGCAGCATTTCTCCCACTGTGTACTCTCTGGGCTCTTCCATGAATGAACTCTTATATGCAGGGTTTCCCACGTGGAGCGAACTGCCTCAAACAAGGCAGGCTGTAGTGAGGACTGTAAGCATTTCCTCTCCCTAAACACGCAGTTTTAATGGAAGAACTCTGCTTTAGTTGCAGGTGGAACACAAGCAGCTTTTCTCCCACAGTGTACACAAAGGGCACTTCCCCTAATGAACATGTTCTATAAGAATGCTTTCCAGCGTGGAGCGAATTGCCTCAACCATGGCAGGCTCTACTATGGTATCTAAGGATTTCCTCTCTGAAAACACGGCACTTTTACCAGAAGAACTCTGCTTTAGTTGCAGGTGGAGCACAAGCTGCATTTCACCCACACTGTACACAAAGGGCCCATCCACAAATGAATCTTCTATATGCAGGGTGTCCTGCCTGCAGTGAAATGACACAACCAAGGCAGGCACTAGTAAGGACTGTAAGCATTTCCTCTCCCAAAACACGCAGTTTTACCCAAAGAACTCTGCTTTAGTTGCAGGTGGAACACAAGCAGCATTTCTCCCACTGTGTACTCTTTGGCCTCTTCAACGAATGAACTTCTATATGCAGGGTTTCCCACGTGGAGCGAACTGCCTCAACCACGGCAGGCTGTAGCGAGGACTGTAAGCATTTCCTCTTCCAAAACACGGCAGTTTTACCCAAAGAACTCTGCTTTAGTTGCAGGTGGAACACAAGCAGCATTTCTCCCACTGTGTACTCTTAGGTCTCTTCCACGAATGAAATTCTATATGCAGGGTTTCCCATGTGGAGCGAACTGCCTCAACCACGGCAGGCTGTAGCGAGGACTGTAAGCATTTCCTCTCACAAAACACGCAGTTTTAACGGAAGAACCCTGCTGTAGTTGCAGGTGGAACACAAGCATCTTTTCTCCCACAGTGTACTCAATGGGCACTTCCCCTAATGAACTTGTTCTATAAGAATGCTTTCCAGCGTGGAGCGAACTGCCTCAACCATGGCAGGCTCTACTGTGGTCTCTAAGGATTTCCTCTCTGAAAACACGGCACTTTTACCTGAAGAACTCTGCTTTAGTTGCAGGTGGAACACAAGCTGTATTTCACCCACACTGTACACCAAGTGCCCTTCCCCAAATGAATCTTCTATATGCAGGGTGTCCCGCCTGCAGCGAACTGCCACAACCAAGGCAGGCACTAGTAAGGACTGTAAGCATTTCCTATCCCAAAACACGCAGTTTTACCCGAAGAACTCTGCTTTAGTTGCAGGTGGAACAGAAGCAGCATTTCTCCCACTGTGTACTCTCTGAGCTCCTCCACGAATGAACTCTTATATGCAAGGTTTGCCACTTGGAGCGAACTGCCTCAAACAAGGCAGGCTGTTGTGAGGACTGTTAGCATTTGCTCTCCCTAAACACGCAGTTTTAATGGAAGAACTCTGCTTTAGTTGCAGGTGGAATACAAGCAGCATTTCTCCCACTGTGTACTCTCTGAGCTCCTCCACGAATGAACTCTTATATGCAAGGTTTCCCACGTGGAGCGAACTGCCTCAAACAAGGCAGGCTGTTGTGAGGACTGTTAGCATTTGCTCTCCCTAAACACGCAGTTTTAATGGAAGAACTCTGCTTTAGTTGCAGGTGGAACACAAGCATCTATTCTCCCACAGTGTACACAATGTGCACGTCCCCTAATGAACTTGTTCTATAAGAATGGATTCCCGCGTGGACAGAACTGCCTCAACCATGGCAGGCCCTACTGTGGACTCTAAGGATTTCTTCTGTGAAAACACGGCACTTTTACCCGAAGAACTCTGCTTTAGTGGCAGGTGGAACACAAGCTGCATTTCACCCACACTGTAAATAAAGGGCCCTTCCCCAAATGAATCTTCTCTATGCAAGGTGTCCTGCCTGCAGCAAACTGCCACAACCAAGGCAGGCACTAGTAAGGACTGTAAGCATTTCCTCTCCCAAACACACAGTTTTACCCGAAGAACTCTGCTTTAGTTGCAGGTGGAACACAAGCAGTATTTCTCCCACTGTGTACTCTTTGGTCTCTTCCACGAATGAACATCTATATGCAGCGTTTCCCATGTGGAGCGAACTGCCTCAACCACGGCAGGCTGTAGTGAGGACTGTAAGCATTTCCTCTTCAAAACACAGCAGATTACCCAAAGAACTCTGCTTTTGTTGCAGGTGGAACACAAGCAGCATTTCTCCCACTGTGTACTCTCTGGGCTCTTCCATGAATGAACTCTTATATGCAGGGTTTCCCACGTGGAGCGAACTGCCTCAAACAAGGCAGGCTGTAGTGAGGACTGTAAGCATTTCCTCTCCCTAAACACGCAGTTTTAATGGAAGAACTCTGCTTTAGTTGCAGGTGGAACACAAGCAGCTTTTCTCCCACAGTGTACACAAAGGGCACTTCCCCTAATGAACATGTTCTATAAGAATGGTTTCCCGCATGGAGCGAATTGCCTCAACCATGGCAGGCTCTACTATGGTATCTAAGGATTTCCTCTCTGAAAACACGGCACTTTTACCAGAAGAACTCTGCTTTAGTTGCAGGTGGAGCACAAGCTGCATTTCACCCACACTGTACACAAAGGGCCCATCCACAAATGAATCTTCTATATGCAGGGTGTCCTGCCTGCAGCGAAATGACACAACCAAGGAAGGCACTAGTGAGGACTGTAAGCATTTCCTCTCCCAAAACACGCAGTTTTACTCAAAGAACTCTGCTGTAGTTGCAGGTGGAACACAAGCAGCATTTCTCCCACTGTGTACTCTTTGGCCTCTTCAACGAATGAACTTCTATATGCAGGGTTTCCCACGTGGAGCGAACTGCCTCAACCACGGCAGGCTGTAGCGAGGACTGTAAGCATTTCCTCTTCCAAAACACGGCAGTTTTACCCAAAGAACTCTGCTTTAGTTGCAGGTGGAACACAAGCATCTTTTCTCCCACAGTGTACTCAATGGGCACTTCCCCTAATGAACTTGTTCTATAAGAATGCTTTCCAGCGTGGAGCGAACTGCCTCAACCATGGCAGGCTCTACTGTGGTCTCTAAGGATTTCCTCTCTGAAAACACGGCACTTTTACCTGAAGAACTCTGCTTTAGTTGCAGGTGGAACACAAGCTGTATTTCACCCACACTGTACACCAAGTGCCCTTCCCCAAATGAATCTTCTATATGCAGGGTGTCCCGCCTGCAGCGAACTGCCACAACCAAGGCAGGCACTAGTAAGGACTGTAAGCATTTCCTATCCCAAAACACGCAGTTTTACCCGAAGAACTCTGCTTTAGTTGCAGGTGGAACAGAAGCAGCATTTCTCCCACTGTGTACTCTTTGGTCTCTTCCACGAATGAACTTCTATATGCAGGTTTTCCCACGTGGTGCGAACTGCCCTCAACCACGGAAGGCTGTAGCAAGGACTGTAGGCATTTCCTCTTCCAAACCATGGCAGTTTTACCCAAAGAACTCTGCTGTAGTAGCAGGTGGAACACAAGCAGCATTTCTCCCACTGTGTACTCTCTGAGCTCCTCCACGAATGAACTCTTATATGCAAGGTTTGCCACTTGGAGCGAACTGACTCAAACAAGGCAGGCTGTTGCGAGGACTGTTAGCATTTCCTCTCCCTAAACACGCAGTTTTAATGGAAGAAATCTGCTTTAGTTGCAGGTGGAACACTAGCATCTTTTCTCCTACAGTGTACTCAATGGGCACTTCCCCTAATGAACTTGTTCTATAAGAATGCTTTCCAGCGTGGAGCGAACTGCCTCAACCATGGCAGGCTGTACTGTGGTCTCTAAGGATTTCCTCTGTAAAAATACGGCACTTTTATCCGAAGAACTCTGCTATAGTTGCAGATGGAACACAAGCTGCATTTCACCCACACAGTAAACAAAGGGCCCTTCCCCAAATGAATCTTCTTTATGCAAGGTGTCCTGCCTGCAGCAAACTGCCACAACCAAGGCAGGCACTAGTAAGGACGGTAAGCATTTCCTCTCCCAAAACACACAGTTTTACCCGAAGAACTCTGCTTTAGTTGCAGGGGGAACACAAGCAGCATTTCTCCCACTGTGTACTCTTTGGTCTCTTCCACGAATGAACTTCTATATGCAGGTTTTCACACATGGTGCGAACTGCTCTCAACGACGGAAGGCTGTAGCGAGGACTGTAGGCATTTCCTCTTCCAAACCATGGCAGTTTTACCCAAAGAACTCTGCTGTAGTAGCATGTGGAACACAAGCAGCATTTCTCCCACTGTGTACTCTCTGAGCTCCTCCACGAATGAACTCTTATATGCAAGGTTTCCCACGTGGAGCGAACTGCCTCAAACAAGGCAGGCTGTTGTGAGGACTGTTAGCATTTGCTCTCCCTAAACACGCAGTTTTAATGGAAGAACTCTGCTTTAGTTGCAGGTGGAACACAAGCATCTATTCTCCCACAGTGTACACAATGTGCACGTCCCCTAATGAACTTGTTCTATAAGAATGGATTCCCGCGTGGACAGAACTGCCTCAACCATGGCAGGCCCTACTGTGGACTCTAAGGATTTCTTCTGTGAAAACACGGCACTTTTACCCGAAGAACTCTGCTTTAGTGGCAGGTGGAACACAAGCTGCATTTCACCCACACTGTAAATAAAGGGCCCTTCCCCAAATGAATCTTCTCTATGCAAGGTGTCCTGCCTGCAGCAAACTGCCACAACCAAGGCAGGCACTAGTAAGGACTGTAAGCATTTCCTCTCCCAAACACACAGTTTTACCCGAAGAACTCTGCTTTAGTTGCAGGTGGAACACAAGCAGTATTTCTCCCACTGTGTACTCTTTGGTCTCTTCCACGAATGAACATCTATATGCAGCGTTTCCCATGTGGAGCGAACTGCCTCAACCACGGCAGGCTGTAGTGAGGACTGTAAGCATTTCCTCTTCAAAACACAGCAGATTACCCAAAGAACTCTGCTTTTGTTGCAGGTGGAACACAAGCAGCATTTCTCCCACTGTGTACTCTCTGGGCTCTTCCATGAATGAACTCTTATATGCAGGGTTTCCCACGTGGAGCGAACTGCCTCAAACAAGGCAGGCTGTAGTGAGGACTGTAAGCATTTCCTCTCCCTAAACACGCAGTTTTAATGGAAGAACTCTGCTTTAGTTGCAGGTGGAACACAAGCAGCTTTTCTCCCACAGTGTACACAAAGGGCACTTCCCCTAATGAACATGTTCTATAAGAATGGTTTCCCGCATGGAGCGAATTGCCTCAACCATGGCAGGCTCTACTATGGTATCTAAGGATTTCCTCTCTGAAAACACGGCACTTTTACCAGAAGAACTCTGCTTTAGTTGCAGGTGGAGCACAAGCTGCATTTCACCCACACTGTACACAAAGGGCCCATCCACAAATGAATCTTCTATATGCAGGGTGTCCTGCCTGCAGCGAAATGACACAACCAAGGAAGGCACTAGTGAGGACTGTAAGCATTTCCTCTCCCAAAACACGCAGTTTTACTCAAAGAACTCTGCTGTAGTTGCAGGTGGAACACAAGCAGCATTTCTCCCACTGTGTACTCTTTGGCCTCTTCAACGAATGAACTTCTATATGCAGGGTTTCCCACGTGGAGCGAACTGCCTCAACCACGGCAGGCTGTAGCGAGGACTGTAAGCATTTCCTCTTCCAAAACACGGCAGTTTTACCCAAAGAGCTCTGCTTTAGTTGCAGGTGGAACACAAGCATCTTTTCTCCCACAGTGTACTCAATGGGCACTTCCCCTAATGAACTTGTTCTATAAGAATGCTTTCCAGCGTGGAGCGAACTGCCTCAACCATGGCAGGCTCTACTGTGGTCTCTAAGGATTTCCTCTCTGAAAACACGGCACTTTTACCTGAAGAACTCTGCTTTAGTTGCAGGTGGAACACAAGCTGTATTTCACCCACACTGTACACCAAGTGCCCTTCCCCAAATGAATCTTCTATATGCAGGGTGTCCTGCCTGCAGCGAACTGCCACAACCAAGGCAGGCACTAGTAAGGACTGTAAGCATTTCCTATCCCAAAACACGCAGTTTTACCCGAAGAACTCTGCTTTAGTTGCAGGTGGAACACAAGCAGCATTTCTCCCACTGTGTACTCTTTGGTCTCTTCCACGAATGAACTTCTATATGCAGGTTTTCCCACGTGGTGCGAACTGCCCTCAACCACGGAAGGCTGTAGCGAGGACTGTAGGCATTTCCTCTTCCAAACCATGGCAGTTTTACCCAAAGAACTCTGCTGTAGTAGCAGGTGGAACACAAGCAGCATTTCTCCCACTGTGTACTCTCTGAGCTCCTCCACGAATGAACTCTTATATGCAGGGTTTGCCACGTGGAGCGAACTGCCTCAAACAAGGCAGGCTGTTGCGAGGACTGTTAGCATTTCCTCTCCCTAAACACGCAGTTTTAATGGAAGAACTCTGCTTTAGTTGCAGGTGGAACACTAGCATCTTTTCTCCTACAGTGTACTCAATGGGCACTTCCCCTAATGAACTTGTTCTATAAGAATGCTTTCCAGCGTGGAGCGAACTGCCTCAACCATGGCAGGCTCTACTGTGGTCTCTAAGGATTTCCTCTGTGAAAATACGGCACTTTTATCCGAAGAACTCTGCTATAGTTGCAGATGGAACACAAGCTGCATTTCACCCACACTGTAAACAAAGGGCCCTTCCCCAAATGAATCTTCTTTATGCAAGGTGTCCTGCCTGCAGCAAACTGCCACAACCAAGGCAGGCACTAGTAAGGACTGTAAGCATTTCCTCTCCCAAAACACACAGTTTTACCCGAAGAACTCTGCTTTAGTTGCAGGGGGAACACAAGCAGCATTTCTCCCACTGTGTACTCTTTGGTCTCTTCCTTGAATGAACATCTATATGCAATGTTTCCCACGTGGAGTGAACTGCCTCAACCACGGCAGGCTGTAGCGAGGACTGTAAGCATTTCCTCTTCCAAAACACGGCAGTTTTACCCAAAGAACTCTGCTTTTCTTGCAGGTGGAACACAAGCAGCATTTCTCCCACTGTGTACTCTCTGGGCTCTTCCACGAATGAACTCCTATATGCAGGGTTTCCCACGTGGAGCGAACTGCCTCAAACAAGGCAGGCTGTAGTGAGGACTGTAAGCATTTCCTCTCCCTACACACGCAGTTTTAATGGAAGAACGCTGCTTTAGTTGCAGGTGGAGCACAAGCAGCTTTTCTCCCACACTGTACACAAAGGGCACTTCCCCTAATGAACATGTCCTATAAGAATGGTTTCCCGCATGGATCGAATTGCCTCAACCATGGCAGGCTCTACTGTGGTATCTAAGGATTTCCTCTCTGAAAACACGGCACTTTTACCCGAAGAACTCTGCTTTAGTTGCAGGTGGAACACAAGCTGCATTTCACCCACACTGTAAACAAAAGGCCCTTCCCCAAATGAATCTTCTATATGCAGGGTGTCCCTCATGCAGCGAACTGCCTCAACCAAGGCAGGCTCTAGTAAGTACTGTAAGCATTTCTTCACCAAATACATGCAGTTTTACCCGAAGAACTCTGCTTTAGTTGCAGGTGGAACACAAGCAGCATTTCTCCCACTGTGTACTCTTTGGTCTCTTCCACGAATGAACTTTTATATGCAGGTTTTCCCACATGGTGCGAACTGCTCTCAACGACGGAAGGCTGTAGCGAGGACTGTAGGCATTTCCTCTTCCAAACCATGGCAGTTTTACCCAAAGAACTCTGCTGTAGTAGCAGGTGGAACACAAGCAGCATTTCTCCCACTGTGTACTCTTTGGCCTCTTCAACGAATGAACTTCTATATGCAGGGTTTCCCACGTGGAGCGAACTGCCTCAACCACGGCAGGCTGTAGCGAGGACTGTAAGCATTTCCTCTTCCAAAACACGGCAGTTTTACCCAAAGAACTCTGCTTTAGTTGCAGGTGGAACACAAGCATCTTTTCTCCCACAGTGTACTCAATGGGCACTTCCCCTAATGAACTTGTTCTATAAGAATGCTTTCCAGCGTGGAGCGAACTGCCTCAACCATGGCAGGCTCTACTGTGGTCTCTAAGGATTTCCTCTCTGAAAACACGGCACTTTTACCTGAAGAACTCTGCTTTAGTTGCAGGTGGAACACAAGCTGTATTTCACCCACACTGTACACCAAGTGCCCTTCCCCAAATGAATCTTCTATATGCAGGGTGTCCCGCCTGCAGCGAACTGCCACAACCAAGGCAGGCACTAGTAAGGACTGTAAGCATTTCCTATCCCAAAACACGCAGTTTTACCCGAAGAACTCTGCTTTAGTTGCAGGTGGAACACAAGCAGCATTTCTCCCACTGTGTACTCTTTGGTCTCTTCCACGAATGAACTTCTATATGCAGGTTTTCCCACGTGGTGCGAACTGCCCTCAACCACGGAAGGCTGTAGCGAGGATTGTAGGCATTTCCTCTTCCAAACCATGGCAGTTTTACCCAAAGAACTCTGCTGTAGTAGCAGGTGGAACACAAGCAGCATTTCTCCCACTGTGTACTCTCTGAGCTCCTCCACGAATGAACTCTTATATGCAGGGTTTGCCACGTGGAGCGAACTGCCTCAAACAAGGCAGGCTGTTGCGAGGACTGTTAGCATTTCCTCTCCCTAAACACGCAGTTTTAATGGAAGAACTCTGCTTTAGTTGCAGGTGGAACACTAGCATCTTTTCTCCTACAGTGTACTCAATGGGCACTTCCCCTAATGAACTTGTTCTATAAGAATGCTTTCCAGCGTGGAGCGAACTGCCTCAACCATGGCAGGCTCTACTGTGGTCTCTAAGGATTTCCTCTGTGAAAATACGGCACTTTTATCCGAAGAACTCTGCTATAGTTGCAGATGGAACACAAGCTGCATTTCACCCACACTGTAAACAAAGGGCCCTTCCCCAAATGAATCTTCTTTATGCAAGGTGTCCTGCCTGCAGCAAACTGCCACAACCAAGGCAGGCACTAGTAAGGACTGTAAGCATTTCCTCTCCCAAAACACACAGTTTTACCCGAAGAACTCTGCTTTAGTTGCAGGGGGAACACAAGCAGCATTTCTCCCACTGTGTACTCTTTGGTCTCTTCCTTGAATGAACATCTATATGCAATGTTTCCCACGTGGAGTGAACTGCCTCAACCACGGCAGGCTGTAGCGAGGACTGTAAGCATTTCCTCTTCCAAAACACGGCAGTTTTACCCAAAGAACTCTGCTTTTCTTGCAGGTGGAACACAAGCAGCATTTCTCCCACTGTGTACTCTCTGGGCTCTTCCACGAATGAACTCCTATATGCAGGGTTTCCCACGTGGAGCGAACTGCCTCAAACAAGGCAGGCTGTAGTGAGGACTGTAAGCATTTCCTCTCCCTACACACGCAGTTTTAATGGAAGAACGCTGCTTTAGTTGCAGGTGGAGCACAAGCAGCTTTTCTCCCACACTGTACACAAAGGGCACTTCCCCTAATGAACATGTCCTATAAGAATGGTTTCCCGCATGGATCGAATTGCCTCAACCATGGCAGGCTCTACTGTGGTATCTAAGGATTTCCTCTCTGAAAACACGGCACTTTTACCCGAAGAACTCTGCTTTAGTTGCAGGTGGAACACAAGCTGCATTTCACCCACACTGTAAACAAAAGGCCCTTCCCCAAATGAATCTTCTATATGCAGGGTGTCCCTCATGCAGCGAACTGCCTCAACCAAGGCAGGCTCTAGTAAGTACTGTAAGCAATTCTTCACCAAATACATGCAGTTTTACCCGAAGAACTCTGCTTTAGTTGCAGGTGGAACACAAGCAGCATTTCTCCCACTGTGTACTCTTTGGTCTCTTCCACGAATGAACTTCTATATGCAGGTTTTCCCACATGGTGCGAACTGCTCTCAACGACGGAAGGCTGTAGCGAGGACTGTAGGCATTTCCTCTTCCAAACCATGGCAGTTTTACCCAAAGAACTCTGCTGTAGTAGCAGGTGGAACACAAGCAGCATTTCTCCCACTGTGTACTCTCTGAGCTCCTCCACGAATGAACTCTTATATGCAAGGTTTGCCACGTGGAGCGAACTGCCTCAAACAAGGCAGGCTGTTGTGAGGACTGTTAGCATTTCCTCTCCCTAAACACGCAGTTTTAATGGAAGAACTCTGCTTTAGTTGCAGGTGGAACACAAGCATCTATTCTCCCACAGTGTACACAATGTGCACGTCCCCTAATGAACTTGTTCTATAAGAATGGTTTCCCGCGTGGACCGAACTGCCTCAACCATGGCCAGCTCTACTGTGGTCTCTAAGGATTTCTTCTGTGAAAACACGGCACTTTTACACGAAGAACTCTGCTTTAGTGGCAGGTGGAACACAAGCTGCATTTCACCCACACTGTAAATAAAGGGCCCTTCCCCAAATGAATCTTCTCTATGCAAGGTGTCCTGCCTGCAGCAAACTGCCACAACCAAGGCAGGCACTAGTAAGGACTGTAAGCATTTCCTCTCCCAAACACACAGTTTTACCCGAAGAACTCTGCTTTAGTTGCAGGTGGAACACAAGCAGTATTTCTCCCACTGTGTACTCTTTGGTCTCTTCCACGAATGAACATCTATATGCAGCGTTTCCCATGTGGAGCGAACTGCCTCAACCACGGCAGGCTGTAGTGAGGACTGTAAGCATTTCCTCTTCAAAACACAGCAGATTACCCAAAGAACTCTGCTTTTGTTGCAGGTGGAACACAAGCAGCATTTCTCCCACTGTGTACTCTCTGGGCTCTTCCACGAATGAACTCTTATATGCAGGGTTTCCCACGTGGAGCGAACTGCCTCAAACAAGGCAGGCTGTTGTGAGGACTGTTAGCATTTGCTCTCCCTAAACACGCAGTTTTAATGGAAGAACTCTGCTTTAGTTGCAGGTGGAACACAAGCAGCTTTTCTTCCACAGTGTACACAAAGGGCACTTCCCCTAATGAACATGTTCTATAAGAATGCTTTCCAGCGTGGAGCGAATTGCCTCAACCATGGCAGGCTCTACTATGGTATCTAAGGATTTCCTCTCTGAAAACACGGCACTTTTACCAGAAGAACTCTGCTTTAGTTGCAGGTGGAGCACAAGCTGCATTTCACCCACACTGTACACAAAGGGCCCATCCACAAATGAATCTTCTATATGCAGGGTGTCCTGCCTGCAGTGAAATGACACAACCAAGGCAGGCACTAGTAAGGACTGTAAGCATTTCCTCTCCCAAAACACGCAGTTTTACCCAAAGAACTCTGCTTTAGTTGCAGGTGGAACACAAGCAGCATTTCTCCCACTGTGTACTCTTTGGCCACTTCAACGAATGAACTTCTATATGCAGGGTTTCCCACGTGGAGCGAACTGCCTCAACCACGGCAGGCTGTAGCGAGGACTGTAAGCATTTCCTCTTCCAAAACACGGCAGTTTTACCCAAAGAACTCTGCTTTAGTTGCAGGTGGAACACAAGCAGCATTTCTCCCACTGTGTACTCTTAGGTCTCTTCCACGAATGAAATTCTATATGCAGGGTTTCCCATGTGGAGCGAACTGCCTCAACCACGGCAGGCTGTAGCGAGGACTGTAAGCATTTCCTCTCACAAAACACGCAGTTTTAACGGAAGGACCCTGCTGTAGTTGCAGGTGGAACACAAGCATCTTTTCTCCCACAGTGTACTCAATGGGCACTTCCCCTAATGAACTTGTTCTATAAGAATGCTTTCCAGCGTGGAGCGAACTGCCTCAACCATGGCAGGCTCTACTGTGGTCTCTAAGGATTTCCTCTCTGAAAACACGGCACTTTTACCTGAAGAACTCTGCTTTAGTTGCAGGTGGAACACAAGCTGTATTTCACCCACACTGTACACCAAGGGCCCTTCCCCAAATGAATCTTCTATATGCAGGGTGTCCCGCCTGCAGCGAACTGCCACAACCAAGGCAGGCACTAGTAAGGACTGTAAGCATTTCCTATCCCAAAACACGCAGTTTTACCCGAAGAACTCTGCTTTAGTTGCAGGTGGAACACTAGCATCTTTTCTCCTACAGTGTACTCAATGGGCACTTCCCCTAATGAACTTGTTCTATAAGAATGCTTTCCAGCGTGGAGCGAACTGCCTCAACCATGGCAGGCTCTACTGTGGTCTCTAAGGATTTCCTCTGTGAAAATACGGCACTTTTATCCGAAGAACTCTGCTATAGTTGCAGATGGAACACAAGCTGCATTTCACCCACACTGTAAACAAAGGGCCCTTCCCCAAATGAATCTTCTTTATGCAAGGTGTCCTGCCTGCAGCAAACTGCCACAACCAAGGCAGGCACTAGTAACGACTGTAAGCATTTCCTCTCCCAAAACACACAGTTTTACCCGAAGAACTCTGCTTTAGTTGCAGGGGGAACACAAGCAGCATTTCTCCCACTGTGTACTCTTTGGTCTCTTCCTTGAATGAACATCTATATGCAATGTTTCCCACGTGGAGTGAACTGCCTCAACCACGGCAGGCTGTAGCGAGGACTGTAAGCATTTCCTCTTCCAAAACACGGCAGTTTTACCCAAAGAACTCTGCTTTTCTTGCAGGTGGAACACAAGCAGCATTTCTCCCACTGTGTACTCTCTGGGCTCTTCCACGAATGAACTCCTATATGCAGGGTTTCCCACGTGGAGCGAACTGCCTCAAACAAGGCAGGCTGTAGTGAGGACTGTAAGCATTTCCTCTCCCTACACACGCAGTTTTAATGGAAGAACGCTGCTTTAGTTGCAGGTGGAGCACAAGCAGCTTTTCTCCCACACTGTACACAAAGGGCACTTCCCCTAATGAACATGTCCTATAAGAATGGTTTCCCGCATGGATCGAATTGCCTCAACCATGGCAGGCTCTACTGTGGTATCTAAGGATTTCCTCTCTGAAAACACGGCACTTTTACCCGAAGAACTCTGCTTTAGTTGCAGGTGGAACACAAGCTGCATTTCACCCACACTGTAAACAAAAGGCCCTTCCCCAAATGAATCTTCTATATGCAGGGTGTCCCTCATGCAGCGAACTGCCTCAACCAAGGCAGGCTCTAGTAAGTACTGTAAGCATTTCTTCACCAAATACATGCAGTTTTACCCGAAGAACTCTGCTTTAGTTGCAGGTGGAACACAAGCAGCATTTCTCCCACTGTGTACTCTTTGGTCTCTTCCACGAATGAACTTCTATATGCAGGTTTTCCCACATGGTGCGAACTGCTCTCAACGACGGAAGGCTGTAGCGAGGACTGTAGGCATTTCCTCTTCCAAACCATGGCAGTTTTACCCAAAGAACTCTGCTGTAGTAGCAGGTGGAACACAAGCAGCATTTCTCCCACTGTGTACTCTTTGGCCTCTTCAACGAATGAACTTCTATATGCAGGGTTTCCCACGTGGAGCGAACTGCCTCAACCACGGCAGGCTGTAGCGAGGACTGTAAGCATTTCCTCTTCCAAAACACGGCAGTTTTACCCAAAGAACTCTGCTTTAGTTGCAGGTGGAACACAAGCATCTTTTCTCCCACAGTGTACTCAATGGGCACTTCCCCTAATGAACTTGTTCTATAAGAATGCTTTCCAGCGTGGAGCGAACTGCCTCAACCATGGCAGGCTCTACTGTGGTCTCTAAGGATTTCCTCTCTGAAAACACGGCACTTTTACCTGAAGAACTCTGCTTTAGTTGCAGGTGGAACACAAGCTGTATTTCACCCACACTCTACACCAAGTGCCCTTCCCCAAATGAATCTTCTATATGCAGGGTGTCCCGCCTGCAGCGAACTGCCACAACCAAGGCAGGCACTAGTAAGGACTGTAAGCATTTCCTATCCCAAAACACGCAGTTTTACCCGAAGAACTCTGCTTTAGTTGCAGGTGGAACACAAGCAGCATTTCTCCCACTGTGTACTCTTTGGTCTCTTCCACGAATGAACTTCTATATGCAGGTTTTCCCACGTGGTGCGAACTGCCCTCAACCACGGAAGGCTGTAGCGAGGACTGTAGGCATTTCCTCTTCCAAACCATGGCAGTTTTACCCAAAGAACTCTGCTGTAGTAGCAGGTGGAACACAAGCAGCATTTCTCCCACTGTGTACTCTCTGAGCTCCTCCACGAATGAACTCTTATATGCAGGGTTTGCCACGTGGAGCGAACTGCCTCAAACAAGGCAGGCTGTTGCGAGGACTGTTAGCATTTCCTCTCCCTAAACACGCAGTTTTAATGGAAGAACTCTGCTTTAGTTGCAGGTGGAACACTAGCATCTTTTCTCCTACAGTGTACTCAATGGGCACTTCCCCTAATGAACTTGTTCTATAAGAATGCTTTCCAGCGTGGAGCGAACTGCCTCAACCATGGCAGGCTCTACTGTGGTCTCTAAGGATTTCCTCTGTGAAAATACGGCACTTTTATCCGAAGAACTCTGCTATAGTTGCAGATGGAACACAAGCTGCATTTCACCCACACTGTAAACAAAGGGCCCTTCCCCAAATGAATCTTCTTTATGCAAGGTGTCCTGCCTGCAGCAAACTGCCACAACCAAGGCAGGCACTAGTAAGGACGGTAAGCATTTCCTCTCCCAAAACACACAGTTTTACCCGAAGAACTCTGCTTTAGTTGCAGGGGGAACACAAGCAGCATTTCTCCCACTGTGTACTCTTTGGTCTCTTCCACGAATGAACTTCTATATGCAGGTTTTCCCACATGGTGCGAACTGCTCTCAACGACGGAAGGCTGTAGCGAGGACTGTAGGCATTTCCTCTTCCAAACCATGGCAGTTTTACCCAAAGAACTCTGCTGTAGTAGCATGTGGAACACAAGCAGCATTTCTCCCACTGTGTACTCTCTGAGCTCCTCCACGAATGAACTCTTATATGCAAGGTTTCCCACGTGGAGCGAACTGCCTCAAACAAGGCAGGCTGTTGTGAGGACTGTTAGCATTTGCTCTCCCTAAACACGCAGTTTTAATGGAAGAACTCTGCTTTAGTTGCAGGTGGAACACAAGCATCTATTCTCCCACAGTGTACACAATGTGCACGTCCCCTAATGAACTTGTTCTATAAGAATGGATTCCCGCGTGGACAGAACTGCCTCAACCATGGCAGGCCCTACTGTGGACTCTAAGGATTTCTTCTGTGAAAACACGGCACTTTTACCCGAAGAACTCTGCTTTAGTGGCAGGTGGAACACAAGCTGCATTTCACCCACACTGTAAATAAAGGGCCCTTCCCCAAATGAATCTTCTCTATGCAAGGTGTCCTGCCTGCAGCAAACTGCCACAACCAAGGCAGGCACTAGTAAGGACTGTAAGCATTTCCTCTCCCAAACACACAGTTTTACCCGAAGAACTCTGCTTTAGTTGCAGGTGGAACACAAGCAGTATTTCTCCCACTGTGTACTCTTTGGTCTCTTCCACGAATGAACATCTATATGCAGCGTTTCCCATGTGGAGCGAACTGCCTCAACCACGGCAGGCTGTAGTGAGGACTGTAAGCATTTCCTCTTCAAAACACAGCAGATTACCCAAAGAACTCTGCTTTTGTTGCAGGTGGAACACAAGCAGCATTTCTCCCACTGTGTACTCTCTGGGCTCTTCCATGAATGAACTCTTATATGCAGGGTTTCCCACGTGGAGCGAACTGCCTCAAACAAGGCAGGCTGTAGTGAGGACTGTAAGCATTTCCTCTCCCTAAACACGCAGTTTTAATGGAAGAACTCTGCTTTAGTTGCAGGTGGAACACAAGCAGCTTTTCTCCCACAGTGTACACAAAGGGCACTTCCCCTAATGAACATGTTCTATAAGAATGGTTTCCCGCATGGAGCGAATTGCCTCAACCATGGCAGGCTCTACTATGGTATCTAAGGATTTCCTCTCTGAAAACACGGCACTTTTACCAGAAGAACTCTGCTTTAGTTGCAGGTGGAGCACAAGCTGCATTTCACCCACACTGTACACAAAGGGCCCATCCACAAATGAATCTTCTATATGCAGGGTGTCCTGCCTGCAGCGAAATGACACAACCAAGGAAGGCACTAGTGAGGACTGTAAGCATTTCCTCTCCCAAAACACGCAGTTTTACTCAAAGAACTCTGCTGTAGTTGCAGGTGGAACACAAGCAGCATTTCTCCCACTGTGTACTCTTTGGCCTCTTCAACGAATGAACTTCTATATGCAGGGTTTCCCACGTGGAGCGAACTGCCTCAACCACGGCAGGCTGTAGCGAGGACTGTAAGCATTTCCTCTTCCAAAACACGGCAGTTTTACCCAAAGAGCTCTGCTTTAGTTGCAGGTGGAACACAAGCATCTTTTCTCCCACAGTGTACTCAATGGGCACTTCCCCTAATGAACTTGTTCTATAAGAATGCTTTCCAGCGTGGAGCGAACTGCCTCAACCATGGCAGGCTCTACTGTGGTCTCTAAGGATTTCCTCTCTGAAAACACGGCACTTTTACCTGAAGAACTCTGCTTTAGTTGCAGGTGGAACACAAGCTGTATTTCACCCACACTGTACACCAAGTGCCCTTCCCCAAATGAATCTTCTATATGCAGGGTGTCCTGCCTGCAGCGAACTGCCACAACCAAGGCAGGCACTAGTAAGGACTGTAAGCATTTCCTATCCCAAAACACGCAGTTTTACCCGAAGAACTCTGCTTTAGTTGCAGGTGGAACACAAGCAGCATTTCTCCCACTGTGTACTCTTTGGTCTCTTCCACGAATGAACTTCTATATGCAGGTTTTCCCACGTGGTGCGAACTGCCCTCAACCACGGAAGGCTGTAGCGAGGACTGTAGGCATTTCCTCTTCCAAACCATGGCAGTTTTACCCAAAGAACTCTGCTGTAGTAGCAGGTGGAACACAAGCAGCATTTCTCCCACTGTGTACTCTCTGAGCTCCTCCACGAATGAACTCTTATATGCAGGGTTTGCCACGTGGAGCGAACTGCCTCAAACAAGGCAGGCTGTTGCGAGGACTGTTAGCATTTCCTCTCCCTAAACACGCAGTTTTAATGGAAGAACTCTGCTTTAGTTGCAGGTGGAACACTAGCATCTTTTCTCCTACAGTGTACTCAATGGGCACTTCCCCTAATGAACTTGTTCTATAAGAATGCTTTCCAGCGTGGAGCGAACTGCCTCAACCATGGCAGGCTCTACTGTGGTCTCTAAGGATTTCCTCTGTGAAAATACGGCACTTTTATCCGAAGAACTCTGCTATAGTTGCAGATGGAACACAAGCTGCATTTCACCCACACTGTAAACAAAGGGCCCTTCCCCAAATGAATCTTCTTTATGCAAGGTGTCCTGCCTGCAGCAAACTGCCACAACCAAGGCAGGCACTAGTAAGGACTGTAAGCATTTCCTCTCCCAAAACACACAGTTTTACCCGAAGAACTCTGCTTTAGTTGCAGGGGGAACACAAGCAGCATTTCTCCCACTGTGTACTCTTTGGTCTCTTCCTTGAATGAACATCTATATGCAATGTTTCCCACGTGGAGTGAACTGCCTCAACCACGGCAGGCTGTAGCGAGGACTGTAAGCATTTCCTCTTCCAAAACACGGCAGTTTTACCCAAAGAACTCTGCTTTTCTTGCAGGTGGAACACAAGCAGCATTTCTCCCACTGTGTACTCTCTGGGCTCTTCCACGAATGAACTCCTATATGCAGGGTTTCCCACGTGGAGCGAACTGCCTCAAACAAGGCAGGCTGTAGTGAGGACTGTAAGCATTTCCTCTCCCTACACACGCAGTTTTAATGGAAGAACGCTGCTTTAGTTGCAGGTGGAGCACAAGCAGCTTTTCTCCCACACTGTACACAAAGGGCACTTCCCCTAATGAACATGTCCTATAAGAATGGTTTCCCGCATGGATCGAATTGCCTCAACCATGGCAGGCTCTACTGTGGTATCTAAGGATTTCCTCTCTGAAAACACGGCACTTTTACCCGAAGAACTCTGCTTTAGTTGCAGGTGGAACACAAGCTGCATTTCACCCACACTGTAAACAAAAGGCCCTTCCCCAAATGAATCTTCTATATGCAGGGTGTCCCTCATGCAGCGAACTGCCTCAACCAAGGCAGGCTCTAGTAAGTACTGTAAGCATTTCTTCACCAAATACATGCAGTTTTACCCGAAGAACTCTGCTTTAGTTGCAGGTGGAACACAAGCAGCATTTCTCCCACTGTGTACTCTTTGGTCTCTTCCACGAATGAACTTTTATATGCAGGTTTTCCCACATGGTGCGAACTGCTCTCAACGACGGAAGGCTGTAGCGAGGACTGTAGGCATTTCCTCTTCCAAACCATGGCAGTTTTACCCAAAGAACTCTGCTGTAGTAGCAGGTGGAACACAAGCAGCATTTCTCCCACTGTGTACTCTTTGGCCTCTTCAACGAATGAACTTCTATATGCAGGGTTTCCCACGTGGAGCGAACTGCCTCAACCACGGCAGGCTGTAGCGAGGACTGTAAGCATTTCCTCTTCCAAAACACGGCAGTTTTACCCAAAGAACTCTGCTTTAGTTGCAGGTGGAACACAAGCATCTTTTCTCCCACAGTGTACTCAATGGGCACTTCCCCTAATGAACTTGTTCTATAAGAATGCTTTCCAGCGTGGAGCGAACTGCCTCAACCATGGCAGGCTCTACTGTGGTCTCTAAGGATTTCCTCTCTGAAAACACGGCACTTTTACCTGAAGAACTCTGCTTTAGTTGCAGGTGGAACACAAGCTGTATTTCACCCACACTGTACACCAAGTGCCCTTCCCCAAATGAATCTTCTATATGCAGGGTGTCCCGCCTGCAGCGAACTGCCACAACCAAGGCAGGCACTAGTAAGGACTGTAAGCATTTCCTATCCCAAAACACGCAGTTTTACCCGAAGAACTCTGCTTTAGTTGCAGGTGGAACACAAGCAGCATTTCTCCCACTGTGTACTCTTTGGTCTCTTCCACGAATGAACTTCTATATGCAGGTTTTCCCACGTGTTGCGAACTGCCCTCAACCACGGAAGGCTGTAGCGAGGATTGTAGGCATTTCCTCTTCCAAACCATGGCAGTTTTACCCAAAGAACTCTGCTGTAGTAGCAGGTGGAACACAAGCAGCATTTCTCCCACTGTGTACTCTCTGAGCTCCTCCACGAATGAACTCTTATATGTAGGGTTTGCCACGTGGAGCGAACTGCCTCAAACAAGGCAGGCTGTTGCGAGGACTGTTAGCATTTCCTCTCCCTAAACACGCAGTTTTAATGGAAGAACTCTGCTTTAGTTGCAGGTGGAACACTAGCATCTTTTCTCCTACAGTGTACTCAATGGGCACTTCCCCTAATGAACTTGTTCTATAAGAATGCTTTCCAGCGTGGAGCGAACTGCCTCAACCATGGCAGGCTCTACTGTGGTCTCTAAGGATTTCCTCTGTGAAAATACGGCACTTTTATCCGAAGAACTCTGCTATAGTTGCAGATGGAACACAAGCTGCATTTCACCCACACTGTAAACAAAGGGCCCTTCCCCAAATGAATCTTCTTTATGCAAGGTGTCCTGCCTGCAGCAAACTGCCACAACCAAGGCAGGCACTAGTAAGGACTGTAAGCATTTCCTCTCCCAAAACACACAGTTTTACCCGAAGAACTCTGCTTTAGTTGCAGGGGGAACACAAGCAGCATTTCTCCCACTGTGTACTCTTTGGTCTCTTCCTTGAATGAACATCTATATGCAATGTTTCCCACGTGGAGTGAACTGCCTCAACCACGGCAGGCTGTAGCGAGGACTGTAAGCATTTCCTCTTCCAAAACACGGCAGTTTTACCCAAAGAACTCTGCTTTTCTTGCAGGTGGAACACAAGCAGCATTTCTCCCACTGTGTACTCTCTGGGCTCTTCCACGAATGAACTCCTATATGCAGGGTTTCCCACGTGGAGCGAACTGCCTCAAACAAGGCAGGCTGTAGTGAGGACTGTAAGCATTTCCTCTCCCTACACACGCAGTTTTAATGGAAGAACGCTGCTTTAGTTGCAGGTGGAGCACAAGCAGCTTTTCTCCCACACTGTACACAAAGGGCACTTCCCCTAATGAACATGTCCTATAAGAATGGTTTCCCGCATGGATCGAATTGCCTCAACCATGGCAGGCTCTACTGTGGTATCTAAGGATTTCCTCTCTGAAAACACGGCACTTTTACCCGAAGAACTCTGCTTTAGTTGCAGGTGGAACACAAGCTGCATTTCACCCACACTGTAAACAAAAGGCCCTTCCCCAAATGAATCTTCTATATGCAGGGTGTCCCTCATGCAGCGAACTGCCTCAACCAAGGCAGGCTCTAGTAAGTACTGTAAGCAATTCTTCACCAAATACATGCAGTTTTACCCGAAGAACTCTGCTTTAGTTGCAGGTGGAACACAAGCAGCATTTCTCCCACTGTGTACTCTTTGGTCTCTTCCACGAATGAACTTCTATATGCAGGTTTTCCCACATGGTGCGAACTGCTCTCAACGACGGAAGGCTGTAGCGAGGACTGTAGGCATTTCCTCTTCCAAACCATGGCAGTTTTACCCAAAGAACTCTGCTGTAGTAGCAGGTGGAACACAAGCAGCATTTCTCCCACTGTGTACTCTCTGAGCTCCTCCACGAATGAACTCTTATATGCAAGGTTTGCCACGTGGAGCGAACTGCCTCAAACAAGGCAGGCTGTTGTGAGGACTGTTAGCATTTCCTCTCCCTAAACACGCAGTTTTAATGGAAGAACTCTGCTTTAGTTGCAGGTGGAACACAAGCATCTATTCTCCCACAGTGTACACAATGTGCACGTCCCCTAATGAACTTGTTCTATAAGAATGGTTTCCCGCGTGGACCGAACTGCCTCAACCATGGCCAGCTCTACTGTGGTCTCTAAGGATTTCTTCTGTGAAAACACGGCACTTTTACACGAAGAACTCTGCTTTAGTGGCAGGTGGAACACAAGCTGCATTTCACCCACACTGTAAATAAAGGGCCCTTCCCCAAATGAATCTTCTCTATGCAAGGTGTCCTGCCTGCAGCAAACTGCCACAACCAAGGCAGGCACTAGTAAGGACTGTAAGCATTTCCTCTCCCAAACACACAGTTTTACCCGAAGAACTCTGCTTTAGTTGCAGGTGGAACACAAGCAGTATTTCTCCCACTGTGTACTCTTTGGTCTCTTCCACGAATGAACATCTATATGCAGCGTTTCCCATGTGGAGCGAACTGCCTCAACCACGGCAGGCTGTAGTGAGGACTGTAAGCATTTCCTCTTCAAAACACAGCAGATTACCCAAAGAACTCTGCTTTTGTTGCAGGTGGAACACAAGCAGCATTTCTCCCACTGTGTACTCTCTGGGCTCTTCCACGAATGAACTCTTATATGCAGGGTTTCCCACGTGGAGCGAACTGCCTCAAACAAGGCAGGCTGTTGTGAGGACTGTTAGCATTTGCTCTCCCTAAACACGCAGTTTTAATGGAAGAACTCTGCTTTAGTTGCAGGTGGAACACAAGCAGCTTTTCTTCCACAGTGTACACAAAGGGCACTTCCCCTAATGAACATGTTCTATAAGAATGCTTTCCAGCGTGGAGCGAATTGCCTCAACCATGGCAGGCTCTACTATGGTATCTAAGGATTTCCTCTCTGAAAACACGGCACTTTTACCAGAAGAACTCTGCTTTAGTTGCAGGTGGAGCACAAGCTGCATTTCACCCACACTGTACACAAAGGGCCCATCCACAAATGAATCTTCTATATGCAGGGTGTCCTGCCTGCAGTGAAATGACACAACCAAGGCAGGCACTAGTAAGGACTGTAAGCATTTCCTCTCCCAAAACACGCAGTTTTACCCAAAGAACTCTGCTTTAGTTGCAGGTGGAACACAAGCAGCATTTCTCCCACTGTGTACTCTTTGGCCACTTCAACGAATGAACTTCTATATGCAGGGTTTCCCACGTGGAGCGAACTGCCTCAACCACGGCAGGCTGTAGCGAGGACTGTAAGCATTTCCTCTTCCAAAACACGGCAGTTTTACCCAAAGAACTCTGCTTTAGTTGCAGGTGGAACACAAGCAGCATTTCTCCCACTGTGTACTCTTAGGTCTCTTCCACGAATGAAATTCTATATGCAGGGTTTCCCATGTGGAGCGAACTGCCTCAACCACGGCAGGCTGTAGCGAGGACTGTAAGCATTTCCTCTCACAAAACACGCAGTTTTAACGGAAGGACCCTGCTGTAGTTGCAGGTGGAACACAAGCATCTTTTCTCCCACAGTGTACTCAATGGGCACTTCCCCTAATGAACTTGTTCTATAAGAATGCTTTCCAGCGTGGAGCGAACTGCCTCAACCATGGCAGGCTCTACTGTGGTCTCTAAGGATTTCCTCTCTGAAAACACGGCACTTTTACCTGAAGAACTCTGCTTTAGTTGCAGGTGGAACACAAGCTGTATTTCACCCACACTGTACACCAAGGGCCCTTCCCCAAATGAATCTTCTATATGCAGGGTGTCCCGCCTGCAGCGAACTGCCACAACCAAGGCAGGCACTAGTAAGGACTGTAAGCATTTCCTATCCCAAAACACGCAGTTTTACCCGAAGAACTCTGCTTTAGTTGCAGGTGGAACACTAGCATCTTTTCTCCTACAGTGTACTCAATGGGCACTTCCCCTAATGAACTTGTTCTATAAGAATGCTTTCCAGCGTGGAGCGAACTGCCTCAACCATGGCAGGCTCTACTGTGGTCTCTAAGGATTTCCTCTGTGAAAATACGGCACTTTTATCCGAAGAACTCTGCTATAGTTGCAGATGGAACACAAGCTGCATTTCACCCACACTGTAAACAAAGGGCCCTTCCCCAAATGAATCTTCTTTATGCAAGGTGTCCTGCCTGCAGCAAACTGCCACAACCAAGGCAGGCACTAGTAACGACTGTAAGCATTTCCTCTCCCAAAACACACAGTTTTACCCGAAGAACTCTGCTTTAGTTGCAGGGGGAACACAAGCAGCATTTCTCCCACTGTGTACTCTTTGGTCTCTTCCTTGAATGAACATCTATATGCAATGTTTCCCACGTGGAGTGAACTGCCTCAACCACGGCAGGCTGTAGCGAGGACTGTAAGCATTTCCTCTTCCAAAACACGGCAGTTTTACCCAAAGAACTCTGCTTTTCTTGCAGGTGGAACACAAGCAGCATTTCTCCCACTGTGTACTCTCTGGGCTCTTCCACGAATGAACTCCTATATGCAGGGTTTCCCACGTGGAGCGAACTGCCTCAAACAAGGCAGGCTGTAGTGAGGACTGTAAGCATTTCCTCTCCCTACACACGCAGTTTTAATGGAAGAACGCTGCTTTAGTTGCAGGTGGAGCACAAGCAGCTTTTCTCCCACACTGTACACAAAGGGCACTTCCCCTAATGAACATGTCCTATAAGAATGGTTTCCCGCATGGATCGAATTGCCTCAACCATGGCAGGCTCTACTGTGGTATCTAAGGATTTCCTCTCTGAAAACACGGCACTTTTACCCGAAGAACTCTGCTTTAGTTGCAGGTGGAACACAAGCTGCATTTCACCCACACTGTAAACAAAAGGCCCTTCCCCAAATGAATCTTCTATATGCAGGGTGTCCCTCATGCAGCGAACTGCCTCAACCAAGGCAGGCTCTAGTAAGTACTGTAAGCATTTCTTCACCAAATACATGCAGTTTTACCCGAAGAACTCTGCTTTAGTTGCAGGTGGAACACAAGCAGCATTTCTCCCACTGTGTACTCTTTGGTCTCTTCCACGAATGAACTTCTATATGCAGGTTTTCCCACATGGTGCGAACTGCTCTCAACGACGGAAGGCTGTAGCGAGGACTGTAGGCATTTCCTCTTCCAAACCATGGCAGTTTTACCCAAAGAACTCTGCTGTAGTAGCAGGTGGAACACAAGCAGCATTTCTCCCACTGTGTACTCTTTGGCCTCTTCAACGAATGAACTTCTATATGCAGGGTTTCCCACGTGGAGCGAACTGCCTCAACCACGGCAGGCTGTAGCGAGGACTGTAAGCATTTCCTCTTCCAAAACACGGCAGTTTTACCCAAAGAACTCTGCTTTAGTTGCAGGTGGAACACAAGCATCTTTTCTCCCACAGTGTACTCAATGGGCACTTCCCCTAATGAACTTGTTCTATAAGAATGCTTTCCAGCGTGGAGCGAACTGCCTCAACCATGGCAGGCTCTACTGTGGTCTCTAAGGATTTCCTCTCTGAAAACACGGCACTTTTACCTGAAGAACTCTGCTTTAGTTGCAGGTGGAACACAAGCTGTATTTCACCCACACTCTACACCAAGTGCCCTTCCCCAAATGAATCTTCTATATGCAGGGTGTCCCGCCTGCAGCGAACTGCCACAACCAAGGCAGGCACTAGTAAGGACTGTAAGCATTTCCTATCCCAAAACACGCAGTTTTACCCGAAGAACTCTGCTTTAGTTGCAGGTGGAACACAAGCAGCATTTCTCCCACTGTGTACTCTTTGGTCTCTTCCACGAATGAACTTCTATATGCAGGTTTTCCCACGTGGTGCGAACTGCCCTCAACCACGGAAGGCTGTAGCGAGGACTGTAGGCATTTCCTCTTCCAAACCATGGCAGTTTTACCCAAAGAACTCTGCTGTAGTAGCAGGTGGAACACAAGCAGCATTTCTCCCACTGTGTACTCTCTGAGCTCCTCCACGAATGAACTCTTATATGCAGGGTTTGCCACGTGGAGCGAACTGCCTCAAACAAGGCAGGCTGTTGCGAGGACTGTTAGCATTTCCTCTCCCTAAACACGCAGTTTTAATGGAAGAACTCTGCTTTAGTTGCAGGTGGAACACTAGCATCTTTTCTCCTACAGTGTACTCAATGGGCACTTCCCCTAATGAACTTGTTCTATAAGAATGCTTTCCAGCGTGGAGCGAACTGCCTCAACCATGGCAGGCTCTACTGTGGTCTCTAAGGATTTCCTCTGTGAAAATACGGCACTTTTATCCGAAGAACTCTGCTATAGTTGCAGATGGAACACAAGCTGCATTTCACCCACACTGTAAACAAAGGGCCCTTCCCCAAATGAATCTTCTTTATGCAAGGTGTCCTGCCTGCAGCAAACTGCCACAACCAAGGCAGGCACTAGTAAGGACTGTAAGCATTTCCTCTCCCAAAACACACAGTTTTACCCGAAGAACTCTGCTTTAGTTGCAGGGGGAACACAAGCAGCATTTCTCCCACTGTGTACTCTTTGGTCTCTTCCTTGAATGAACATCTATATGCAATGTTTCCCACGTGGAGTGAACTGCCTCAACCACGGCAGGCTGTAGCGAGGACTGTAAGCATTTCCTCTTCCAAAACACGGCAGTTTTACCCAAAGAACTCTGCTTTTCTTGCAGGTGGAACACAAGCAGCATTTCTCCCACTGTGTACTCTCTGGGCTCTTCCACGAATGAACTCCTATATGCAGGGTTTCCCACGTGGAGCGAACTGCCTCAAACAAGGCAGGCTGTAGTGAGGACTGTAAGCATTTCCTCTCCCTACACACGCAGTTTTAATGGAAGAACGCTGCTTTAGTTGCAGGTGGAGCACAAGCAGCTTTTCTCCCACACTGTACACAAAGGGCACTTCCCCTAATGAACATGTCCTATAAGAATGGTTTCCCGCATGGATCGAATTGCCTCAACCATGGCAGGCTCTACTGTGGTATCTAAGGATTTCCTCTCTGAAAACACGGCACTTTTACCCGAAGAACTCTGCTTTAGTTGCAGGTGGAACACAAGCTGCATTTCACCCACACTGTAAACAAAAGGCCCTTCCCCAAATGAATCTTCTATATGCAGGGTGTCCCTCATGCAGCGAACTGCCTCAACCAAGGCAGGCTCTAGTAAGTACTGTAAGCATTTCTTCACCAAATACATGCAGTTTTACCCGAAGAACTCTGCTTTAGTTGCAGGTGGAACACAAGCAGCATTTCTCCCACTGTGTACTCTTTGGTCTCTTCCACGAATGAACTTTTATATGCAGGTTTTCCCACATGGTGCGAACTGCTCTCAACGACGGAAGGCTGTAGCGAGGACTGTAGGCATTTCCTCTTCCAAACCATGGCAGTTTTACCCAAAGAACTCTGCTGTAGTAGCAGGTGGAACACAAGCAGCATTTCTCCCACTGTGTACTCTTTGGCCTCTTCAACGAATGAACTTCTATATGCAGGGTTTCCCACGTGGAGCGAACTGCCTCAACCACGGCAGGCTGTAGCGAGGACTGTAAGCATTTCCTCTTCCAAAACACGGCAGTTTTACCCAAAGAACTCTGCTTTAGTTGCAGGTGGAACACAAGCATCTTTTCTCCCACAGTGTACTCAATGGGCACTTCCCCTAATGAACTTGTTCTATAAGAATGCTTTCCAGCGTGGAGCGAACTGCCTCAACCATGGCAGGCTCTACTGTGGTCTCTAAGGATTTCCTCTCTGAAAACACGGCACTTTTACCTGAAGAACTCTGCTTTAGTTGCAGGTGGAACACAAGCTGTATTTCACCCACACTGTACACCAAGTGCCCTTCCCCAAATGAATCTTCTATATGCAGGGTGTCCCGCCTGCAGCGAACTGCCACAACCAAGGCAGGCACTAGTAAGGACTGTAAGCATTTCCTATCCCAAAACACGCAGTTTTACCCGAAGAACTCTGCTTTAGTTGCAGGTGGAACACAAGCAGCATTTCTCCCACTGTGTACTCTTTGGTCTCTTCCACGAATGAACTTCTATATGCAGGTTTTCCCACGTGGTGCGAACTGCCCTCAACCACGGAAGGCTGTAGCGAGGATTGTAGGCATTTCCTCTTCCAAACCATGGCAGTTTTACCCAAAGAACTCTGCTGTAGTAGCAGGTGGAACACAAGCAGCATTTCTCCCACTGTGTACTCTCTGAGCTCCTCCACGAATGAACTCTTATATGCAGGGTTTGCCACGTGGAGCGAACTGCCTCAAACAAGGCAGGCTGTTGCGAGGACTGTTAGCATTTCCTCTCCCTAAACACGCAGTTTTAATGGAAGAACTCTGCTTTAGTTGCAGGTGGAACACTAGCATCTTTTCTCCTACAGTGTACTCAATGGGCACTTCCCCTAATGAACTTGTTCTATAAGAATGCTTTCCAGCGTGGAGCGAACTGCCTCAACCATGGCAGGCTCTACTGTGGTCTCTAAGGATTTCCTCTGTGAAAATACGGCACTTTTATCCGAAGAACTCTGCTATAGTTGCAGATGGAACACAAGCTGCATTTCACCCACACTGTAAACAAAGGGCCCTTCCCCAAATGAATCTTCTTTATGCAAGGTGTCCTGCCTGCAGCAAACTGCCACAACCAAGGCAGGCACTAGTAAGGACTGTAAGCATTTCCTCTCCCAAAACACACAGTTTTACCCGAAGAACTCTGCTTTAGTTGCAGGGGGAACACAAGCAGCATTTCTCCCACTGTGTACTCTTTGGTCTCTTCCTTGAATGAACATCTATATGCAATGTTTCCCACGTGGAGTGAACTGCCTCAACCACGGCAGGCTGTAGCGAGGACTGTAAGCATTTCCTCTTCCAAAACACGGCAGTTTTACCCAAAGAACTCTGCTTTTCTTGCAGGTGGAACACAAGCAGCATTTCTCCCACTGTGTACTCTCTGGGCTCTTCCACGAATGAACTCCTATATGCAGGGTTTCCCACGTGGAGCGAACTGCCTCAAACAAGGCAGGCTGTAGTGAGGACTGTAAGCATTTCCTCTCCCTACACACGCAGTTTTAATGGAAGAACGCTGCTTTAGTTGCAGGTGGAGCACAAGCAGCTTTTCTCCCACACTGTACACAAAGGGCACTTCCCCTAATGAACATGTCCTAAAAGAATGGTTTCCCGCATGGATCGAATTGCCTCAACCATGGCAGGCTCTACTGTGGTATCTAAGGATTTCCTCTCTGAAAACACGGCACTTTTACCCGAAGAACTCTGCTTTAGTTGCAGGTGGAACACAAGCTGCATTTCACCCACACTGTAAACAAAAGGCCCTTCCCCAAATGAATCTTCTATATGCAGGGTGTCCCTCATGCAGCGAACTGCCTCAACCAAGGCAGGCTCTAGTAAGTACTGTAAGCATTTCTTCACCAAATACATGCAGTTTTACCCGAAGAACTCTGCTTTAGTTGCAGGTGGAACACAAGCAGCATTTCTCCCACTGTGTACTCTTTGGTCTCTTCCACGAATGAACTTCTATATGCAGGTTTTCCCACATGGTGCGAACTGCTCTCAACGACGGAAGGCTGTAGCGAGGACTGTAGGCATTTCCTCTTCCAAACCATGGCAGTTTTACCCAAAGAACTCTGCTGTAGTAGCAGGTGGAACACAAGCAGCATTTCTCCCACTGTGTACTCTCTGAGCTCCTCCACGAATGAACTCTTATATGCAAGGTTTGCCACGTGGAGCGAACTGCCTCAAACAAGGCAGGCTGTTGTGAGGACTGTTAGCATTTCCTCTCCCTAAACACGCAGTTTTAATGGAAGAACTCTGCTTTAGTTGCAGGTGGAACACAAGCATCTATTCTCCCACAGTGTACACAATGTGCACGTCCCCTAATGAACTTGTTCTATAAGAATGGTTTCCCGCGTGGACCGAACTGCCTCAACCATGGCCAGCTCTACTGTGGTCTCTAAGGATTTCTTCTGTGAAAACACGGCACTTTTACACGAAGAACTCTGCTTTAGTGGCAGGTGGAACACAAGCTGCATTTCACCCACACTGTAAATAAAGGGCCCTTCCCCAAATGAATCTTCTCTATGCAAGGTGTCCTGCCTGCAGCAAACTGCCACAACCAAGGCAGGCACTAGTAAGGACTGTAAGCATTTCCTCTCCCAAACACACAGTTTTACCCGAAGAACTCTGCTTTAGTTGCAGGTGGAACACAAGCAGTATTTCTCCCACTGTGTACTCTTTGGTCTCTTCCACGAATGAACATCTATATGCAGCGTTTCCCATGTGGAGCGAACTGCCTCAACCACGGCAGGCTGTAGTGAGGACTGTAAGCATTTCCTCTTCAAAACACAGCAGATTACCCAAAGAACTCTGCTTTTGTTGCAGGTGGAACACAAGCAGCATTTCTCCCACTGTGTACTCTCTGGGCTCTTCCACGAATGAACTCTTATATGCAGGGTTTCCCACGTGGAGCGAACTGCCTCAAACAAGGCAGGCTGTTGTGAGGACTGTTAGCATTTGCTCTCCCTAAACACGCAGTTTTAATGGAAGAACTCTGCTTTAGTTGCAGGTGGAACACAAGCAGCTTTTCTTCCACAGTGTACACAAAGGGCACTTCCCCTAATGAACATGTTCTATAAGAATGCTTTCCAGCGTGGAGCGAATTGCCTCAACCATGGCAGGCTCTACTATGGTATCTAAGGATTTCCTCTCTGAAAACACGGCACTTTTACCAGAAGAACTCTGCTTTAGTTGCAGGTGGAGCACAAGCTGCATTTCACCCACACTGTACACAAAGGGCCCATCCACAAATGAATTTTCTATATGCAGGGTGTCCTGCCTGCAGCGAAATGACACAACCAAGGCAGGCACTAGTAAGGACTGTAAGCATTTCCTCTCCCAAAACACGCAGTTTTACCCAAAGAACTCTGCTTTAGTTGCAGGTGGAACACAAGCAGCATTTCTCCCACTGTGTACTCTTTGGCCTCTTCAACGAATGAACTTCTATATGCAGGGTTTCCCACGTGGAGCGAACTGCCTCAACCACGGCAGGCTGTAGCGAGGACTGTAAGCATTTCCTCTTCCAAAACACGGCAGTTTTACCCAAAGAACTCTGCTTTAGTTGCAGGTGGAACACAAGCATCTTTTCTCCCACAGTGTACTCAATGGGCACTTCCCCTAATGAACTTGTTCTATAAGAATGCTTTCCAGCGTGGAGCGAACTGCCTCAACCATGGCAGGCTCTACTGTGGTCTCTAAGGATTTCCTCTCTGAAAACACGGCACTTTTACCTGAAGAACTCTGCTTTAGTTGCTGGTGGAACACAAGCTGTATTTCACCCACACTGTACACCAAGGGCCCTTCCCCAAATGAATCTTCTATATGCAGGGTGTCCCGCCTGCAGCGAACTGCCACAACCAAGGCAGGCACTAGTAAGGACTGTAAGCATTTCCTATCCCAAAACACGCAGTTTTACCCGAAGAACTCTGCTTTAGTTGCAGGTGGAACACAAGCAGCATTTCTCCCACTGTGTACTCTTTGGTCTCTTCCACGAATGAACTTCTATATGCAGGTTTTCCCACGTGGTGCGAACTGCCCTCAACCACGGAAGGCTGTAGCGAGGACTGTAGGCATTTCCTCTTCCAAACCATGGCAGTTTTACCCAAAGAACTCTGCTGTAGTAGCAGGTGGAACACAAGCAGCATTTCTCCCACTGTGTACTCTCTGAGCTCCTCCACGTATGAACTCTTATATGCAGGGTTTGCCACGTGGAGCGAACTGCCTAAAACAAGGCAGGCTGTTGCGAGGACTGTTAGCATTTCCTCTCCCTAAACACGCAGTTTTAATGGAAGAACTCTGCTTTAGTTGCAGGTGGAACACTAGCATCTTTTCTCCTACAGTGTACTCAATGGGCACTTCCCCTAATGAACTTGTTCTATAAGAATGCTTTCCAGCGTGGAGCGAACTGCCTCAACCATGGCAGGCTCTACTGTGGTCTCTAAGGATTTCCTCTGTGAAAATATGGCACTTTTATCCGAAGAACTCTGCTATAATTGCAGATGGAACACAAGCTGCATTTCACCCACACTGTAAACAAAGGGCCCTTCCCCAAATGAATCTTCTTTATGCAAGGTGTCCTGCCTGCAGCAAACTGCCACAACCAAGGCAGGCACTAGTAAGGACTGTAAGCATTTCCTCTCCCAAAACACACAGTTTTACCCGAAGAACTCTGCTTTAGTTGCAGGGGAACACAAGCAGCATTTCTCCCACTGTGTACTCTTTGGTCTCTTCCTTGAATGAACATCTATATGCAATGTTTCCCACGTGGAGTGAACTGCCTCAACCACGGCAGGCTGTAGCGAGGATTGTAAGCATTTCCTCTTCCAAAACACGGCAGTTTTACCCAAAGAACTCTGCTTTTCTTGCAGGTGGAACACAAGCAGCATTTCTCCCACTGTGTACTCTCTGGGCTCTTCCACGAATGAACTCCTATATGCAGGGTTTCCCACGTGGAGCGAACTCCCTCAAACAAGGCAGGCTGTAGTGAGGACTGTAAGCATTTCCTCTCCCTAAACACGCAGTTTTAATGGAAGAACGCTGCTTTAGTTGCAGGTGGAGCACAAGCAGCTTTTCTCCCACACTGTACACAAAGGGCACTTCCCCTAATGAACATGTCCTATAAGAATGGTTTCCCGCATGGATCGAATTGCCTCAACCATGGCAGGCTCGACTGTGGTATCTAAGGATTTCCTCTCTGAAAACACAGCACTTTTACCCGAAGAACTCTGCTTTAGTTGCAGGTGGAACACAAGCTGCATTTCACCCACACTGTAAACAAAAGGCCCTTCCCCAAAAGAATCTTCTATATGCAGGGTGTCCCTCATGCAGCGAACTGCCTCAACCAAGGCAGGCTCTAGTAAGTACTGTAAGCATTTCTTCACCAAATACATGCAGTTTTACCCGAAGAACTCTGCTTTAGTTGCAGGTGGAACACAAGCAGCATTTCTCCCACTGTGTACTCTTTGGTCTCTTCCACGAATGAACTTCTATATGCAGGTTTTCCCACGTGGTGCGAACTGCTCTCAACGACGGAAGGCTGTAGCGAGGACTGTAGGCATTTCCTCTTCCAAACCATGGCAGTTTTACCCAAAGAACTCTGCTGTAGTAGCAGGTGGAACACAAGCAGCATTTCTCCCACTGTGTACTCTCTGAGCTCCTCCACGAATGAACTCTTATATGCAAGGTTTGCCACGTGGAGCGAACTGCCTCAAACAAGGCAGGCTGTTGTGAGGACTGTTAGCATTTGCTCTCCCTAAACACGCAGTTTTAATGGAAGAACTCTGCTTTAGTTGCAGGTGGAACACAAGCATCTATTCTCCCACAGTGTACACAATGTGCACGTCCCCTAATGAACTTGTTCTATAAGAATGGTTTCCCGCGTGGACCGAACTGCCTCAACCATGGCAGGCTCTACTGTGGTCTCTAAGGATTTCTTCTGTGAAAACACGGCACTTTTACACGAAGAACTCTGCTTTAGTGGCAGGTGGAACACAAGCTGCATTTCACCCACACTGTAAATAAAGGGCCCTTCCCCAAATGAATCTTCTTTATGCAAGGTGTCCTGCCTGCAGCAAACTGCCACAACCAAGGCAGGCACTAGTAAGGACTGTAAGCATTTCCTCTCCCAAACACACAGTTTTACCCGAAGAACTCTGCTTTAGTTGCAGGTGGAACACAAGCAGTATTTCTCCCACTGTGTACTCTTTGGTCTTTTCCACGAATGAACATCTATATGCAGCGTTTCCCATGTGGAGCGAACTGCCTCAACCACGGCAGGCTGTAGTGAGGACTGTAAGCATTTCCTCTTCAAAACACAGCAGATAACCCAAAGAACTCTGCTTTTGTTGCAGGTGGAACACAAGCAGCATTTCTCCCACTGTGTACTCTCTGGGCTCTTCCACGAATGAACTCTTATATGCAGGGTTTCCCACGTGGAGCGAACTGCCTCAAACAAGGCAGGCTGTAGTGAGGACTGTAAGCATTTCCTCTCCCTAAACACGCAGTTTTAATGGAAGAACTCTGCTTTAGTTGCAGGTGGAACACAAGCAGCTTTTCTCCCACAGTGTACACAAAGGGCACTTCCCCTAATGAACATGTTCTATAAGAATGGTTTCCCGCATGGAGCGAATTGCCTCAACCATGGCAGGCTCTACTATGGTATCTAAGGATTTCCTCTCTGAAAACACGGCACTTTTACCAGAAGAACTCTGCTTTAGTTGCAGGTGGAGCACAAGCTGCATTTCACCCACACTGTACACAAAGGGCCCATCCACAAATGAATCTTCTATATGCAGGGTGTCCTGCCTGCAGCGAAATGACACAACCAAGGCAGGCACTAGTAAGGACTGTAAGCATTTCCTCTCCCAAAACACGCAGTTTTACCCAAAGAACTCTGCTTTAGTTGCAGGTGGAACACAAGCAGCATTTCTCCCACTGTGTCCTCTTTGGCCTCTTCAACGAATGAACTTCTATATGCAGGGTTTCCCACGTGGAGCGAACTGCCTCAACCACGGCAGGCTGTAGCGAGGACTGTAAGCATTTCCTCTTCCAAAACACGGCAGTTTTACCCAAAGAACTCTGCTTTAGTTGCAGGTGGAACACAAGCATCTTTTCTCCCACAGTGTACTCAATGGGCACTTCCCCTAATGAACTTGTTCTATAAGAATGCTTTCCAGCGTGGAGCGAACTGCCTCAACCATGGCAGGCTCTACTGTGGTCTCTAAGGATTTCCTCTCTGAAAACACGGCACTTTTACCTGAAGAACTCTGCTTTAGTTGCAGGTGGAACACAAGCTGTATTTCACCCACACTGTACACCAAGGGCCCTTCCCCAAATGAATCTTCTATATGCAGGGTGTCCCGCCTGCAGCGAACTGCCACAACCAAGGCAGGCACTAGTAAGGACTGTAAGCATTTCCTATCCCAAAACACGCAGTTTTACCCGAAGAACTCTGCTTTAGTTGCAGGTGGAACACAAGCAGCATTTCTCCCACTGTGTACTCTTTGGTCTCTTCCACGAATGAACTTCTATATGCAGGTTTTCCCACGTGGTGCGAACTGCCCTCAACCACGGAAGGCTGTAGCGAGGACTGTAGGCATTTCCTCTTCCAAACCATGGCAGTTTTACCCAAAGAACTCTGCTGTAGTAGCAGGTGGAACACAAGCAGCATTTCTCCCACTGTGTACTCTCTGAGCTCCTCCACGTATGAACTCTTATATGCAGGGTTTGCCACGTGGAGCGAACTGCCTAAAACAAGGCAGGCTGTTGCGAGGACTGTTAGCATTTCCTCTCCCTAAACACGCAGTTTTAATGGAAGAACTCTGCTTTAGTTGCAGGTGGAACACTAGCATCTTTTCTCCTACAGTGTACTCAATGGGCACTTCCCCTAATGAACTTGTTCTATAAGAATGCTTTCCAGCGTGGAGCGAACTGCCTCAACCATGGCAGGCTCTACTGTGGTCTCTAAGGATTTCCTCTGTGAAAATACGGCACTTTTATCCGAAGAACTCTGCTATAGTTGCAGATGGAACACAAGCTGCATTTCACCCACACTGTAAACAAAGGGCCCTTCCCCAAATGAATCTTCTTTATGCAAGGTGTCCTGCCTGAAGCAAACTGCCACAACCAAGTCAGGCACTAGTAAGGACTGTAAGCATTTCCTCTCCCAAAACACACAGTTTTACCCGAAGAACTCTGCTTTAGTTGCAGGGGGAACACAAGCAGCATTTCTCCCACTGTGTACTCTTTGGTCTCTTCCTTGAATGAACATCTATATGCAATGTTTCCCACGTGGAGTGAACTGCCTCAACCACGGCAGGCTGTAGCGAGGACTGTAAGCATTTCCTCTTCAAAACACAGCAGATAACCCAAAGAACTCTGCTTTTGTTGCAGGTGGAACACAAGCAGCATTTCTCCCACTGTGTACTCTCTGGGCTCTTCCACGAATGAACTCTTATATGCAGGGTTTCCCACGTGCAGCGAACTGCCTCAAACAAGGCAGGCTGTAGTGAGGACTGTAAGCATTTCCTCTCCCTAAACACGCAGTTTTAATGGAAGAACTCTGCTTTAGTTGCAGGTGGAACACAAGCAGCTTTTCTCCCACAGTGTACACAAAGGGCACTTCCCCTAATGAACATGTTCTATAAGAATGGTTTCCCGCATGGAGCGAATTGCCTCAACCATGGCAGGCTCTACTATGGTATCTAAGGATTTCCTCTCTGAAAACACGGCACTTTTACCAGAAGAACTCTGCTTTAGTTGCAGGTGGAGCACAAGCTGCATTTCACCCACACTGTATACAAAGGGCCCATCCACAAATGAATCTTCTATATGCAGGGTGTCCTGCCTGCAGCGAAATGACACAACCAAGGCAGGCACTAGTAAGGACTGTAAGCATTTCCTCTCCCAAAACACGCAGTTTTACCCAAAGAACTCTGCTTTAGTTGCAGGTGGAACACAAGCAGCATTTCTCCCACTGTGTACTCTTTGGCCTCTTCAACGAATGAACTTCTATATGCAGGGTTTCCCACGTGGAGCGAACTGCCTCAACCACGGCAGGCTGTAGCGAGGACTGTAAGCATTTCCTCTTCCAAAACACGGCAGTTTTACCCAAAGAACTCTGCTTTAGTTGCAGGTGGAACACAAGCATCTTTTCTCCCACAGTGTACTCAATGGGCACTTCCCCTAATGAACTTGTTCTATAAGAATGCTTTCCAGCGTGGAGCGAACTGCCTCAACCATGGCAGGCTCTACTGTGGTCTCTAAGGATTTCCTCTCTGAAAACACGGCACTTTTACCTGAAGAACTCTGCTTTAGTTGCAGGTGGAACACAAGCTGTATTTCACCCACACTGTACACCAAGGGCCCTTCCCCAAATGAATCTTCTATATGCAGGGTGTCCCGCCTGCAGCGAACTGCCACAACCAAGGCAGGCACTAGTAAGGACTGTAAGCATTTCCTATCCCAAAACACGCAGTTTTACCCGAAGAACTCTGCTTTAGTTGCAGGTGGAACACAAGCAGCATTTCTCCCACTGTGTACTCTTTGGTCTCTTCCACGAATGAACTTCTATATGCAGGTTTTCCCACGTGGTGCGAACTGCCCTCAACCACGGAAGGCTGTAGCGAGGACTGTAGGCATTTCCTCTTCCAAACCATGGCAGTTTTACCCAAAGAACTCTGCTGTAGTAGCAGGTGGAACACAAGCAGCATTTCTCCCACTGTGTACTCTCTGAGCTCCTCCACGTATGAACTCTTATATGCAGGGTTTGCCACGTGGAGCGAACTGCCTCAAACAAGGCAGGCTGTTGCGAGGACTGTTAGCATTTCCTCTCCCTAAACACGCAGTTTTAATGGAAGAACTCTGCTTTAGTTGCAGGTGGAACACTAGCATCTTTTCTCCTACAGTGTACTCAATGGGCACTTCCCCTAATGAACTTGTTCTATAAGAATGCTTTCCAGCGTGGAGCAAACTGCCTCAACCATGGCAGGCTCTACTGTGGTCTCTAAGGATTTCCTCTGTGAAAATACGGCACTTTTATCCGAAGAACTCTGCTATAGTTGCAGATGGAACACAAGCTGCATTTCACCCACACTGTAAACAAAGGGCCCTTCCCCAAATGAATCTTCTTTATGCAAGGTGTCCTGCCTGAAGCAAACTGCCACAACCAAGGCAGGCACTAGTAAGGACTGTAAGCATTTCCTCTCCCAAAACACACAGTTTTACCCGAAGAACTCTGCTTTAGTTGCAGGGGGAACACAAGCAGCATTTCTCCCACTGTGTACTCTTTGGTCTCTTCCTTGAATGAACATCTATATGCAATGTTTCCCACGTGGAGTGAACTGCCTCAACCACGGCAGGCTGTAGCGAGGACTGTAAGCATTTCCTCTTCCAAAACACGGCAGTTTTACCCAAAGAACTCTGCTTTTCTTGCAGGTGGAACACAAGCAGCATTTCTCCCACTGTGTACTCTCTGGGCTCTTCCACGAATGAACTCCTATATGCAGGGTTTCCCACGTGGAGCGAACTGCCTCAAACAAGGCAGGCTGTAGTGAGGACTGTAAGCATTTCCTCTCCCTAAACACGCAGTTTTAATGGAAGAACGCTGCTTTAGTTGCAGGTGGAGCACAAGCAGCTTTTCTCCCACACTGTACACAAAGGGCACTTCCCCTAATGAACATGTCCTATAAGAATGGTTTCCCGCATGGATCGAATTGCCTCAACCATGGCAGGCTCTACTGTGGTATCTAAGGATTTCCTCTCTGAAAACACGGCACTTTTACCCGAAGAACTCTGCTTTAGTTGCAGGTGGAACACAAGCTGCATTTCACCCACACTGTAAACAAAAGGCCCTTCCCCAAATGAATCTTCTATATGCAGGGTGTCCCTCATGCAGCGAACTGCCTCAACCAAGGCAGGCTCTAGTAAGTACTGTAAGCATTTCTTCACCAAATACATGCAGTTTTACCCGAAGAACTCTGCTTTAGTTGCAGGTGGAACACAAGCAGCATTTCTCCCACTGTGTACTCTTTGGTCTCTTCCACGAATGAACTTCTATATGCAGGTTTTCCCACATGGTGCGAACTGCTCTCAACGACGGAAGGCTGTAGCGAGGACTGTAGGCATTTCCTCTTCCAAACCATGGCAGTTTTACCCAAAGAACTCTGCTGTAGTAGCAGGTGGAACACAAGCAGCATTTCTCCCACTGTGTACTCTCTGAGCTCCTCCACGAATGAACTCTTATATGCAAGGTTTGCCACGTGGAGCGAACTGCCTCAAACAAGGCAGGCTGTTGTGAGGACTGTTAGCATTTGCTCTCCCTAAACACGCAGTTTTAATGGAAGAACTCTGCTTTAGTTGCAGGTGGAACACAAGCATCTATTCTCCCACAGTGTACACAAAGTGCACGTCCCCTAATGAACTTGTTCTATAAGAATGGTTTCCCGCGTGGACCGAACTGCCTCAACCATGGCAGGCTCTACTGTGGTCTCTAAGGATTTCTTCTGTGAAAACACGGCACTTTTACACGAAGAACTCTGCTTTAGTGGCAGGTGGAACACAAGCTGCATTTCACCCACACTGTAAATAAAGGGCCCTTCCCCAAATGAATCTTCTCTATGCAAGGTGTCCTGCCTGCAGCAAACTGCCACAACCAAGGCAGGCACTAGTAAGGACTGTAAGCATTTCCTCTCCCAAACACACAGTTTTACCCGAAGAACTCTGCTTTAGTTGCAGGTGGAACACAAGCAGTATTTCTCCCACTGTGTACTCTTTGGTCTCTTCCACGAATGAACATCTATATGCAGCGTTTCCCATGTGGAGCGAACTGCCTCAACCACGGCAGGCTGTAGTGAGGACTGTAAGCATTTCCTCTTCAAAACACAGCAGATTACCCAAAGAACTCTGCTTTTGTTGCAGGTGGAACACAAGCAGCATTTCTCCCACTGTGTACTCTCTGGGCTCTTCCACGAATGAACTCTTATATGCAGGGTTTCCCACGTGGAGCGAACTGCCTCAAACAAGGCAGGCTGTAGTGAGGACTGTAAGCATTTCCTCTCCCTAAACACGCAGTTTTAATGGAAGAACTCTGCTTTAGTTGCAGGTGGAACACAAGCAGCTTTTCTCCCACAGTGTACACAAAGGGCACTTCCCCTAATGAACATGTTCTATAAGAATGCTTTCCAGCGTGGAGCGAATTGCCTCAACCATGGCAGGCTCTACTATCGTATCTAAGGATTTCCTCTCTGAAAACACGGCACTTTTACCAGAAGAACTCCGCTTTAGTTGCAGGTGGAGCACAAGCTGAATTTCACCCACACTGTACACAAAGGGCCCATCCACAAATGAATCTTCTATATGCAGGGTGTCCTGCCTGCAGTGAAATGACACAACCAAGGCAGGCACTAGTAAGGACTGTAAGCATTTCCTCTCCCAAAACACGCAGTTTTACCCAAAGAACTCTGCTTTAGTTGCAGGTGGAACACAAGCAGCATTTCTCCCACTGTGTACTCTTTGGCCTCTTCAACGAATGAACTTCTATATGCAGGGTTTCCCACGTGGAGCGAACTGCCTCAACCACGGCAGGCTGTAGCGAGGACTGTAAGCATTTCCTCTTCCAAAACACGGCAGTTTTACCCAAAGAACTCTGCTTTAGTTGCAGGTGGAACACAAGCATCTTTTCTCCCACAGTGTACTCAATGGGCACTTCCCCTAATGAACTTGTTCTATAAGAATGCTTTCCAGCGTGGAGCGAACTGCCTCAACCATGGCAGGCTCTACTGTGGTCTCTAAGGATTTCGTCTCTGAAAACACGGCACTTTTACCTGAAGAACTCTGCTTTAGTTGCAGGTGGAACACAAGCTGTATTTCACCCACACTGTACACCAAGGGCCCTTCCCCAAATGAATCTTCTATATGCAGGGTGTCCCGCCTGCAGCGAACTGCCACAACCAAGGCAGGCACTAGTAAGGACTGTAAGCATTTCCTATCCCAAAACACGCAGTTTTACCCGAAGAACTCTGCTTTAGTTGCAGGTGGAACACAAGCAGCATTTCTCCCACTGTGTACTCTTTGGTCTCTTCCACGAATGAACTTCTATATGCAGGTTTTCCCACGTGGTGCGAACTGCCCTCAACCACGGAAGGCTGTAGCGAGGACTGTAGGCATTTCCTCTTCCAAACCATGGCAGTTTTACCCAAAGAACTCTGCTGTAGTAGCAGGTGGAACACAAGCAGCATTTCTCCCACTGTGTACTCTCTGAGCTCCTCCACGAATGAACACTTATATGCAGGGTTTGCCACGTGGAGCGAACTGCCTCAAACAAGGCAGGCTGTTGCGAGGACTGTTAGCATTTCCTCTCCCTAAACACGCAGTTTTAATGGAAGAACTCTGCTTTAGTTGCAGGTGGAACACTAGCATCTTTTCTCCTACAGTGTACTCAATGGGCACTTCCCCTAATGAACTTGTTCTATAAGAATGCTTTCCAGCGTGGAGCGAACTGCCTCAACCATGGCAGGCTCTACTGTGGTCTCTAAGGATTTCCTCTGTGAAAATACGGCACTTTTATCCGAAGAACTCTGCTATAGTTGCAGATGGAACACAAGCTGCATTTCACCCACACTGTAAACAAAGGGCCCTTCCCCAAATGAATCTTCTTTATGCAAGGTGTCCTGCCTGCAGCAAACTGCCACAACCAAGGCAGGCACTAGTAAGGACTGTAAGCATTTCCTCTCCCAAAACACACAGTTTTACCCGAAGAACTCTGCTTTAGTTGCAGGGGGAACACAAGCAGCATTTCTCCCACTGTGTACTCTTTGGTCTTTTCCTTGAATGAACATCTATATGCAATGTTTCCCACGTGGAGTGAACTGCCTCAACCACGGCAGGCTGTAGCGAGGACTGTAAGCATTTCCTCTTCCAAAACACGGCAGTTTTACCCAAAGAACTCTGCTTTTCTTGCAGGTGGAACACAAGCAGCATTTCTCCCACTGTGTACTCTCTGGGCTCTTCCACGAATGAACTCCTATATGCAGGGATTCCCACGTGGAGCGAACTGCCTCAAACAAGGCAGGCTGTAGTGAGGACTGTAAGCATTTCCTCTCCCTAAACACGCAGTTTTAATGGAAGAACGCTGCTTTAGTTGCAGGTGGAGCACAAGCAGCTTTTCTCCCACACTGTACACTAAGGGCACTTCCCCTAATGAACATGTCCTATAAGAATGGTTTCCCGTATGGATCGAATTGCCTCAACCATGGCAGGCTCTACTGAGGTATCTAAGGATTTCCTCTCTGAAAACACGGCACTTTTACCCGAAGAACTCTGCTTTAGTTGCAGGTGGAGCACAAGCTGCATTTCACCCACACTGTACACAAAGGGCCCATCCACAGATGAATCTTCTATATGCAGGGTGTCCTGCCTGCAGTGAAATGACACAACCAAGGCAGGCACTAGTAAGGACTGTAAGCATTTCCTCTCCCAAAACACGCAGTTTTACCCAAAGAACTCTGCTTTAGTTGCAGGTGGAACACAAGCAGCATTTCTCCCACTGTGTACTCTTTGGCCTCTTCAACGAATGAACTTCTATATGCAGGGTTTCCCACGTGGACCGAACTGCCTCAACCACGGCAGGCTGTAGCGAGGACTGTAAGCATTTCCTCTTCCAAAACACGGCAGTTTTACCCAAAGAACTCTGCTTTAGTTGCAGGTGGAACACAAGCAGCATTTCTCCCACTGTGTACTCTTAGGTCTCTTCCACGAATGAAATTCTATATGCAGGGTTTCCCATGTGGAGCGAACTGCCTCAACCACGGCAGGCTGTAGCGAGGACTGTAAGCATTTCCTCTCACAAAACACGCAGTTTTAACGGAAGAACCCTGCTGTAGTTGCAGGTGGAACACAAGCATCTTTTCTCCCACAGTGTACTCAATGGGCACTTCCCCTAATGAACTTGTTCTATAAGAATGCTTTCCAGCGTGGAGCGAACTGCCTCAACCATGGCAGGCTCTACTGTGGTCTCTAAGGATTTCCTCTCTGAAAACACGGCACTTTTACCTGAAGAACTCTGCTTTAGTTGCAGGTGGAACACAAGCTGTATTTCACCCACACTGTACACCAAGGGCCCTTCCCCAAATGAATCTTCTATATGCAGGGTGTCCCGCCTGCAGCGAACTGCCACAACCAAGGCAGGCACTAGTAAGGACTGTAAGCATTTCCTATCCCAAAACACGCAGTTTTACCCGAAGAACTCTGCTTTAGTTGCAGGTGGAACACAAGCAGCATTTCTCCCACTGTGTACTCTTTGGTCTCTTCCACGAATGAACTTCTATATGCAGGTATTCCCACGTGGTGCGAACTGCCCTCAACCACGGAAGGCTGTAGCGAGGACTGTAGGCATTTCCTCTTCCAAACCATGGCAGTTTTACCCAAAGAACTCTGCTGTAGTAGCAGGTGGAACACAAGCAGCATTTCTCCCACTGTGTACTCTCTGAGCTCCTCCACGAATGAACTCTTATATGCAAGGTTTGCCACGTGGAGCGAACTGCCTCAAACAAGGCAGGCTGTTGCGAGGACTGTTAGCATTTCCTCTCCCTAAACACGCAGTTTTAATGGAAGAACTCTGCTTTAGTTGCAGGTGGAACACTAGCATCTTTTCTCCTACAGTGTACTCAATGGGCACTTCCCCTAATGAACTTGTTCTATAAGAATGCTTTCCAGCGTGGAGCGAACTGCCTCAACCATGGCAGGCTCTACTGTGGTCTCTAAGGATTTTCTCTGTGAAAATATGGCACTTTTATCCGAAGAACTCTGCTATAGTTGCAGATGGAACACAAGCTGCATTTCACCCACACTGTAAACAAAGGGCCCTTCCCCAAATGAATCTTCTTTATGCAAGGTGTCCTGCCTGCAGCAAACTGCCACAACCAAGGCAGGCACTAGTAAGGACTGTAAGCATTTCCTCTCCCAAAACACACAGTTTTATCCGAAGAACTCTGCTTTAGTTGCAGGGGGAACACAAGCAGCATTTCTCCCACTGTGTACTCTTTGGTCTCTTCCTTGAATGAACATCTATATGCAATGTTTCCCACGTGGAGTGAACTGCCTCAACCACGGCAGGCTGTAGCGAGGACTGTAAGCATTTCCTCTTCCAAAACATGGCAGTTTTACCCAAAGAACTCTGCTTTTCTTGCAGGTGGAACACAAGCAGCATTTCTCCCACTGTGTACTCTCTGGGCTCTTCCACAAATGAACTCTTATATGCAGGGTTTCCCACGTGGAGCGAACTGCCTCAAACAAGGCAGACTGTAGTGAGGACTGTAAGCATTTCCTCTCCCTAAACACGCAGTTTTAATGGAAGAACTCTGCTTTAGTTGCAGGTGGAACACAAGCAGCTTTTCTCCCACAGTGTACACAAAGGGCAATTCCCCTAATGAACATGTTCTATAAGAATGCTTTCCAGCGTGGAGCGAATTGCCTCAACCATGGCAGGCTCTACTATGGTATCTAAGGATTTCCTCTCTGAAAACACGGCACTTTTACCAGAAGAACTCCGCTTTTGTTGCAGGTGGAGCACAAGCTGCATTTCACCCACACTGTACACAAAGGGCCCATCCACAAATGAATCTTCTATATGCAGCGTGTCCTGCCTGCAGTGAAATGACACAACCAAGGCAGGCACTAGTAAGGACTGTAAGCATTTCCTCTCCCAAAACACGCAGTTTTACCCAAAGAACTCTGCTTTAGTTGCAGGTGGAACACAAGCAGCATTTCTCCCACTGTGTACTCTTTGGCCTCTTCAACGAATGAACTTCTATATGCAGGGTTTCCCACGTGGAGCGAACTGCCTCAACCACGGCAGGCTGTAGCGAGGACTGTAAGCATTTCCTCTTCCAAAACACGGCAGTTTTACCCAAAGAACTCTGCTTTAGTTGCAGGTGGAACACAAGCAGCATTTCTCCCACTGTGTACTCTTAGGTCTCTTCCACGAATGAAATTCTATATGCAGGGTTTCCCATGTGGAGCGAACTGCCTCAACCACGGCAGGCTGTAGCGAGGACTGTAAGCATTTCCTCTCACAAAACACGCAGTTTTAACGGAAGAACCCTGCTGTAGTTGCAGGTGGAACACAAGCATCTTTTCTCCCACAGTGTACTCAATGGGCACTTCCCCTAATGAACTTGTTCTATAAGAATGCTTTCCAGCGTGGAGCGAACTGCCTCAACCATGGCAGGCTCTACTGTGGTCTCTAAGGATTTCCTCTCTGAAAACACGGCACTTTTACCTGAAGAACTCTGCTTTAGTTGCAGGTGGAACACAAGCTGTATTTCACCCACACTGTACACCAAGGGCCCTTCCCCAAATGAATCTTCTATATGCAGGGTGTCCCGCCTGCAGCGAACTGCCACAACCAAGGCAGGCACTAGTAAGGACTGTAAGCATTTCCTATCCCAAAACACGCAGTTTTACCCGAAGAACTCTGCTTTAGTTGCAGGTGGAACACAAGCAGCATTTCTCCCACTGTGTACTCTTTGGTCTCTTCCACGAATGAACTTCTATATGCAGGTTTTCCCACGTGGTGCGAACTGCCCTCAACCACGGAAGGCTGTAGCGAGGACTGTAGGCATTTCCTCTTCCAAACCATGGCAGTTTTACCCAAAGAACTCTGCTGTAGTAGCAGGTGGAACACAAGCAGCATTTCTCCCACTGTGTACTCTCTGAGCTCCTCCACGAATGAACTCTTATATGCAAGGTTTGCCACGTGGAGCGAACTGCCTCAAACAAGGCAGGCTGTTGCGAGGACTGTTAGCATTTCCTCTCCCTAAACACGCAGTTTTAATGGAAGAAATCTGCTTTAGTTGCAGGTGGAACACTAGCATCTTTTCTCCTACAGTGTACTCAATGGGCACTTCCCCTAATGAACTTGTTCTATAAGAATGCTTTCCAGCGTGGAGCGAACTGCCTCAACCATGGCAGGCTCTACTGTGGTCTCTAAGGATTTCCTCTGTGAAAATATGGCACTTTTATCCGAAGAACTCTGCTATAGTTGCAGATGGAACACAAGCTGCATTTCACCCACACTGTAAACAAAGGGCCCTTCCCCAAATGAATCTTCTTTATGCAAGGTGTCCTGCCTGCAGCAAACTGCCACAACCAAGGCAGGCACTAGTAAGGACTGTAAGCATTTCCTCTCCCAAAACACACAGTTTTACCCGAAGAACTCTGCTTTAGTTGCAGGGGGAACACAAGCAGCATTTCTCCCACTGTGTACTCTTTGGTCTCTTCCTTGAATGAACATCTATATGCAATGTTTCCCACGTGGAGTGAACTGCCTCAACCACGGCAGGCTGTAGCGAGGACTGTAAGCATTTCCTCTTCCAAAACATGGCAGTTTTACCCAAAGAACTCTGCTTTTGTTGCAGGTGGAACACAAGCAGCATTTCTCCCACTGTGTACTCTCTGGGCTCTTCCACGAATGAACTCTTATATGCAGGGTTTCCCACGTGGAGCGAACTGCCTCAAACAAGGCAGGCTGTAGTGAGGACTGTAAGCATTTCCTCTCCCTAAACACGCAGTTTTAATGGAAGAACTCTGCTTTAGTTGCTGGTGGAACACAAGCAGCTTTTCTCCCACAGTGTACACAAAGGGCACTTCCCCTAATGAACATGTTCTATAAGAATGGTTTCCCGCATGGAGCGAATTGCCTCAACCATGGCAGGCTCTACTATGGTATCTAAGGATTTCCTCTCTGAAAACACGGCACTTTTACCAGAAGAACTCCGCTTTAGTTGCAGGTGGAGCACAAGCTGCATTTCACCCACACACTACACAAAGGGCCCATCCACAAATGAATCTTCTATATGCAGGGTGTCCTGCCTGCAGTGAAATGACACAACCAAGGCAGGCACTAGTAAGGACAGTAAGCATTTCCTCTCCCAAAACACGCAGTTTTACCCTAAGAACTCTGCTTTAGTTGCAGGTGGAACACAAGCAGCATTTCTCCCACTGTGTACTCTTTGGCCTCTTCAACGAATGAACTTCTATATGCAGGGTTTCCCACGTGGAGCGAACTGCCTCAACCACGGCAGGCTGTAGCGAGGACTGTAAGCATTTCCTCTTCCAAAACACGGCAGTTTTACCCAAAGAACTCTGCTTTAGTTGCAGGTGGAACACAAGCAGCATTTCTCCCACTGTGTACTCTTAGGTCTCTTCCACGAATGAAATTCTATATGCAGGGTTTCCCATGTGGAGCGAACTGCCTCAACCACGGCAGGCTGTAGCGAGGACTGTAAGCATTTCCTCTCACAAAACACGCAGTTTTAACGGAAGAACCCTGCTGTAGTTGCAGGTGGAACACAAGCATCTTTTCTCCCACAGTGTACTCAATGGGCACTTCCCCTAATGAACTTGTTCTATAAGAATGCTTTCCAGCGTGGAGCGAACTGCCTCAACCATGGCAGGCTCTACTGTGGTCTCTAAGGATTTCCTATCTGAAAACACGGCACTTTTACCTGAAGAACTCTGCTTTAGTTGCAGGTGGAACACAAGCTGTATTTCACCCACACTGTACACCAAGGGCCCTTCCCCAAATGAATCTTCTATATGCAGGGTGTCCCGCCTGCAGCGAACTGCCACAACCAAGGCAGGCACTAGTAAGGACTGTAAGCATTTCCTATCCCAAAACACGCAGTTTTACCCGAAGAACTCTGCTTTAGTTGCAGGTGGAACACAAGCAGCATTTCTCCCACTGTGTACTCTTTGGTCTCTTCCACGAATGAACTTCTATATGCAGGTTTTCCCACGTGGTGCGAACTGCCCTCAACCACGGAAGGCTGTAGCGAGGACTGTAGGCATTTCCTCTTCCAAACCATGGCAGTTTTACCCAAAGAACTCTGCTGTAGTAGCAGGTGGAACACAAGCAGCATTTCTCCCACTGTGTACTCTCTGAGCTCCTCCACGAATGAACTCTTATATGCAAGGTTTGCCACGTGGAGCGAACTGCCTCAAACAAGGCAGGCTGTTGTGAGGACTGTTAGCATTTGCTCTCCCTAAATACGCAGTTTTAATGGAAGAACTCTGCTTTAGTTGCAGGTGGAACACAAGCATCTATTCTCCCACAGTGTACACAATGTGCACGTCCCTTAATGAACTTGTTCTATAAGAATGGTTTCCCGCGTGGACCGAACTGCCTCAACCATGGCAGGCTCTACTGTGGTCTCTAAGGATTTCTTCTGTGAAAACACGGCACTTTTACACGAAGAACTCTGCTTTAGTGGCAGGTGGAACACAAGCTGCATTTCACCCACACTGTAAATAAGGGCCCTTCCCCAAATGAATCTTCTCTATGCAAGGTGTCCTGCCTGCAGCAAACTGCCACAACCAAGGCAGGCACTAGTAAGGACTGTAAGCATTTCCTCTCCCAAACACACAGTTTTACCCGAAGAACTCTGCTTTAGTTGCAGGTGGAACACAAGCAGTATTTCTCCCACTGTGTACTCTTTGGTCTCTTCCACGAATGAACATCTATATGCAGCGTTTCCCATGTGGAGCGAACTGCCTCAACCACGGCAGGCTGTAGTGAGGACTGTAAGCATTTCCTCTTCAAAACACAGCAGATTACCCAAAGAACTCTGCTTTTGTTGCAGGTGGAACACAAGCAGCATTTCTCCCACTGTGTACTCTCTGGGCTCTTCCACGAATGAACTCTTATATGCAGGGTTTCCCACGTGGAGCGAACTGCCTCAAACAAGGCAGGCTGTAGTGAGGACTGTAAGCATTTCCTCTCCCTAAACACGCAGTTTTAATGGAAGAACTCTGCTTTAGTTGCAGGTGGAACACAAGCAGCTTTTCTCCCACAGTGTACACAAAGGGCACTTCCCCTAATGAACATGTTCTATAAGAATGGTTTCCCGCATGGAGCGAATTGCCTCAACCATGGCAGGCTCTACTATGGTATCTAAGGATTTCCTCTCTGAAAACACGGCACTTTTACCAGAAGAACTCTGCTTTAGTTGCAGGTGGAGCACAAGCTGCATTTCACCCACACTGTACACAAAGGGCCCATCCACAAATGAATCTTCTATATGCAGGGTGTCCTGCCTGCAGCGAAATGACACAACCAAGGCAGGCACTAGTGAGGACTGTAAGCATTTCCTCTCCCAAAACACGCAGTTTTACCCAAAGAACTCTGCTTTAGTTGCAGGTGGAACACAAGCAGCATTTCTCCCACTGTGTACTCTTTGGCCTCTTCAAGGAATGAACTTCTATATGCAGGGTTTCCCACGTGGAGCGAACTGCCTCAACCACGGCAGGCTGTAGCGAGGACTGTAAGCATTTCCTCTTCCAAAACACGGCAGTTTTACCCAAAGAACTCTGCTTTAGTTGCAGGTGGAACACAAGCATCTTTTCTCCCACAGTGTACTCAATGGGCACTTCCCCTAATGAACTTGTTCTATAAGAATGCTTTCCAGCGTGGAGCGAACTGCCTCAACCATGGCAGGCTCTACTGTGGTCTCTAAGGATTTCCTCTCTGAAAACACGGCACTTTTACCTGAAGAACTCTGCTTTAGTTGCAGGTGGAACACAAGCTGTATTTCACCCACACTGTACACCAAGGGCCCTTCCCCAAATGAATCTTCTATATGCAGGGTGTCCCGCCTGCAGCGAACTGCCACAACCAAGGCAGGCACTAGTAAGGACTGTAAGCATTTCCTATCCCAAAACACGCAGTTTTACCCGAAGAACTCTGCTTTAGTTGCAGGTGGAACACAAGCAGCATTTCTCCCACTGTGTACTCTTTGGTCTCTTCCACGAATGAACTTCTATATGCAGGTTTTCCCACGTGGTGCGAACTGCCCTCAACCACGGAAGGCTGTAGCGAGGACTGTAGGCATTTCCTCTTCCAAACCATGGCAGTTTTACCCAAAGAACTCTGCTGTAGTAGCAGGTGGAACACAAGCAGCATTTCTCCCACTGTGTACTCTCTGAGCTCCTCCACGAATGAACTCTTATATGCAGGGTTTGCCACGTGGAGCGAACTGCCTCAAACAAGGCAGGCTGTTGCGAGGACTGTTAGCATTTCCTCTCCCTAAACACGCAGTTTTAATGGAAGAACTCTGCTTTAGTTGCAGGTGGAACACTAGCATCTTTTCTCCTACAGTGTACTCAATGGGCACTTCCCCTAATGAACTTGTTCTATAAGAATGCTTTCCAGCGTGGAGCGAACTGCCTCAACCATGGCAGGCTCTACTGTGGTCTCTAAGGATTTCCTCTGTGAAAATACGGCACTTTTATCCGAAGAACTCTGCTATAGTTGCAGATGGAACACAAGCTGCATTTCACCCACACTGTAAACAAAGGGCCCTTCCCCAAATGAATCTTCTTTATGCAAGGTGTCCTGCCTGCAGCAAACTGCCACAACCAAGGCAGGCACTAGTAAGGACTGTAAGCATTTCCTCTCCCAAAACACACAGTTTTACACGAAGAACTCTGCTTTAGTTGCAGGGGGAACACAAGCAGCATTTCTCCCACTGTGTACTCTTTGGTCTCTTCCTTGAATGAACATCTATATGCAATGTTTCCCACGTGGAGTGAACTGCCTCAACCACGGCAGGCTGTAGCGAGGACTGTAAGCATTTCCTCTTCCAAAACACGGCAGTTTTACCCAAAGAACTCTGCTTTTCTTGCAGGTGGAACACAAGCAGCATTTCTCCCACTGTGTACTCTCTGTGCTCTTCCACGAATGAACTCCTATATGCAGGGTTTCCCACGTGGAGCGAACTGCCTCAAACAAGGCAGGCTGTAGTGAGGACTGTAAGCATTTCCTCTCCCTAAACACGCAGTTTTAATGGAAGAACGCTGCTTTAGTTGCAGGTGGAGCACAAGCAGCTTTTCTCCCACACTGTACACAAAGGGCACTTCCCCTAATGAACATGTCCTATAAGAATGGTTTCCCGCATGGATCGAATTGCCTCAACCATGGCAGGCTCTACTGTGGTATCTAAGGATTTCCTCTCTGAAAACACGGCACTTTTACCCGAAGAACTCTGCTTTAGTTGCAGGTGGAACACAAGCTGCATTTCACCCACACTGTAAACAAAAGGCCCTTTCCCAAATGAATCTTCTATATGCAGGGTGTCCCTCATGCAGCGAACTGCCTCAACCAAGGCAGGCTCTAGTAAGTACTGTAAGCATTTCTTCACCAAATACATGCAGTTTTACCCGAAGAACTCTGCTTTAGTTGCAGGTGGAACACAAGCAGCATTTCTCCCACTGTGTACTCTTTGGTCTCTTCCACGAATGAACTTCTATATGCAGGTTTTCCCACATGGTGCGAACTGCTCTCAACGACGGAAGGCTGTAACGAGGACTGTAGGCATTTCCTCTTCCAAACCATGGCAGTTTTACCCAAAGAACTCTGCTGTAGTAGCAGGTGGAACACAAGCAGCATTTCTCCCACTGTGTCCTCTCTGAGCTCCTCCACGAATGAACTCTTATATGCAAGGTTTGCCACGTGGAGCGAACTGCCTCAAACAAGGCAGGCTGTTGTGAGGACTGTTAGCATTTGCTCTCCCTAAACACGCAGTTTTAATGGAAGAACTCTGCTTTAGTTGCAGGTGGAACACAAGCATCTATTCTCCCACAGTGTACACAATGTGCACGTCCCCTAATGAACTTGTTCTATAAGAATGGTTTCCCGCGTGGACCGAACTGCCTCAACCATGGCAGGCTCTACTGTGGTCTCTAAGGATTTCTTCTGTGAAAACACGGCACTTTTACACGAAGAACTCTGCTTTAGTGGCAGGTGGAACACAAGCTGCATTTCACCCACACTGTAAATAAAGGGCCCTTCCCCAAATGAATCTTCTCTATGCAAGGTGTCCTGCCTGCAGCAAACTGCCACAACCAAGGCAGGCACTAGTAAGGACTGTAAGCATTTCCTCTCCCAAACACACAGTTTTACCCGAAGAACTCTGCTTTAGTTGCAGGTGGAACACAAGCAGTATTTCTCCCACTGTGTACTCTTTGGTCTCTTCCACGAATGAACATCTATATGCAGCGTTTCCCATGTGGAGCGAACTGCCTCAACCACGGCAGGCTGTAGTGAGGACTGTAAGCATTTCCTCTTCAAAACACAGCAGATTACCCAAAGAACTCTGCTTTTGTTGCAGGTGGAACACAAGCAGCATTTCTCCCACTGTGTACTCTCTGGGCTCTTCCACGAATGAACTCTTATATGCAGGGTTTCCCACGTGGAGCGAACTGCCTCAAACAAGGCAGGCTGTAGTGAGGACTGTAAGCATTTCCTCTCCCTAAACACGCAGTTTTAATGGAAGAACTCTGCTTTAGTTGCAGGTGGAACACAAGCAGCTTTTCTCCCACAGTGTACACAAAGGGCACTTCCCCTAATGAACATGTTCTATAAGAATGGTTTCCCGCATGGAGCGAATTGCCTCAACCATGGCAGGCTCTACTATGGTATCTAAGGATTTCCTCTCTGAAAACACGGCACTTTTACCAGAAGAACTCTGCTTTAGTTGCAGGTGGAGCACAAGCTGCATTTCACCCACACTGTACACAAAGGGCCCATCCACAAATGAATCTTCTATATGCAGGGTGTCCTGCCTGCAGCGAAATGACACAACCAAGGCAGGCACTAGTGAGGACTGTAAGCATTTCCTCTCCCAAAACACGCAGTTTTACCCAAAGAACTCTGCTTTAGTTGCAGGTGGAACACAAGCAGCATTTCTCCCACTGTGTACTCTTTGGCCTCTTCAACGAATGAACTTCTATATGCAGGGTTTCCCACGTGGAGCGAACTGCCTCAACCACGGCAGGCTGTAGCGAGGACTGTAAGCATTTCCTCTTCCAAAACACGGCAGTTTTACCCAAAGAACTCTGCTTTAGTTGCAGGTGGAACACAAGCATCTTTTCTCCCACAGTGTACTCAATGGGCACTTCCCCTAATGAACTTGTTCTATAAGAATGCTTTCCAGCGTGGAGCGAACTGCCTCAACCATGGCAGGCTCTACTGTGGTCTCTAAGGATTTCCTCTCTGAAAACACGGCACTTTTACCTGAAGAACTCTGCTTTAGTTGCAGGTGGAACACAAGCTGTATTTCACCCACACTGTACACCAAGGGCCCTTCCCCAAATGAATCTTCTATATGCAGGGTGTCCCGCCTGCAGCGAACTGCCACAACCAAGGCAGGCACTAGTAAGGACTGTAAGCATTTCCTATCCCAAAACACGCAGTTTTACCCGAAGAACTCTGCTTTAGTTGCAGGTGGAACACAAGCAGCATTTCTCCCACTGTGTACTCTTTGGTCTCTTCCACGAATGAACTTCTATATGCAGGTTTTCCCACGTGGTGCGAACTGCCCTCAACCACGGAAGGCTGTAGCGAGGACTGTAGGCATTTCCTCTTCCAAACCATGGCAGTTTTACCCAAAGAACTCTGCTGTAGTAGCAGGTGGAACACAAGCAGCATTTCTCCCACTGTGTACTCTCTGAGCTCCTCCACGAATGAACTCTTATATGCAGGGTTTGCCACGTGGAGCGAACTGCCTCAAACAAGGCAGGCTGTTGCGAGGACTGTTAGCATTTCCTCTCCCTAAACACGCAGTTTTAATGGAAGAACTCTGCTTTAGTTGCAGGTGGAACACTAGCATCTTTTCTCCTACAGTGTACTCAATGGGCACTTCCCCTAATGAACTTGTTCTATAAGAATGCTTTCCAGCGTGGAGCGAACTGCCTCAACCATGGCAGGCTCTACTGTGGTCTCTAAGGATTTCCTCTGTGAAAATACGGCACTTTTATCCGAAGAACTCTGCTATAGTTGCAGATGGAACACAAGCTGCATTTCACCCACACTGTAAACAAAGGGCCCTTCCCCAAATGAATCTTCTTTATGCAAGGTGTCCTGCCTGCAGCAAACTGCCACAACCAAGGCAGGCACTAGTAAGGACTGTAAGCATTTCCTCTCCCAAAACACACAGTTTTACACGAAGAACTCTGCTTTAGTTGCAGGGGGAACACAAGCAGCATTTCTCCCACTGTGTACTCTTTGGTCTCTTCCTTGAATGAACATCTATATGCAATGTTTCCCACGTGGAGTGAACTGCCTCAACCACGGCAGGCTGTAGCGAGGACTGTAAGCATTTCCTCTTCCAAAACACGGCAGTTTTACCCAAAGAACTCTGCTTTTCTTGCAGGTGGAACACAAGCAGCATTTCTCCCACTGTGTACTCTCTGGGCTCTTCCACGAATGAACTCCTATATGCAGGGTTTCCCACGTGGAGCGAACTGCCTCAAACAAGGCAGGCTGTAGTGAGGACTGTAAGCATTTCCTCTCCCTAAACACGCAGTTTTAATGGAAGAACGCTGCTTTAGTTGCAGGTGGAGCACAAGCAGCTTTTCTCCCACACTGTACACAAAGGGCACTTCCCCTAATGAACATGTCCTATAAGAATGGTTTCCCGCATGGATCGAATTGCCTCAACCATGGCAGGCTCTACTGTGGTATCTAAGGATTTCCTCTCTGAAAACACGGCACTTTTACCCGAAGAACTCTGCTTTAGTTGCAGGTGGAACACAAGCTGCATTTCACCCACACTGTAAACAAAAGGCCCTTTCCCAAATGAATCTTCTATATGCAGGGTGTCCCTCATGCAGCGAACTGCCTCAACCAAGGCAGGCTCTAGTAAGTACTGTAAGCATTTCTTCACCAAATACATGCAGTTTTACCCGAAGAACTCTGCTTTAGTTGCAGGTGGAACACAAGCAGCATTTCTCCCACTGTGTACTCTTTGGTCTCTTCCACGAATGAACTTCTATATGCAGGTTTTCCCACATGGTGCGAACTGCTCTCAACGACGGAAGGCTGTAACGAGGACTGTAGGCATTTCCTCTTCCAAACCATGGCAGTTTTACCCAAAGAACTCTGCTGTAGTAGCAGGTGGAACACAAGCAGCATTTCTCCCACTGTGTCCTCTCTGAGCTCCTCCACGAATGAACTCTTATATGCAAGGTTTGCCACGTGGAGCGAACTGCCTCAAACAAGGCAGGCTGTTGTGAGGACTGTTAGCATTTGCTCTCCCTAAACACGCAGTTTTAATGGAAGAACTCTGCTTTAGTTGCAGGTGGAACACAAGCATCTATTCTCCCACAGTGTACACAATGTGCACGTCCCCTAATGAACTTGTTCTATAAGAATGGTTTCCCGCGTGGACCGAACTGCCTCAACCATGGCAGGCTCTACTGTGGTCTCTAAGGATTTCTTCTGTGAAAACACGGCACTTTTACACGAAGAACTCTGCTTTAGTGGCAGGTGGAACACAAGCTGCATTTCACCCACACTGTAAATAAAGGGCCCTTCCCCAAATGAATCTTCTCTATGCAAGGTGTCCTGCCTGCAGCAAACTGCCACAACCAAGGCAGGCACTAGTAAGGACTGTAAGCATTTCCTCTCCCAAACACACAGTTTTACCCGAAGAACTCTGCTTTAGTTGCAGGTGGAACACAAGCAGTATTTCTCCCACTGTGTACTCTTTGGTCTCTTCCACGAATGAACATCTATATGCAGCGTTTCCCATGTGGAGCGAACTGCCTCAACCACGGCAGGCTGTAGTGAGGACTGTAAGCATTTCCTCTTCAAAACACAGCAGATTACCCAAAGAACTCTGCTTTTGTTGCAGGTGGAACACAAGCAGCATTTCTCCCACTGTGTACTCTCTGGGCTCTTCCACGAATGAACTCTTATATGCAGGGTTTCCCACGTGGAGCGAACTGCCTCAAACAAGGCAGGCTGTAGTGAGGACTGTAAGCATTTCCTCTCCCTAAACACGCAGTTTTAATGGAAGAACTCTGCTTTAGTTGCAGGTGGAACACAAGCAGCTTTTCTCCCACAGTGTACACAAAGGGCACTTCCCCTAATGAACATGTTCTATAAGAATGGTTTCCCGCATGGAGCGAATTGCCTCAACCATGGCAGGCTCTACTATGGTATCTAAGGATTTCCTCTCTGAAAACACGGCACTTTTACCAGAAGAACTCTGCTTTACTTGCAGGTGGAGCACAAGCTGCATTTCACCCACACTGTACACAAAGGGCCCATCCACAAATGAATCTTCTATATGCAGGGTGTCCTGCCTGCAGCGAAATGACACAACCAAGGCAGGCACTAGTGAGGACTGTAAGCATTTCCTCTCCCAAAACACGCAGTTTTACCCAAAGAACTCTGCTTTAGTTGCAGGTGGAACACAAGCAGCATTTCTCCCACTGTGTACTCTTTGGCCTCTTCAACGAATGAACTTCTATATGCAGGGTTTCCCACGTGGAGCGAACTGCCTCAACCACGGCAGGCTGTAGCGAGGACTGTAAGCATTTCCTCTTCCAAAACACGGCAGTTTTACCCAAAGAACTCTGCTTTAGTTGCAGGTGGAACACAAGCATCTTTTCTCCCACAGTGTACTCAATGGGCACTTCCCCTAATGAACTTGTTCTATAAGAATGCTTTCCAGCGTGGAGCGAACTGCCTCAACCATGGCAGGCTCTACTGTGGTCTCTAAGGATTTCCTCTCTGAAAACACGGCACTTTTACCTGAAGAACTCTGCTTTAGTTGCAGGTGGAACACAAGCTGTATTTCACCCACACTGTACACCAAGGGCCCTTCCCCAAATGAATCTTCTATATGCAGGGTGTCCCGCCTGCAGCGAACTGCCACAACCAAGGCAGGCACTAGTAAGGACTGTAAGCATTTCCTATCCCAAAACACGCAGTTTTACCCGAAGAACTCTGCTTTAGTTGCAGGTGGAACACAAGCAGCATTTCTCCCACTGTGTACTCTTTGGTCTCTTCCACGAATGAACTTCTATATGCAGGTTTTCCCACGTGGTGCGAACTGCCCTCAACCACGGAAGGCTGTAGCGAGGACTGTAGGCATTTCCTCTTCCAAACCATGGCAGTTTTACCCAAAGAACTCTGCTGTAGTAGCAGGTGGAACACAAGCAGCATTTCTCCCACTGTGTACTCTCTGAGCTCCTCCACGAATGAACTCTTATATGCAGGGTTTGCCACGTGGAGCGAACTGCCTCAAACAAGGCAGGCTGTTGCGAGGACTGTTAGCATTTCCTCTCCCTAAACACGCAGTTTTAATGGAAGAACTCTGCTTTAGTTGCAGGTGGAACACTAGCATCTTTTCTCCTACAGTGTACTCAATGGGCACTTCCCCTAATGAACTTGTTCTATAAGAATGCTTTCCAGCGTGGAGCGAACTGCCTCAACCATGGCAGGCTCTACTGTGGTCTCTAAGGATTTCCTCTGTGAAAATACGGCACTTTTATCCGAAGAACTCTGCTATAGTTGCAGATGGAACACAAGCTGCATTTCACCCACACTGTAAACAAAGGGCCCTTCCCCAAATGAATCTTCTTTATGCAAGGTGTCCTGCCTGCAGCAAACTGCCACAACCAAGGCAGGCACTAGTAAGGACTGTAAGCATTTCCTCTCCCAAAACACACAGTTTTACACGAAGAACTCTGCTTTAGTTGCAGGGGGAACACAAGCAGCATTTCTCCCACTGTGTACTCTTTGGTCTCTTCCTTGAATGAACATCTATATGCAATGTTTCCCACGTGGAGTGAACTGCCTCAACCACGGCAGGCTGTAGCGAGGACTGTAAGCATTTCCTCTTCCAAAACACGGCAGTTTTACCCAAAGAACTCTGCTTTTCTTGCAGGTGGAACACAAGCAGCATTTCTCCCACTGTGTACTCTCTGGGCTCTTCCACGAATGAACTCCTATATGCAGGGTTTCCCACGTGGAGCGAACTGCCTCAAACAAGGCAGGCTGTAGTGAGGACTGTAAGCATTTCCTCTCCCTAAACACGCAGTTTTAATGGAAGAACGCTGCTTTAGTTGCAGGTGGAGCACAAGCAGCTTTTCTCCCACACTGTACACAAAGGGCACTTCCCCTAATGAACATGTCCTATAAGAATGGTTTCCCGCATGGATCGAATTGCCTCAACCATGGCAGGCTCTACTGTGGTATCTAAGGATTTCCTCTCTGAAAACACGGCACTTTTACCCGAAGAACTCTGCTTTAGTTGCAGGTGGAACACAAGCTGCATTTCACCCACACTGTAAACAAAAGGCCCTTTCCCAAATGAATCTTCTATATGCAGGGTGTCCCTCATGCAGCGAACTGCCTCAACCAAGGCAGGCTCTAGTAAGTACTGTAAGCATTTCTTCACCAAATACATGCAGTTTTACCCGAAGAACTCTGCTTTAGTTGCAGGTGGAACACAAGCAGCATTTCTCCCACTGTGTACTCTTTGGTCTCTTCCACGAATGAACTTCTATATGCAGGTTTTCCCACATGGTGCGAACTGCTCTCAACGACGGAAGGCTGTAACGAGGACTGTAGGCATTTCCTCTTCCAAACCATGGCAGTTTTACCCAAAGAACTCTGCTGTAGTAGCAGGTGGAACACAAGCAGCATTTCTCCCACTGTGTCCTCTCTGAGCTCCTCCACGAATGAACTCTTATATGCAAGGTTTGCCACGTGGAGCGAACTGCCTCAAACAAGGCAGGCTGTTGTGAGGACTGTTAGCATTTGCTCTCCCTAAACACGCAGTTTTAATGGAAGAACTCTGCTTTAGTTGCAGGTGGAACACAAGCATCTATTCTCCCACAGTGTACACAATGTGCACGTCCCCTAATGAACTTGTTCTATAAGAATGGTTTCCCGCGTGGACCGAACTGCCTCAACCATGGCAGGCTCTACTGTGGTCTCTAAGGATTTCTTCTGTGAAAACACGGCACTTTTACACGAAGAACTCTGCTTTAGTGGCAGGTGGAACACAAGCTGCATTTCACCCACACTGTAAATAAAGGGCCCTTCCCCAAATGAATCTTCTCTATGCAAGGTGTCCTGCCTGCAGCAAACTGCCACAACCAAGGCAGGCACTAGTAAGGACTGTAAGCATTTCCTCTCCCAAACACACAGTTTTACCCGAAGAACTCTGCTTTAGTTGCAGGTGGAACACAAGCAGTATTTCTCCCACTGTGTACTCTTTGGTCTCTTCCACGAATGAACATCTATATGCAGCGTTTCCCATGTGGAGCGAACTGCCTCAACCACGGCAGGCTGTAGTGAGGACTGTAAGCATTTCCTCTTCAAAACACAGCAGATTACCCAAAGAACTCTGCTTTTGTTGCAGGTGGAACACAAGCAGCATTTCTCCCACTGTGTACTCTCTGGGCTCTTCCACGAATGAACTCTTATATGCAGGGTTTCCCACGTGGAGCGAACTGCCTCAAACAAGGCAGGCTGTAGTGAGGACTGTAAGCATTTCCTCTCCCTAAACACGCAGTTTTAATGGAAGAACTCTGCTTTAGTTGCAGGTGGAACACAAGCAGCTTTTCTCCCACAGTGTACACAAAGGGCACTTCCCCTAATGAACATGTTCTATAAGAATGGTTTCCCGCATGGAGCGAATTGCCTCAACCATGGCAGGCTCTACTATGGTATCTAAGGATTTCCTCTCTGAAAACACGGCACTTTTACCAGAAGAACTCTGCTTTAGTTGCAGGTGGAGCACAAGCTGCATTTCACCCACACTGTACACAAAGGGCCCATCCACAAATGAATCTTCTATATGCAGGGTGTCCTGCCTGCAGCGAAATGACACAACCAAGGCAGGCACTAGTGAGGACTGTAAGCATTTCCTCTCCCAAAACACGCAGTTTTACCCAAAGAACTCTGCTTTAGTTGCAGGTGGAACACAAGCAGCATTTCTCCCACTGTGTACTCTTTGGCCTCTTCAACGAATGAACTTCTATATGCAGGGTTTCCCACGTGGAGCGAACTGCCTCAACCACGGCAGGCTGTAGCGAGGACTGTAAGCATTTCCTCTTCCAAAACACGGCAGTTTTACCCAAAGAACTCTGCTTTAGTTGCAGGTGGAACACAAGCATCTTTTCTCCCACAGTGTACTCAATGGGCACTTCCCCTAATGAACTTGTTCTATAAGAATGCTTTCCAGCGTGGAGCGAACTGCCTCAACCATGGCAGGCTCTACTGTGGTCTCTAAGGATTTCCTCTCTGAAAACACGGCACTTTTACCTGAAGAACTCTGCTTTAGTTGCAGGTGGAACACAAGCTGTATTTCACCCACACTGTACACCAAGGGCCCTTCCCCAAATGAATCTTCTATATGCAGGGTGTCCCGCCTGCAGCGAACTGCCACAACCAAGGCAGGCACTAGTAAGGACTGTAAGCATTTCCTATCCCAAAACACGCAGTTTTACCCGAAGAACTCTGCTTTAGTTGCAGGTGGAACACAAGCAGCATTTCTCCCACTGTGTACTCTTTGGTCTCTTCCACGAATGAACTTCTATATGCAGGTTTTCCCACGTGGTGCGAACTGCCCTCAACCACGGAAGGCTGTAGCGAGGACTGTAGGCATTTCCTCTTCCAAACCATGGCAGTTTTACCCAAAGAACTCTGCTGTAGTAGCAGGTGGAACACAAGCAGCATTTCTCCCACTGTGTACTCTCTGAGCTCCTCCACGAATGAACTCTTATATGCAGGGTTTGCCACGTGGAGCGAACTGCCTCAAACAAGGCAGGCTGTTGCGAGGACTGTTAGCATTTCCTCTCCCTAAACACGCAGTTTTAATGGAAGAACTCTGCTTTAGTTGCAGGTGGAACACTAGCATCTTTTCTCCTACAGTGTACTCAATGGGCACTTCCCCTAATGAACTTGTTCTATAAGAATGCTTTCCAGCGTGGAGCGAACTGCCTCAACCATGGCAGGCTCTACTGTGGTCTCTAAGGATTTCCTCTGTGAAAATACGGCACTTTTATCCGAAGAACTCTGCTATAGTTGCAGATGGAACACAAGCTGCATTTCACCCACACTGTAAACAAAGGGCCCTTCCCCAAATGAATCTTCTTTATGCAAGGTGTCCTGCCTGCAGCAAACTGCCACAACCAAGGCAGGCACTAGTAAGGACTGTAAGCATTTCCTCTCCCAAAACACACAGTTTTACACGAAGAACTCTGCTTTAGTTGCAGGGGGAACACAAGCAGCATTTCTCCCACTGTGTACTCTTTGGTCTCTTCCTTGAATGAACATCTATATGCAATGTTTCCCACGTGGAGTGAACTGCCTCAACCACGGCAGGCTGTAGCGAGGACTGTAAGCATTTCCTCTTCCAAAACACGGCAGTTTTACCCAAAGAACTCTGCTTTTCTTGCAGGTGGAACACAAGCAGCATTTCTCCCACTGTGTACTCTCTGGGCTCTTCCACGAATGAACTCCTATATGCAGGGTTTCCCACGTGGAGCGAACTGCCTCAAACAAGGCAGGCTGTAGTGAGGACTGTAAGCATTTCCTCTCCCTAAACACGCAGTTTTAATGGAAGAACGCTGCTTTAGTTGCAGGTGGAGCACAAGCAGCTTTTCTCCCACACTGTACACAAAGGGCACTTCCCCTAATGAACATGTCCTATAAGAATGGTTTCCCGCATGGATCGAATTGCCTCAACCATGGCAGGCTCTACTGTGGTATCTAAGGATTTCCTCTCTGAAAACACGGCACTTTTACCCGAAGAACTCTGCTTTAGTTGCAGGTGGAACACAAGCTGCATTTCACCCACACTGTAAACAAAAGGCCCTTTCCCAAATGAATCTTCTATATGCAGGGTGTCCCTCATGCAGCGAACTGCCTCAACCAAGGCAGGCTCTAGTAAGTACTGTAAGCATTTCTTCACCAAATACATGCAGTTTTACCCGAAGAACTCTGCTTTAGTTGCAGGTGGAACACAAGCAGCATTTCTCCCACTGTGTACTCTTTGGTCTCTTCCACGAATGAACTTCTATATGCAGGTTTTCCCACATGGTGCGAACTGCTCTCAACGACGGAAGGCTGTAACGAGGACTGTAGGCATTTCCTCTTCCAAACCATGGCAGTTTTACCCAAAGAACTCTGCTGTAGTAGCAGGTGGAACACAAGCAGCATTTCTCCCACTGTGTCCTCTCTGAGCTCCTCCACGAATGAACTCTTATATGCAAGGTTTGCCACGTGGAGCGAACTGCCTCAAACAAGGCAGGCTGTTGTGAGGACTGTTAGCATTTGCTCTCCCTAAACACGCAGTTTTAATGGAAGAACTCTGCTTTAGTTGCAGGTGGAACACAAGCATCTATTCTCCCACAGTGTACACAATGTGCACGTCCCCTAATGAACTTGTTCTATAAGAATGGTTTCCCGCGTGGACCGAACTGCCTCAACCATGGCAGGCTCTACTGTGGTCTCTAAGGATTTCTTCTGTGAAAACACGGCACTTTTACACGAAGAACTCTGCTTTAGTGGCAGGTGGAACACAAGCTGCATTTCACCCACACTGTAAATAAAGGGCCCTTCCCCAAATGAATCTTCTCTATGCAAGGTGTCCTGCCTGCAGCAAACTGCCACAACCAAGGCAGGCACTAGTAAGGACTGTAAGCATTTCCTCTCCCAAACACACAGTTTTACCCGAAGAACTCTGCTTTAGTTGCAGGTGGAACACAAGCAGTATTTCTCCCACTGTGTACTCTTTGGTCTCTTCCACGAATGAACATCTATATGCAGCGTTTCCCATGTGGAGCGAACTGCCTCAACCACGGCAGGCTGTAGTGAGGACTGTAAGCATTTCCTCTTCAAAACACAGCAGATTACCCAAAGAACTCTGCTTTTGTTGCAGGTGGAACACAAGCAGCATTTCTCCCACTGTGTACTCTCTGGGCTCTTCCACGAATGAACTCTTATATGCAGGGTTTCCCACGTGGAGCGAACTGCCTCAAACAAGGCAGGCTGTAGTGAGGACTGTAAGCATTTCCTCTCCCTAAACACGCAGTTTTAATGGAAGAACTCTGCTTTAGTTGCAGGTGGAACACAAGCAGCTTTTCTCCCACAGTGTACACAAAGGGCACTTCCCCTAATGAACATGTTCTATAAGAATGCTTTCCAGCGTGGAGCGAATTGCCTCAACCATGGCAGGCTCTACTATGGTATCTAAGGATTTCCTCTCTGAAAACACGGCACTTTTACCAGAAGAACTCTGCTTTAGTTGCAGGTGGAGCACAAGCTGCATTTCACCCACACTGTACACAAAGGGCCCATCCACAAATGAATCTTCTTTATGCAGGGTGTCCTGCCTGCAGTGAAATGACACAACCAAGGCAGGCACTAGTAAGGACTGTAAGCATTTCCTCTCCCAAAACACGCAGTTTTACCCAAAGAACTCTGCTTTAGTTGCAGGTGGAACACAAGCAGCATTTCTCCCACTGTGTACTCTTTGGCCTCTTCAACGAATGAACTTCTATATGCAGGGTTTCCCACGTGGAGCGAACTGCCTCAACCACGGCAAGCTGTAGCGAGGACTGTAAGCATTTCCTCTTCCAAAACACGGCAGTTTTACCCAAAGAACTCTGCTTTAGTTGCAGGTGGAACACAAGCAGCATTTCTCCCACTGTGTACTCTTAGGTCTCTTCCACGAATGAAATTCTATATGCAGGGTTTCCCATGTGGAGCGAACTGCCTCAACCACGGCAGGCTGTAGCGAGGACTGTAAGCATTTCCTCTCACAAAACACGCAGTTTTAACGGAAGAACCCTGCTGTAGTTGCAGGTGGAACACAAGCATCTTTTCTCCCACAGTGTACTCAATGGGCACTTCCCCTAATGAACTTGTTCTATAAGAATGCTTTCCAGCGTGGAGCGAACTGCCTCAACCATGGCAGGCTCTACTGTGGTCTCTAAGGATTTCCTCTCTGAAAACACGGCACTTTTACCTGAAGAACTCTGCTTTAGTTGCAGGTGGAACACAAGCTGTATTTCACCCACACTGTACACCAAGGGCCCTTCCCCAAATGAATCTTCTATATGCAGGGTGTCCCGCCTGCAGCGAACTGCCACAACCAAGGCAGGCACTAGTAAGGACTGTAAGCATTTCCTATCCCAAAACACGCAGTTTTACCCGAAGAACTCTGCTTTAGTTGCAGGTGGAACACAAGCAGCATTTCTCCCACTGTGTACTCTTTGGTCTCTTCCACGAATGAACTTCTATATGCAGGTTTTCCCACGTGGTGCGAACTGCCCTCAACCACGGAAGGCTGTAGCGAGGACTGTAGGCATTTCCTCTTCCAAACCATGGCAGTTTTACCCAAAGAACTCTGCTGTAGTAGCAGGTGGAACACAAGCAGCATTTCTCCCACTGTGTACTCTCTGAGCTCCTCCACGAATGAACTCTTATATGCAAGGTTTGCCACGTGGAGCGAACTGCCTCAAACAAGGCAGGCTGTTGCGAGGACTGTTAGCATTTCCTCTCCCTAAACACGCAGTTTTAATGGAAGAACTCTGCTTTAGTTGCAGGTGGAACACTAGCATCTTTTCTCCTACAGTGTACTCAATGGGCACTTCCCCTAATGAACTTGTTCTATAAGAATGCTTTCCAGCGTGGAGCGAACTGCCTCAACCATGGCAGGCTCTACTGTGGTCTCTAAGGATTTCCTCTGTGAAAATATGGCACTTTTATCCGAAGAACTCTGCTATAGTTGCAGATGGAACACAAGCTGCATTTCACCCACACTGTAAACAAAGGGCCCTTCCCCAAATGAATCTTCTTTATGCAAGGTGTCCTGCCTGCAGCAAACTGCCACAACCAAGGCAGGCACTAGTAAGGACTGTAAGCATTTCCTCTCCCAAAACACACAGTTTTACCCGAAGAACTCTGCTTTAGTTGCAGGGGGAACACAAGCAGCATTTCTCCCACTGTGTACTCTTTGGTCTCTTCCTTGAATGAACATCTATATGCAATGTTTCCCACGTGGAGTGAACTGCCTCAACCACGGCAGGCTGTAGCGAGGACTGTAAGCATTTCCTCTTCCAAAACACGGCAGTTTTACCCAAAGAACTCTGCTTTTCTTGCAGGTGGAACACAAGCAGCATTTCTCCCACTGTGTACTCTCTGGGCTCTTCCACGAATGAACTCCTATATGCAGGGTTTCCCACGTGGAGCGAACTGCCTCAAACAAGGCAGGCTGTAGTGAGGACTGTAAGCATTTCCTCTCCCTAAACACGCAGTTTTAATGGAAGAACGCTGCTTTAGTTGCAGGTGGAGCACAAGCAGCTTTTCTCCCACACTGTACACAAAGGGCACTTCCCCTAATGAACATGTCCTATAAGAATGGTTTCCCGCATGGATCGAATTGCCTCAACCATGGCAGGCTCTACTGTGGTATCTAAGGATTTCCTCTCTGAAAACACGGCACTTTTACCCGAAGAACTCTGCTTTAGTTGCAGGTGGAACACAAGCTGCATTTCACCCACACTGTAAACAAAAGGCCCTTTCCCAAATGAATCTTCTATATGCAGGGTGTCCCTCATGCAGCGAACTGCCTCAACCAAGGCAGGCTCTAGTAAGTACTGTAAGCATTTCTTCACCAAATACATGCAGTTTTACCCGAAGAACTCTGCTTTAGTTGCAGGTGGAACACAAGCAGCATTTCTCCCACTGTGTACTCTTTGGTCTCTTCCACGAATGAACTTCTATATGCAGGTTTTCCCACATGGTGCGAACTGCTCTCAACGACGGAAGGCTGTAACGAGGACTGTAGGCATTTCCTCTTCCAAACCATGGCAGTTTTACCCAAAGAACTCTGCTGTAGTAGCAGGTGGAACACAAGCAGCATTTCTCCCACTGTGTCCTCTCTGAGCTCCTCCACGAATGAACTCTTATATGCAAGGTTTGCCACGTGGAGCGAACTGCCTCAAACAAGGCAGGCTGTTGTGAGGACTGTTAGCATTTGCTCTCCCTAAACACGCAGTTTTAATGGAAGAACTCTGCTTTAGTTGCAGGTGGAACACAAGCATCTATTCTCCCACAGTGTACACAATGTGCACGTCCCCTAATGAACTTGTTCTATAAGAATGGTTTCCCGCGTGGACCGAACTGCCTCAACCATGGCAGGCTCTACTGTGGTCTCTAAGGATTTCTTCTGTGAAAACACGGCACTTTTACACGAAGAACTCTGCTTTAGTGGCAGGTGGAACACAAGCTGCATTTCACCCACACTGTAAATAAAGGGCCCTTCCCCAAATGAATCTTCTCTATGCAAGGTGTCCTGCCTGCAGCAAACTGCCACAACCAAGGCAGGCACTAGTAAGGACTGTAAGCATTTCCTCTCCCAAACACACAGTTTTACCCGAAGAACTCTGCTTTAGTTGCAGGTGGAACACAAGCAGTATTTCTCCCACTGTGTACTCTTTGGTCTCTTCCACGAATGAACATCTATATGCAGCGTTTCCCATGTGGAGCGAACTGCCTCAACCACGGCAGGCTGTAGTGAGGACTGTAAGCATTTCCTCTTCAAAACACAGCAGATTACCCAAAGAACTCTGCTTTTGTTGCAGGTGGAACACAAGCAGCATTTCTCCCACTGTGTACTCTCTGGGCTCTTCCACGAATGAACTCTTATATGCAGGGTTTCCCACGTGGAGCGAACTGCCTCAAACAAGGCAGGCTGTAGTGAGGACTGTAAGCATTTCCTCTCCCTAAACACGCAGTTTTAATGGAAGAACTCTGCTTTAGTTGCAGGTGGAACACAAGCAGCTTTTCTCCCACAGTGTACACAAAGGGCACTTCCCCTAATGAACATGTTCTATAAGAATGCTTTCCAGCGTGGAGCGAATTGCCTCAACCATGGCAGGCTCTACTATGGTATCTAAGGATTTCCTCTCTGAAAACACGGCACTTTTACCAGAAGAACTCTGCTTTAGTTGCAGGTGGAGCACAAGCTGCATTTCACCCACACTGTACACAAAGGGCCCATCCACAAATGAATCTTCTTTATGCAGGGTGTCCTGCCTGCAGTGAAATGACACAACCAAGGCAGGCACTAGTAAGGACTGTAAGCATTTCCTCTCCCAAAACACGCAGTTTTACCCAAAGAACTCTGCTTTAGTTGCAGGTGGAACACAAGCAGCATTTCTCCCACTGTGTACTCTTTGGCCTCTTCAACGAATGAACTTCTATATGCAGGGTTTCCCACGTGGAGCGAACTGCCTCAACCATGGCAGGCTGTAGCGAGGACTGTAAGCATTTCCTATCCCAAAACACGCAGTTTTACCCGAAGAACTCTGCTTTAGTTGCAGGTGGAACACAAGCAGCATTTCTCCCACTGTGTACTCTTTGGTCTCTTCCACGAATGAACTTCTATATGCAGGTTTTCCCACGTGGTGCGAACTGCCCTCAACCACGGAAGGCTGTAGCGAGGACTGTAGGCATTTCCTCTTCCAAACCATGGCAGTTTTACCCAAAGAACTCTGCTGTAGTAGCAGGTGGAACACAAGCAGCATTTCTCCCACTGTGTACTCTCTGAGCTCCTCCACGAATGAACTCTTATATGCAAGGTTTGCCACGTGGAGCGAACTGCCTCAAACAAGGCAGGCTGTTGCGAGGACTGTTAGCATTTCCTCTCCCTAAACACGCAGTTTTAATGGAAGAACTCTGCTTTAGTTGCAGGTGGAACACTAGCATCTTTTCTCCTACAGTGTACACAAAGGGCACTTCCCCTAATGAACATGTCCTATAAGAATGGTTTCCCGCATGGATCGAATTGCCTCAACCATGGCAGGCTCGACTGTGGTCTCTAAGGATTTCCTCTCTGAAAACACGGCACTTTTACCCGAAGAACTCTGCTTTAGTTGCAGGTGGAACACAAGCTGCATTTCACCCACACTGTAAACAAAAGGCCCTTCCCCAAATGAATCTTCTATATGCAGGGTGTCCCTCATGCAGCAAACTGCCACAACCAAGGCAGGCACTAGTAAGGACTGTAAGCATTTCTTCACCAAATACACGCAGTTTTACCCGAAGAACTCTGCTTTAGTTGCAGGTGGAACACAAGCAGCATTTCTCCCACTGTGTACTCTTTGGTCTCTTCCACGAATGAACTTCTATATGCAGGTTTTCCCACGTGGTGCGAACTGCTCTCAACGACGGAAGGCTGTAGCGAGGACTGTAGGCATTTCCTCTTCCAAACCATGGCAGTTTTACCCAAAGAACTCTGCTGTAGTAGCAGGTGGAACACAAGCAGCATTTCTCCCACTGTGTACTCTCTGAGCTCCTCCACGAATGAACTCTTATATGCAAGGTTTGCCACGTGGAGCGAACTGCCTCAAACAAGGCAGGCTGTTGTGAGGACTGTTAGCATTTGCTCTCCCTAAACACGCAGTTTTAATGGAAGAACTCTGCTTTAGTTGCAGGTGGAACACAAGCATCTATTCTCCCACAGTGTACACAATGTGCACGTCCCCTAATGAACTTGTTCTATAAGAATGGTTTCCCGCGTGGACCGAACTGCCTCAACCATGGCAGGCTCTACTGTGGTCTCTAAGGATTTCTTCTGTGAAAACACGGCACTTTTACACGAAGAACTCTGCTTTAGTGGCAGGTGGAACACAAGCTGCATTTCACCCACACTGTAAATAAAGGGCCCTTCCCCAAATGAATCTTCTTTATGCAAGGTGTCCTGCCTGCAGCAAACTGCCACAACCAAGGCAGGCACTAGTAAGGACTGTAAGCATTTCCTCTCCCAAACACACAGTTTTACCCGAAGAACTCTGCTTTAGTTGCAGGTGGAACACAAGCAGTATTTCTCCCACTGTGTACTCTTTGGTCTCTTCCACGAATGAACATCTATATGCAGCGTTTCCCATGTGGAGCGAACTGCCTCAACCACGGCAGGCTGTAGTGAGGACTGTAAGCATTTCCTCTTCAAAACACAGCAGATTACCCAAAGAACTCTGCTTTTGTTGCAGGTGGAACACAAGCAGCATTTCTCCCACTGTGTACTCTCTGGGCTCTTCCACGAATGAACTCTTATATGCAGGGTTTCCCACGTGGAGCGAACTGCCTCAAACAAGGCAGGCTGTTGCGAGGACTGTTAGCATTTCCTCTCCCTAAACACGCAGTTTTAATGGAAGAACTCTGCTTTAGTTGCAGGTGGAACACTAGCATCTTTTCTCCTACAGTGTACTCAATGGGCACTTCCCCTAATGAACTTGTTCTATAAGAATGCTTTCCAGCGTGGAGCGAACTGCCTCAACCATGGCAGGCTCTACTGTGGTCTCTAAGGATTTCCTCTGTGAAAATACGGCACTTTTATCCGAAGAACTCTGCTATAGTTGCAGATGGAACACAAGCTGCATTTCACCCACACTGTAAACAAAGGGCCCTTCCCCAAATGAATCTTCTTTATGCAAGGTGTCCTGCCTGCAGCAAACTGCCACAACCAAGGCAGGCACTAGTAAGGACTGTAAGCATTTCCTCTCCCAAAACACACAGTTTTACCCGAAGAACTCTGCTTTAGTTGCAGGGGGAACACAAGCAGCATTTCTCCCACTGTGTACTCTTTGGTCTCTTCCTTGAATGAACATCTATATGCAATGTTTCCCACGTGGAGTGAACTGCCTCAACCACGGCAGGCTGTAGCGAGGACTGTAAGCATTTCCTCTTCCAAAACACGGCAGTTTTACCCAAAGAACTCTGCTTTTCTTGCAGGTGGAACACAAGCAGCATTTCTCCCACTGTGTACTCTCTGGGCTCTTCCACGAATGAACTCCTATATGCAGGGTTTCCCACGTGGAGCGAACTGCCTCAAACAAGGCAGGCTGTAGTGAGGACTGTAAGCATTTCCTCTCCCTAAACACGCAGTTTTAATGGAAGAACGCTGCTTTAGTTGCAGGTGGAGCACAAACAGCTTTTCTCCCACACTGTACACAAAGGGCACTTCCCCTAATGAACATGTCCTATAAGAATGGTTTCCCGCATGGATCGAATTGCCTCAACCATGGCAGGCTCGACTGTGGTATCTAAGGATTTCCTCTCTGAAAACACGTCACTTTTACCCGAAGAACTCTGCTTTAGTTGCAGGTGGAACACAAGCTGCATTTCACCCACACTGTAAACAAAAGGCCCTTCCCCAAATGAATCTTCTATATGCAGGGTGTCCCTCATGCAGCGAACTGCCTCAACCAAGGCAGGCTCTAGTAAGTACTGTAAGCATTTCTTCACCAAATACACGCAGTTTTACCCGAAGAACTCTGCTTTAGTTGCAGGTGGAACACAAGCAGCATTTCTCCCACTGTGTACTCTTTGGTCTCTTCCACGAATGAACTTCTATATGCAGGTTTTCCCACGTGGTGCGAACTGCTCTCAACGACGGAATGCTGTAGCGAGGACTGTAGGCATTTCCTCTTCCAAACCATGGCAGTTTTACCCAAAGAACTCTGCTGTAGTAGCAGGTGGAACACAAGCAGCATTTCTCCCACTGTGTACTCTCTGAGCTCCTCCACGAATGAACTCTTATATGCAAGGTTTGCCACGTGGAGCGAACTGCCTCAAAGAAGGCAGGCTGTTGTGAGGACTGTTAGCATTTGCTCTCCCTAAACACGCAGTTTTAATGGAAGAACTCTGCTTTAGTTGCAGGTGGAACACAAGCATCTATTCTCCCACAGTGTACACAATGTGCACGTCCCCTAATGAACTTGTTCTATAAGAATGGTTTCCCGCGTGGACCGAACTGCCTCAACCATGGCAGGCTCTACTGTGGTCTCTAAGGATTTCTTCTGTGAAAACACGGCACTTTTACACGAAGAACTCTGCTTTAGTGGCAGGTGGAACACAAGCTGCATTTCACCCACACTGTAAATAAAGGGCCCTTCCCCAAATGAATCTTCTTTATGCAAGGTGTCCTGCCTGCAGCAAACTGCCACAACCAAGGCAGGCACTAGTAAGGACTGTAAGCATTTCCTCTCCCAAACACACAGTTTTACCCGAAGAACTCTGCTTTAGTTGCAGGTGGAACACAAGCAGTATTTCTCCCACTGTGTACTCTTTGGTCTCTTCCACGAATGAACATCTATATGCAGCGTTTCCCATGTGGAGCGAACTGCCTCAACCACGGCAGGCTGTAGTGAGGACTGTAAGCATTTCCTCTTCAAAACACAGCAGATTACCCAAAGAACTCTGCTTTTGTTGCAGGTGGAACACAAGCAGCATTTCTCCCACTGTGTACTCTCTGGGCTCTTCCACGAATGAACTCTTATATGCAGGGTTTCCCACGTGGAGCGAACTGCCTCAAACAAGGCAGGCTGTAGTGAGGACTGTAAGCATTTCCTCTCCCTAAACACGCAGTTTTAATGGAAGAACTCTGCTTTAGTTGCAGGTGGAACACAAGCAGCTTTTCTCCCACAGTGTACACAAAGGGCACTTCCCCTAATGAACATGTTCTATAAGAATGGTTTCCCGCATGGATCGAATTGCCTCAACCATGGCAGGCTCTACTATGGTATCTAAGGATTTCCTCTCTGAAAACACGGCACTTTTACCAGAAGAACTCTGCTTTAGTTGCAGGTGGAGCACAAGCTGCATTTCACCCACACTGTACACAAAGGGCCCATCCACAAATGAATCTTCTATATGCAGGGTGTCCTGCCTGCAGCGAAATGACACAACCAAGGCAGGCACTAGTAAGGACTGTAAGCATTTCCTCTCCCAAAACACGCAGTTTTACCCAAAGAACTCTGCTTTAGTTGCAGGTGGAACACAAGCAGCATTTCTCCCACTGTGTACTCTTTGGCCTCTTCAACGAATGAACTTCTATATGCAGGGTTTCCCACGTGGAGCGAACTGCCTCAACCATGGCAGGCTGTAGCGAGGACTGTAAGCATTTCCTATCCCAAAACACGCAGTTTTACCCGAAGAACTCTGCTTTAGTTGCAGGTGGAACACAAGCAGCATTTCTCCCACTGTGTACTCTTTGGTCTCTTCCACGAATGAACTTCTATATGCAGGTTTTCCCACGTGGTGCGAACTGCCCTCAACCACGGAAGGCTGTAGCGAGGACTGTAGGCATTTCCTCTTCCAAACCATGGCAGTTTTACCCAAAGAACTCTGCTGTAGTAGCAGGTGGAACACAAGCAGCATTTCTCCCACTGTGTACTCTCTGAGCTCCTCCACGAATGAACTCTTATATGCAAGGTTTGCCACGTGGAGCGAACTGCCTCAAACAAGGCAGGCTGTTGCGAGGACTGTTAGCATTTCCTCTCCCTAAACACGCAGTTTTAATGGAAGAACTCTGCTTTAGTTGCAGGTGGAACACTAGCATCTTTTCTCCTACAGTGTACACAAAGGGCACTTCCCCTAATGAACATGTCCTATAAGAATGGTTTCCCGCATGGATCGAATTGCCTCAACCATGGCAGGCTCGACTGTGGTCTCTAAGGATTTCCTCTCTGAAAACACGGCACTTTTACCCGAAGAACTCTGCTTTAGTTGCAGGTGGAACACAAGCTGCATTTCACCCACACTGTAAACAAAAGGCCCTTCCCCAAATGAATCTTCTATATGCAGGGTGTCCCTCATGCAGCAAACTGCCACAACCAAGGCAGGCACTAGTAAGGACTGTAAGCATTTCTTCACCAAATACACGCAGTTTTACCCGAAGAACTCTGCTTTAGTTGCAGGTGGAACACAAGCAGCATTTCTCCCACTGTGTACTCTTTGGTCTCTTCCACGAATGAACTTCTATATGCAGGTTTTCCCACGTGGTGCGAACTGCTCTCAACGACGGAAGGCTGTAGCGAGGACTGTAGGCATTTCCTCTTCCAAACCATGGCAGTTTTACCCAAAGAACTCTGCTGTAGTAGCAGGTGGAACACAAGCAGCATTTCTCCCACTGTGTACTCTCTGAGCTCCTCCACAAATGAACTCTTATATGCAAGGTTTGCCACGTGGAGCGAACTGCCTCAAACAAGGCAGGCTGTTGTGAGGACTGTTAGCATTTGCTCTCCCTAAACACGCAGTTTTAATGGAAGAACTCTGCTTTAGTTGCAGGTGGAACACAAGCATCTATTCTCCCACAGTGTACACAATGTGCACGTCCCCTAATGAACTTGTTCTATAAGAATGGTTTCCCGCGTGGACCGAACTGCCTCAACCATGGCAGGCTCTACTGTGGTCTCTAAGGATTTCTTCTGTGAAAACACGGCACTTTTACACGAAGAACTCTGCTTTAGTGGCAGGTGGAACACAAGCTGCATTTCACCCACACTGTAAATAAAGGGCCCTTCCCCAAATGAATCTTCTTTATGCAAGGTGTCCTGCCTGCAGCAAACTGCCACAACCAAGGCAGGCACTAGTAAGGACTGTAAGCATTTCCTCTCCCAAACACACAGTTTTACCCGAAGAACTCTGCTTTAGTTGCAGGTGGAACACAAGCAGTATTTCTCCCACTGTGTACTCTTTGGTCTCTTCCACGAATGAACATCTATATGCAGCGTTTCCCATGTGGAGCGAACTGCCTCAACCACGGCAGGCTGTAGTGAGGACTGTAAGCATTTCCTCTTCAAAACACAGCAGATTACCCAAAGAACTCTGCTTTTGTTGCAGGTGGAACACAAGCAGCATTTCTCCCACTGTGTACTCTCTGGGCTCTTCCACGAATGAACTCTTATATGCAGGGTTTCCCACGTGGAGCGAACTGCCTCAAACAAGGCAGGCTGTTGCGAGGACTGTTAGCATTTCCTCTCCCTAAACACGCAGTTTTAATGGAAGAACTCTGCTTTAGTTGCAGGTGGAACACTAGCATCTTTTCTCCTACAGTGTACTCAATGGGCACTTCCCCTAATGAACTTGTTCTATAAGAATGCTTTCCAGCGTGGAGCGAACTGCCTCAACCATGGCAGGCTCTACTGTGGTCTCTAAGGATTTCCTCTGTGAAAATACGGCACTTTTATCCGAAGAACTCTGCTATAGTTGCAGATGGAACACAAGCTGCATTTCACCCACACTGTAAACAAAGGGCCCTTCCCCAAATGAATCTTCTTTATGCAAGGTGTCCTGCCTGCAGCAAACTGCCACAACCAAGGCAGGCACTAGTAAGGACTGTAAGCATTTCCTCTCCCAAAACACACAGTTTTACCCGAAGAACTCTGCTTTAGTTGCAGGGGGAACACAAGCAGCATTTCTCCCACTGTGTACTCTTTGGTCTCTTCCTTGAATGAACATCTATATGCAATGTTTCCCACGTGGAGTGAACTGCCTCAACCACGGCAGGCTGTAGCGAGGACTGTAAGCATTTCCTCTTCCAAAACACGGCAGTTTTACCCAAAGAACTCTGCTTTTCTTGCAGGTGGAACACAAGCAGCATTTCTCCCACTGTGTACTCTCTGGGCTCTTCCACGAATGAACTCCTATATGCAGGGTTTCCCACGTGGAGCGAACTGCCTCAAACAAGGCAGGCTGTAGTGAGGACTGTAAGCATTTCCTCTCCCTAAACACGCAGTTTTAATGGAAGAACGCTGCTTTAGTTGCAGGTGGAGCACAAACAGCTTTTCTCCCACACTGTACACAAAGGGCACTTCCCCTAATGAACATGTCCTATAAGAATGGTTTCCCGCATGGATCGAATTGCCTCAACCATGGCAGGCTCGACTGTGGTATCTAAGGATTTCCTCTCTGAAAACACGTCACTTTTACCCGAAGAACTCTGCTTTAGTTGCAGGTGGAACACAAGCTGCATTTCACCCACACTGTAAACAAAAGGCCCTTCCCCAAATGAATCTTCTATATGCAGGGTGTCCCTCATGCAGCGAACTGCCTCAACCAAGGCAGGCTCTAGTAAGTACTGTAAGCATTTCTTCACCAAATACACGCAGTTTTACCCGAAGAACTCTGCTTTAGTTGCAGGTGGAACACAAGCAGCATTTCTCCCACTGTGTACTCTTTGGTCTCTTCCACGAATGAACTTCTATATGCAGGTTTTCCCACGTGGTGCGAACTGCTCTCAACGACGGAATGCTGTAGCGAGGACTGTAGGCATTTCCTCTTCCAAACCATGGCAGTTTTACCCAAAGAACTCTGCTGTAGTAGCAGGTGGAACACAAGCAGCATTTCTCCCACTGTGTACTCTCTGAGCTCCTCCACGAATGAACTCTTATATGCAAGGTTTGCCACGTGGAGCGAACTGCCTCAAAGAAGGCAGGCTGTTGTGAGGACTGTTAGCATTTGCTCTCCCTAAACACGCAGTTTTAATGGAAGAACTCTGCTTTAGTTGCAGGTGGAACACAAGCATCTATTCTCCCACAGTGTACACAATGTGCACGTCCCCTAATGAACTTGTTCTATAAGAATGGTTTCCCGCGTGGACCGAACTGCCTCAACCATGGCAGGCTCTACTGTGGTCTCTAAGGATTTCTTCTGTGAAAACACGGCACTTTTACACGAAGAACTCTGCTTTAGTGGCAGGTGGAACACAAGCTGCATTTCACCCACACTGTAAATAAAGGGCCCTTCCCCAAATGAATCTTCTTTATGCAAGGTGTCCTGCCTGCAGCAAACTGCCACAACCAAGGCAGGCACTAGTAAGGACTGTAAGCATTTCCTCTCCCAAACACACAGTTTTACCCGAAGAACTCTGCTTTAGTTGCAGGTGGAACACAAGCAGTATTTCTCCCACTGTGTACTCTTTGGTCTCTTCCACGAATGAACATCTATATGCAGCGTTTCCCATGTGGAGCGAACTGCCTCAACCACGGCAGGCTGTAGTGAGGACTGTAAGCATTTCCTCTTCAAAACACAGCAGATTACCCAAAGAACTCTGCTTTTGTTGCAGGTGGAACACAAGCAGCATTTCTCCCACTGTGTACTCTCTGGGCTCTTCCACGAATGAACTCTTATATGCAGGGTTTCCCACGTGGAGCGAACTGCCTCAAACAAGGCAGGCTGTAGTGAGGACTGTAAGCATTTCCTCTCCCTAAACACGCAGTTTTAATGGAAGAACTCTGCTTTAGTTGCAGGTGGAACACAAGCAGCTTTTCTCCCACAGTGTACACAAAGGGCACTTCCCCTAATGAACATGTTCTATAAGAATGGTTTCCCGCATGGATCGAATTGCCTCAACCATGGCAGGCTCTACTATGGTATCTAAGGATTTCCTCTCTGAAAACACGGCACTTTTACCAGAAGAACTCTGCTTTAGTTGCAGGTGGAGCACAAGCTGCATTTCACCCACACTGTACACAAAGGGCCCATCCACAAATGAATCTTCTATATGCAGGGTGTCCTGCCTGCAGCGAAATGACACAACCAAGGCAGGCACTAGTAAGGACTGTAAGCATTTCCTCTCCCAAAACACGCAGTTTTACCCAAAGAACTCTGCTTTAGTTGCAGGTGGAACACAAGCAGCATTTCTCCCACTGTGTACTCTTTGGCCTCTTCAACGAATGAACTTCTATATGCAGGGTTTCCCACGTGGAGCGAACTGCCTCAACCACGGCAGGCTGTAGCGAGGACTGTAAGCATTTCCTCTTCCAAAACACGGCAGTTTTACCCAAAGAACTCTGCTTTAGTTGCAGGTGGAACACAAGCAGCATTTCTCCCACTGTGTACTCTTAGGTCTCTTCCACGAATGAAATTCTATATGCAGGGTTTCCCATGTGGAGCGAACTGCCTCAACCACGGCAGGCTGTAGCGAGGACTATAAGCATTTCCTCTCACAAAACACGCAGTTTTAACGGAAGAACCCTGCTGTAGTTGCAGGTGGAACACAAGCATCTTTTCTCCCACAGTGTACTCAATGGGCACTTCCCCTAATGAACTTGTTCTATAAGAATGCTTTCCAGCGTGGAGCGAACTGCCTCAACCATGGCAGGCTCTACTGTGGTCTCTAAGGATTTCCTCTCTGAAAACACGGCACTTTTACCTGAAGAACTCTTCTTTAGTTGCAGGTGGAACACAAGCTGTATTTCACCCACACTGTACACCAAGGGCCCTTCCCCAAATGAATCTTCTATATGCAGGGTGTCCCGCCTGCAGCGAACTGCCACAACCAAGGCAGGCACTAGTAAGGACTGTAAGCATTTCCTATCCCAAAACACGCAGTTTAACCCGAAGAACTCTGCTTTAGTTGCAGGTGGAACACAAGCAGCATTTCTCCCACTGTGTACTCTTTGGTCTCTTCCACGAATGAACTTCTATATGCAGGTTTTCCCACGTGGTGCGAACTGCCCTCAACCACGGAAGGCTGTAGCGAGGACTGTAGGCATTTCCTCTTCCAAACCATGGCAGTTTTACCCAAAGACCTCTGCTGTAGTAGCAGGTGGAACACAAGCAGCATTTCTCCCACTGTATACTCTCTGAGCTCCTCCACGAATGAACTCTTATATGCAGGGTTTGCCACGTGGAGCGAACTGCCTCAAACAAGGCAGGCTGTTGCGAGGACTGTTAGCATTTCCTCTCCCTAAACACGCAGTTTTAATGGAAGAACTCTGCTTTAGTTGCAGGTGGAACACTAGCATCTTTTCTCCTACAGTGTACTCAATGGGCACTTCCCCTAATGAACTTGTTCTATAAGAATGCTTTCCAGCGTGGAGCGAACTGCCTCAACCATGGCAGGCTCTACTGTGGTCTCTAAGGATTTCCTCTGTGAAAATACGGCACTTTTATCCGAAGAACTCTGCTATAGTTGCAGATGGAACACAAGCTGCATTTCACCCACACTGAAAACAAAGGGCCCTTCCCCAAATGAATCTTCTTTATGCAAGGTGTCCTGCCTGCAGCAAACTTCCACAACCAAGGCAGGCACTAGTAAGGACTGTAAGCATTTCCTCTCCCAAAACACACAGTTTTACCCGAAGAACTCTGCTTTAGTTGCAGGGGGAACACAAGCAGCATTTCTCCCACTGTGTACTCTTTGGTCTCTTCCACGAATGAACTTCTATATGCAGGTTTTCCCACATGGTGCGAACTGCTCTCAACGACGGAAGGCTGTAGCGAGGACTGTAGGCATTTCCTCTTCCAAACCATGGCAGTTTTACCCAAAGAACTCTGCTGTAGTAGCAGGTGGAACACAAGCAGCATTTCTCCCACTGTGTACTCTCTGAGCTCCTCCACGAATGAACTCTTATATGCAAGGTTTGCCACGTGGAGCGAACTGCCTCAAACAAGGCAGGCTGTTGTGAGGACTGTTAGCATTTGCTCTCCCTAAACACGCAGTTTTAATGGAAGAACTCTGCTTTAGTTGCAGGTGGAACACAAGCATCTATTCTCCCACAGTGTACACAATGTGCACGTCCCCTAATGAACTTGTTCTATAAGAATGGTTTCCCGCGTGGAGCGAACTGCCTCAACCATGGCAGGCTCTACTGTGGTCTCTAAGGATTTCTTCTGTGAAAACACGGCACTTTTACACGAAGAACTCTGCTTTAGTGGCAGGTGGAACACAAGCTGCATTTCACCCACACTGTAAATAAAGGGCCCTTCCCCAAATGAATCTTCTCTATGCAAGGTGTCCTGCCTGCAGCAAACTGCCACAACCAAGGCAGGCACTAGTAAGGACTGTAAGCATTTCCTCTCCCAAACACACAGTTTTACCCGAAGAACTCTGCTTTAGTTGCAGGTGGAACACAAGCAGTATTTCTCCCACTGTGTACTCTTTGGTCTCTTCCACGAATGAACATCTATATGCAGCGTTTCCCATGTGGAGCGAACTGCCTCAACCACGGCAGGCTGTAGTGAGGACTGTAAGCATTTCCTCTTCAAAACACAGCAGATTACCCAAAGAACTCTGCTTTTGTTGCAGGTGGAACACAAGCAGCATTTCTCCCACTGTGTACTCTCTGGGCTCTTCCACGAATGAACTCTTATATGCAGGGTTTCCCACGTGGAGCGAACTGCCTCAAACAAGGCAGGCTGTAGTGAGGACTGTAAGCATTTCCTCTCCCTAAACACGCAGTTTTAATGGAAGAACTCTGCTTTAGTTGCAGGTGGAACACAAGCAGCTTTTCTCCCACAGTGTACACAAAGGGCACTTCCCCTAATGAACATGTTCTATAAGAATGGTTTCCCGCATGGAGCGAATTGCCTCAACCATGGCAGGCTCTACTATGGTATCTAAGGATTTCCTCTCTGAAAACACGGCACTTTTACCAGAAGAACTCTGCTTTAGTTGCAGGTGGAGCACAAGCTGCATTTCACCCACACTGTACACAAAGGGCCCATCCACAAATGAATCTTCTATATGCAGGGTGTCCTGCCTGCAGCGAAATGACACAACCAAGGCAGGCACTAGTAAGGACTGTAAGCATTTCCTCTCCCAAAACACGCAGTTTTACCCAAAGAACTCTGCTTTAGTTGCAGGTGGAACACAAGCAGCATTTCTCCCACTGTGTACTCTTTGGCCTCTTCAACGAATGAACTTCTATATGCAGGGTTTCCCACGTGGAGCGAACTGCCTCAACCACGGCAGGCTGTAGCGAGGACTGTAAGCATTTCCTCTTCCAAAACACGGCAGTTTTACCCAAAGAACTCTGCTTTAGTTGCAGATGGAACACAAGCATCTTTTCTCCCACAGTGTACACAATGGGCACTTCCCCTAATGAACTTGTTCTATAAGAATGCTTTCCAGCGTGGAGCGAACTGCCTCAACCATGGCAGGCTCTACTATGGTATCTAAGGATTTCCTCTCTGAAAACACGGCACTTTTACCAGAAGAACTCTGCTTTAGTTGCAGGTGGAACACAAGCAGCATTTCTCCCGCTGTGTACTCTTTGGCCTCTTCAACAAATGAACTTCTGTATGCAGGGTTTCCCACGTGGAGCGAACTGCCTCAACCACGGCAGGCTGTAGCGAGGACTGTAAGCATTTCCTCTTCCAAAACACGGCAGTTTTACCCAAAGAACTCTGCTTTAGTTGCAGGTGGAACACAAGCAGCATTTCTCCCACTGTGTACTCTTAGGTCTCTTCCACGAATGAAATTCTATATGCAGGGTTTCCCATGTGGAGCGAACTGCCTCAACCACGGCAGGCTGTAGCGAGGACTGTAAGCATTTCCTCTCACAAAACACGCAGTTTTAACGGAAGATCCCTGCTGTAGTTGCAGGTGGAACACAAGCATCTTTTCTCCCACAGTGTACTCAATGGGCACTTCCCCTAATGAACTTGTTCTATAAGAATGCTTTCCAGCGTGGAGCGAACTGCCTCAACCATGGCAGGCTCTACTGTGGTCTCTAAGGATTTCCTCTCTGAAAACACGGCACTTTTACCTGAAGAACTCTGCTATAGTTGCAGGTGGAACACAAGCTGTATTTCACCCACACTGTACACCAAGGGCCCTTCCCCAAATGAATCTTCTATATGCAGGGTGTCCCGCCTGCAGCGAACTGCCACAACCAAGGCAGGCACTAGTAAGGACTGTAAGCATTTCCTATCCCAAAACACGCAGTTTTACCCGAAGAACTCTGCTTTAGTTGCAGGTGGAACACAAGCAGCATTTCTCCCACTGTGTACTCTTTGGTCTCTTCCACGAATGAACTTCTATATGCAGGTTTTCCCACGTGGTGCGAACTGCCCTCAACCATGGAAGGCTGTAGCGAGGACTGTAGGCATTTCCTCTTCCAAACCATGGCAGTTTTACCCAAAGAACTCTGCTGTAGTAGCAGGTGGAACACAAGCAGCATTTCTCCCACTGTGTACTCTCTGAGCTCCTCCACGAATGAACTCTTATATGCAAGGTTTGCCACGTGGAGCGAACTGCCTCAAACAAGGCAGGCTGTTGCGAGGACTGTTAGCATTTCCTCTCCCCAAACACGCAGTTTTAATGGAAGAACTCTGCTTTAGTTGCAGGTGGAACACTAGCATCTTTTCTCCTACAGTGTACTCAATGGGCACTTCCCCTAATGAACTTGTTCTATAAGAATGCTTTCCAGCGTGGAGCGAACTGCCTCAACCATGGCAGGCTCTACTGTGGTCTCTAAGGATTTCCTCTGTGAAAATACGGCACTTTTATCCGAAGAACTCTGCTATAGTTGCAGATGGAAGACAAGCTGCATTTCACCCACACTGTAAACAAAGGGCCCTTCCCCAAATGAATCTTCTTTATGCAAGGTGTCCTGCCTGCAGCAAACTGCCACAACCAAGGCAGGCACTAGTAAGGACTGTAAGCATTTCCTCTCCCAAAACACACAGTTTTACCCGAAGAACTCTGCTTTAGTTGCAGGGGGAACACAAGCAGCATTTCTCCCACTGTGTACTCTTTGGTCTCTTCCTTGAATGAACATCTATATGCAATGTTTCCCACGTGGAGTGAACTGCCTCAACCACGGCAGGCTGTAGCGAGGACTGTAAGCATTTCCTCTTCCAAAACACGGCAGTTTTACCCAAAGAACTCTGCTTTTCTTGCAGGTGGAACACAAGCAGCATTTCTCCCACTGTGTACTCTCTGGGCTCTTCCACGAATGAACTCCTATATGCAGGGTTTCCCACGTGGAGCGAACTGCCTCAAACAAGGCAGGCTGTAGTGAGGACTGTAAGCATTTCCTCTCCCTAAACACGCAGTTTTAATGGAAGAATGCTGCTTTAGTTGCAGGTGGAGCACAAGCAGCTTTTCTCCCACACTGTACACAAAGGGCACTTCCCCTAATGAACATGTCCTATAAGAATGGTTTCCCGCATGGATCGAATTGCCTCAACCATGGCAGGCTCGACTGTGGTATCTAAGGATTTCCTCTCTGAAAACACGGCACTTTTACCCGAAGAACTCTGCTTTAGTTGCAGGTGGAACACAAGCTGCATTTCACCCACACTGTAAACAAAAGGCCCTTCCCCAAATGAATCTTCTATATGCAGGGTGTCCCTCATGCAGCGAACTGCCTCAACCAAGGCAGGCTCTAGTAAGTACTGTAAGCATTTCTTCACCAAATACACGCAGTTTTACCCGAAGAACTCTGCTTTAGTTGCAGGTGGAACACAAGCAGCATTTCTCCCACTGTGTACTCTTTGGTCTCTTCCACGAATGAACTTCTATATGCAGGATTTCCCACGTGGTGTGAACTGCTCTCAACGACGGACGGCTGTAGCGAGGACTGTAGGCATTTCCTCTTCCAAACCATGGCAGTTTTACCCAAAGAACTCTGCTGTAGTAGCAGGTGGAACACAAGCAGCATTTCTCCCACTGTGTACTCTCTGAGCTCCTCCACGAATGAACTCTTATATGCAAGGTTTGCCACGTGGAGCGAACTGCCTCAAACAAGGCAGGCTGTTGTGAGGACTGTTAGCATTTGCTCTCCCTAAACACGCAGTTTTAATGGAAGAACTCTGCTTTAGTTGCAGGTGGAACACAAGCATCTATTCTCCCACAGTGTACACAATGTGCACGTCCCCTAATGAACTTGTTCTATAAGAATGGTTTCCCGCGTGGACCGAACTGCCTCAACCATGGCAGGCTCTACTGTGGTCTCTAAGGATTTCTTCTGTGAAAACACGGCACTTTTACACGAAGAACTCTGCTTTAGTGGCAGGTGGAACACAAGCTGCATTTCACCCACACTGTAAATAAAGGGCCCTTCCCCAAATGAATCTTCTTTATGCAAGGTGTCCTGCCTGCAGCAAACTGCCACAACCAAGGCAGGCACTAGTAAGGACTGTAAGCATTTCCTCTCCCAAACACACAGTTTTACCCGAAGAACTCTGCTTTAGTTGCAGGGGGAACACAAGCAGTATTTCTCCCACTGTGTACTCTTTGGTCTCTTCCACGAATGAACATCTATATGCAGCGTTTCCCATGTGGAGCGAACTGCCTCAACCACGGCAGGCTGTAGTGAGGACTGTAAGCATTTCCTCTTCAAAACACAGCAGATTACCCAAAGAACTCTGCTTTTGTTGCAGGTGGAACACAAGCAGCATTTCTCCCACTGTGTACTCTCTGGGCTCTTCCACGAATGAACTCTTATATGCAGGGTTTCCCACGTGGAGCGAACTGCCTCAAACAAGGCAGGCTGTAGTGAGGACTGTAAGCATTTCCTCTCCCTAAACACGCAGTTTTAATGGAAGAACTCTGCTTTAGTTGCAGGTGGAACACAAGCAGCTTTTCTCCCACAGTGTACACAAAGGGCACTTCCCCTAATGAACATGTTCTATAAGAATGGTTTCCCGCATGGAGCGAATTGCCTCAACCATGGCAGGCTCTACTATGGTATCTAAGGATTTCCTCTCTGAAAACACGGCACTTTTACCAGAAGAACTCTGCTTTAGTTGCAGGTGGAGCACAAGCTGCATTTCACCCACACTGTACACAAAGGGCCCATCCACAAATGAATCTTCTATATGCAGGGTGTCCTGCCTGCAGCGAAATGACACAACCAAGGCAGGCACTAGTAAGGACTGTAAGCATTTCCTCTCCCAAAACACGCAGTTTTACCCAAAGAACTCTGCTTTAGTTGCAGGTGGAACACACGCAGCATTTCTCCCACTGTGTACTCTTTGGCCTCTTCAACGAATGAACTTCTTTATGCAGGGGTTCCCACGTGGAGCGAACTGCCTCAACCACGGCAGGCTGTAGCGAGGACTGTAAGCATTTCCTCTTCCAAAACACGGCAGTTTTACCCAAAGAACTCTGCTTTAGTTGCAGGTGGAACACAAGCAGCATTTCTCCCACTGTGTACTCTTAGGTCTCTTCCACGAATGAAATTCTATATGCAGGGTTTCCCATGTGGAGCGAACTGCCTCAACCACGGCAGGCTGTAGCGAGGACTGTAAGCATTTCCTCTCACAAAACACGCAGTTTTAACAGAAGAACCCTTCTGTAGTTGCAGGTGGAACACAAGCATCTTTTCTCCCACAGTGTACTCAATGGGCACTTCCCCTAATGAACTTGTTCTATAAGAATGCTTTCCAGCGTGGAGCGAACTGCCTCAACCATGGCAGGCTCTACTGTGGTCTCTAAGGATTTCCTCTCTGAAAACACGGCACTTTTACCTGAAGAACTCTGCTTTAGTTGCAGGTGGAACACAAGCTGTATTTCACCCACACTGTACACCAAGGGCCCTTCCCCAAATGAATCTTCTATATGCAGGGTGTCCCGCCTGCAGCGAACTGCCACAACCAAGGCAGGCACTAGTAAGGACTGTAAGCATTTCCTATCCCAAAACACGCAGTTTTACCCGAAGAACTCTGCTTTAGTTGCAGGTGTAACACAAGCAGCATTTCTCCCACTGTGTACTCTTTGGTCTCTTCCACGAATGAACTTCTATATGCAGGTTTTCCCACGTGGTGCGAACTGCCCTCAACCACGGAAGGCTGTAGCGAGGACTGTAGGCATTTCCTCTTCCAAACCATGGCAGTTTTACCCAAAGAACTCTGCTGTAGTAGCAGGTGGAACACAAGCAGCATTTCTCCCACTGTGTACTCTCTGAGCTCCTCCAAGAATGAACTCTTATATGCAAGGTTTGCCACGTGGAGCGAACTGCCTCAAACAAGGCAGGCTGTTGCGAGGACTGTTAGCATTTCCTCTCCCTAAACACGCAGTTTTAATGGAAAAACTCTGCTTTAGTTGCAGGTGGAACACTAGCATCTTTTCTCCTACAGTGTACTCAATGGGCACTTCCCCTAATGAACTTGTTCTATAAGAATGCTTTCCAGCGTGGAGCGAACTGCCTCAACCATGGCAGGCTCTACTGTGGTCTCTAAGGATTTCTTCTGTGAAAACACGGCACTTTTACACGAAGAACTCTGCTTTAGTGGCAGGTGGAACACAAGCTGCATTTCACCCACACTGTAAATAAAGGGCCCTTCCCCAAATGAATCTTCTTTATGCAAGGTGTCCTGCCTGCAGCAAACTGCCACAACCAAGGCAGGCACTAGTAAGGACTGTAAGCATTTCCTCTCCCAAACACACAGTTTTACCCGAAGAACTCTGCTTTAGTTGCAGGTGGAACACAAGCAGTATTTCTCCCACTGTGTACTCTTTGGTCTCTTCCACGAATGAACATCTATATGCAGCGTTTCCCATGTGGAGCGAACTGCCTCAACCACGGCAGGCTGTAGTGAGGACTGTAAGCATTTCCTCTTCAAAACACAGCAGATTATCCAAAGAACTCTGCTTTTGTTGCAGGTGGAACACAAGCAGCTTTTCTCCCACTGTGTACTCTCTGGGCTCTTCCACGAATGAACTCTTATATGCAGGGTTTCCCACGTGGAGCGAACTGCCTCAAACAAGGCAGGCTGTAGTGAGGACTGTAAGCATTTCCTCTCCCTAAACACGCAGTTTTAATGGAAGAACTCTGCTTTAGTTGCAGGTGGAACACAAGCAGCTTTTCTCCCACAGTGTACACAAAGGGCACTTCCCCTAATGAACATGTTCTATAAGAATGGTTTCCCGCATGGAGCGAATTGCCTCAACCATGGCAGGCTCTACTATGGTATCTAAGGATTTCCTCTCTGAAAACACGGCACTTTTACCAGAAGAACTCTGCTTTAGTTGCAGGTGGAGCACAAGCTGCATTTCACCCACACTGTACACAAAGGGCCCATCCACAAATGAATCTTCTATATGCAGGGTGTACTGCCTGCAGCGAAATGACACAACCAAGGCAGGCACTAGTAAGGACTGTAAGCATTTCCTCTCCCAAAACACGCAGTTTTACCCAAAGAACTCTGCTTTAGTTGCAGGTGGAACACACGCAGCATTTCTCCCACTGTGTACTCTTTGGCCTCTTCAACGAATGAACTTCTTTATGCAGGGTTTCCCACGTGGAGCGAACTGCCTCAACCACGGCAGGCTGTAGCGAGGACTGTAAGCATTTCCTCTTCCAAAACACGGCAGTTTTACCCAAAGAACTCTGCTTTAGTTGCAGGTGGAACACAAGCAGCATTTCTCCCACTGTGTACTCTTAGGTCTCTTCCACGAATGAAATTCTATATGCAGGGTTTCCCATGTGGAGCGAACTGCCTCAACCACGGCAGGCTGTAGCGAGGACTGTAAGCATTTCCTCTCACAAAACACGCAGTTTTAACGGAAGATCCCTGCTGTAGTTGCAGGTGGAACACAAGCATCTTTTCTCCCACAGTGTACTCAATGGGCACTTCCCCTAATGAACTTGTTCTATAAGAATGCTTTCCAGCGTGGAGCGAACTGCCTCAACCATGGCAGGCTCTACTGTGGTCTCTAAGGATTTCCTCTCTGAAAACACGGCACTTTTACCTGAAGAACTCTGCTTTAGTTGCAGGTGGAACACAAGCTGTATTTCACCCACACTGTACACCAAGGGCCCTTCCCCAAATGAATCTTCTATATGCAGGGTGTCCCGCCTGCAGCGAACTGCCACAACCAAGGCAGGCACTAGTAAGGACTGTAAGCATTTCCTATCCCAAAACACGCAGTTTTACCCGAAGAACTCTGCTTTAGTTGCAGGTGGAACACAAGCAGCATTTCTCCCACTGTGTACTCTTTGGTCTCTTCCACGAATGAACTTCTATATGCAGGTTTTCCCACGTGGTGCGAACTGCCCTCAACCATGGAAGGCTGTAGCGAGGACTGTAGGCATTTCCTCTTCCAAACCATGGCAGATTTACCCAAAGAACTCTGCTGTAGTAGCAGGTGGAACACAAGCAGCATTTCTCCCACTGTGTACTCTCTGAGCTCCTCCACGAATGAACTCTTATATGCAAGGTTTGCCACGTGGAGCGAACTGCCTCAAACAAGGCAGGCTGTTGCGAGGACTGTTAGCATTTCCTCTCCCCAAACACGCAGTTTTAATGGAAGAACTCTGCTTTAGTTGCAGGTGGAACACTAGCATCTTTTCTCCTACAGTGTACTCAATGGGCACTTCCCCTAATGAACTTGTTCTATAAGAATGCTTTCCAGCGTGGAGCGAACTGCCTCAACCATGGCAGGCTCTACTGTGGTCTCTAAGGATTTCCTCTGTGAAAATACGGCACTTTTATCCGAAGAACTCTGCTATAGTTGCAGATGGAACACAAGCTGCATTTCACCCACACTGTAAACAAAGGGCCCTTCCCCAAATGAATCTTCTTTATGCAAGGTGTCCTGCCTGCAGCAAACTGCCACAACCAAGGCAGGCACTAGTAAGGACTGTAAGCATTTCCTCTCCCAAAACACACAGTTTTACCCGAAGAACTCTGCTTTAGTTGCAGGGGGAACACAAGCAGCATTTCTCCCACTGTGTACTCTTTGGTCTCTTCCTTGAATGAACATCTATATGCAATGTTTCCCACGTGGAGTGAACTGCCTCAACCACGGCAGGCTGTAGCGAGGACTGTAAGCATTTCCTCTTCCAAAACACGGCAGTTTTACCCAAAGAACTCTGCTTTTCTTGCAGGTGGAACACAAGCAGCATTTCTCCCACTGTGTACTCTCTGGGCTCTTCCACGAATGAACTCCTATATGCAGGGTTTCCCACGTGGAGCGAACTGCCTCAAACAAGGCAGGCTGTAGTGAGGACTGTAAGCATTTCCTCTCCCTAAACACGCAGTTTTAATGGAAGAACGCTGCTTTAGTTGCAGGTGGAGCACAAGCAGCTTTTCTCCCACACTGTACACAAAGGGCACTTCCCCTAATGAACATGTCCTATAAGAATGGTTTCCCGCATGGATCGAATTGCCTCAACCATGGCAGGCTCGACTGTGGTATCTAAGGATTTCCTCTCTGAAAACACGGCACTTTTACCCGAAGAACTCTGCTTTAGTTGCAGGTGGAACACAAGCTGCATTTCACCCACACTGTAAACAAAAGGCCCTTCCCCAAATGAATCTTCTATATGCAGGGTGTCCCTCATGCAGCGAACTGCCTCAACCAAGGCAGGCTCTAGTAAGTACTGTAAGCATTTCTTCACCAAATACACGCAGTTTTACCCGAAGAACTCTGCTTTAGTTGCAGGTGGAACACAAGCAGCATTTCTCCCACTGTGTACTCTTTGGTCTCTTCCACGAATGAACTTCTATATGCAGGATTTCCCACGTGGTGTGAACTGCTCTCAATGACGGAAGGCTGTAGCGAGGACTGTAGGCATTTCCTCTTCCAAACCATGGCAGTTTTACCCAAAGAACTCTGCTGTAGTAGCAGGTGGAACACAAGCAGCATTTCTCCCACTGTGTACTCTCTGAGCTCCTCCACGAATGAACTCTTATATGCAAGGTTTGCCACGTGGAGCGAACTGCCTCAAACAAGGCAGGCTGTTGTGAGGACTGTTAGCATTTGCTCTCCCTAAACACGCAGTTTTAATGGAAGAACTCTGCTTTAGTTGCAGGTGGAACACAAGCATCTATTCTCCCACAGTGTACACAATGTGCACGTCCCCTAATGAACTTGTTCTATAAGAATGGTTTCCCGCGTGGACCGAACTGCCTCAACCATGGCAGGCTCTACTGTGGTCTCTAAGGATTTCTTCTGTGAAAACACGGCACTTTTACACGAAGAACTCTGCTTTAGTGGCAGGTGGAACACAAGCTGCATTTCACCCACACTGTAAATAAAGGGCCCTTCCCCAAATGAATCTTCTTTATGCAAGGTGTCCTGCCTGCAGCAAACTGCCACAACCAAGGCAGGCACTAGTAAGGACTGTAAGCATTTCCTCTCCCAAACACACAGTTTTACCCGAAGAACTCTGCTTTAGTTGCAGGGGGAACACAAGCAGTATTTCTCCCACTGTGTACTCTTTGGTCTCTTCCACGAATGAACATCTATATGCAGCGTTTCCCATGTGGAGCGAACTGCCTCAACCACGGCAGGCTGTAGTGAGGACTGTAAGCATTTCCTCTTCAAAACACAGCAGATTACCCAAAGAACTCTGCTTTTGTTGCAGGTGGAACACAAGCAGCATTTCTCCCACTGTGTACTCTCTGGGCTCTTCCACGAATGAACTCTTATATGCAGGGTTTCCCACGTGGAGCGAACTGCCTCAAACAAGGCAGGCTGTAGTGAGGACTGTAAGCATTTCCTCTCCCTAAACACGCAGTTTTAATGGAAGAACTCTGCTTTAGTTGCAGGTGGAACACAAGCAGCTTTTCTCCCACAGTGTACACAAAGGGCACTTCCCCTAATGAACATGTTCTATAAGAATGGTTTCCCGCATGGAGCGAATTGCCTCAACCATGGCAGGCTCTACTATGGTATCTAAGGATTTCCTCTCTGAAAACACGGCACTTTTACCAGAAGAACTCTGCTTTAGTTGCAGGTGGAGCACAAGCTGCATTTCACCCACACTGTACACAAAGGGCCCATCCACAAATGAATCTTCTATATGCAGGGTGTCCTGCCTGCAGCGAAATGACACAACCAAGGCAGGCACTAGTAAGGACTGTAAGCATTTCCTCTCCCAAAACACGCAGTTTTACCCAAAGAACTCTGCTTTAGTTGCAGGTGGAACACACGCAGCATTTCTCCCACTGTGTACTCTTTGGCCTCTTCAACGAATGAACTTCTTTATGCAGGGGTTCCCACGTGGAGCGAACTGCCTCAACCACGGCAGGCTGTAGCGAGGACTGTAAGCATTTCCTCTTCCAAAACACGGCAGTTTTACCCAAAGAACTCTGCTTTAGTTGCAGGTGGAACACAAGCAGCATTTCTCCCACTGTGTACTCTTAGGTCTCTTCCACGAATGAAATTCTATATGCAGGGTTTCCCATGTGGAGCGAACTGCCTCAACCACGGCAGGCTGTAGCGAGGACTGTAAGCATTTCCTCTCACAAAACACGCAGTTTTAACAGAAGAACCCTTCTGTAGTTGCAGGTGGAACACAAGCATCTTTTCTCCCACAGTGTACTCAATGGGCACTTCCCCTAATGAACTTGTTCTATAAGAATGCTTTCCAGCGTGGAGCGAACTGCCTCAACCATGGCAGGCTCTACTGTGGTCTCTAAGGATTTCCTCTCTGAAAACACGGCACTTTTACCTGAAGAACTCTGCTTTAGTTGCAGGTGGAACACAAGCTGTATTTCACCCACACTGTACACCAAGGGCCCTTCCCCAAATGAATCTTCTATATGCAGGGTGTCCCGCCTGCAGCGAACTGCCACAACCAAGGCAGGCACTAGTAAGGACTGTAAGCATTTCCTATCCCAAAACACGCAGTTTTACCCGAAGAACTCTGCTTTAGTTGCAGGTGTAACACAAGCAGCATTTCTCCCACTGTGTACTCTTTGGTCTCTTCCACGAATGAACTTCTATATGCAGGTTTTCCCACGTGGTGCGAACTGCCCTCAACCACGGAAGGCTGTAGCGAGGACTGTAGGCATTTCCTCTTCCAAACCATGGCAGTTTTACCCAAAGAACTCTGCTGTAGTAGCAGGTGGAACACAAGCAGCATTTCTCCCACTGTGTACTCTCTGAGCTCCTCCACGAATGAACTCTTATATGCAAGGTTTGCCACGTGGAGCGAACTGCTTCAAACAAGGCAGGCTGTTGCGAGGACTGTTAGCATTTCCTCTCCCTAAACACGCAGTTTTAATGGAAAAACTCTGCTTTAGTTGCAGGTGGAACACTAGCATCTTTTCTCCTACAGTGTACTCAATGGGCACTTCCCCTAATGAACTTGTTCTATAAGAATGCTTTCCAGCGTGGAGCGAACTGCCTCAACCATGGCAGGCTCTACTGTGGTCTCTAAGGATTTCTTCTGTGAAAACACGGCACTTTTACACGAAGAACTCTGCTTTAGTGGCAGGTGGAACACAAGCTGCATTTCACCCACACTGTAAATAAAGGGCCCTTCCCCAAATGAATCTTCTTTATGCAAGGTGTCCTGCCTGCAGCAAACTGCCACAACCAAGGCAGGCACTAGTAAGGACTGTAAGCATTTCCTCTCCCAAACACACAGTTTTACCCGAAGAACTCTGCTTTAGTTGCAGGGGGAACACAAGCAGTATTTCTCCCACTGTGTACTCTTTGGTCTCTTCCACGAATGAACATCTATATGCAGCGTTTCCCATGTGGAGCGAACTGCCTCAACCACGGCAGGCTGTAGTGAGGACTGTAAGCATTTCCTCTTCAAAACACAGCAGATTACCCAAAGAACTCTGCTTTTGTTGCAGGTGGAACACAAACAGCATTTCTCCCACTGTGTACTCTCTGGGCTCTTCCACGAATGAACTCTTATATGCAGGGTTTCCCACGTGGAGCGAACTGCCTCAAACAAGGCAGGCTGTAGTGAGGACTGTAAGCATTTCCTCTCCCTAAACACGCAGTTTTAATGGAAGAACTCTGCTTTAGTTGCAGGTGGAACACAAGCAGCTTTTCTCCCACAGTGTACACAAAGGGCACTTCCCCTAATGAACATGTTCTATAAGAATGGTTTCCCGCATGGAGCGAATTGCCTCAACCATGGCAGGCTCTACTATGGTATCTAAGGATTTCCTCTCTGAAAACACGGCACTTTTACCAGAAGAACTCTGCTTTAGTTGCAGGTGGAGCACAAGCTGCATTTCACCCACACTGTACACAAAGGGCCCATCCACAAATGAATCTTCTATATGCAGGGTGTCCTGCCTGCAGCGAAATGACACAACCAAGGCAGGCACTAGTAAGGACTGTAAGCATTTCCTCTCCCAAAACACGCAGTTTTACCCAAAGAACTCTGCTTTAGTTGCAGGTGGAACACACGCAGCATTTCTCCCACTGTGTACTCTTTGGCCTCTTCAACGAATGAACTTCTTTATGCAGGGGTTCCCACGTGGAGCGAACTGCCTCAACCACGGCAGGCTGTAGCGAGGACTGTAAGCATTTCCTCTTCCAAAACACGGCAGTTTTACCCAAAGAACTCTGCTTTAGTTGCAGGTGGAACACAAGCAGCATTTCTCCCACTGTGTACTCTTAGGTCTCTTCCACGAATGAAATTCTATATGCAGGGTTTCCCATGTGGAGCGAACTGCCTCAACCACGGCAGGCTGTAGCGAGGACTGTAAGCATTTCCTCTCACAAAACACGCAGTTTTAACAGAAGAACCCTTCTGTAGTTGCAGGTGGAACACAAGCATCTTTTCTCCCACAGTGTACTCAATGGGCACTTCCTCTAATGAACTTGTTCTATAAGAATGCTTTCCAGCGTGGAGCGAACTGCCTCAACCATGGCAGGCTCTACTGTGGTCTCTAAGGATTTCCTCTCTGAAAACACGGCACTTTTACCTGAAGAACTCTGCTTTAGTTGCAGGTGGAACACAAGCTGTATTTCACCCACACTGTACACCAAGGGCCCTTCCCCAAATGAATCTTCTATATGCAGGGTGTCCCGCCTGCAGCGAACTGCCACAACCAAGGCAGGCACTAGTAAGGACTGTAAGCATTTCCTATCCCAAAACACGCAGTTTTACCCGAAGAACTCTGCTTTAGTTGCAGGTGGAACACAAGCAGCATTTCTCCCACTGTGTACTCTTTGGTCTCTTCCACGAATGAACTTCTATATGCAGGTTTTCCCACGTGGTGCGAACTGCCCTCAACCACGGAAGGCTGTAGCGAGGACTGTAGGCATTTCCTCTTCCAAACCATGGCAGTTTTACCCAAAGAACTCTGCTGTAGTAGCAGGTGGAACACAAGCAGCATTTCTCCCACTGTGTACTCTCTGAGCTCCTCCACGAATGAACTCTTATATGCAAGGTTTGCCACGTGGAGCGAACTGCCTCAAACAAGGCAGGCTGTTGCGAGGACTGTTAGCATTTCCTCTCCCTAAACACGCAGTTTTAATGGAAAAACTCTGCTTTAGTTGCAGGTGGAACACTAGCATCTTTTCTCCTACAGTGTACTCAATGGGCACTTCCCCTAATGAACTTGTTCTATAAGAATGCTTTCCAGCGTGGAGCGAACTGCCTCAACCATGGCAGGCTCTACTGTGGTCTCTAAGGATTTCTTCTGTGAAAACACGGCACTTTTACACGAAGAACTCTGCTTTAGTGGCAGGTGGAACACAAGCTGCATTTCACCCACACTGTAAATAAAGGGCCCTTCCCCAAATGAATCTTCTTTATGCAAGGTGTCCTGCCTGCAGCAAACTGCCACAACCAAGGCAGGCACTAGTAAGGACTGTAAGCATTTCCTCTCCCAAACACACAGTTTTACCCGAAGAACTCTGCTTTAGTTGCAGGTGGAACACAAGCAGTATTTCTCCCACTGTGTACTCTTTGGTCTCTTCCACGAATGAACATCTATATGCAGCGTTTCCCATGTGGAGCGAACTGCCTCAACCACGGCAGGCTGTAGTGAGGACTGTAAGCATTTCCTCTTCAAAACACAGCAGATTATCCAAAGAACTCTGCTTTTGTTGCAGGTGGAACACAAGCAGCTTTTCTCCCACTGTGTACTCTCTGGGCTCTTCCACGAATGAACTCTTATATGCAGGGTTTCCCACGTGGAGCGAACTGCCTCAAACAAGGCAGGCTGTAGTGAGGACTGTAAGCATTTCCTCTCCCTAAACACGCAGTTTTAATGGAAGAACTCTGCTTTAGTTGCAGGTGGAACACAAGCAGCTTTTCTCCCACAGTGTACACAAAGGGCACTTCCCCTAATGAACATGTTCTATAAGAATGGTTTCCCGCATGGAGCGAATTGCCTCAACCATGGCAGGCTCTACTATGGTATCTAAGGATTTCCTCTCTGAAAACACGGCACTTTTACCAGAAGAACTCTGCTTTAGTTGCAGGTGGAGCACAAGCTGCATTTCACCCACACTGTACACAAAGGGCCCATCCACAAATGAATCTTCTATATGCAGGGTGTACTGCCTGCAGCGAAATGACACAACCAAGGCAGGCACTAGTAAGGACTGTAAGCATTTCCTCTCCCAAAACACGCAGTTTTACCCAAAGAACTCTGCTTTAGTTGCAGGTGGAACACACGCAGCATTTCTCCCACTGTGTACTCTTTGGCCTCTTCAACGAATGAACTTCTTTATGCAGGGTTTCCCACGTGGAGCGAACTGCCTCAACCACGGCAGGCTGTAGCGAGGACTGTAAGCATTTCCTCTTCCAAAACACGGCAGTTTTACCCAAAGAACTCTGCTTTAGTTGCAGGTGGAACACAAGCAGCATTTCTCCCACTGTGTACTCTTAGGTCTCTTCCACGAATGAAATTCTATATGCAGGGTTTCCCATGTGGAGCGAACTGCCTCAACCACGGCAGGCTGTAGCGAGGACTGTAAGCATTTCCTCTCACAAAACACGCAGTTTTAACGGAAGAACCCTGCTGTAGTTGCAGGTGGAACACAAGCATCTTTTCTCCCACAGTGTACTCAATGGGCACTTCCCCTAATGAACTTGTTCTATAAGAATGCTTTCCAGCGTGGAGCGAACTGCCTCAACCATGGCAGGCTCTACTGTGGTCTCTAAGGATTTCCTCTCAGAAAACACGGCACTTTTACCTGAAGAACTCTGCTTTAGTTGCAGGTGGAACACAAGCTGTATTTCACCCACACTGTACACCAAGGGCCCTTCCCCAAATGAATCTTCTATATGCAGGGTGTCCCGCCTGCAGCGAACTGCCACAACCAAGGCAGGCACTAGTAAGGACTGTAAGCATTTCCTATCCCAAAACACGCAGTTTTACCCGAAGAACTCTGCTTTAGTTGCAGGTGGAACACAAGCAGCATTTCTCCCACTGTGTACTCTTTGGTCTCTTCCACGAATGAACTTCTATATGCAGGTTTTCCCACGTGGTGCGAACTGCCCTCAACCATGGAAGGCTGTAGCGAGGACTGTAGGCATTTCCTCTTCCAAACCATGGCAGATTTACCCAAAGAACTCTGCTGTAGTAGCAGGTGGAACACAAGCAGCATTTCTCCCACTGTGTACTCTCTGAGCTCCTCCACGAATGAACTCTTATATGCAAGGTTTGCCACGTGGAGCGAACTGCCTCAAACAAGGCAGGCTGTTGCGAGGACTGTTAGCATTTCCTCTCCCCAAACACGCAGTTTTAATGGAAGAACTCTGCTTTAGTTGCAGGTGGAACACTAGCATCTTTTCTCCTACAGTGTACTCAATGGGCACTTCCCCTAATGAACTTGTTCTATAAGAATGCTTTCCAGCGTGGAGCGAACTGCCTCAACCATGGCAGGCTCTACTGTGGTCTCTAAGGATTTCCTCTGTGAAAATACGGCACTTTTATCCGAAGAACTCTGCTATAGTTGCAGATGGAACACAAGCTGCATTTCACCCACACTGTAAACAAAGGGCCCTTCCCCAAATGAATCTTCTTTATGCAAGGTGTCCTGCCTGCAGCAAACTGCCACAACCAAGGCAGGCACTAGTAAGGACTGTAAGCATTTCCTCTCCCAAAACACACAGTTTTACCCGAAGAACTCTGCTTTAGTTGCAGGGGGAACACAAGCAGCATTTCTCCCACTGTGTACTCTTTGGTCTCTTCCTTGAATGAACATCTCTATGCAATGTTTCCCACGTGGAGTGAACTGCCTCAACCACGGCAGGCTGTAGCGAGGACTGTAAGCATTTCCTCTTCCAAAACACGGCAGTTTTACCCAAAGAACTCTGCTTTTCTTGCAGGTGGAACACAAGCAGCATTTCTCCCACTGTGTACTCTCTGGGCTCTTCCACGAATGAACTCCTATATGCAGTGTTTCCCACGTGGAGCGAACTGCCTCAAACAAGGCAGGCTGTAGTGAGGACTGTAAGCATTTCCTCTCCCTAAACACGCAGTTTTAATGGAAGAACGCTGCTTTAGTTGCAGGTGGAGCACAAGCAGCTTTTCTCCCACACTGTACACAAAGGGCACTTCCCCTAATGAACATGTCCTATAAGAATGGTTTCCCGAACGGATCGAATTGCCTCAACCATGGCAGGCTCGACTGTGGTATCTAAGGATTTCCTCTCTGAAAACACGGCACTTTTACCCGAAGAACTCTGCTTTAGTTGCAGGTGGAACACAAGCTGCATTTCACCCACACTGTAAACAAAAGGCCCTTCCCCAAATGAATCTTCTATATGCAGGGTGTCCCTCATGCAGCGAACTGCCTCAACCAAGGCAGGCTCTAGTAAGTACTGTAAGCATTTCTTCACCAAATACACGCAGTTTTACCCGAAGAACTCTGCTTTAGTTGCAGGTGGAACACAAGCAGCATTTCTCCCACTGTGTACTCTTTGGTCTCTTCCACGAATGAACTTCTATATGCAGGATTTCCCACGTGGTGTGAACTGCTCTCAACGACGGAAGGCTGTAGCGAGGACTGTAGGCATTTCCTCTTCCAAACCATGGCAGTTTTACCCAAAGAACTCTGCTGTAGTAGCAGGTGGAACACAAGCAGCATTTCTCCCACTGTGTACTCTCTGAGCTCCTCCACGAATGAACTCTTATATGCAAGGTTTGCCACGTGGAGCGAACTGCCTCAAACAAGGCAGGCTGTTGTGAGGACTGTTAGCCTTTGCTCTCCCTAAACACGCAGTTTTAATGGAAGAACTCTGCTTTAGTTGCAGGTGGAACACAAGCATCTATTCTCCCACAGTGTACACAATGTGCACGTCCCCTAATGAACTTGTTCTATAAGAATGGTTTCCCGCGTGGACCGAACTGCCTCAACCATGGCAGGCTCTACTGTGGTCTCTAACGATTTCTTCTGTGAAAACACGGCACTTTTACACGAAGAACTCTGCTTTAGTGGCAGGTGGAACACAAGCTGCATTTCACCCACACTGTAAATAAAGGGCCCTTCCCCAAATGAATCTTCTTTATGCAAGGTGTCCTGCCTGCAGCAAACTGCCACAACCAAGGCAGGCACTAGTAAGGACTGTAAGCATTTCCTCTCCCAAACACACAGTTTTACCCGAAGAACTCTGCTTTAGTTGCAGGTGGAACACAAGCAGTATTTCTCCCACTGTGTACTCTTTGGTCTCTTCCACGAATGAACATCTATATGCAGCGTTTCCCATGTGGAGCGAACTGCCTCAACCACGGCAGGCTGTAGTGAGGACTGTAAGCATTTCCTCTTCAAAACACAGCAGATTACCCAAAGAACTCTGCTTTTGTTGCAGGTGGAACACAAGCAGCATTTCTTCCACTGTGTACTCTCTGGGCTCTTCCACGAATGAACTCTTATATGCAGGGTTTCCCACGTGGAGCGAACTGCCTCAAACAAGGCAGGCTGTAGTGAGGACTGTAAGCATTTCCTCTCCCTAAACACGCAGTTTTAATGGAAGAACTCTGCTTTAGTTGCAGGTGGAACACAAGCAGCTTTTCTCCCACAGTGTACACAAAGGGCACTTCCCCTAATGAACATGTTCTATAAGAATGGTTTCCCGCATGGAGCGAATTGCCTCAACCATGGCAGGCTCTACTATGGTATCTAAGGATTTCCTCTCTGAAAACACGGCACTTTTACCAGAAGAACTCTGCTTTAGTTGCAGTTGGAGCACAAGCTGCATTTCATCCACACTGTACACAAAGGGCTCATCCACAAATGAATCTTCTATATGCAGGGTGTCCTGCCTGCAGCGAAATGACACAACCAAGGCAGGCACTAGTAAGGACTGTAAGCATTTCCTCTCCCAAAACACGCAGTTTTACCCAAAGAACTCTGCTTTAGTTGCAGGTGGAACACAAGCAGCATTTCTCCCACTGTGTACTCTTTGGCCTCTTCAACGAATTAACTTCTATATGCAGGGTTTCCCACGTGGAGCGAACTGCCTCAACCACGGCAGGCTGTAGCGAGGACTGTAAGCATTTCCTCTTCCAAAACACGGCAGTTTTACCCAAAGAACTCTGCTTTAGTTGCAGGTGGAACACAAGCAGCATTTCTCCCACTGTGTACTCTTAGGTCTCTTCCACGAATGAAATTCTATATGCAGGGTTTCCCATGTGGAGCGAACTGCCTCAACCACGGCAGGCTGTAGCGAGGACTGTAAGCATTTCCTCTCACAAAACACGCAGTTTTAACGGAAGAACCCTGCTGTAGTTGCAGGTGGAACACAAGCATCTTTTCTCCCACAGTGTACTCAATGGGCACTTCCCCTAATGAACTTGTTCTATAAGAATGCTTTCCAGCGTGGAGCGAACTGCCTCAACCATGGCAGGCTCTACTGTGGTCTCTAAGGATTTCCTCTCTGAAAACACGGCACTTTTACCTTAAGAACTCTGCTTTAGTTGCAGGTGGAACACAAGCTGTATTTCACCCACACTGTACACCAAGGGCCCTTCCCCAAATGAATCTTCTATATGCAGGGTGTCCCGCCTGCAGCGAACTGCCACAACCAAGGCAGGCACTAGTAAGGACTGTAAGCATTTCCTATCCCAAAACACGCAGTTTTACCCGAAGAACTCTGCTTTAGTTGCAGGTGTAACACAAGCAGCATTTCTCCCACTGTGTACTCTCTGAGCTCCTCCACGAATGAACTCTTATATGCAAGGTTTGCCACGTGGAGCGAACTGCCTCAAACAAGGCAGGCTGTTGCGAGGACTGTTAGCATTTCCTCTCCCTAAACACGCAGTTTTAATGGAAAAACTCTGCTTTAGTTGCAGGTGGAACACTAGCATCTTTTCTCCTACAGTGTACTCAATGGGCACTTCCCCTAATGAACTTGTTCTATAAGAATGCTTTCCAGCGTGGAGCGAACTGCCTCAACCATGGCAGGCTCTACTGTGGTCTCTAAGGATTTCTTCTGTGAAAACACGGCACTTTTACACGAAGAACTCTGCTTTAGTGGCAGGTGGAACACAAGCTGCATTTCACCCACACTGTAAATAAAGGGCCCTTCCCCAAATGAATCTTCTTTATGCAAGGTGTCCTGCCTGCAGCAAACTGCCACAACCAAGGCAGGCACTAGTAAGGACTGTAAGCATTTCCTCTCCCAAACACACAGTTTTACCCGAAGAACTCTGCTTTAGTTGCAGGTGGAACACAAGCAGTATTTCTCCCACTGTGTACTCTTTGGTCTCTTCCACGAATGAACATCTATATGCAGCGTTTCCCATGTGGAGCGAACTGCCTCAACCACGGCAGGCTGTAGTGAGGACTGTAAGCATTTCCTCTTCAAAACACAGCAGATTATCCAAAGAACTCTGCTTTTGTTGCAGGTGGAACACAAGCAGCTTTTCTCCCACTGTGTACTCTCTGGGCTCTTCCACGAATGAACTCTTATATGCAGGGTTTCCCACGTGGAGCGAACTGCCTCAAACAAGGCAGGCTGTAGTGAGGACTGTAAGCATTTCCTCTCCCTAAACACGCAGTTTTAATGGAAGAACTCTGCTTTAGTTGCAGGTGGAACACAAGCAGCTTTTCTCCCACAGTGTACACAAAGGGCACTTCCCCTAATGAACATGTCCTATAAGAATGGTTTCCCGCATGGAGCGAATTGCCTCAACCATGGCAGGCTCTACTATGGTATCTAAGGATTTCCTCTCTGAAAACACGGCACTTTTACCAGAAGAACTCTGCTTTAGTTGCAGGTGGAGCACAAGCTGCATTTCACCCACACTGTACACAAAGGGCCCATCCACAAATGAATCTTCTATATGCAGGGTGTCCTGCCTGCAGCGAAATGACACAACCAAGGCAGGCACTAGTAAGGACTGTAAGCATTTCCTCTCCCAAAACACGCAGTTTTACCCAAAGAACTCTGCTTTAGTTGCAGGTGGAACACACGCAGCATTTCTCCCACTGTGTACTCTTTGGCCTCTTCAACGAATGAACTTCTTTATGCAGGGTTTCCCACGTGGAGCGAACTGCCTCAACCACGGCAGGCTGTAGCGAGGACTGTAAGCATTTCCTCTTCCAAAACACGGCAGTTTTACCCAAAGAACTCTGCTTTAGTTGCAGGTGGAACACAAGCAGCATTTCTCCCACTGTGTACTCTTAGGTCTCTTCCACGAATGAAATTCTATATGCAGGGTTTCCCATGTGGAGCGAACTGCCTCAACCACGGCAGGCTGTAGCGAGGACTGTAAGCATTTCCTCTCACAAAACTCGCAGTTTTAACGGAAGATCCCTGCTGTAGTTGCAGGTGGAACACAAGCATCTTTTCTCCCACAGTGTACTCAATGGGCACTTCCCCTAATGAACTTGTTCTATAAGAATGCTTTCCAGCGTGGAGCGAACTGCCTCAACCATGGCAGGCTCTACTGTGGTCTCTAAGGATTTCCTCTCTGAAAACACGGCACTTTTACCTGAAGAACTCTGCTCTAGTTGCAGGTGGAACACAAGCTGTATTTCACCCACACTGTACACCAAGGGCCCTTCCCCAAATGAATCTTCTATATGCAGGGTGTCCCACCTGCAGCGAACTGCCACAACCAAGGCAGGCACTAGTAAGGACTGTAAGCATTTCCTATCCCAAAACACGCAGTTTTACCCGAAGAACTCTGCTTTAGTTGCAGGTGGAACACAAGCAGCATTTCTCCCACTGTGTACTCTTTGGTCTCTTCCACGAATGAACTTCTATATGCAGGTTTTCCCACGTGGTGCGAACTGCCCTCAACCACGGAAGGCTGTAGCGAGGACTGTAGGCATTTCCTCTTCCAAACCATGGCAGTTTTACCCAAAGAACTCTGCTGTAGTAGCAGGTGGAACACAAGCAGCATTTCTCCCACTGTGTACTCTCTGAGCTCCTCCACGAATGAACTCTTATATGCAAGGTTTGCCACGTGGAGCGAACTGCCTCAAACAAGGCAGGCTGTTGCGAGGACTGTTAGCATTTCCTCTCCCTAAACACGCAGTTTTAATGGAAGAACTCTGCTTTAGTTGCAGGTGGAACACTAGCATCTTTTCTCCTACAGTGTACTCAATGGGCACTTCCCCTAATGAACTTGTTCTATAAGAATGCTTTCCAGCGTGGAGCGAACTGCCTCAACCATGGCAGGCTCTACTGTGGTCTCTAAGGATTTCTTCTGTGAAAACACGGCACTTTTACACGAAGAACTCTGCTTTAGTGGCAGGTGGAACACAAGCTGCATTTCACCCACACTGTAAATAAAGGGCCCTTCCCCAAATGAATCTTTTTATGCAAGGTGTCCTGCCTGCAGCAAACTGCCACAACCAAGGCAGGCACTAGTAAGGACTGTAAGCATTTCCTATCCCAAAACACGCAGTTTTACCCGAAGAACTCTGCTTTAGTTGCAGGTGGAACACAAGCAGTATTTCTCCCACTGTGTACTCTTTGGTCTCTTCCACGAATGAACATCTATATGCAGCGTTTCCCATGTGGAGCGAACTGCCTCAACCACGGCAGGCTGTAGTGAGGACTGTAAGCATTTCCTCTTCAAAACACAGCAGATTACCCAAAGAACTCTGCTTTTGTTGCAGGTGGAACACAAGCAGCATTTCTCCCACTGTGTACTCTCTGGGCTCTTCCACGAATGAACTCTTATATGCAGGGTTTCCCACGTGGAGCGAACTGCCTCAAACAAGGCAGGCTGCAGTGAGGACTGTAAGCATTTCCTCTCCCTAAACACGCAGTTTTAATGGAAGAACTCTGCTTTAGTTGCAGGTGGAACACAAGCAGCTTTTCTCCCACAGTGTACACAAAGGGCACTTCCCCTAATGAACATGTTCTATAAGAATGGTTTCCCGCATGGAGCGAATTGCCTCAACCATGGCAGGCTCTACTATGGTATCTAAGGATTTCCTCTCTGAAAACACGGCACTTTTACCAGAAGAACTCTGCTTTAGTTGCAGGTGGAGCACAAGCTGCATTTCACCCACACTGTACACAAAGGGCCCATCCACAAATGAATCTTCTATATGCAGGGTGTCCTGCCTGCAGCGAAATGACACAACCAAGGCAGGCACTGGTAAGGACTGTAAGCATTTCCTCTCCCAAAACACGCAGTTTTACCCAAAGAACTCTGCTTTAGTTGCAGGTGGAACACACGCAGCATTTCTCCCACTGTGTACTCTTTGGCCTCTTCAACGAATGAACTTCTTTATGCAGGGTTTCCCACGTGGAGCGAACTGCCTCAACCACGGCAGGCTGTAGCGAGGACTGTAAGCATTTCCTCTTCCAAAACACGGCAGTTTTACCCAAAGAACTCTGCTTTAGTTGCAGGTGGAACACAAGCAGCATTTCTCCCACTGTGTACTCTTAGGTCTCTTCCACGAATGAAATTCTATATGCAGGGTTTCCCATGTGGAGCGAACTGCCTCAACCACGGCAGGCTGTAGCGAGGACTGTAAGCATTTCCTCTCACAAAACACGCAGTTTTAACGGAAGATCCCTGCTGTAGTTGCAGGTGGAACACAAGCATCTTTTCTCCCACAGTGTACTCAATGGGCACTTCCCCTAATGAACTTGTTCTATAAGAATGCTTTCCAGCGTGGAGCGAACTGCCTCAACCATGGCAGGCTCTACTGTGGTCTCTAAGGATTTCCTCTCTGAAAACACGGCACTTTTACCTGAAGAACTCTGCTTTAGTTGCAGGTGGAACACAAGCTGTATTTCACCCACACTGTACACCAAGGGCCCTTCCCCAAATGAATCTTCTATATGCAGGGTGTCCCACCTGCAGCGAACTGCCACAAGCAAGGCAGGCACTAGTAAGGACTGTAAGCATTTCCTATCCCAAAACACGCAGTTTTACCCGAAGAACTCTGCTTTAGTTGCAGGTGGAACACAAGCAGCATTTCTCCCACTGTGTACTCTTTGGTCTCTTCCACGAATGAACTTCTATATGCAGGTTTTCCCACGTGGTGCGAACTGCCCTCAACCACGGAAGGCTGTAGCGAGGACTGTAGGCATTTCCTCTTCCAAACCATGGCAGTTTTACCCAAAGAACTCTGCTGTAGTAGCAGGTGGAACACAAGCAGCATTTCTCCCACTGTGTACTCTCTGAGCTCCTCCACGAATGAACTCTTATATGCAAGGTTTGCCACGTGGAGCGAACTGCCTCAAACAAGGCAGGCTGTTGCGAGGACTGTTAGCATTTGCTCTCCCTAAACACGCAGTTTTAATGGAAGAACTCTGCTTTAGTTGCAGGTGGAACACTAGCATCTTTTCTCCTACAGTGTACTCAATGGGCACTTCCCCTAATGAACTTGTTCTATAAGAATGCTTTCCAGCGTGGAGCGAACTGCCTCAACCATGGCAGGCTCTACTGTGGTCTCTAAGGATTTCTTCTGTGAAAACACGGCACTTTTACACGAAGAACTCTGCTTTAGTGGCAGGTGGAACACAAGCTGCATTTCACCCACACTGTAAATAAAGGGCCCTTCCCCAAATGAATCTTCTTTATGCAAGGTGTCCTGCCTGCAGCAAACTGCCACAACCAAGGCAGGCACTAGTAAGGACTGTAAGCATTTCCTCTCCCAAAACACGCAGTTTTACCCGAAGAACTCTGCTTTAGTTGCAGGTGGAACACAAGCAGTATTTCTCCCACTGTGTACTCTTTGGTCTCTTCCACGAATGAACATCTATATGCAGCGTTTCCCATGTGGAGCGAACTGCCTCAACCACGGCAGGCTGTAGTGAGGACTGTAAGCATTTCCTCTTCAAAACACAGCAGATTACCCAAAGAACTCTGCTTTTGTTGCAGGTGGAACACAAGCAGCATTTCTCCCACTGTGTACTCTCTGGGCTCTTCCACGAATGAACTCTTATATGCAGGGTTTCCCACGTGGAGCGAACTGCCTCAAACAAGGCAGGCTGTAGTGAGGACTGTAAGCATTTCCTCTCCCTAAACACGCAGTTTTAATGGAAGAACTCTGCTTTAGTTGCAGGTGGAACACAAGCAGCTTTTCTCCCACAGTGTACACAAAGGGCACTTCCCCTAATGAACATGTTCTATAAGAATGGTTTCCCGCATGGAGCGAATTGCCTCAACCATGGCAGGCTCTACTATGGTATCTAAGGATTTCCTCTCTGAAAACACGGCACTTTTACCAGAAGAACTCTGCTTTAGTTGCAGGTGGAGCACAAGCTGCATTTCACCCACACTGTACACAAAGGGCCCATCCACAAATGAATCTTCTATATGCAGGGTGTCCTGCCTGCAGCGAAATGACACAACCAAGGCAGGCACTAGTAAGGACTGTAAGCATTTCCTCTCCCAAAACACGCAGTTTTACCCAAAGAACTCTGCTTTAGTTGCAGGTGGAACACAAGCAGCATTTCTCCCACTGTGTACTCTTTGGCCTCTTCAACGAATGAACTTCTATATGCAGGGTTTCCCACGTGGAGCGAACTGCCTCAACCACGGCAGGCTGTAGCGAGGACTGTAAGCATTTCCTCTTCCAAAACACGGCAGTTTTACCCAAAGAACTCTGCTTTAGTTGCAGGTGGAACACAAGCAGCATTTCTCCCACTGTGTACTCTTAGGTCTCTTCCACGAATGAAATTCTATATGCAGGGTTTCCCATGTGGAGCGAACTGCCTCAACCACGGCAGGCTGTAGCGAGGACTGTAAGCATTTCCTCTCACAAAACACGCAGTTTTAACGGAAGAACCCTGCTGTAGTTGCAGGTGGAACACAAGCATCTTTTCTCCCACAGTGTACTCAATGGGCACTTCCCCTAATGAACTTGTTCTATAAGAATGCTTTCCAGCGTGGAGCGAACTGCCTCAACCATGGCAGGCTCTACTGTGGTCTCTAAGGATTTCCTCTCTGAAAACACGGCACTTTTACCTGAAGAACTCTGCTTTAGTTGCAGGTGGAACACAAGCAGCATTTCTCCCACTGTGTACTCTTTGGTCTCTTCCACGAATGAACTTCTATATGCAGGTTTTCCCACGTGGTGCGAACTGCCCTCAACCACGGAAGGCTGTAGCGAGGACTGTAGGCATTTCCTCTTCCAAACCATGGCAGTTTTACCCAAAGAACTCTGCTGTAGTAGCAGGTGGAACACAAGCAGCATTTCTCCCACTGTGTACTCTCTGAGCTCCTCCACGAATGAACTCTTATATGCAAGGTTTGCCACGTGGAGCGAACTGCCTCAAACAAGGCAGGCTGTTGCGAGGACTGTTAGCATTTCCTCTCCCTAAACACGCAGTTTTAATGGAAGAACTCTGCTTTAGTTGCAGGTGGAACACTAGCATCTTTTCTCCTACAGTGTACTCAATGGGCACTTCCCCTAATGAACTTGTTCTATAAGAATGCTTTCCAGCGTGGAGCGAACTGCCTCAACCATGGCAGGCTCTACTGTGGTCTCTAAGGATTTCTTCTGTGAAAACACGGCACTTTTACACGAAGAACTCTGCTTTAGTGGCAGGTGGAACACAAGCTGCATTTCACCCACACTGTAAATAAAGGGCCCTTCCCCAAATGAATCTTCTTTATGCAAGGTGTCCTGCCTGCAGCAAACTGCCACAACCAAGGCAGGCACTAGTAAGGACTGTAAGCATTTCCTCTCCCAAAACACACAGTTTTACCCGAAGAACTCTGCTTTAGTTGCAGGGGGAACACAAGCAGCATTTCTCCCACTGTGTACTCTTTGGTCTCTTCCTTGAATGAACATCTCTATGCAATGTTTCCCACGTGGAGTGAACTGCCTCAACCACGGCAGGCTGTAGCGAGGACTGTAAGCATTTCCTCTTCCAAAACACGGCAGTTTTACCCAAAGAACTCTGCTTTTCTTGCAGGTGGAACACAAGCAGCATTTCTCCCACTGTGTACTCTCTGGGCTCTTCCATGAATGAACTCCTATATGCAGTGTTTCCCACGTGGAGCGAACTGCCTCAAACAAGGCAGGCTGTAGTGAGGACTGTAAGCATTTCCTCTCCCTAAACACGCAGTTTTAATGGAAGAACGCTGCTTTAGTTGCAGGTGGAGCACAAGCAGCTTTTCTCCCACACTGTACACAAAGGGCACTTCCCCTAATGAACATGTCCTATAAGAATGGTTTCCCGCACGGATCGAATTGCCTCAACCATGGCAGGCTCGACTGTGGTATCTAAGGATTTCCTCTCTGAAAACACGGCACTTTTACCCGAAGAACTCTGCTTTAGTTGCAGGTGGAACACAAGCTGCATTTCACCCACAGTGTAAACAAAAGGCCCTTCCCCAAATGAATCTTCTATATGCAGGGTGTCCCTCATGCAGCGAACTGCCTCAACCAAGGCAGGCTCTAGTAAGTACTGTAAGCATTTCTTCACCAAATACACGCAGTTTTACCCGAAGAACTCTGCTTTAGTTGCAGGTGGAACACAAGCAGCATTTCTCCCACTGTGTACTCTTTGGTCTCTTCCACGAATGAACTTCTATATGCAGGTTTTCCCACGTGGTGTGAACTGCTCTCAACGACGGAAGGCTGTAGCGAGGACTGTAGGCATTTCCTCTTCCAAACCATGGCAGTTTTACCCAAAGAACTCTGCTGTAGTAGCAGGTGGAACACAAGCAGCATTTCTCCCACTGTGTACTCTCTGAGCTCCTCCACGAATGAACTCTTATATGCAAGGTTTGCCACGTGGAGCGAACTGCCTCAAACAAGGCAGGCTGTTGTGAGGACTGTTAGCATTTGCTCTCCCTAAACACGCAGTTTTAATGGAAGAACTCTGCTTTAGTTGCAGGTGGAACACAAGCATCTATTCTCCCACAGTGTACACAATGTGCACGTCCCCTAATGAACTTGTTCTATAAGAATGGTTTCCCGCGTGGACCGAACTGCCTCAACCATGACAGGCTCTACTGTGGTCTCTAACGATTTCTTCTGTGAAAACACGGCACTTTTACACGAAGAACTCTGCTTTAGTGGCAGGTGGAACACAAGCTGCATTTCACCCACACTGTAAATAAAGGGCCCTTCCCCAAATGAATCTTCTTTATGCAAGGTGTCCTGCCTGCAGCAAACTGCCACAACCAAGGCAGGCACTAGTAAGGACTGTAAGCATTTCCTCTCCCAAACACACAGTTTTACCCGAAGAACTCTGCTTTAGTTGCAGGTGGAACACAAGCAGTATTTCTCCCACTGTGTACTCTTTGGTCTCTTCCACGAATGAACATCTATATGCAGCGTTTCCCATGTGGAGCGAACTGCCTCAACCACGGCAGGCTGTAGTGAGGACTGTAAGCATTTCCTCTTCAAAACACAGCAGATTACCCAAAGAACTCTGCTTTTGTTGCAGGTGGAACACAAGCAGCATTTCTTCCACTGTGTACTCTCTGGGCTCTTCCACGAATGAACTCTTATATGCAGGGTTTCCCACGTGGAGCGAACTGCCTCAAACAAGGCAGGCTGTAGTGAGGACTGTAAGCATTTCCTCTCCCTAAACACGCAGTTTTAATGGAAGAACTCTGCTTTAGTTGCAGGTGGAACACAAGCAGCTTTTCTCCCACAGTGTACACAAAGGGCACTTCCCCTAATGAACATGTTCTATAAGAATGGTTTCCCGCATGGAGCGAATTGCCTCAACCATGGCAGGCTCTACTATGGTATCTAAGGATTTCCTCTCTGAAAACACGGCACTTTTACCAGAAGAACTCTGCTTTAGTTGCAGGTGGAGCACAAGCTGCATTTCACCCACACTGTACACAAAGGGCTCATCCACAAATGAATCTTCTATATGCAGGGTGTCCTGCCTGCAGCGAAATGACACAACCAAGGCAGGCACTAGTAAGGACTGTAAGCATTTCCTCTCCCAAAACACGCAGTTTTACCCAAAGAACTCTGCTTTAGTTGCAGGTGGAACACAAGCAGCATTTCTCCCACTGTGTACTCTTTGGCCTCTTCAACGAATGAACTTCTATATGCAGGGTTTCCCACGTGGAGCGAACTGCCTCAACCACGGCAGGCTGTAGCGAGGACTGTAAGCATTTCCTCTTCCAAACCACGGCAGTTTTACCCAAAGAACTCTGCTTTAGTTGCAGGTGGAACACAAGCAGCATTTCTCCCACTGTGTACTCTTAGGTCTCTTCCACGAATGAAATTCTATATGCAGGGTTTCCCATGTGGAGCGAACTGCCTCAACCACGGCAGGCTGTAGCGAGGACTGTAAGCATTTCCTCTCACAAAACACGCAGTTTTAACGGAAGAACCCTGCTGTAGTTGCAGGTGGAACACAAGCATCTTTTCTCCCACAGTGTACTCAATGGGCACTTCCCCTAATGAACTTGTTCTATAAGAATGCTTTCCAGCGTGGAGCGAACTGCCTCAACCATGGCAGGCTCTACTGTGGTCTCTAAGGATTTCCTCTCTGAAAACACGGCACTTTTACCTGAAGAACTCTGCTTTAGTTGCAGGTGGAACACAAGCTGTATTTCACCCACACTGTACACCAAGGGCCCTTCCCCAAATGAATCTTCTATATGCAGGGTGTCCCGCCTGCAGCGAACTGCCACAACCAAGGCAGGCACTAGTAAGGACTGTAAGCATTTCCTATCCCAAAACACGCAGTTTTACCCGAAGAACTCTGCTTTAGTTGCAGGTGGAACACAAGCAGCATTTCTCCCACTGTGTACTCTTTGGTCTCTTCCACGAATGAACTTCTATATGCAGGTTTTCCCACGTGGTGCGAACTGCCCTCAACCACGGAAGGCTGTAGCGAGGACTGTAGGCATTTCCTCTTCCAAACCATGGCAGTTTTACCCAAAGAACTCTGCTGTAGTAGCAGGTGGAACACAAGCAGCATTTCTCCCACTGTGTACTCTCTGAGCTCCTCCACGAATGAACTCTTATATGCAAGGTTTGCCACGTGGAGCGAACTGCCTCAAACAAGGCAGGCTGTTGCGAGGACTGTTAGCATTTCCTCTCCCTAAACACGCAGTTTTAATGGAAGAACTCTGCTTTAGTTGCAGGTGGAACACTAGCATCTTTTCTCCTACAGTGTACTCAATGGGCACTTCCCCTAATGAACTTGTTCTATAAGAATGCTTTCCAGCGTGGAGCGAACTGCCTCAACCATGGCAGGCTCTACTGTGGTCTCTAAGGATTTCTTCTGTGAAAACACGGCACTTTTACACGAAGAACTCTGCTTTAGTGGCAGGTGGAACACAAGCTGCATTTCACCCACACTGTAAATAAAGGGCCCTTCCCCAAATGAATCTTCTTTATGCAAGGTGTCCTGCCTGCAGCAAACTGCCACAACCAAGGCAGGCACTAGTAAGGACTGTAAGCATTTCCTCTCCCAAACACACAGTTTTACCTGAAGAACTCTGCTTTAGTTGCAGGTGGAACACAAGCAGTATTTCTCCCACTGTGTACTCTTTGGTCTCTTCCACGAATGAACATCTATATGCAGCGTTTCCCATGTGGAGCGAACTGCCTCAACCACGGCAGGCTGTAGTGAGGACTGTAAGCATTTCCTCTTCAAAACACAGCAGATTACCCAAAGAACTCTGCTTTTGTTGCAGGTGGAACACAAGCAGCTTTTCTCCCACTGTGTACTCTCTGGGCTCTTCCACGAATGAACTCTTATATGCAGGGTTTCCCACGTGGAGCGAACTGCCTCAAACAAGGCAGGCTGTAGTGAGGACTGTAAGCATTTCCTCTCCCTAAACACGCAGTTTTAATGGAAGAACTCTGCTTTAGTTGCAGGTGGAACACAAGCAGCTTTTCTCCCACAGTGTACACAAAGGGCACTTCCCCTAATGAACATGTTCTATAAGAATGGTTTCCCGCATGGAGCGAATGGCCTCAACCATGGCAGGCTCTACTATGGTATCTAAGGATTTCCTCTCTGAAAACACGGCACTTTTACCAGAAGAACTCTGCTTTAGTTGCAGGTGGAGCACAAGCTGCATTTCACCCACACTGTACACAAAGGGCCCATCCACAAATGAATCTTCTATATGCAGGGTGTCCTGCCTGCAGCGAAATGACACAACCAAGGCAGGCACTAGTAAGGACTGTAAGCATTTCCTCTCCCAAAACACGCAGTTTTACCCAAAGAACTCTGCTTTAGTTGCAGGTGGAACACAAGCAGCATTTCTCCCACTGTGTACTCTTTGGCCTCTTCAACGAATGAACTTCTATATGCAGGGTTTCCCACGTGGAGCGAACTGCCTCAACCACGGCAGGCTGTAGCGAGGACTGTAAGCATTTCCTCTTCCAAAACACGGCAGTTTTACCCAAAGAACTCTGCTTTAGTTGCAGGTGGAACACAAGCAGCATTTCTCCCACTGTGTACTCTTAGGTCTCTTCCACGAATGAAATTCTATATGCAGGGTTTCCCATGTGGAGCGAACTGCCTCAACCACGGCAGGCTGTAGCGAGGACTGTAAGCATTTCCTCTCACAAAACACGCAGTTTTAACGGAAGAACCCTGCTGTAGTTTCAGGTGGAACACAAGCATCTTTTCTCCCACAGTGTACTCAATGGGCATTTCCCCTAATGAACTTGTTCTATAAGAATGCTTTCCAGCGTGGAGCGAACTGCCTCAACCATGGCAGGCTCTACTGTGGTCTCTAAGGATTTCTTCTGTGAAAACACGGCACTTTTACACGAAGAACTCTGCTTTAGTGGCAGGTGGAACACAAGCTGCATTTCACCCACACTGTAAATAAAGGGCCCTTCCCCAAATGAATCTTCTTTATGCAAGGTGTCCTGCCTGCAGCAAACTGCCACAACCAAGGCAGGCACTAGTAAGGACTGTAAGCATTTCCTCTCCCAAACACACAGTTTTACCCGAAGAACTCTGCTTTAGTTGCAGGTGGAACACAAGCAGTATTTCTCCCACTGTGTACTCTTTGGTCTCTTCCACGAATGAACATCTATATGCAGCGTTTCCCATGTGGAGCGAACTGCCTCAACCACGGCAGGCTGTAGTGAGGACTGTAAGCATTTCCTCTTCAAAACACAGCAGATTATCCAAAGAACTCTGCTTTTGTTGCAGGTGGAACACAAGCAGCATTTCTCCCACTGTGTACTCTCTGGGCTCTTCCACGAATGAACTCTTATATGCAGGGTTTCCCACGTGGAGCGAACTGCCTCAAACAAGGCAGGCTGTAGTGAGGACTGTAAGCATTTCCTCTCCCTAAACACGCAGTTTTAATGGAAGAACTCTGCTTTAGTTGCAGGTGGAACACAAGCAGCTTTTCTCCCACAGTGTACACAAAGGGCACTTCCCCTAATGAACATGTTCTATAAGAATGGTTTCCCGCATGGAGCGAATTGCCTCAACCATGGCAGGCTCTACTATGGTATCTAAGGATTTCCTCTCTGAAAACACGGCACTTTTACCAGAAGAACTCTGCTTTAGTTGCAGGTGGAGCACAAGCTGCATTTCACCCACACTGTACACAAAGGGCCCATCCACAAATGAATCTTCTATATGCAGGGTGTCCTGCCTGCAGCGAAATGACACAACCAAGGCAGTCACTAGTAAGGACTGTAAGCATTTCCTCTCCCAAAACACGCAGTTTTACCCAAAGAACTCTGCTTTAGTTGCAGGTGGAACACAAGCAGCATTTCTCCCACTGTGTACTCTTTGTCCTCTTCAAAGAATGAACTTCTATATGCAGGGTTTCCCACGTGGAGCGAACTGCCTCAACCACGGCAGGCTGTAGCGAGGACTGTAAGCATTTCCTCTTCCAAAACACGGCAGTTTTACCCAAAGAACTCTGCTTTAGTTGCAGGTGGAACACAAGCAGCATTTCTCCCACTGTGTACTCTTAGGTCTCTTCCACGAATGAAATTCTATATGCAGGGTTTCCCATGTGGAGCGAACTGCCTCAACCACGGCAGGCTGTAGCGAGGAATGTAAGCATTTCCTCTCACAAAACACGCAGTTTTAACGGAAGAACCCTGCTGTAGTTGCAGCTGGAACACAAGCATCTTTTCTCCCACAGTGTACTCAATGGGCACTTCCCCTAATGAACTTGTTCTATAAGAATGCTTTCCAGCGTGGAGCGAACTGCCTCAACCATGGCAGGCTCTACTGTGGTCTCTAAGGTTTTCCTCTCTGAAAACACGGCACTTTTACCTGAAGAACTCTGCTCTAGTTGCAGGTGGAACACAAGCTGTATTTCACCCACACTGTACACCAAGGGCCCTTCCCCAAATGAATCTTCTATATGCAGGGTGTCCCGCCTGCAGCGAACTGCCACAACCAAGGCAGGCACTAGTAAGGACTGTAAGCATTTCCTCTCCCAAAACACGCAGTTTTACCCGAAGAACTCTGCTTTAGTTGCAGGTGGAACACAAGCAGCATTTCTCCCACTGTGTACTCTTTGGTCTCTTCCACGAATGAACTTCTATATGCAGGTTTTCCCACGTGGTGCGAACTGCCGTCAACCACGGAAGGCTGTAGCGAGGAATGTAGGCATTTCCTCTTCCAAACCATGGCAGTTTTACCCAAAGAACTCTGCTGTAGTAGCAGGTGGAACACAAGCAGCATTTCTCCCACTGTGTACTCTCTGAGCTCCTCCACGAATGAACTCTTATATGCAAGGTTTGCCACGTGGAGCGAACTGCCTCAAACAAGGCAGGCTGTTGCGAGGACTGTTAGCATTTCCTCTCCCTAAACACGCAGTTTTAATGGAAGAACTCTGCTTTAGTTGCAGGTGGAACACTAGCATCTTTTCTCCTACAGTGTACTCAATGGGCACTTCTCCTAATGAACTTGTTCTATAAGAATGCTTTCCAGCGTGGAGCGAACTGCCTCAACCATGGCAGGCTCTACTGTGGTCTCTAAGGATTTCTTCTGTGAAAACACGGCACTTTTACACGAAGAACTCTGCTTTAGTGGCAGGTGGAACACAAGCTGCATTTCACCCACACTGTAAATAAAGGGCCCTTCCCCAAATGAAACTTCTTTATGCAAGGTGTCCTGCTGCAGCAAACTGCCACAACCAAGGCAGGCACTAGTAAGGACTGTAAGCATTTCCTCTCCCAAACACACAGTTTTACCCGAAGAACTCTGCTTTAGTTGCAGGTGGAACACAAGCAGCATTTCTCCCACTGTGTACTCTTTGGTGTCTTCCACGAATGAACTTCTATATGCAGGTTTTCCCACGTGGTGCGAACTGCCCTCAACCACGGAAGGCTGTAGCGAGGACTGTAGGCATTTCCTCTTCCAAACCATGGCAGTTTTACCCAAAGAACTCTGCTGTAGTAGCAGGTGGAACACAAGCAGCATTTCTCCCACTGTGTACTATCTGAGCTCCTCCACGAATGAACTCTTATATGCAAGGTTTGCCACGTGGAGCGAACTGCCTCAAACAAGGCAGGCTGTAGCGAGGACTGTAAGCATTTCCTCTTCCAAAACACGGCAGTTTTACCCAAAGAACTCTGCTTTAGTTGCAGGTGGAACACAAGCAGCATTTCTCCCACTGTGTACTCTTAGGTCTCTTCCACGAATGAAATTCTATATGCAGGGTTTCCCATGTGGAGCGAACTGCCTCAACCACGGCAGGCTGTAGCGAGGACTGTAAGCATTTCCTCTCACAAAACACGCAGTTTTAACGGAAGAACCCTGCTGTAGTTGCAGGTGGAACACAAGCATCTTTTCTCCCACAGTGTACTCAATGGGCACTTCCCCTAATGAACTTGTTCTATAAGAATGCTTTCCAGCGTGGAGCGAACTGCCTCAACCATGGCAGACTCTACTGTGGTCTCTAAGGATTTCCTCTCTGAAAACACGGCACATTTACCTGAAGAACTCTGCTTTAGTTGCAGGTGGAACACAAGCTGTATTTCACCCACACTGTACACCAAGGGCCCTTCCCCAAATGAATCTTCTATATGCAGGGTGTCCCGCCTGCAGCGAACTGCCACAACCAAGGCAGGCACTAGTAAGGACTGTAAGTATTTCCTATCCCAAAACACGCAGTTTTACCCGAAGAACTCTGCTTTAGTTGCAGGTGGAACACAAGCAGCATTTCTCCCACTGTGTACTCTTTGGTCTCTTCCACGAATGAACTTCTATATGCAGGTTTTCCCACGTGGTGCGAACTGCCCTCAACCACGGAAGGCTGTAGCGAGGACTGTAGGCATTTCCTCTTCCAAACCATGGCAGTTTTACCCAAAGAACTCTGCTGTAGTAGCAGGTGGAACACAAGCAGCATTTCTCCCACTGTGTACTCTCTGAGCTCCTCCACGAATGAACTCTTATATGCAAGGTTTGCCACGTGGAGCGAACTGCCTCAAACAAGCCAGGCTGTTGTGAGGACTGTTAGCATTTGCTCTCCATAAACACGCAGTTTTAATGGAAGAACTCTGCTTTAGTTGCAGGTGGAACACAAGCAGCTTTTCTCCCACAGTGTACACAAAGGGCACTTCCCCTAATGAACATGTTCTATAAGAATGGTTTCCCGCATGGAGCGAATTGCCTCAACCATGGCAGGCTCTACTATGGTATCTAAGGATTTCCTCTCTGAAAACACGGCACTTTTACCAGAAGAACTCTGCTTTAGTTGCAGGTGGAGCACAAGCTGCATTTCACCCACACTGTACACAAAGGGCCCATCCACAAATGAATCTTCTATATGCAGGGTGTCCTGCCTGCAGCGAAATGACACAACCAAGGCAGTCACTAGTAAGGACTGTAAGCATTTCCTCTCCCAAAACACGCAGTTTTACCCAAAGAACTCTGCTTTAGTTGCAGGTGGAACACAAGCAGCATTTCTCCCACTGTGTACTCTTTGGCCTCTTCAACGAATGAACTTCTATATGCAGGGTTTCCCACGTGGAGCGAACTGCCTCAACCAAGGCAGGCTGTAGCGAGGACTGTAAGCATTTCCTCTTCCAAACCACGGCAGTTTTACCCAAAGAACTCTGCTTTAGTTGCAGGTGGAACACAAGCAGCATTTCTCCCACTGTGTACTCTTAGGTCTCTTCCACGAATGAAATTCTATATGCAGGGTTTCCCATGTGGAGCGAACTGCCTCAACCACGGCAGGCTGTAGCGAGGACTGTAAGCATTTCCTCTCACAAAACACGCAGTTTTAACGGAAGAACCCTGCTGTAGTTGCAGGTGGAACACAAGCATCTTTTCTCCCACAGTGTACTCAATGGGCACTTCCCCTAATGAACTTGTTCTATAAGAATGCTTTCCAGCGTGGAGCGAATTGCCTCAACCATGGCAGGCTCTACTGTGGTCTCTAAGGATTTCCTCTCTGAAAACACGGCACTGTTACCTGAAGAACTCTGCTTTAGTTGCAGGTGGAACACAAGCTGTATTTCACCCACACTGTACACCAAGGGCCCTTCCCCAAATGAATCTTCTATATGCAGGGTGTCCCGCCTGCAGCGAACTGCCACAACCAAGGCAGGCACTAGTAAGGACTGTAAGCATTTCCTCTCCCAAAACACGCAGTTTTACCCGAAGAACTCTGCTTTAGTTGCAGGTGGAACACAAGCAGCATTTCTCCCACTGTGTACTCTTTGGTCTCTTCCACGAATGAACTTCTATATGCAGGTTTTCCCACGTGGTGCGAACTGCTCTCAACGACGGAAGGCTGTAGCGAGGACTGTAGGCATTTCCTCTTCCAAACCATGGCAGTTTTACCCAAAGAACTCTGCTGTAGTAGCAGGTGGAACACAAGCAGCATTTCTCCCACTGTGTACTCTCTGAGCTCCTCCACGAATGAACTCTTATATGCAAGGTTTGCCACGTGGAGCGAACTGCCTCAAACAAGGCAGGCTGTTGTGAGGACTGTTAGCATTTGCTCTCCCTAAACACGCAGTTTTAATGGAAGAACTCTGCTTTAGTTGCAGGTGGAACACAAGCATCTATTCTCCCACAGTGTACACAATGTGCACGTCCCCTAAAGAACTTGTTCTATAAGAATGGTTTCCCGCGTGGACCGAACTGCCTCAACCATGGCAGGCTCTACTGTGGTCTCTAAGGATTTCTTCTGTGAAAACACGGCACTGTTACACGAAGAACTCTGCTTTAGTGGCAGGTGGAACACAAGCTGCATTTCACCCACACTGTAAATAAAGGGCCCTTCCCCAAATGAATCTTCTTTATGCAAGGTGTCCTGCCTGCAGCAAACTGCCACAACCAAGGCAGGCACTAGTAAGGACTGTAAGCATTTCCTCTCCCAAACACACAGTTTTACCCGAAGAACTCTGCTTTAGTTGCAGGTGGAACACAAGCAGTATTTCTCCCACTGTGTACTCTTTGGTCTCTTCCACGAATGAACATCTATATGCAGCGTTTCCCATGTGGAGCGAACTGCCTCAACCACGGCAGGCTGTAGTGAGGACTGTAAGCATTTCCTCTTCAAAACACAGCAGATTACCCACAGAACTCTGCTTTTGTTGCAGGTGGAACACAAGCAGCATTTCTCCCACTGTGTACTCTCTGGGCTCTTCCACGAATGAACTCTTATATGCAGGGTTTCCCACGTGGAGCGAACTGCCTCACACAAGGCAGGCTGTAGTGAGGACTGTAAGCATTTCCTCTCCCTAAACACGCAGTTTTAATGGAAGAACTCTGCTTTAGTTGCAGGTGGAACACAAGCAGCTTTTCTCCCACAGTGTACACAAAGGGCACTTCCCCTAATGAACATGTTCTATAAGAATGGTTTCCCGCATGGAGCGAATTGCCTCAACCATGGCAGGCTCTACTATGGTATCTAAGGATTTCCTTTCTGAAAACACGGCACTTTTACCAGAAGAACTCTGCTTTAGTTGCAGGTGGAGCACAAGCTGCATTTCACCCACACTGTACACAAAGGGCCCATCCACAAATGAATCTTCTATATGCAGGGTGTCCTGCCTGCAGCGAAATGACACAACCAAGGCAGGCACTAGTAAGGACTGTAAGCATTTCCTCTCCCAAAACACGCAGTTTTACCCAAAGAACTCTGCTTTAGTTGCAGGTGGAACACAAGCAGCATTTCTCCCACTGTGTACTCTTTGGACTCTTCAACGAATGAACTTCTATATGCAGGGTTTCCCACGTGGAGCGAACTGCCTCAACCACGGCAGGCTGTAGCGAGCACTGTAAGCATTTCCTCTTCCAAACCACGGCAGTTTTACCCAAAGAACTCTGCTTTAGTTGCAGGTGGAACACAAGCAGCATTTCTCCCACTGTGTACTCTTAGGTCTCTTCCACGAATGAAATTCTATATGCAGGGTTTCCCATGTGGAGCGAACTGCCTCAACCACGGCAGGCTGTAGCGAGGACTGTAAGCATTTCCTCTCACAAAACACGCAGTTTTAACGGAAGAACCCTGCTGTAGTTGCAGGTGGAACACAAGCATCTTTTCTCCCACAGTGTACTCAATGGGCACTTCCCCTAATGAACTTGTTCTATAAGAATGCTTTCCAGCGTGGAGCGAACTGCCTCAACCATGGCAGGCTCTACTGTGGTCTCTAAGGATTTCCTCTCTGAAAACACGGCACTTTTACATGAAGAACTCTGCTTTAGTTGCAGGTGGAACACAAGCTGTATTTCACCCACACTGTACACCAAGGGCCCTTCCCCAAATGAATCTTCTATATGCAGGGTGTCCCGCCTGTAGCGAACTGCCACAACCAAGGCAGGCACTAGTAAGGACTGTAAGCATTTCCTCTCCCAAAACACGCAGTTTTACCCGAAGAACTCTGCTTTAGTTGCAGGTGGAACACAAGCAGCATTTCTCCCACTGTGTACTCTTTGGTCTCTTCCACGAATGAACTTCTATATGCAGGTTTTCACACGTGGTGCGAACTGCCCTCAACCACGGAAGGCTGTAGCGAGGACTGTAGGCATTTCCTCTTCCAAACCATGGCAGTTTTACCCAAAGAACTCTGCTGTAGTAGCAGGTGGAACACAAGCAGCATTTCTCCCACTGTGTACTCTCTGAGCTCCTCCACGAATGAACTCTTATATGCAAGGTTTGCCACGTGGAGCGAACTGCCTCAAACAAGGCAGGCTGTTGTGAGGACTGTTAGCATTTGCTCTCCCTAAACACGCAGTTTTAATGGAAGAACTCTGCTTTAGTTGCAGGTGGAACACAAGCATCTATTCTCCCACAGTGTACACAATGTGCACGTCCCCTAATGAACTTGTTCTATAAGAATGGTTTCCCGCGTGGACCGAACTGCCTCAACCATGGCAGGCTCTACTGTGGTCTCTAAGGATTTCTTCTGTGAAAACACGGCACTTTTACACGAAGAACTCTGCTTTAGTGGCAGGTGGAACACAAGCTGCATTTCACCCACACTGTAAATAAAGGGCCCTTCCCCAAATGAATCTTCTTTATGCAAGGTGTCCTGCCTGCAGCAAACTGCCACAACCAAGGCAGGCACTAATAAGGACTGTAAGCATTTCCTCTCCCAAACACACAGTTTTACCCGAAGAACTCTGCTTTAGTTGCAGGTGGAACACAAGCAGTATTTCTCCCACTGTGTACTCTTTGGTCTCTTCCACGAATGAACATCTATATGCAGCGTTTCCCATGTGGAGCGAACTGCCTCAACCACGGCAGGCTGTAGTGAGGACTGTAAGCATTTCCTCTTCAAAACACAGCAGATTACCCAAAGAACTCTGCTTTTGTTGCAGGTGGAACACAAGCAGCATTTCTCCCACTGTGTACTCTCTGGGCTCTTCCACGAATGAACTCTTATATGCAGGGTTTCCCACGTGGAGCGAACTGCCTCAAACAAGGCAGGCTGTAGTGAGGACTGTAAGCATTTCCTCTCCCTAAACACGCAGTTTTAATGGAAGAACTCTGCTTTAGTTGCAGGTGGAACACAAGCAGCTTTTCTCCCACAAGGTACACAAAGGGCACTTCCCCTAATGAACATGTTCTATAAGAATGGTTTCCCGCATGGGGCGAATTGCCTCAACCATGGCAGGCTCTACTATGGTATCTAAGGATTTCCTCTCTGAAAACACGGCACTTTTACCAGAAGAACTCTGCTTTAGTTGCAGGTGGAGCACAAGCTGCATTTCACCCACACTGTACACAAAGGGCCCATCCACAAATGAATCTTCTATATGCAGGGTGTCCTGCCTGCAGTGAAATGACACAACCAATGCAGGCACTAGTAAGGACTGTAAGCATTTCCTCTCCCAAAACACGCAGTTTTACCCAAAGAACTCTGCTTTAGTTGCAGGAGGAACACAAGCAGCATTTCTCCCACTGTGTCCTCTTTGGCCTCTTCAACGAATGAACTTCTATATGCAGGGTTTCCCACGTGGAGCGAACTGCCTCAACCACGGCAGGCTGTAGCGAGGACTGTAAGCATTTCCTCTTCCAAACCACGGCAGTTTTACCCAAAGAACTCTGCTTTAGTTGCAGGTGGAACACAAGCAGCATTTCTCCCACTGTGTACCCTTAGGTCTCTTCCACGAATGAAATTCTATATGCAGGGTTTCCCATGTGGAGCGAACTGCCTCAACCACGGCAGGCTGTAGCGAGGACTGTAAGTATTTCCTCTCACAAAACACGCAGTTTTAACGGAAGAACCCTGCTGTAGTTGCAGGTGGAACACAAGCATCTTTTCTCCCACGGTGTACTCAATGGGCACTTCCCCTAATGAACTTGTTCTATAAGAATGCTTTCCAGCGTGGAGCGAACTGCCTCAACCATGGCAGGCTCTACTGTGGTCTCTAAGGATTTCCTCTCTGAAAACACGGCACTTTTACCTGAAGAACTCTGCTTTAGTTGCAGGTGGAACACAAGCTGTATTTCACCCACACTGTACACCAAGGGCCCTTCCCCAAATGAATCTTCTATATGCAGGGTGTCCCGCCTGCAGCGAACTGCCACAACCAAGGCAGGCACTAGTAAGGACTGTAAGCATTTCCTATCCCAAAACACGCAGTTTTACCCGAAGAACTCTGCTTTAGTTGCAGGTGGAACACAAGCAGCATTTCTCCCACTGTGTACTCTTTGGTCTCTTCCACGAATGAACTTCTATATGCAGGTTTTCCCACGTGGTGCGAACTGCCCTCAACCACGGAAGGCTGTAGCGAGGAATGTAGGCATTTCCTCTTCCAAACCATGGCAGTTTTACCCAAAGAACTCTGCTGTAGTAGCAGGTGGAACACAAGCAGCATTTCTCCCACTGTGTACTCTCTGAGCTCCTCCACGAATGAACTCTTATATGCAAGGTTTGCCACGTGGAGCGAACTGCCTCAAACAAGGAAGGCTGTTGCGAGGACTGTTAGCATTTCCTCTCCCTAAACACGCAGTTTTAATGGAAGAACTCTGCTTTAGTTGCAGGTGGAACACTAGCAACTTTTCTCCTACAGTGTACTCAATGGGCACTTCCCCTAATGAACTTGTTCTATAAGAATGCTTTCCAGCGTGGAGCGAACTGCCTCAACCATGGCAGGCTCTACTGTGGTCTCTAAGGATTTCCTCTGTGAAAATACGGCACTTTTATCCGAAGAACTCTGCTATAGTTGCAGATGGAACACAAGCTGCATTTCACCCACACTGTAAACAAAGGGCCCTTCCCCAAATGAATCTTCTTTATGCAAGGTGTCCTGTCTGCAGCAAACTGCCACAACCAAGGCAGGCACTAGTAAGGACTGTAAGCATTTCCTCTCCCAAAACACACAGTTTTACCCGAAGAACTCTGCTTTAGTTGCAGGGGGAACACAAGCAGCATTTCTCCCACTGTGTACTCTTTGGTCTCTTCCTTGAATGAACATCTATATGCAATGTTTCCCACGTGGAGTGAACTGCCTCAACCACGGCAGGCTGTAGCGAGGACTGTAAGCATTTCCTCTTCCAAAACACGGCAGTTTTACCCAAAGAACTCTGCTTTTCTTGCAGGTGGAACACAAGCAGCATTTCTCCCACTGTGTACTCTCTGGGCTCTTCCACGAATGAACTCCTATATGCAGGGTTTCCCACGTGGAGCGAACTGCCTCAAACAAGGCAGGCTGTAGTGAGGACTGTAAGCATTTCCTCTCCCTAAACACGCAGTTTTAATGGAAGAACGCTGCTTTAGTTGCAGGTGGAGCACAAACAGCTTTTCTCCCACACTGTACACAAAGGGCACTTCCCCTAATGAACATGTCCTATAAGATTGGTTTCCCGCATGGATCGAATTGCCTCAACCATGGCAGGCTCTACTGTGGTATCTAAGGATTTCCTCTCTGAAAACACGGCACTTTTACCCGAAGAACTCTGCTTTTGTTGCAGGTGGAACACAAGCAGCATTTCTCCCACTGTGTACACTCTGGGCTCTTCCACGAATGAACTCTTATATGCAGGGTTTCCCACGTGGAGCGAACTGCCCCAAACAAGGCAGGCTGTAGTGAGGACTGTAAGCATATCCTCTCCCTAAACACGCAGTTTTAATGGAAGAACGCTGCTTTAGTTGCAGGTGGAGCACAAGCAGCTTTCCTCCCACACTGTACACAAAGGGCACTTCCCCTAATGAACATGTCCTATAAGAATGGTTTCCCGCATGGATCGAATTGCCTCAACCATGGCAGGCTCTACTGTGGTATCTAACGATTTCCTCTCTGAAAACACGGCACTTTTACCCGAAGAACTCTGCTTTAGTTGCAGGTGGAACACAAGCTGCATTTCACCCACACTGTAAACGAAAGGCCCTTCCCCAAATGAATCTTCTATATGCAGGGTGTCCCTCATGCAGCGAACTGCCTCAACCAAGGCAGGCTCTAGTAAGTACTGTAAGCATTTCTTCACCAAATACACGCAGTTTTACCCGAAGAACTCTGCTTTAGTTGCAGGTGGAACACAAGCAGCATTTCTCCCACTGTGTACTCTTTGGTCTCTTCCACGAATGAACTTCTATATGCAGGTTTTCCCACGTGGTGCGAACTGCTCTCAACGACGGAAGGCTGTAGCGAGGACTGTAGGCATTTCCTCTTCCAAACCATGGCAGTTTTACCCAAAGAACTCTGCTGTAGTAGCAGGTGGAACACAAGCAGCATTTCTCCCACTGTGTACTCTCTGAGCTCCTCCACGAATGAACTCTTATATGCAAGGTTTGCCACGTGGAGCGAACTGCCTCAAACAAGGCAGGCTGTTGTGAAGACTGTTAGCATTTGCTCTCCCTAAACACGCAGTTTTAATGGAAGAACTCTGCTTTAGTTGCAGGTGGAACACAAGCATCTATTCTCCCACAGTGTACACAATGTGCACGTCCCCTAATGAACTTGTTCTATAAGAATGGTTTCCCGCGTGGACCGAACTGCCTCAACCATGGCAGGCTCTACTGTGGTCTCTAAGGATTTCTTCTGTGAAAACACGGCACTTTTACACGAAGAACTCTGCTTTAGTGGCAGGTGGAACACAAGCTGCATTTCACCCACACTGTAAATAAAGGGCCCTTCCCCAAATGAATCTTCTTTATGCAAGGTGTCCTGCCTGCAGCAAACTGCCACAACCAAGGCAGGCACTAGTAAGGACTGTAAGCATTTCCTCTCCCAAACACACAGTTTTACCCGAAGAACTCTGCTTTAGTTGCAGGTGGAACACAAGCAGTATTTCTCCCACTGTGTACTCTTTGGTCTCTTCCACGAATGAACATCTATATGCAGCGTTTCCCATGTGGAGCGAACTGCCTCAACCACGGCAGGCTGTAGTGAGGACTGTAAGCATTTCCTCTTCAAAACACAGCAGATTACCCAAAGAACTCTGCTTTTGTTGCAGGTGGAACACAAGCAGCATTTCTCCCACTGTGTACTCTCTGGGCTCTTCCACGAATGAACTCTTATATGCAGGGTTTCCCACGTGGAGCGAACTGCCTCAAACAAGGCAGGCTGTAGTGAGGACTGTAAGCATTTCCTCTCCCTAAACACGCAGTTTTAATGGAAGAACTCTGCTTTAGTTGCAGGTGGAACACAAGCAGCTTTTCTCCCACAGTGTACACAAAGGGCACTTCCCCTAATGAACATGTTCTATAAGAATGGTTTCCCGCATGGAGCGAATTGCCTCAACCATGGCAGGCTCTACTATGGTATCTAAGGATTTTCTCTCTGAAAACACGGCACTTTTACCAGAAGAACTCTGCTTTAGTTGCAGGTGGAGCACAAGCTGCATTTCACCCACACTGTACACAAAGGGCCCATCCACAAATGAATCTTCTATATGCAGGGTGTCCTGCCTGCAGTGAAATGACACAACCAAGGCAGGCACTAGTAAGGACTGTAAGCATTTCCTCTCCCAAAACACGCAGTTTTACCCAAAGAACTCTGCTTTAGTTGCAGGTGGAACACAAGCAGCATTTCTCCCACTGTGTACTCTTTGGCCTCTTCAACGAATGAACTTCTATATGCAGGGTTTCCCACGTGGAGCGAACTGCCTCAACCACGGCAGGCTGTAGCGAGGACTGTAAGCATTTCCTCTTCCAAACCACGGCAGTTTTACCCAAAGAACTCTGCTTTAGTTGCAGGTGGAACACAAGCAGCATTTCTCCCACTGTGTACTCTTAGGTCTCTTCCACGAATGAAATTCTATATGCAGGGTTTCCCATGTGGAGCGAACTGCCTCAACCACGGCAGGCTGTAGCGAGGACTGTAAGCATTTCCTCTCACAAAACACGCAGTTTTAACGGAAGAACCCTGCTGTAGTTGCAGGTGGAACACAAGCATCTTTTCTCCCACAGTGTACTCAATGGGCACTTCCCCTAATGAACTTGTTCTATAAGAATGCTTTCCAGCGTGGAGCGAACTGCCTCAACCATGGCAGGCTCTACTGTGGTCTCTAAGGATTTCCTCTCTGAAAACACGGCACTTTTACCTGAAGAACTCTGCTTTAGTTGCAGGTGGAACACAAGCTGTATTTCACCCACACTGTACACCAAGGGCCCTTCCCCAAATGAATCTTCTATATGCAGGGTGTCCCGCCTGCAGCGAACTGCCACAACCAAGGCAGGCACTAGTAAGGACTGTAAGCATTTCCTCTCCCAAAACACGCAGTTTTACCCGAAGAACTCTGCTTTAGTTGCAGGTGGAACACAAGCAGCATTTCTCCCACTGTGTACTCTTTGGTCTCTTCCACGAATGAACTTCTATATGCAGGTTTTCCCACGTGGTGCGAACTGCTCTCAACGACGGAAGGCTGTAGCGAGGACTGTAGGCATTTCCTCTTCCAAACCATGGCAGTTTTACCCAAAGAACTCTGCTGTAGTAGCAGGTGGAACACAAGCAGCATTTCTCCCACTGTGTACTCTCTGAGCTCCTCCACGAATGAACTCTTATATGCAAGGTTTGCCACGTGGAGCGAACTGCCTCAAACAAGGCAGGCTGTTGTGAGGACTGTTAGCATTTGCTCTCCCTAAACACGCAGTTTTAATGGAAGAACTCTGCTTTAGTTGCAGGTGGAACACAAGCATCTCTTCTCCCACAGTGTACACAATGTGCCCGTCCCCTAATGAACTTGTTCTATAAGAATGGTTTCCCGCGTGGACCGAACTGCCTCAACCATGGCAGGCTCTACTGTGGTCTCTAAGGATTTCTTCTGTGAAAACACGGCACTTTTACACGAAGAACTCTGCTTTAGTGGCAGGTGGAACACAAGCTGCCTTTCACCCACACTGTAATTAACGGGCCCTTCCCCAAATGAATCTTCTTTATGCAAGGTGTCCTGCCTGCAGCAAACTGCCACAACCAAGGCAGGCACTAGTAAGGACTGTAAGCATTTCCTCTCCCAAACACACAGTTTTACCCGAAGAACTCTGCTTTAGTTGCAGGTGGAACACAAGCAGTATTTCTCCCACTGTGTACTCTTTGGTCTCTTCCACGAATGAACATCTATATGCAGCGTTTCCCATGTGGAGCGAACTGCCTCAACCACGGCAGGCTGTAGTGAGGACTGTAAGCATTTCCTCTTCAAAACACAGCAGATTACCCAAAGAACTCTGCTTTTGTTGCAGGTGGAACACAAGCAGCATTTCTCCCACTGTGTACTCTCTGGGCTCTTCCACGAATGAACTCTTATATGCAGGGTTTCCCACGTGGAGCGAACTGCCTCAAACAAGGCAGGCTGTAGTGAGGACTGTAAGCATTTCCTCTCCCTAAACACGCAGTTTTAATGGAAGAACTCTGCTTTAGTTGCAGGTGGAACACAAGCAGCTTTTCTCCCACAGTGTACACAAAGGGCACTTCCCCTAATGAACATGTTCTATAAGAATGGTTTCCCGCATGGAGTGAATTGCCTCAACCATGGCAGGCTCTACTATGGTATCTAAGGATTTCCTCTCTGAAAACACGGCACTTTTACCAGAAGAACTCTGCTTTAGTTGCAGGTGGAGCACAAGCTGCATTTCACCCACACTGTACACAAAGGGCCCATCCACAAATGAATCTTCTATATGCAGGGTGTCCTGCCTGCAGCGAAATGACACAACCAAGGCAGGCACTAGTAAGGACTGTAAGCATTTCCTCTCCCAAAACACGCAGTTTTACCCAAAGAACTCTGCTTTAGTTGCAGGTGGAACACAAGCAGCATTTCTCCCACTGTGTACTCTTTGGCCTCTTCAACGAATGAACTTCTATATGCAGGGTTTCCCACGTGGAGCGAACTGCCTCAACCACGGCAGGCTGTAGCGAGGACTGTAAGCATTTCCTCTTCCAAACCACGGCAGTTTTACCCAAAGAACTCTGCTTTAGTTGCAGGTGGAACACAAGCAGCATTTCTCCCATTGTGTACTCTTAGGTCTCTTCCACGAATGAAATTCTATATGCAGGGTTTCCCATGTGGAGCGAACTGCCTCAACCACGGCAGGCTGTAGCGAGGACTGTAAGCATTTCCTCTCACAAAACACGCAGTTTTAACGGAAGAACCCTGCTGTAGTTGCAGGTGGAACACAAGCATCTTTTCTCCCACAGTGTACTCAATGGGCACTTCCCCTAATGAACTTGTTCTATAAGAATGCTTTCCAGCGTGGAGCGAACTGCCTCAACCATGGCAGGCTCTACTGTGGTCTCTAAGGATTTCCTCTCTGAAAACACGGCACTTTTACCTGAAGAACTCTGCTTTAGTTGCAGGTGGAACACAAGCTGTATTTCACCCACACTGTACACCAAGGGCCCTTCCCCAAATAAATCTTCTATATGCAGGGTGTCCCGCCTGCAGCGAACTGCCACAACCAAGGCAGGCACTAGTAAGGACTGTAAGCATTTCCTATCCCAAAACACGCAGTTTTACCCGAAGAACTCTGCTTTAGTTGCAGGTGGAACACAAGCAGCATTTCTCCCACTGTGTACTCTTTGGTCTCTTCCACGAATGAACTTCTATATGCAGGTTTTCCCACGTGGTGCGAACTGCCCTCAACCACGGAAGGCTGTAGCGAGGACTGTAGGCATTTCCTCTTCCAAACCATGGCAGTTTTACCCAAAGAACTCTGCTGTAGTAGCAGGTGGAACACAAGCAGCATTTCTCCCACTGTGTACTCTCTGAGCTCCTCCACGAATGAACTCTTATATGCAGGGTTTGCCACGTGGAGCGAACTGCCTCAAACAAGGCAGGCTGTTGCGAGGACTGTTAGCATTTCCTCTCCCTAAACACGCAGTTTTAATGGAAGAACTCTGCTTTAGTTGCAGGTGGAACACTAGCATCTTTTCTCCTACAGTGTACTCAATGGGCACTTCCGCTAATGAACTTGTTCTATAAGAATGCTTTCCAGCGTGGAGCGAACTGCCTCAACCATGGCAGGCTCTACTGTGGTCTCTAAGGATATCCTCTGTGAAAATACGGCACTTTTATCCGAAGAACTCTGCTATAGTTGCACATGGAACACAAGCTGCATTTCACCCACACTGTAAACAAAGGGCCCTTCCCCAAATGAATCTTCTTTATGCAAGGTGTCCTGCCTGCAGCAAACTGCCACAACCAAGGCAGGCACTAGTAAGGACTGTAAGCATTTCCTCTCCCAAAACACACAGTTTTACCCGAAGAACTCTGCTTTAGTTGCAGGTGGAACACAAGCAGCATTTCTCCCACTGTGTACTCTTTGGTCTCTTCCTTGAATGAACATCTATATGCAATGTTTCCCACGTGGAGTGAACTGCCTCAACCACGGCAGGCTGTAGCGAGGACTGTAAGCATTTCCTCTTCCAAAACACGGCAGTTTTACCCAAAGAACTCTGCTTTTCTTGCAGGTGGAACACAAGCAGCATTTCTCCCACTGTGTAGTCTCTGGGCTCTTCCACGAATGAACTCCTATATGCAGGGTTTCCCACGTGGAGCGAACTGCCTCAAACAAGGCAGGCTGTAGTGAGGACTGTAAGCATTTCCTCTCCCTAAACACGCAGTTTTAATGGAAGAACGCTGCTTTAGTTGCAGGTGGAGCACAAGCAGCTTTTCTCCCACACTGTACACAAAGGGCACTTCCCCTAATGAACATGTCCTATAAGAATGGTTTCCCGCATGGATCGAATTGCCTCAACCATGGCAGGCTCTACTGTGGTATCTAAGGATTTCCTCTCTGAAAACACGGCACTTTTACCCGAAGAACTCTGCTTTAGTTGCAGGTGGAACACAAGCTGCATTTCACCCACACTGTAAACGAAAGGCCCTTCCCCAAATGAATCTTCTATATGCAGGGTGTCCCTCATGCAGCGAACTGCCTCAACCAAGGCAGGCTCTAGTAAGTACTGTAAGCATTTCTTCACCAAATACACGCAGTTTTACCCGAAGAACTCTGCTTTAGTTGCAGGTGGAACACAAGCAGCATTTCTCCCACTGTGTACTCTTTGGTCTCTTCCACGAATGAACTTCTATATGCAGGTTTTCCCACGTGGTGCGAACTGCTCTCAACGACGGAAGGCTGTAGCGAGGACTGTAGGCATTTCCTCTTCCAAACCATGGCAGTTTTACCCAAAGAACTCTGCTGTAGTAGCAGGTGGAACACAAGCAGCATTTCTCCCACTGTGTACTCTCTGAGCTCCTCCACGAATGAACTCTTATATGCAAGGTTTGCCACGTGGAGCGAACTGCCTCAAACAAGGCAGGCTGTTGTGAGGACTGTTAGCATTTGCTCTCCCTAAACACGCAGTTTTAATGGAAGAACTCTGCTTTAGTTGCAGGTGGAACACAAGCATCTATTCTCCCACAGTGTACACAATGTGCACGTCCCCTAATGAACTTGTTCTATAAGAATGGTTTCCCGCGTGGACCGAACTGCCTCAACCATGGCAGGCTCTACTGTGGTCTCTAAGGATTTCTTCTGTGAAAACACGGCACTTTTACACGAAGAACTCTGCTTTAGTGGCAGGTGGAACACAAGCTGCATTTCACCCACACTGTAAATAAAGGGCCCTTCCCCAAATGAATCTTCTTTATGCAAGGTGTCCTGCCTGCAGCAAACTGCCACAACCAAGGCAGGCACTAGTAAGGACTGTAAGCATTTCCTCTCCCAAACACACAGTTTTACCCGAAGAACTCTGCTTTAGTTGCAGGTGGAACACAAGCAGTATTTCTCCCACTGTGTACTC